>NC_071657.1:84248451-84852320 GCF_014839835.1 Dryobates pubescens | reverse complement strand
ATACTGCATGAAGAATGAATAATGCTTTGAAACATTTGCAAGACAGAGCTATTGAGGCAGACACTGTCCCAGTTCAGTCACCTGGGATTAAACTGCAGCCCAGTCCCATGTCTTTATTGCAGATTTTCTTCAGCCACCAGTAATGGTCTCTTTAGCTGAGTAAGGGGAGTCAGGACAATTGCTCTCTCTCTTCTGGTGACTAGGAAGGCTTTCTACAGATGCAGGATGCCTTTAGGGTGGGGAACATGGCTCATCCCTCATTAAGCATCCTTCCACCTCTTTTTCTAAAGAGACGCACAGACAAACAGTTCCTGGCTTATATGTGAGTGTGTATTTGTGCAGTATGGCTCTAGCCAGAGGCCTAAGGGAAAAAGGCAGAAACTAGAGAGTCACAGAGCTGAGTCTCTTTGATGGTCTATAACACAAAGAGAGGCTATAACCACAGTTGACACTTCCTTCCCCATGCAGTTACCTGTGCTAGTGCTTTGTATCCAGTGGTTCCTACAACTCTTCAGTAGGGACGATTGGCATCCTTTGGCCTCTTCAGCTGCACCTTCAGCCTCTTCATGCCAATCTGAAAGCCATTCATAGCCTGGATAGCAGCTTGAGCACTGGCAGGATTGTCAAAACTCACAAAACCTGTCAAAACATGAGGCAAGGCAGGGGGCTTAATGAGCTGAAGGGGGCCAAGACGACTGAGAATGAACATAGGGAAAGGGCTGAGGGTTGTGGGAAGGAGGGGTTGAGCAGGAAGGAGGGAGGCAGATGGGTGGGAGAGTGAGAAGAGGATGGTTGCCAATGGGGGCCAAAGGGTAGGAGGGGTTGCTACAGATCAGTGTCCCAGGACACAGTAAGTGGTCTGAGTGACAGTTTGAACACAAAATGATGTGAAGTATGGGGATCCAAATGTCGGTGCCTCAGTATCAGCACACACAAGGTTTGGGTCATCTTTGAGCTGGGTGTCTACAGGTGTAATGCATGGTCACAAGACACTGTGTCTTGCTCCTTTTTCTTCCATCATGACTAGCTTAAATCTCTACACCCTCCTTCACTTCCTAGCATAATCTTTTCTCTGCCTTCCAATATTCACAGTGAAGGCAACCTGATATACTTACTACTATTTCCTTATTATGGCAATAAAAGTAAAATGTGAATTTAATAAGTTCTCCATTATGGTATTCATTGGCATAAATAGTTTGATTGTTGGCTACTTAAGCAATATGAGGAGCTTTATTAACTGGCAATTTTTATAGACTTTATGTTGACTCTGCAGTTGAGAAAGATGAACACTAGTATTTCCCTAACATGTTTTCCATAAGTAGCTTCATACCTTGCCAGCAAATCATCCAGTCAGCCATGGAGTGTGTCGAGCAGTACAAACACCTCTAGTTACTGAATATTTTATCTACAGGCCACCTAAAATTACATTCTTTGTCTCACAGGAAGACCTGCTCTCTAGGGATCAGAGTAGCCAAGCTAGACTAGAACCACACAGGATGAAATGTATGTAATGCATTCAGCTTTGTGGATAGTTTTTGGTGTGAGTTGTTTGTTTGTTTCTATTTTTTAAATTTTATTTTTATGTTTGCTCCAGGAAAAGGCCTCATTTGGCCAGTGTGTATGAGTTTAGCTGGAGTGACCATGGGTCTGAGATATTAGTGAGGCAGGGGGCCATCACACTGTGTTAAGAATTGCCTGTGCTACCTTTGCCAGAAATGTCACTGTGTGCCAACAAAATTTCTGTGCACAAACCCTCGTTAAGACTAGCCTGGGATATCCTGCACTCCAGACAAAGCCATCTGTTTTCCCACCCCTGCAATGCTCTGGCAGCACAAATCAACCCTAGGAACCAAGTGTCTCTCAATAGACAGGCTGAAATGAAGAACCAGCCTGAGAGCCCCTCAAAAAGATAATACTCATCCTTTGCTGCCAGGTATACACCTGCTCCTGACAAAAGTACCAGGCATGGCTTACAGCCTTGGGCTGTACTGTGAATGCATTCAGCAGCAGCTCCTCCCTGACCTAGTTTCTCTTTGAAAGTGAGTCTCACAGATGACACAGGGTGGCTTGCATTTGAGAAGGACACACATACATATGGATGTAAGACCAGCTTCTCTTGCCTTAAAGCTGTGTTTCTTGCCCTTAACTAATAACAGAAGTGATGGGAGGTCATAAAATCAATGGTCCTAGACTGAAAGTGAGATGACAGATTTACTGAGTATGGCAGATGTGGTTTTAAGAGGGAGGCCCCACAGAATAAGCACACATTCCTCTTGGTCCCTTCCTCCTGAAGCCAAGAGTCCAAGTAGCTAGCTGTCCATGCAGGGTTCTAGCAAACCACCTGGATGACAAGGTACCAACACTGTAGCCGTAAAGATGGGAGCAGAAAAGTTCCTCAAGCCTTATTGCTCCCATCAATCTCTAGACAGAAGATTGGAGAGTTATGGCAAGTAATGAGATGTCGTGTTATTCAGAGCAATGGATCTACTTTTCAGTCACTAATTAGCCAACAAGCTAATAGTTTGAGGGTATTGAGTCCATTATCAGTAAATTGCAGATGACAGCAATCTGAGGGCAGGTGTTGATCTGTTAGAGGGTTGCAGGGCTCTCCAGAGGGACCTTGACAGCCTGGACAGATGGGCAGAGTCCAACGGCATGAGATTTAACACACCTAAGTGCCAGGTTCTGCACATTGGCCACAACAACCCCATGCAGTGCTACAGGCTGGGGTCAGAGTGGCTGGAGAGTGGCCAGGCAGAAAGGGACCTGGGGGTAGTGGTTGATAGTAGGCTGAACATGAGGCAGTAGTGTGCCCAGGTGGCCAAGAAGGCCAATAGCATCGCAGCCAGTATCAGGAATAGTGTGACCAGCAGGAGCAGGGAGGTAATTCTGCCTTGACTCAGCACTGGTTAGGCCACACCTTGAGTCCTGCGTCCAGTTCTGGGCCCCTCAGTTTAGGAAAGGTGTTGAGTTGCTGGAAGGTGTCCAGAGAAGGGCAACAAAGCTGGTGAGGGGTTTGGAGCACAAGCCCTATGAGGAGAGGCTGAGGGAGCTGGGGTTCCTTAGCCTGGAGAAGAGAAGAGGAGGCTCAGAGGAGACCTTCTTGCTGTCTACAACTACCTGAAGAGAGGTTGTAGCCAGGTGGGGGTTGTTCTCTTTTCCCAGGCATCCAGCACCAGAACAAGAGGACATAGTCTCAAGGAGCATGAGGGGAGGTTTAGGCTGGATGTGAGGAAGCAGCTCTTCACAGAAAGAGTGATTTGCCATTGGAACGTGCTGCCCAGGGATGTGGTGGAGTCGCCATCAGTGGAGGTGTTTAGGAAGAGACTGGATGGGGCACTTAGTGCCATGGTTTGGTTGATTAGATGGTACTGGGTGATAGGTTGTAGTTGATGATCTTGAATGTCTTTTCTAACCTGGTTAATTCTATTCTATTCTATTCTATTCTATTCTATTCTATTCTATTCTATTCTATTCTATTCTATTCTATTCTATTCTATTCTATTCTATTCTATTCTATTCTATTCTATTCTACTCTATTCTATTCTATGAACCTGATAAAGTTCTCAGTTCATGTTTGACTAGTTGGATAGCCTAACAGTCAACAAGGTCCTATGATTCATTCTCAGGAAATGAACAAACTAAACATTACCTGATTTCACCTGACTTGATTCAGTCTTTAAATACTGCTGAAAACTCCCGTGGAAATGCTTTTCTAGAGCTTCAACTTGAAATATGCTGTCTCTCTAGCTCAGATCTTTGAATACAGGATGTAGTGAAATCCATTTCTCTGTAACATCACCTCCGGATTGTTAATACTTCTGTCCAAGACCCATCAGTAAACTAAAAGTGTGCCAGGAAAGACCAAAACCACTGAAACTCAAACACTAAATTTTAGAAGGGTCACTAACACTTTTTTGGCTTGTTCCTATCTCAAAATATTCCTGGAAAAAACCTGAGTATTAGCACAGAATGGAGGCTGTTTCCAGTGGTAGTTTTGGATGTAACCATGACTATTTTGGAAATAAAGAAAATTTCATAATTAGGGTGTGGGCCACTCTGTGCCAGCTGGCCTCAGTGCTAGGGTAAAGTGCCAGGTATATTTAGTTCACGGATATATATACTCAGCTACTAAATATCAAAGCTGAATTTGCTGTAGAAGGATGATTATTGATAGCAAGAATTTAGAGAACCTAGATTTCCTGGGAACTTTGATTTCTACTTTTGTAACTAGTCCTGTTGCAAAATAGTCAGGAGAATGTGGAGCAGGACTTAGCCCTTTTTTCAGGACATTTCAAGCTGTACTCCAATGTTTCAAATCCCCCTGTCTGGTCCAACAACAGGAACTAGTGCTGACTGAAATTAAGGCAGGCACCTAGTTTAAATTAAGGTACCTCTACTGTGTTATTTACCTGGTTCTGCAGCTGGGACTAGTGTCTCAAGGTAAAATGTTGTTCACTGGCTAGTGCCTGGGTAAGTCACTCTCCAAGGTGATATTAGTTGCTGAATCAAATTCTTAATTGTACCTCTCCAAAAACTTTGCCTTTAAAGTTCACAAACATATACTGGTTTTTATCATCAATTTTCTTATGATATAGAATTCTAAAGCCACTTCCTTATTCTGTGCAAAGTTGTAAACAATACAGCATTTTAACAATAGGTACTCCAAAGAGAGATTAGAAGTACATTTTCTCGTTGTATTTCTTTTAGATCAGACAATGAATCGAGAATTGTACTATGAAGCTATTAGTATTATTTTCCTGCAGATTTGGACCTGTACTGGACTGGTTATTATTTTCTCCTTAGTTGTCCTGGTATCTGCTACTAGCACTAGCACTATCTAGCTGCTGAGTATGAGGGGGCAGGAGTAGGAATGCTGGGGAGAGAGAAGGAGGAGGAAAAATGTCAATACTAGTGGATTTTCCCTGTAAGTGCACCCTGAGAACAACACAGCTTATTCCTCTAGCTTAATTTCATTGTCTTAGTTTCAGGGGGCTTGATACACTCAGAAGTTGGTGGTGAATTTGGCTCTCTCTCTTCCTGTTATTTATGTGGAGTTGTATTTCATATTGTTGAAGGTGTTTGGACAAACTCCAAATGGAAGAAAAGCTATGGTCTGTCTTGAGAGCTGAGATGTCGCAGAGCTAAGGGATAGGCAGGCAAGCCGTGTTAACACCATATTCCTTTCTCTTTTCAGGTCAAAATACCTACTGGCAGATTATATGACATTTTTGTTACGTGCACTACTCACAGTTAAGCATCCTTGTTCCTCCATGTCAATGTCAGCAGTGTAATGATGCTATGTCAGATTTAAAGGTATGTGACTAGGAACAGAATGCATGTACAGGGAAAAGCGTTTAGATACTTGCTTTCCGAATGGCTTCAATGTAAGCCTATGACTACAGGGCATGGTGATAGTACTACAGCTACACAAGAAGCTATCTGTGTTTTGAACACCACCCCTTCATTGTCATCTACATTCTTGAAGGATAAAAGACAAAGGGAGAGGTTAAAAAGCCTGAAGCTGTTTCTGTGTATCAGTTAATTAATAATCAGAGATATATATGCTGTGGTCTGAAGATGGCTGGTAGGAGGACAGGATTTTGTGATAAATCTATTTTAGAGGGGCATTTTTTAATTTTTTTTCCCCCCAAGGATTGTGTGAAAATACTGCTATAATAAATCAAAGCAGCAAAGAATGAAGAAATGTGTTAGGATTGCAGCTCAGGGCATCTAATCTTCCTGATCCTGCACAACATCTTCCATGAAGGTACTGGTGCTGGAGTCCATGAATTCTTGTGGCCTGCTCCTTCTTGAATGATTGCAAATGATTAGGGGACAGAAACTGGGGTAGCATTTTGGAGGGTGCTGTGGTTATTCCACAGGACTTCTTGGTGGGGGGGACATGCTGGGGAGGCTTCATGGCATTCTCATGATCACCATTGGCTTTATGTAATTGGTACTACTCGAGGGATGTTTTTCTGTTTTAATCAACTGAGATGATAAAGAAAGTCGGAAATTAGTAATCTGTCTCAGAAAGCATCTGAAGGCTGTTTTGCAACTTTTCATTTGCAGTGAGTAGTGTCTCTGCATGGCCACGAATTAGTTTGTGCACAAAGCACAGTCCTGAGTGAGTAGGTCATTATGTTCCCATGGATCCCTAATTGGTCTTTCTGAGTTTTCTGTTTCTCTTTGCATGCTGCAGAAGAATTAGCAGTTAATGTACAAAACAGTTTTTGATGATCTGCCACCAGACTGGAATAAGATGTTGTTTCTCTTCAGCAGAAATTTTCCTCTGGATGGAGCAGAGCATCCCCTAAATCAGAATTAAAGGCCACAGTGAGTGACAGGTTCAGGTCCAAGCTATTGAACCGGACTCCTGAACTGAGGGCAGATCATCCTACAGCAAGTTCACTCATGTAACTGTTGGTCTCAGGCAATAGAAAGTGAAAGAGGAACCTCGAAGGAACAAATATTTAACTCATCTTAAAATAAGAGTAATTTAATGTATGTTCCACATATGTGTTCAGCAAAACTACCATCTCAGACATTGCAAGAGAAACAGATAGACTTGGATGCCTATTAGCCCTTTGAGACCAGAGATAGATTTTTCTAGTTCTGCCTGTTACTGTACTTCTCTGATTGTCATGAAGGATGTTTTTTGGCTCCTTGTTCTTGTTGCTAACTGGTGAAGGGTGAGATCTAGGAATGTCAGGGAAGCATTTTCTGCTGGGAAGGCAAAAATAAGGCATTCAAATCATAGGAGCCTTCTCTGTGGTAGGGGTGCTGAGGAGGACCTCCCCCTCTTCTCCCAGTGAGGACCTGGCCACCTACAGCTCAGCACTTCCCTACTGCTTCAGTCCATTTAATTCTTAAGACCTCTCACTTTCTCTTTCTCCATGTTTATTAGTCTTATCAGAGAAGGAATGTTTTCCTTTAATTGCCTTGCAAGTAATTTACCTTTCTGTGTTCTTTACATGATATAGTGGCTTCCCTCTTGCAATTTTTTAGTGCTGTAAAGAATTTCAGGATACAATCTGTATATAAGTAGCTCTATAATGTATGTGTGCATTGGAAGGCATTGTATTGTATGGTGATTTATGTGTACTGCAATACTCAATAAAGGAATACATCCGCAGATCAAGGGCATAGTACTGGAGCTATTTCCCAGTATCTAATAGGTTTGCATGACTTTTGGAATATTTAACCTTCCACTGATGTTTAATCATATTTGAGTGAGAACCATCTATGCAGTTATCCATCCCATCCATCCACCCATTCACTTTTTTTGTTGTTGTTTTTGTTTTTTAATGTATGAACAGTCAGTAAATGAAGACTGTGCTAAACAACTACTATTGAATATTTCACATCTGTGGGATAAGATAATTGCAACCTTAGAACATCTGAAGAATAGTCTCAAACATTTGCTTAATTTTAGGAATTTATGGAATATTACAACAATACCTGAAGGGAGGTTGTAGCCAGGTGGGGCTTGGTCTCTTCTCCCAGGCAACCAGCACCAGAATAAGCACCAGGGGAGGTTTAGGCTGGATGTTAGGAAGAAGTTCTTCACAGAAAGAGTGATTTGCCATTGCAATGGGCTGCCCAGGAAGGTGGTAGAGTCACCATCACTGGAGGTGTTTAAGAAGCGACTGGATGAGGCACTTGGTGCCATGGTTTAGTTGATTAGATGGTGTTGGGGGATGGGTTGGACTTGATGATCTCAAAGGTCTTTTCCAACCTGTTCTGTTCTGTTCTATTCTATTCTATCCTATTCTATTCTATTCTATTCTATTCTATGCTATTCTATGCTATTCTATGCTATTCTATTCTAAACCTTCAGTGTTCCAGAAACAAAATAACAACAATCATAAACTACCTAGAAAACCACGAAGCAAAACAAAAAACCAACCTTGATATTAATTTTTAAGGATGTAAACTACATGACCTGGTAAGCTTAGTTAATCTTTCATAAGCCTATAAGCAAAATGCTAGATGTTTTTATATGAAGTGATATGACAAAAGATTACAAGGTATATGATTAGTATCAATCGTCATAGTTTCATAGAAAGTAATATCTATCAAACGAACCTGATTGAATAAAATCGCAAGTTTGGATAAGAAAGCAAGCTTTCATAGAGTATAATTAAGATTTTCTTGAGTATTTTATGGGAATCCTTTTTAACAGAAAATGAAAGCAGCCCGTATGAGATTTCTTTAAAAATGCTGGAAAACTCTAAAGTAATACTGGCAAAATTTGCCAGTCATACAAAAATGGTGAAGTGGTAAGTAAAGACAGAAGTGTCATGTTCACCTGGGTCACTGCTTAGGCTGGACTGGACAGGAAAAAGAAAATGGGTGACATAAGTTTTCCCTTAAAAGGGAAAATCTTCACTAGGAAACAATGCTTCTAAGAAAAATGTGGGTGTCATGATAACAGCCAAATACAGGAGCTCTCTGGATTGTGTTGAAATAGTCAAAGTCCCAAGACTCAGTACAGTCCTAAAATGAAGGCAGTCTCTGGCAAACATTCTCTAGAAGTAGCAAGGTGATGCTACCTCTGAGTATGGCTCAGAAAACATTAACTATTTTGGAACATCTTTCTTAACAGTAGGGGTGGTTAAGAGCTTTTGTAAAATTAATGCTATAAGTCCTGTGAAGAAAACTGGGTGCTGTTTAGTCTTGAGAAGAGAAAGCTGAGAGGGGATCTTATCAATGTCTATAAATATCTAAGGAGTGGGTGTCAAGATGAAGGTGCCAGTTTCTTTTTGGTGGTGTCCAGTGATAAGACAAGGAACAACAGGTACAAGCTGGAGCACAGGAGATTCCACCTTACATAAGGAGACATTTCTTTATGGTGAGGGTCACAGAGCACTAGAACAGGCTGCCCAGAGAGGTTGTGGAGTCTCCTTCTCTGGAGGCTTTCAAAACCCAGCTGGTTGCATTCTTGCATGGACTGCCCCAGGTGCTCCTCTGTAGAGGTCCCTTCCAACCCCTAACATTCTGTGATCCTGTGATTCTGTGACTCAAGCAGAAGGCTTGAACCTATCACATGAGCTGAGGCATGTGGCATTTGTTATTTTAGAGTTCAGTCCAAAGAATCAGCATGGTCTCTTCTGATACTCCATATCTGTCTGTCTGACTGTTGTTCCTTTCACATTTTGGAGATTTAGAAAATCAGTTCCTCCCTACTAATCTGGCATGGATAGTGACAACAGTCATGATAGAAGTGACAACGGATGTTTATGCTTTATAATAAATGGCTCCAAACTGTGGGCTGCAGACCACTGAGACAGCTGACTGGTACTCGTTCTTCTTGCTTACAGCTGAGAAAATTGAACATATGGGAAGGGGAGATTAAATGAAGAGTGAAACTAGATGGCATGATCAACTTTCTCTAAAGGTCAGAACATCCAGTGAAGGTAGCTTGAAATACACAAGCATCTCCCTTATGTCACCTTCCTATCTTCCTGTGCATGAAACAGCTTCTATACATTGAGGCAGTATGAGCTGGAATGTGCAATAGAAGTGCTCCCTGTAATAGTGCATTATCAGATGGATGATCTCCAGATAGTGCATCAAAGAAGCAGCATCTTCTTTGAAGAAGACTGAGGATGCTGATCACAAGTATGGGGGCTCAAACTAAGGATTTTTCTTCCAATGACTCTTCTCTTACACAATCTGCTCTTTTTTTTTTTTTTTTTTTTTAAATTTATTTACAGAAATTACTGTCTTGACTCACAATGAAAGCACAAGGTTAAGACTCTAGATTAGACTAGAATTTGGACAGTTTAATTTACTACATGATCAGATCTAGGATTTTGACTCATACATACATCTGGAACCAGGGCACCCAATCAAGGACAACTTTTTCTAAAATGAAATAGAAGTAAAAATCTGGTAGAAAATCATGTCAAGTTTCTCATCTTAATCTTAATTTATTTGCTCCCAAGCTCTATCTTGGATCTCACTCTGTGGATTTTTCGTAAAGATGCCATGCATGAACACTGCAACTACTGAAATCACCAGTCACTCTTCTTGGCCCATAAGAGACAAGAATTATAAAAGCTAACCTTTTTTTATCCCAATAATATTTTATAGCAGGGAAGTAAATTCCTTCCTGGGCTAATCAAGAGAAAAACAAATCCAAATAACAGGAATACTGATCAGGAAGGTGCACTGTGAATTGCACTAGTGACTATTTTTTAGCAGTTCTTTCATGTCTCCAGGGAACTCTGAAGTAGATCCATCGTTGGTATAGCAACACACCCTAACACCTCACCTTGCTCCGGCCGATTACTTAAATGGACAAGTAACCATCACACTCTCTTATGTAGTTGTGCACCTAATGTATCATAATGGATAGGTTGGCACAACCTGATAGATGTAGAAAGATCTGAAACTTCTCTTGTGGGACAGTCCACAAGTTTCTGTTCCTAAGAGAGAAACAGTAATGAATATTTTTTGGCCACTATATTCAAAGTAATACTTTGCTTTCTTTGAAGGCCAAAGAAAAACAGGGGGTGGGGGTGGGGTGCGGGGAGGGAGGGGAGGGAGAGGCAAAAAAAAAACCCCAAACCCACAGCCAACCAACTAACCAACCTCCTCATAATCAGAGAGTCATTGGGAAACATAAAGAAAAAAGTCTCTTAATATTTAGACAAGGAGATTAGCAACTGGCACTGAAAAGTGCTGGATACCAAGAAGAGAAAGGATAGAGTTATACACCACATTTTAAGCTGGAAGATAACATACTGTTCCAGCTCCAATCAGCTACTACATCTGTGGTCATTTCAGTGTCAATGGTTACACTGAAGCTTCTGTGTTTTCAACTACTCACAATGGACAGGGAAAGATCAGCTGGCATTATCATACTATAGCATAGAAACTAATAAATTCCTGTCGATATGCCATCAGAGCATTCACCATTAATGACCTTCAAAAGAATACCCTGAATCCTGGAGAACTCTGTGAACAGCCTTCTGCAGTCTCTCAGAAGAGTTACATTTAATCTGTGGGACTTGAATCATATCATAAATCAACTAAAGTCTAATCCAATCCTGACTTCTGGGGCCCCTTCTCAGTGACCATCTCCCATGGTGTGGGAGATGGGAAAATAAGTTTGTGTTTTAATGGCTGAAATAAAGGGAGTATAAATATTGTTGCAAAGCACATTTATGAAAATGCCTTTGATTAGAAAAACTGAAGACCTGAGAAAGGCAGAATGGTTATTGATAATTTGGACAGAGATATTGATTTGAGAGGATGGGGTGAAAATATCAGTTGCCCATAAAAATAGGGCTTTTTCAATGACTCCTAACATGGAGTAGCAAAAATTCTTCTCTCATATGCATTTTTCAAAGCCCAGTAACAAAATAATCCTTCTGGATTCTGCTCAGGCCTGTCAAGCGATGCACAATGACCAGGGTAAATACTTCAAAATTTCTGGAAGCCCTTCTAAGAGAAGGATTTTAAAGGGTCATTAGAGACCTATTTTTAGAACAGTCATGTAATTTCACTTTAAATGGTCAGAACACAGTCATATTTGTGGGTCATATTGCCAAAAAGGGAGAAAACCTGTTGCCTGTGAAGTAGCCAAAGACAGCAGCTGCTCTTAGACGTTAGCTGCATTTCCTCTCTTTAATAACAATAGACATGCCTGGCTAAATATCAAGGACCCTGAAGCCCAGCTGGTGAAAAGGGCATAGTCCCACTGTATCTTCAATTTACATGGGTTATATCACTGGGGATCTCATTGGATGTGTGCCTTAGCCTGCAAGAAAGGCTGACAGCATCCCGAGCTCTATTAAGATAGTCAGTTAGAGAAGTGGTTACCCTTCTCTGCTCAGCGCTCATTAAATCACACCTGGACATCTATTTTTGGGGACCCCTTCCCCTCAAGAAACAGAGGGACAAACTGGAGTAAGTTCATCACAGGGCCATCAGTATGGACAAAAGCTGGATCACTTGCTACATGAGAAGAGTAAGACAGAGACAGTCTCTCTGTGTCAGGGGAAGTTCCGATTGGACTTTCGGTGAAGTTTCTTCACTGGAAGAGTGTTGAGTTCATGGAACCCCCCAGGGAGTTGGTTATGGCGCCAAGCCTATCAGAGTTCATCTTGATGATGTTCTTAATTGTATGGATTAGTTTTAGGTAGTCCCGTGAGAAGCAAGGTGTTGGAGAAAATTATCCTTTTATATCCCTTCCAAGTTGAGATACTCCATGATTCTATGTCTGACAGTAGCACACAGAAGGAGAATGAGAGATAGAGGACTTAAATCACAAGAGAGTTCCAGACTGGATATAACAAAACACTTTTTCACTTTTAAGGCCAGCAAGCATTGGAGCAGTTTGTCTAAATTCAAACCAATCGTCAGTGATTGGCATTGTTTTTCATAACTTGCAACATATTTGGTATTGCACAAATACATGAGTAGAGTACACAGATGATAGACATATATACATGTGTGTGATATATTACAGTTCAAGACTAATGTTGAGTTTTCTGGGAGATTTGAGATACATGAATCCAGAAAAGGTTAAGAAATGTATACCTATTTTTATGGGGATCTGCAAGCTGCTACCTTGATGCCAGCTTTTGAAGATGAAAGGATATATTAATGGAGATGTTAATCTCAGCTGGGTTTGTGGTTTGGTTCTTCTTCTTTTTTTTTCTCTTTTTTTTAGATTTGGGTTGCCTACTTGTAATGGGAAGGTACTACGTGCACCAATACATTAAAACAATGATAAGGCTGCAAAATGAAGCACTTGAGTTAGAAATGCAATGATGTTTCCTATAAAATTTTAATTCTGTATTGTTTTGCATATGCACTAAGGCATTGTTTCTAACCACACAATTCTCTATTTTTCTTTTTCATGGCATCCTTGTTTTAATTACTGTAGAGAATGAATAACATAACAGGGTGAGGAAAATGGCAATGTATCAGACTCATTACTGCAAGAGTTGGAATGTAGACAGTAAACAAGGCAGGGAAAAAATGGTTTTGCAGTTGTACAATCAAAAGGTGCCTTGGAGAACTGGCATTGGTCCCTATTTCTGCCATGACATCCCAGTTATGCTGGGTATATTATATATCATGAAACTCCTTTGAAAACGTCTTCTAGGCTATTTTTTTACTAGTACATAAAATAGAGCAGGATCTGAATGCAAATGGTACATCATGGCTTGTATCTACATGGCTAAACTCTCTTATCCTTCAAGGGGGAGTAGCCTTGTCTATACTACTGTCCAGAGACAGTCCCCGACCTTTTTTACTGCTGAGACATGCTCAAACAGTGTCTGGCTGGAGTTAATTCTCATGACCCAATTAGAACTAATGTCACACAAATGTTAACAACATAGGGATAGTTCTGGCACAGTATTTCAACAGGTATGTGAAACCTCTATTTTACCAGTGAAGATGAAGTTTTGCTTTGTGTTTCTTTTTTCTTGGTGCTTAGTGCCTGACCTGAGATTTCACTGACACGAAGGCTGCAGCCTGTGCCTGCATCTGAAACAAACATAGGCAGAGCATGCTCTTCATTGTGCTAAAGACCTTGAGAAAACAAGCATATAGGGCTCATGGCATCTCAGGTTAGGCACTCAAGTTTAACAAACAGTTTCGAATACCATTCTATGTCTCTTAATACCCTTGGTGAAACGAAGACACCACGAACAACGTGAAAATACAGTTACTTAGCTCTGTGAACCTCTCAAATGCTCTGCTAAGAAGGGCCTTAGGAAAACAGATGAGATAATGATAATAAATTCATGTTCATGGCAGGTTTTGAATATTGTGTGGGAAGGAAGGCCTGAAGCCAAGCACTCTGCTGTGAGGATCTATTGAACAGCTGCTTAGTGACTAGCCATCTGACGGACTTCAAAATGCTGAAGAGCAGTTCTGTGTTGTGAGGGAGACAGTATGTATGGATATAAAGAATTTGAAGATACATACATGGTAGGATGAATGGATGGTTGGATGGATTGATAGAAATTTGTTCATACTACAGCTTGAATTTTCCTTGCACCAGAGAGATCATGGGAAAATATAAACAACACCAGATGTATTGGGTAGACAAGATATTGTAGCAGGTCTACAGTCTTACAAGAACAGGATATGGTGAGTCACAGAATCACAGAATTATAGAACGCTTTAGGTTCAAAGGGACCTGTAAAGGTCATCTAGTCCAACCCTGCTGCAGTAAGCTAAGATCAGGTTGCTGAGAGCTTCATCAAACCTGACCTTGAATGTCTGCATGGATGGGGCCTCCACTGCCTCCCTGGCCAACATGTTCCAGTGTTCCACGAGCCTCAGTGTAGACAGCTGCTTTCTAATGGCCAATCTAAATCTGCCCTTCTTCATTTTAAAACCATCACCTCTTGCCCTTCTTTTGATGCAGCCCAGGATGAAATTTGCCTTCTGGAATGCAAGCATGCAATGTTGGCCCCTTGCTTTCCTGTCTCTTCTGAACAGCTTGTAGCCATTTATAGCCAGACTTAATTCAGGGAATTTGACCCACCAAGTTTCAGTAATAGAAATAAGTTCATAATTTTCTAGCAGCATGATAACATCTAAGTCCTTCTGTTTGTCGCCCATGCTTTGGAGCACATGTAGGACCAGCCATACATAATACATTTTCATCTAGTCTGTCAAAAGAATTCTAGAGGAAAGGGCAGCAAATAGCACTCTGTGCAGGCACACAAGAGCCCAATCAGATTTTTTTCACTTGGTCTGATTTGGAGCCAAGAGCATTCAGTTTCTGTTCTCTTTGAAAAGGACTTTTTTTTTTTTTAAATAATTATTTTTCTTTCATCTAGTGCAAAATTCATATTGTTCATTTCTATTTGTTTTATAAATGGCCATTCCCCACTTCGAAGGTTGTTAAATGACAAAGACCTTGCAGTAATGAGTTCTTCCATTTAATTACCCTATGAGTAGAAATATTTAATATGGTCATGTTAGTGTGTTTGTGAGTAGATATGTACAATATGTACAAATAAGATTCATAACTTAAAAATATTCTGGATGGACTCTATTTTGTCATTCGTGTGGGTAGATGGATAGTACAGTGACAGACATATGGACAGAGAGATAAATAAAAGATGGATTCTATTAACACATGCTTGCCTAATAAATGCTTAAGCTACAAAAGAAAGCAGAAGTCCGTGTGTACAATGTATAGATTTTCTTTAATGTGAATTATTGGGAAAAGACAGAACTGTCCCTTTAACTGGAGGTCTGAAAACAGCTGTTCCTTATGCATTCATGCTTGCTTGGTCTGAAAGTTTTGGTAAGTCAGTGCATAACTGACAGTTAGATTTATCTCCCCAATAAGCAATCAACATTACAATAAAGGAAAAATGCTTTCAGTGCACCTTTGAGTGTGAATCAGAAATTAATCTAAACATCAAATTAATTATAGTTTGTAAATGAATAGTGGCTCACAGCCTTAATACTTCTCCCTCTCCTCCCTCTTAAAGCCTCCCCCAACCAACTGCAGTAGCTAGAGGTGCTGTGTAGTGAGTTTGATGAAAAATTCCCTTTTTTTTTCTACTCACACAACTCTTTCTTTATCAGCTGGAGAAGAGTCCCATCCTTACTCTAAGGACTTGAAGTCTCAGAGCCTGTCTGCTTTGGATTATAACAGAGTAGCCAGTAAATAATAAACTTTTGTGCCTACTTTGCCTTTCCTCTAGGACCTTTAATCACCCTTCTAATGATGTCCTTCTCCCCTTTGATTTCCCAACTAAGCAAGACATCTCATTAATCTCTCCTTGTCTGTGTTGATCTGAGCTGTAACATGCCAGGGGTCAGGCACACTTAACACACTTGTGAAATTGTCCCTGTGTTGTCAGCTCAGGAGCTCAAATTAGTTCCTTCTTCCACTATACTCTGAGTTTTGTGCCCAGCTATATGGAAATGACAATTTTTCAGATTCAGAGATCTGGAGCAAGAAGTATTGTCACTAGATCATGCAAAATAAATAGCATAGCCTAATTCCATGGGCTTCATGGGCTACTAGTACTGGCAAGAGCAAAAAGCAGACCTTCACCTGTCCCCCAAGAACTTTCTAATAATTCCTCTGTCTGATGAGAATTTTCCTATTTAGCAAAACACAAATCAGAAAATAACACCCCCCCAAAATTTGATCCAACAAATAACTGTCCTCACCAATGCATTCTAAAGCCCTGTGCAAAAGAATCAGTGTTCTGCTACAAGAAGGAAAACCCAAGGCAAACATCTAGTTTGACCCCTGATTACCTATATGGGGACAGGAATATGCAACTGGAAATTCTTACCCTTACACCTCATAGAATCATAGAATCAATAAGGTTGTAAAAGACCTCAAAGATCATCAAGTCCAAACTGTTACCCAAGACCTCATGACTACTAAACCATGGCTTCAAGTGCCAATCCCTTTTTTGAACACCCCCAGGGACAGTGACTCCACCACCTCCCTGGGCGAGGTGGTAACTCCACCACCTCCTTGCTCTTGGTCCTGCTCATTTTCTTGGGTGAACCTGAGGAGAGTTTGGGGATCTTTTATTATTAATGAACACTGCACATTGTGAGCAGGTGCTGAACAATATTTTTCTGATGTACCTCAGCATCCATTGTTCCACTCCTGTGTCTTATTTAGTGCTGTGAATGCGCTTCAGACCTGGTCTGTCTCTGATTGCAGGTCCCTGCAGAGGTTTGCCAGTGTCTTAGTCTGCTGATCACTCTTTCTGTTTCAGCTTCCAGAAGCTCTGAGGACTGTTCTGATCTGCCTGCTGCCTTAATTGCCCACTCCACCACACTGCAGCATTGAACTGCCACAATGTGTTTAACATGATACAAGCTCTACCCATACCTGTCCTTCTGAGCTTCATTGTCTCTTGTGTCCAGTCCTCATACCTCACTGCTTTTCTCACCTGTAATCTCCCTCTGTCTCTCTTTATTCCTTTCATAAGCTAGGAGCCAGAAAAAGTTAAATATGGATTAAAAATATTAAACAGCAAAGGTAAATGGTTTTATTTTCTCTGTTTTGCATCTTCAAAGAAGATTGTATGTTTTTTCGACCAGGATGGCCCACTATCAATTGTCAAATGTACTCCCTGCAAGAATTTTTAATGAAACTCAGTATCCATAGTGTACTGAGTCCAACAAGATGGTTCTTTTAGGTCATATAAATTTATGGTCCTAAGAAGCCCTTATAGTTTGTAGTCTCCTTGCTGTGTTTAACATGGAATATTTCAAAAAGGTGTGGGACATCCCTTCTAACAGTGGGGAAGACCATCTGGAATGCACAGAAAGTAGAAAAATATCCAGCAGTTGTGGCTGCTCATACTTGGGATGTCAGACCATGTCTAGCTGAGTAGAAGGAAACCACAATGTTTCTGGGAGCATAGGTGTGGTTAGAATCGAATCAAATTGAATTGAATCAAATCGAATCGAATCAAATCGAATAGAGTAGAATAGAATAGAATTGACCAGGTTGGAAGAGACTTTCAAGATCATCACGTCCAACCTATCAACCAATCCAACACCACCTAATCAACTAAACCATGCACCAAGCACCCTATCAAGTTTCCTCCTGAACACCTCCAATGATGGTGACTCCACCACCTCCCTGGGTAGCCCATTCCACATCTTCTTTGAGTCATTGTCTCATGGGTAGAAACTAGAACTGTCACATTAGCAGGTGTGAAGAACAGGCACAAGTCAAGGAGGCATGTGGGAGACAAGGGGAAAGCATGAAGCAAAATTGGCCTGACAGCATCCACTGCTTGATGGAATCCAAAAAGTCATCTTCTTTGACACCTTGGGGTAGCCATTCACATCTGCTGCTCCATCCACCTCCCCATTTTCCTAATTTCTTCCTAATTAATATTACCCAAACCTATCCCTTTTCTTTGTCTTCTCTTCTCTTCTCTTCTCTTCTCCTGGAGAAGAGAGCCTGGAGAAGAGGAGACTGAGGGGTGACCTTATTACTCTCTACAACTACCTGAAGGGAAGTTGTAGACAGACGGATGTTGGTCTCTTCTCCCAGGCAAGCAGTACCAGAACAAGAGGACACAGTCTCAGGCTGCGCCAGGGGAGATACAGGCTGGATGTTAGAAAAAAGTTCTATACAGAAAGAGTGATTGCACATTGGAATGGGCTGCCTGGGGAGGTGGTGGAGTCACCATCACTGGAGGTTTTTAGGAGAAGACTTGACGGGGTACTTGGTGCCGTGGGTTAGTTGCTTGGGCGGAGTTGGATTGGTTGATGGGTTGGACGCGATGATCTTGAAGGTCTCTTCCAACCTGGTTTATTCTATGTATTCTATGTATGTATTCCTCTTCTCTTCTCTTCTCTTCTCTTCTCTTCTCTTCTCTTCTCTTCTCTTCTCTTCTCTTCTCTTCTCTTCTCTTCTCTTCTCTTCTCTTCTCTTCTCTTCTCTTCTCTTCTCTTCTCTTCTCTTCTCTTCTCTTCTCTTCTCTTCTCTTCTCTTCTCTTCTCTTCTCTTCTCTTCTCTCTTCTCTTCTCTTCTCTTCTCTTCTCTTCTCTTCTCTTCTCTTCTCTTCTCTTCTCTTCTCTTCTCTTCTCTTCTCTTCTCTTCTCTTCTCTTCTCTGGAGCAGGTAGGTCATTGTGCCCCTGTACTCTGCATTGGTTAGGCCACACCTTGAGCACTGTGTCCAGTTCTGGGCCCCTCAGTTTAAGAAGGACATCGAGACACTTGAACGTGTCCAGAGAAGGGCAACAAGGCTGGGGAGAGGCCTTGAGCACAAGCCCTATGAGGAGAGGCTGAGGGAGCTGGGATTGTTTAGCCTGGAGAAGAGAAGGCTCAGGGGTGACCTCATTGCCCTCTACAACTACCTGAAAGGTGGTTGTAGACAGGAGGGGGTTGGTCTCTTCTCCCAGGCAACCAGCACCAGAACAAGGGGACACAGTCTCAAGCTGTGCCAGGGGAGGTTTAGACTCGAGGTGAGGAAAAAGTTCTTCACTGAGCGAGTCGTTCGTCATTGGAATGGGCTGCCCAGGGAGGTGGTGGAGTCGCCGTCCCTGGAGGTGTTCAAGGGGAGATTGGACGTGGCACTTGGTGCCATGGTCTAGTTGTGAGGTCTGTTGGAACAGGTTGGACTTGATGATCCTTGGGGTCTCTTCCAACCTTAGTTACTGTGATACTGTGATACTGTGTGATACTCCTCTTCTCTTCTCTTCTCTTCTCTTCTCTTCTCTTCTCTTCTCTTCTCTTCTCTTCTCTTCTCTTCTCTTCTCTTCTCTTCTCTTCTCTTCTCTTCTCTTCTCTTCTCTTCTCTTCTCTTCTCTTCTCTTCTCTTCTCTTCTCTTCTCTTCTCTTCTCTTCTCTTCTCTTCTCTTCTCTTCTCTTCTCTCATTTCCCTAGAACATATTTGTCTCTGTATTGCACTAGTTTAACATCTTCATATGCCTTCTTAAAATCTGTCATGTGGGACCACAGTGAGTACTCGTGAAATTAAGGCTATATTGTAGCATCACCCAGCAACAGCACAAGAAATGTTTCTTCTCGCATTGAGCACTTGCCTTAGTAATCTTAATAGTATAATTTTCCAGGGGAGGTTTAGGCTGGATGTTAGGAAGAAGTTAGGAAAGAGTGATTGGCTATTGGAATGGGCTGCCCAGGGAGGTGGTGGAGTCACCATCACTGGAGGTGTTTAGGAAGAGACTGGATGGGGTGCTTGGTGCTGTGGTTTAGTTGATTAAATTGTATTGGATGATAGGTTGTACTCGATGATCTCAAAGGTCTTTTCCAACCTCGTTAATTCTATTCTAGTCTAGTCTAGTCTAGTCTATTTTACTGGAATTTTCCTTCTGTCTTGTACACAAAGTGGTCATTTTTAGATTTTCTACATGGCTGAGCCAAATTATCACCAGAACCATTGAGATCAGTACATAAGTGTATTTCACGTCCTCTGACATTTTAGCACACTCACACAAAGAAAACCTTACACACATGGTGGGAAGGTGAGAGACTCAGTGCTGTCTCTGCCTTGCACAGAGACAAGATCCAGGGTCTTGCAGAGTTTGATTTTGGGGCTGTGGCACATTGTAACTCTGTGCAAGATTTCCTAGATCAATCTGCTGCAAGAATGGGAGTCGTTGCCTTCAAGGAGCTCCTAATTGCATGCAATTTTTCCTTTAGTGAGAAACTAATCCTGTTGTGGCCTTGCCATTTCACTAAGAATAGATAGCATGGCCCAGTGGGAGGAATGTACCGGCTATAAAAGTAGTACATGGGAAGAGACAGCAGGAACCAGCTGGGTATTGAATAAAGGACTACTGAGAGCAGAGAAAGAAGAGCAGAATGGTGAAGAATTGTGACGATTTGGGGATGCTGGTGGATGAGAGGCTTAACATCAGCTCTCAGTGTGCACTTGCAGCTTGGAAAGCCAATCAGATCTTGGGCTGCATCAAGAGAAGTGTGGCCAGCAGGTCAAGGGAGGTGATTCTCCCCCTCTACTCTGCTCTGCTGAGACCCCACCTGGAGTACTGCCTCCAGTTCTGGAGTTCCTATTACAAGAGGGATATGGAGGTGCTGGAAGGTGTCCAGAGAAGGGCCAGGAGGATGATCAGAGGGCTGGAGCACCTCTCCTATGAGGACAGACTGAAAGAGTTGGGGCTGTTCAGTCTAGAGAAGAGAAGGCTCCGAGGTGACCTAATTGTGGCCTTCCAGTATCTGAAGGGAGCCTACAAGAAGGCTGTGGAGGGACTTCTCAGGATATCAGGTAGCGATAGGACTAGGGGGAATGGAATAAAGCTGGAGGTGGGGAGATTCAGGCTGGATGTGTGGAGGAAGTTCTTCACCATGAGAGTGGTGAAGCCCTGGAATGGGTTGTCCAGGAAGGTGGTTGGGGCACCGTCCTTGGAGGTGTTTAAGAGCAGGCTGGACGAGGCTCTGGCCAGCCTAATCTAGTGTGGGGTGTCCCTGCCTATGGCAGGGGCGTTGGAACTACATGATCCTTGTGGTCCCTTCCAACCCTGACATACTATGGTACTATGGTACTATGATACTATGATACTATGAAGGGTTTGGGTCTAGCCAGGATGTATGCCACAGAAAAAGAGTTAAAGCTTCCCAAGTTAAACAGCACTTTTGATTGAGATGCCAGCACTGTTTCTCAGGCACTCTTACATACTACAGCAAGCATTCCCGCTATGTAAGACAACAGACAGATTTTGATCACTTTTGCATTTTATACATGAGATTGGTGTTTGCTGTAGCTTGCATTCCTTGCTTCTCCATGTTAGCCAGCAAGCAGTGGCCTCTGAACTGGAAAAGTCAAATATTTCATGAATGGAGCATAGTTTCCTCAGCATGTGCAGGTGCTAGTGTTTCTCTGCAGGGTCGTAGACTCCAGAAACCAGGAGAAAGGTTTGTGGCTGGTCTCACTTTCTTCCTAACACTGCAGTGGCTGCACCTACATCATACTGCCAGTAGTGGCCAAAGGAGATAACTTTCTCATGGAAATGTAGGGCAGAATTCCAAGCCAACTGGGAAGAAATGGAAGACCTACTTTAGGATGCTGTTCTACTGACTCATTCCATTTAGACCAGCTGCTTACAGGTAGTTCATCAGTGAGAAAAGAGCAGCAAATGAAGCATTTTCTGTTTCCATGGGAAAAAAAAAAAAAAAAGAAACAGAATTTTTAAAGTTTTTATAAAGCAGAACTTCTTGACAATTTATAGACAACCTGGGGCTAGGCTCTGTTACAGCAATTTACTTGGGATCTACATAGCAGATACATTTTAAAAGGTCATATAATGGTGGAATATCTTTCTGGGGCCAGACAGAATTGTCCCCCCAGGCTACCAGTTGGAGAGCTCTAGCTGGCTTAAAAGCAAACCAAAACAGAATGCAAATGCTATGTTTTTACATGTTCAGTTTTTGGAAATGTTTAAATAGAAAAGGACAGATTTTTTGTACATTCAAAATTAACAAAATACCTCACTTTCTGTCAGGAAAAAAGTTGGTTTAATTTCTTTCTTTCTTTCTTTCTTTCTTTCTTTCTTTCTTTCTTTCTTTCTTTCTTTCTTTCTTTCTTTCTTTCTTTCTTTCTTTCTTTCTTTCTTTCTTTCTTTCTTTCATTGACTTTCTGAACAAAAAAATTACAATCAACATCAACTTCAGTGGACTTAACAAATCAAATGAGGGTCTGATTTTCTCTAATAACCTCTACATTTTTGCATTGTTTTAAACTGAAGGTCAGCTGGGTGGAAGATTTTGAAGAGCAGTGTGACATACTTGAGGTAATTAGCTACCTATTCTTCTGCCATTTCTATCGTTCTGGAGGTGGTGCACATGGCAACATAGTCAACATGTTTGTCTGAGATCAGCAGTCACAGACTTTGGGTGTCAGGGGTCAAGTCTTAGTTTTCTCTGGCTTTAACTCTCCCTCAAAGCTGAGTGCCTGCTGTGACTGTTGATTACAGTGAGGTGGAGGTCAGTCTCTTCTCCCTAGTACAGAGTGAAAAAGAGTAAATGGCCTAAAACTTTGCCAGGGAAGGTTTAGATTAGATATGAGGAAAACTTTACTGAAGAATGGTCAAGAATTGCAATAGATTGCCCAGGCAAGGTGGTGGAGTCATCGTCCCTGGAGGTGTTCACAAAACATGTGGACATGGCACTTTGGGATGTGGTTTAATGGTCATGGTGGTCATAGGTTGATGGTTGGACTTGATGATCATGGAGGTCTGTTCCAATCAAAACAATTCCATGATTCTATGGCTTGGATATTTGTAATATCTGCAAGTAGTATAAGGTGACTAAGATCTAATAGCAATCTCTAACTCCTGTTTATGCTTGCCTGTGCACTTTGGTCAACACATTCAAAGGGCACTTTCCTCCTTTCAGGCTGGAATATCCTGTCATTAGTTTTGGAGTTTACTTCATCAAACAAGGTGATGTTTAGCTTCTCCCATGTGAGACTCAATATTAGGAAACATTTCTGCAAAGGTCCCTCAATTTCTGCTCATCTATCAATTACTATCTTGCAGTACCTTGGAAGCAGCAGTAAACCTTGGCCCATAACCCTGTTCCACAAGCTAGGTATGTGTTCCTATCCTTGTGAACTCTTCAAGCCATAAAGTCTTTGAACTGAGAGGAGATAAGGTGAATATCTATTTAGAAGATATTTTCCCTAACAAGATTTGGCTGCCACCTTGTTTCTCCATTTACCTTTTGTCTTCCTACTTGCCAATAAGTAGAGAATCAGGCTTATTAGTGTCCTAAATATTTATCATAGGAAGGACACCTTCCTTGCCAAAAATTAATTTATACTTATGGATATCCTTAAAGTGTTAGTTTTCAAAGTCACCTAGAGCTGGCCTGGTCTGCTCATTTTGTCAGCTTTTGTATGGTTAAAGCTCTAAAAAGGAGGAGGGGTCTGGAGAGAATGGAACTAATTTGTAATTTCTTATTTGATTTTCCTGGTTGGTTCTTCATATCAGACTCTTTGACCTTCATTCTTCTAGTGCTTGAGCAGTCAGCAACCCAAAACCTACCGATGAAGGGGAATGCTGTGTCCCCACACATCAGGGGAGAGAGCTACTGTAATCAAAGGAGAAAATAGCCTATTCAGCCTTCTGTAGATGGGCAGGAAGAACTACGCATGGGCATGAAACTCTTGCAAGTTCTGCTTGACATGCACCATAGCTAGCAAAGCAAAGGTAAAAGTTTTGTGATGTGGCTGTACGGGAGTGGAAATGGAAAGGCAGCATGGAAGGGAAGGATAGTGTGGAGACTGAAAGTGGATTTGAAATAAGATGAAACTCCAATAACTCTTAACTCTGGAAGTCTGCCTGAGAGACAGAATCCAGATAGCTGCAAGTAACAGGAAAAGAAACATAATCATTTGTTCCATTGCACTTCTCAGGGGATATCTGCAAGAGTGCAGGAGAGCAGGTAACAGGACCTCATGCTGCTGTGCTGCCAGAAGGGACCCTTCACATCAACACTTCTGCACAAAATGGGATCTGACTGAGACACCATGCATGCATCCCCATGTGGCTGTTGACTGGCTGAGCCATTGCATTTTGGGTGCAGTTCAGAGTGTTCCTAGCTGGTGGTTCATAGGCAGCTGAGGCTGCGGTCTTTCCATGCTCCAGCTAATGGGGTTGAGCCAGCAGTGAGGTCAGACCTGCCTGAGCACATACAGCTTTCAAACCAGTCATTTCATGGACTGTCAGCTGAAACACAGGGTAAGCTCAGTCTATCTGTATCTGCTGTGGTGCTACCTTGGGCCCAGTGGAATCAGTGCATGGCTGCTTAAGGTTCACCTAGCAGCAAACCCCCAAGAAGACCAGGCTTTCAACTGATGTTCAGCTCTGGTCGTCTTGCAGTCTATGTATCACAGCTGCTGAAAAGCTGTCTACACACCTCTTCCCTTCAACCCCATGACCTATTTTTCCTTTTCCTTAGGTACAGGAATTGTCCTTCTGCCACATGCTCCCACTGCTGATCACATTAGCATTTCACAAACCCCTCAGCACCTTCCATTTTACTTTGGGTGCTTCACTCTTTTCTGTAACCCCCCACCAGCAGCTGCAGCATCTTACTGCTTATAAGATGTCAAACCTTTACCTCTCACAATGCATACAACTCTGAGCATGAGACGATTAGGAGTGAAAAAGGGAAGGGGAAAGTACCAACAGGACTAAATTGAGAGAAATCATAAAGCTTAAGCAGAAAGAAAGAAGTTTGAAAGGTAAAGTATTCAGAAAAAGCCCTTTCCTAGATGAATCTAATTGTTTTGTTATCTTTACCCACCAAAGCATTTACTTTGGTTTGTCGCCCGATCCACAAACACTTTCGAGGAGATGACATTACCGAAAGGCAGGAACATCTGCATCAGCTCAGCATCCCCAAACTCCTGGGGCAGATGGTAGATAAACAGGTTACAGCCCTCTGGTCCTATCAAGAGAAAAAGAAGACCCATAAATGGAGAGAAATAGGATACAGGAAAGCATGTGGTGGAGATTTATTCTGGCATTGCCTCTTTCTGACTGGTGAGGGTCACCTCTAGGAAGCAGTCTGTAGACTCTCAGAGGAATAGACAAAGCAGAAGACCAGGAACTCAGGAAGTTGCTAGAGGCTATGCTACCTTCATTAACCTTCTAAGGATAGACACCAGGATAAAATCTAGAGACAGAAGAATGCACCAGCACATGTGGCCATGGAAAGACAGAATGGAAGAATAAGAGTAAAAAGAATGAAATGGTATTTGCCATAGTTTTTCTTTGCTTCTCGTAATCTCATTTAATCTGTAGGGGTTTTGGTGACCTACACTAACCCTTGCATCCTCTCAGCATCTGCATGCAGAAGTTTCATTGTCCTTGTATCTGTGTAAGGACTGTGGCAACAAGCAAAAAAAAATATATCCACAATCCCTCAGGCTTGTTTTGTAGAATTTTACATTCAACTCCCCAGCTTGACACAGCCTGAAGGTTCACCCCAACTCTTGACAATTTTGTCATGTCCCCCACTCTGGAATGATTTTGCAAGACAAGTGTACTTAAATCCAAATTACGAGACAAGAGATAATTACATTTTTTGCCCTAGTTCTGTGACATATAACATATACTCTTAGACACTTCAGAAGGTGCTTGCAAAAATATCCAGAGAGGAATTTTTAGTTGGGTTGTACAGTTTTGTTAAAACAGAGACCCCCAGAATATGTTCTGTTGAAATGGGCTTTTGAGGAAGAAGTCATAGAATCTGCCTCTGGTCAAATAGCCTAGACTGAAACTATTCAATACCAATCTTATTTTTCAGAATGTTGTATTTGAGCAAAAATCAAAAGGGAACAGGTATGTCCAAGTGATTTTGCTGGAAAAAATAAACATTTAAACCCCTTGCAATGTTCACTATCAGAAAACTGCACACTCCGAGGAGGCAAAGATTGTTTCTCTCATGGTCTCATTATATCCAAGGGTATTTACAGCTGCTGCCCAGCTTTGTGCTGACCTCTAGCACTGCTTTTTTCAGGGGCATTGAGATGAAGGGGATACACAGTTTATGTATCAGCTCATGTGCCTACAAACCTGAAAGCTGACTCAACCTACGTTCCCCTGTTATGTCTTGAGTGTGGGAAAGAAAAGTTGGGGGGGGTTGTTTGGTTTTTTTTTTGTTTGGTTTGGTTTGCTTTTTATACTCTTGTTTTCTTCATCAGGGCATAATTACAGTGTCATAACACAGCAAATTACAACTTTGCCTTTCCTGTTAGGGAGAGGAGTTTGCCTAGATGCTCCCACATTTTATTAGCCATTACTCATCCCCCCGGCTGGCAGGAGAAGTACGGCAAAGTCAGGATTCTGACAGATGCCCGTTTAAAGCTCATTAAAATTCCTGGGCTTCAGCATGATTGAAGTCACAGGCTCTCCACATTTCCTTTTGGATTAATGGAAAATGAAGCCCTAATGAATATTTGCTAAGCACAATTTTCCCCACTAATTTGCTAAAAGGACTGTCATGAAGGAACAGCTGATCCTTTGCATCTTGTGCATTTCCTAGGGGTCATGAGTATGGTAACAGGGTTTCTTCCAAATGGGGATGATAGTGGTACAGTGGGATAATTAACTAATTAGGCACCCGGTCATCTGCTTAGCTAAATTACTTTTGAACTTTAGTGGCCCATAATCAGCTCCCCTATTTCATGCCAAGGTTTTCCATCTTCCCCCACCTCCTGTCTGCCTCTTCTTTAGGCTCCTCGCTGAGCAACTATTCTTTTTCCAGTACTTGCTACAGTTCATTTCTACTCAATGTGGAGTTATTGACATGATAAACTAGATATGAAACAGTCTGAAAGTGTTAAACAAACACTGACCCCCTTAGGTGTCTGTCATAATTGACAAAATTCCACCCAGGAGAAGACCACGGTCCAGAATAGCAGGGAAAAAAAATCATTCCTTCATCTGAACGTGCCTCAGAGCACTTCTGCTGTGGGATTTGAGATCCACATTATAATAGAATGGGTAAAATCTTGGCTTTGCTGCACTTAGTGGCAAAATTCCCACTGACATCACTAGAGCCAGCAGTTTGCTCTGTAAAACTGGCAAATTCTTTCTAAAATACCAGCTGCATTTCCTGGGGTCTTGGATGTGTTGTGCACAAGTAGGGATTCTGCCAATATGTACTGAGTAACACCTACTAAGTCATAAGGCAGACCAGGAGGAACACAATCTACACAAAGTTTGGAGGTTAGCCTTAAGGAGGAAACAATCAACCCTTAGTTCACCTTGAAAGCAGCTTTGTATCACACTGCTCAGAGACCAAGAGGAATTGACTAGGGAAAATATCAAAAAGCAAAGACTATCCTCAAAGCCCAATTCAGCTCTGAAATGTGTTTGTGGAATCCATGCTGCAGCTTCATATATCAACTCAGACATTCATGGCCAAACTCATTCTATTCCCTGTTATGGAGGATTTTTGCTAATTTCCAGTGTTGAAAGCTTCACCTGCTACTGAGAAACAAACTGACATTGTCTGATATGATTTACCATCCTCAAACATGAAAATTCTACCCTTAGTATTTAACAAGCAATTTCTTCTTAAATCCATCCATAAGTTACCTATCATAGTTAGACATGCTATTCAGCCCTCAGCATGGCTAAGTACAGGGCAGATGATAGTCACAAGAGTACACCATTTTATTTATTCTCCAAGTTTACTTCTGAGCTTCAGAAACTTCATCAAGATTAATAACACCACACAAATTTTAAATTAGTCCCAAGTTTTGTCTGGTTGGCATGGCATGTATCAAGACTTCATCTCTGTCTTCCATTGGTTCCACCCAGTGCACCCTGGCAGCCTCAGTGTTCACACGGAAGTAATGACTAATCTCTACAGGAGCGTTGCAGCAGTCAAGTGTCTCTGGGCTTGTTATTCAACTAGAATCTGTGAGTGGAAAGTTAACATTGTTATTAACAATGTGATCATCAATGTTATTATTGTGGTAGGTCTGGTTCATTAACGAATCAATGTTTGTGCACATTCTTGCAAACACAAAGTACTCTTCTCAGCACTGAACATTATGAGAGTTTCCTCTTTACTGTGCTTTCATGTTAAAGGTGTTTGTAGGTCTTGACCCTCTGAAAAAGGGAGTGCCATGCCTTAGAAATTCTCCCTCTAGAAAGCAGAAGAGAAAGCCACTGCATCTACACACTGCAGACAAATGGAGGACAGTGAATGGGAATGGCAACCTGTATTGAAATGGTGCTTCATCTCAAGTGCATGGCCCTCAACCATCCTTGATACCAGCTACTTATAGGAAGGAGCAAAAACTTATGAGATATCTTGTCCACTGGGTGACACTCACCCTCAACCTGCAGAGACATATCATACCTTGCAAGCACAGGGGTCACTGGGCAGTATATCTTCCAAGTGTGTGCAACAACTATCCCTTGCTTTGGATGGTTCCTGGTGGAATGCTCTGCTGAGCAATGATCTGCTCGCCATTTTGTCCTGTGCTTAATCTAACCCCAGTAAGTAATAAAAAGCAAAGTCCTTCAGCATGGGGGAAACATCTCTGTAATGATACGTTAGGTCTGTGCATCTGTTCTCACAGCAGGGATATGTACTAGAGCTAATCAGGAGCTGGAAGTTGTGTTCCCCAGGAAATTCTGACATTGAAAAAAAATTAATTCCAAATTAGATCAAAATGCCAAGATTTCTAATTTTCTCACAAAATGAGATTTCTCCCCCAAAGTAGTTTTAGCCATCACAATGTTTTAGTTTGATAGTGTAATCTTGATTAATTTCATTCTGACTGTTACACTATATTAAAATATTAAATGTCATTATGTATATATAATAACATGTATAACATAGAATATATCTGAATTGGTGATCTAATACAGGATAGAAGTTGAAATGTAATTATTTTAAATGAAGCTGAAGCTCCTGACTTCAATGTTTCACTTAGGCAAGCAGTCCTCTCTTCTTGTCAAATGGTAATAGTGGATTTCCTGGAGGACAACTGGGGCTACCTGAGTGGGCTGCTTCTGAAGATCCCACTGCTCCAAACTGACTGTAATGGGAACAGTACATGACATGGTTGCCTCCCAAAGCATTGACATGCAATTGTGGGAGATTCACCTCTCCTTACTTTTTGTGTTTCCAGTGAAGGGCTGATTTATCTTTTCAAGTTATCAAAGGAGGTTGAAAGGACTAGGCCAGGTCCTCTATATAGCAAATCCTTGCTCTCTAAATAGCAGGTGTCTCAAATCATGTTACTGGCTTCTAATAAAGGGCCACCAGTGCTTTGTTTCTGGATAAACATTCTGTGATTCTATAGAACACTGGAACAGACTGCCCAGGGGAGTTGCGGAGTCTGCCTCTCTGGAGATATTCAAGACCTGCTTGGATTAGTTCCTGTGTGACCTGGTATGGGTGATCCTGCTCTGGCAGGGGGGTTGGACTACTTGTTCTCCTGAGGTCCCTTCTAGCCCCTCACATTCTGTGATTCTGTAAATTGTTTATTCCAAACCTACTGCATTTTCTTCTGCATTCTTGTTGCTTGCCTCAAACACAAACTCTCACTGGACATTATTGTCTGTGTTGCTGCCAGGTCTTTCCATGGCCCATGCATATGAGCATGCTCCCCTCCCTGGCAACTGAGAAGCCCTCAGCAACAATTACCCATGAAGATATTGCTGTATACTGCTGTAAGTGCCAATGACACTATGCCACATATAGAAATGGAGAAAGGACTCAGTGACTCATAGAATCACAGCAATCAGGCATTTAATGGATATTCTTTGAGTATATGTGGAGATGAACCAATGTGGTAGGGATGGTGTGCTGGGGCCAGAAAGGACAGCCCCTTTACTCACCTTCTCTCTGTTGCTGTGGGATCATGGGAGGTGGCTGTGGGAACGCTTGACTAATCTGGCCATAAGCAGCAGGATATGCAGCTATAGGGTAGAGAAAGGGAGAGAAGAGAAGAAAAAAGGAAAGATTTCAATGCTCGGAAGGAGGGAGCTTTCACTCCAAACCATCATACCAAGTGAAAGGTGGGCTTTCTCCTGGCATATTTTTCTGTGAAAGGCCATCTTGTGTAGCCTGAAATGTGGCAGAAGCACCATGGTCAGGCTCCAGAAGATGCCACATAGCCATGAGCAACCACCCTCCCTTCAGCATTGCCAGCAGTAATTCTGGGGACAACCACGTGGTGTAAAAGGGGGTGTCTGCTGAGATCTCTCTCAGCAGAGATGCATAACCATCACAGATGGTACCACAAACACATTCATTCACAAGCTCCATGAGTTGATGCCCATGCTGACAGCCACATGCAGAGCACATGCACACGTTTTCATGTGTAATTGCTCTTGTACCCTGATTAATTCACATGCTCATAAAAACAGTTTCCACATATGTTTCCTTACTCTAATCTTTCTATGTCCACTCACTGTACAGGTATAGCTGCACATACACACTTAGATACACATTTTCTTTCATGTCCATACAGAATTCCTCTCTCTCATACAAACACATTTGAAACAGTGTGCAGCAATTAAACAATTTTCCCCACCTCAGCTCCCCCATCAAGCAGACAAGGGGAGCCATTCAGTACCACAGATGGTAGATGATGTGCCTTGCTGCTAAAAATACAGAGTACAGGTCGCCTGTGAGCCCAGAGCAAGGGGGATAGGGGCCATATGTGTGCAGAAGGGTTAATTAACAGCTCAAAGGGTTGAGCTGCTTCCCATCTATCAAACTTCACAAGCAATAAATGACAATAACTAAAACACCAGCAAATGAAGCCCTACATGGAGAATTAAATTAACTTTCCAGATACAGCATTGACATGAGATAATAGCCATTCCTCCATGGGAGCCCATGATTGCTCCAGTTACCACAGGAAATAATGACTTTGGGGTGGCAGCTTCCTTGCAACATTGACCCTAGACACCTCGTGAGGGGAGACTGAACATGGTGGGGTCATGGTCTGCACCAGGTCACTTTGGCTGATGTGAGTCCATCAACTGCAAAGGAACTACTCAGCATACAGGTGGAGGCTGACCCATTGGGACCCATGGAGAAAGCCACTGGGAAGCTGGGTTATGACCAGTGTAGATATACTCTAAAACATGAATATGGGCAAATGTACCATATCCTATGAGGCACAACAGCGGTGGCTCTGCAGGATCTGGTTGCCCAGCTCCCCTCCTTGCAGAAGCACTCAGGAGACTTGTTACAGAAAGTGACCTCTAAATCAGTGGTGTGATTTTGCACTTGTGCACTGTGCTAAACAGATCTGTCCTGGTCCTGCCAACGAAACGATGCTGATGTACAGGACAGTGGGAAAGACAGGAGCTGCTTCCTCAGGGAGAGAAAACTCTGGGCTTTATGTTTATTTTCCCAAAAAGTACAAAGGTAACCTGAGAGTCTGTGGCCCTCAGCTCAACCCTGTATCAGCAAGCATCTCCTTTACCCCAGCTCTCTCCCTCAGGTGTATTCATATATTAAAGGCTTTGGAGAAGAGAAAGGTTTATTGGGAGAAAGTGTTAATACTAACGACCTGCGTACTGCTGCACTCCAGCATAGGCTTGCTGCAAGGGATCTGCTGCAGTGGGGCTCTGTGCTGTGGAGACACAAGAGAGAAAAATAATTAAGGGGTTAAAACATGACAAGCACTCTTCTTTTAACTTCTCTCATCAATCTGTGGTGTGAGACAGACATAGGCTGAGTGCCCCAGAAAAGGGGCAAGTCTCACATTCTGTGGACAGGGCTGCACAGAGCTTTTCATGATGGCCAGGAGGGTTCTGTCCTCCAACTGTCTGTCACTCTCTGAGACTTTGGATTACAAAGTAAATAAACTTCTCCCCTCCTCTCCCAAGCTTAAATTATGGGACCCACCTCCGATCATGAGGATTTTTGGCATTTCTGTAATCAACCCCGAAGAGCTCTCATCTTAAGCCAGGACTGACACTGTGCTAAGTGCTGTGCAAACTCAGATCTCAGTGACAGCTACAGTCTCATAAAACTCAATCAGAGTAGAAAACAACAGGAGCATAGCAGGAAGAAGGAGACAAGAACAAAGCAATGACTTCTGCCATCCTGACACCCCTTCAAAGGACTGTATTGCTGCCAGGCAGCCCCCTGTGAGAGAGGAGATGCTGCTTGAAGGGGAGGGGGATACCACTTGTTTGCTCCAGGGAGGATGCTGTGAATTTCTGCGTAATGCTCGCAGTCCCTTGCTGGCTTCAAAGTGCATTTTTTCTCTTTACAACTGTGCATTCCTTCCCCCACCCCAAACTATTTATTTTGTGAAACTTTGAAGTCTAGCTCAAATACAACCAAAGCTAGTCAAGATTTTTTCTTTCCTTTTTTTTTTTTTTTTTTTTTTTTTTTCCCTAATTGATAGGGACAGAAAAAGAGAGAGATAAACATGTTGGATAAGCTCTTTCTTTATCTACAGCAATAGAATATTTAAAGCAAGGCTTGGCTGAACCTTGAGTCCAAATGTCACCTTGGTCCTAATATTTCACTTCTTGTTATGAGTTTAATTTGTATTTATTGGTGCTATACAATTCTACATTTACACAGTCCCTGTGGCTTCTTCCTTGTGGGATAATCCCTCTGGGATCCACCACTTTCCTATTTCTTCCACCTTCTTCCTTCCTACAAGTACAGATATGTGGCTGCAGGCAAGGGCTTGGAGGAGGCAAGGGCTTGGAGGAGGCAAGGGCTTGGAGAATGCAAAAGTATGGGACTCTTGGAGGGAAATCTGGTGTTTGATCTATCGAAGGAGAGACATGGACTGTATACTGAAGTGTGATGAACACTGGCAAAATGAGTGTTATGAACCACAGGAACACAGGCAAAGTGTTTTCTTACAAATACAAATAGCGGCTTCAACCTTTACTTCGAAGATGATAATTTATCATGATGGAAGCAAGCCCTTACAATTTTGTCCCAAAATAAAGGAAGGCATGGTGAGAAGTTCAGACTTGGAGAGGACAAACTCAATTAGCTGACTAAGGCTTGGAGGCTCTTGATCATTATTGGCATCAGAAGAATTTTGAAGATGGGGTAGTTACAGGAAAAAAATAAGCAGGCTTGCAGTTTTGGGTTGGTGTTATTTTGGTTGATTTCCTAGTACGCAAATTAGGAGAGCACTGCCCTACTGTATTTCCACCTCTTGGAAAAGAGATCTGAGAATAATGTATTAAAACCTGTGGGAAATCAGTGGAAGATAGAGTAAAGATATAAAGCTATATATTTAAACAGTAGATGCTCCAGGTGAAACTGGAAGAAATGCTTGAAAAATATAAAAATGGTTTCTACTTACTCTTTCCTTCTTGAAGAAGGTAGCAACTAGTCTGTTCTTTTTAATCTCTGCTCTAAACTGTTTTCCTCTAAAATCAGAGTGTTGAACACATCACTCCAGAACAAAACTGGATGGCTATGAAAGATTGAGTGATACACCAGTTTCTGCAGCCCCCACAAAATGATCGAGTTCTGTCAAATGGAAGGTATCTCCTGAGGAAGATGTGGGCACATGTGGTAAAGGGAGTAAATCCTTGTAAGACAACTATGGCTTTGCAGTCTGCAGATCACCTACTGTGTCTGCCCCAAAGAAAACTGCCCTTGTTTGCTTGCACACGTCTGTTTATGAAGCTAGAATTATCTCCATTGCTCAAAAGATACACTCACAGCATTTCCTTCCTCTCCAGCTGAGGATGGACTCAAACATGCTTATTTTCCCTCTGACATGCTGACAAGTAGCAATAACTGCCTTTTTGTTGATAAGAGTGAAGTTACAAAACAGTACCTGTCTGGTTGCAGTCCTTTCCTTCATTTGCTGCTTTGGGTGGGCACACATGGGAACTACCCACTCTCTTAGCTATAGCTGAATCTATGTCTTGAGCAAGACTGAGTGGCTTACTACAGAGCTGCTCTTGCTGCCCCATCTGTGGACATTGTGCTTGCCTGTGGAGCCATACTCTGCTCATTGTAATTAAGCCATGCTGCTTAGGAAATAATACACTGAGAATCATTGTTCACCTTTAAGATTAAGTATTAAAACTGTACAAATGCTCTATTTAAAGGATTTGGAACAAGAGGTTTTTTTCCCTCCCATAAAAAGCTTTTAGAATTTAATATTTTTCCTGAGTCTTAATGACTTATCACCAATGGTAGTATCTAAGTGGATATTTCTTTTTCAGAAGGCTGCCTTGTGCCCCAGAGCATGCAAGGAATTTCTTTCTAGCTCACAGCACATGTCCAACCCAGTGGGAAGGCTCTTCCCTGGTTTCGCTCAGATTTGCTGCAAGGTAGGAATCACTTCCTTGTAAGTAAAAAAGATGCAGGAGCCTAGTATTAACCCAACCAACCCTGCACATTCTTGGAAAGGAGTGAGTTGAAAGCATCTCTGGACTGTAGGATTAGACAGCATGGAGAGGCATCAGCCTCTGGCTTGAGGTTCTTTGTTTTACTTAGGTCTCATATCCCACCATGGTTGTTTGAAAAAAAGCAGCTGTGGTGAGTCATCTGCAGGAATTTAACCTGGCAGCTTTTGAAACCAAAAGTGATGACCTTTGCTCACTGAATATCTCCTCTTCTTTAGCTTCAGGGGTGTGTTTACTGATCAAATGAAGATGTGACTTCAGTACAGTGGATATATCCATGCTGGCCAACATGGCCTGTGCAGATGTGGGGACATAGGCTCCAGGGCCTGCTGGGTATCCTGGCATGAAGCCAAAGTTGCTTGGGCAGTCATGCTGCTGAATTAAACCTAGTGAAGGTCATAACTGCCTGCACTCCCAGCTGCAGTGTGGGCGAAGCCAATGGCTGGCAAGGATCCAGAAATCTCAAGGCACAACTTAGATATTTGAGGAAGTTTTGGTATGCTGTGTTTTGTAAAGTGACAGTCCTCTTACATACTAATAACACACTAGAAGTTCAGGAAGGGGTCAGATATATATGGGGCTCATTACCCAGAGCTAACCTGGAGGTTACACATAACTGTAGCGTGAAACACATCATGTACTAAAATTCAAAGAGATGAGGAGACATTTCTGTGTCTCACCACAAGGAGAACGTGAAGGAGGGTTGCTTTATTCCTTAATAAGATACTCATAACCTAATGAGGTGTGCGCCCTTGTGGTCTTCACACTGATCATTCAACACTAATTAGTAGACTTGCTGTTTCACAGAATCATAGAATCACAGAATTTTAGTGGTTGGAAGGAACCTTGAAAGATCATCTAGTCCAGCCCCGCTTGCCAGAGCGGGATTGCCTATACCAGATCACACAGGAACACATTCAAATGGTTTTGAATATCTCCAGAGATAATCAAGCCACACTTTCTCCCCATCCAAGCTGGCCAGTATTCTCTGTTACTGCAACTATTCATTGAACAAAGGCATAGGAGGCTGAGAACAGCTCGTCTAAATGCTGTATGTGTCAGGGTGCAATTTCACTGGGGCCCAAAAGGTAAATATCTGAGTAAAGGGCTAATAAAAGCTATAGGAATATAGGAGACACCAGATGAAGGACATGGATATCACTAAGCACCCTGAAGGGGCTTTTGGACCATAACTAGCATGTCTCTAAGTTGTAACATCATCAAAAGACCTTGAATGTGCTGGCAACTATTTATGCAAATGCACCCACAGATAACATCTGAAATATCTGTTCTTGTGGTCAGACTCATGGAGACCTTATGTCCCACATACATATATTTAAGACATTAAGCATGATGTAATACACACACTGAGGATTAGCTGGTGAATTGAAAGAGGCTTCTGAGAGGCCAGAGAGGCTATCAATCAGCCCTCCTGATGTCCATGTAGCACTGATCCTTTGCAGAGGCTGAAAATTTGGCTTTTCCAGGCTGAACTAAAGGTGTACTGTGAAAACAGATGCTAATTGTAACTTCATTTGGCAGCTGAGGGCAAAAGGCCTATCCCTGGATATCACCTCTATATTAATTTGATAATTTCCATATCTCCATGGAAAAAAAAACCCTGCACAGGTACCATTGTCTCTTAGCAAGATGATCCTGGCCAAGATGCCACAAGGTGACCATAGCAGATAACCTTCCATAAACCTGGAGACATAAAACAAGCCAATGACCTACTATATGGCCATAAATATAAATTTAACGAAGGCAGCACTTATTCATTAGGCAGAAGTCAAGAAACGACTCCCAAGTCCTTCAAAGAAAGTAGATCTGTTAATGTCACTTTCCAAATCCTCTGCCTGATGCCAAAAACGAAGGATGATTTCCCAAGTCAGCATGAAATATCAGGGCTTTAAAATTAACACCAGGAAGCTTTCTTACTACTGATATTTCCTCTAGATTTAAATCCATCTTTTTAAAGGAATATTCAGATGGTGTTAGGCCTGACATTTAGCTTTTGTCAGAGAATGAAAGCATGGGGGTGGCAGAATGAAGTATGTTGTTAAAAATAAATAAAATCAGTTTAAGTGATGTTCTATAAAGAATCCCTCCTGAGATGTCAGTTACCCAGCTACAGTGTCAGGCCAAGAAGAGCTGTTATGTGGGTGTTCCAGGTGAAAAATTTTGTACGGGACAGAGGGCTGGACGGTCAGGGATGTAAATCAGGAAGAGCTGCAATGAAACTGCTGGGGGTGGAAAAAAGGATGATGGTTACTGCCTGAGCCATCAAAAGGGAGCCCTCCATCCCCCTCATGTCTCTGCCCCAGTTTGGAGTAAGACTAAGCCAAGGAAATATGCTTTCTGAGTCAGAGGGCCTCAATGTTTCTGAGAGACAAAAGTACTTTCTGGCATATTTTGGGGACCTATGACACTTTGAGATTTTATTTTATTGGAAGGAGTCAGCAAACCTTACACCTATATGGTATCCTCTTCACCCTCTACTCTGATTTTTTAGGCTTTTCCTGGCATTCATACTTTGTTCCATTTATTTCACTCTATTTTGCAGCACTGCTCTCAGCATGGGTCTACAAAAACGTATTATCACTCTGATCCACAGTTTTCTGAACTGCCCCACGTATTAGCTCCTCTCACTGTTCTGGATGCATTTTATACCTCTTCCAGGAACTGCATCTTGGCTACTATTACCTCTGAGAGGGCAGTTGGGGGAGGTGGGTGATAAAAGAGAGGCAGTGCTGTTCGGTCTGTGAGAAGGTAATAATAACGGGGAGGTGGAGGGGAAGAGAGATGAAAAAAATCTGTGTGAAGGCCAGAATTAAAATAAATAAATAAATAACTGAGTGGGAGGGCTCTATTCACCTTCTCCTTAAATCCAATTTAAATCGTTCTCCGCAGCCCTAATCTATATCCATAATTATATCATTTCATACAACAAGCTTGCAAGAGGTCTTAAGAAATTTATGTAGATTAAAATTCATGGATGCCATAGTACAGATTCCATATTATTAAGATTGATTGGGACAGCTGATGCTGTGATTAAAGAAGCCTGCATTTACTGTTGTAATCAATTAGGTATTCAGACACAACAATAACAGCAATAACAGAAAGAATGTGCTGATCTGGCAGAAAACAGAGACCAATCCTGTGTTTTATAGTTTCCCTTTACCATGTAGGGGCTGGACCCCACTCAGTCAAAGATATCTTGTCCCATTGCCTCTTCCCATTTTTGGTAGCACCCCCAGGTATTAGAGATGCTTGTTTGAGACTACATTGTGAACTTACTATGTAAGATTTGTGTACTTCATCCTGGGAAGACAGTCACAACTGTCTTTATTATTTCCTTAATAGTTCTACCTCTGAGTCCTATCCCTAATCAGTCTCCTGCTGAGATGAGTGCTATGTGAGAATATGATAGGGATTGTGTCTGGCAATGAAGAGCTTACAGTGGACGAAGCAAGAAAGATACAAAAATGCAGAGAGATGGAGGTGACTGGCCAAGGTGACACACTAATTCAGCATCAGAGTCAGGGCCAGAATTTCCTCCTTTTGCCTAAGGCCATAAACACATAAGTCAGGGTTAGGTTTTAAAAGCTGTTAAGGCACTCTAGCTTCATATTTTGGGGAAGCATAGTTTAAGTCACATTTAAAAATAAAGCTCAAGGTTTTAACTCACAAGCGTCTCTGATGCCATCAGCACAGAGCCCAATTTGTATTTAAACTTCTTCTAACTCATAGGAGAAAATACTTTGAGTCTGTAAAGAGTTCCACAACTGCCTTAAACAACCGCATTCGTTATGGCTGCAGCATGATCATTGGAAGTACATGGCATCATTAAAGTAACTTAGACTAAAATTGAAGATGACAACTTATTGTTATATTTTTAATAATATATTTTAATAAGTACATTCCTTTACTTATTCATTTTACCAGCAAAACATGGTTTATGGCACATGGCAGATTGTTACAAATGGGTCAAAAAAAAGTGCTTCCTAGTCATAATGATGTTTCAGGTGCTCGCTGTTGCAGTTTTGGAACTGCTGATACAAAATATGAATGGAAAAGCTCTTACCCAGAGATTTATGGTAAGCAAATACAATGCAGCCAAAGATTTCTCATAACATAGTAACATAGTAACATAGCCTTGAGGATGCTGAGTGAAGTACATTTCTAGAGCATGGTGTATATCTGAACTGAATGCTGTGGGGGCTGTTTTTCATCTTGGACCTCCTACAGGTGAAACAGGCCACTCCTGTTCTGCTGATGCACTTCCTCTCTGAACTTTTCTTGTCTGACATCTTTCAGGGATGAAAAATCATGGTGGGCACTGGAGGAAGTTGGCCCCATTCTCTGCCTGCACAAGTGAAGCCCTATTCTTACCCAGTACCACTGGATGGTGTCTGTTGTGTCAGGACTGATCCTGGACTGACAGCAGCAGCCTGTCCATCAACAGTGCTGCTAACTAGCTGAAAAGCTAATAGATAAGGCTGTTCTATTAGGATTCCAGCAGTTCCTCCCATAGAAAATTAGCTGAGGTAATGATAATAATTACAAGGCGGAGTTTAAATCCTGTCTCTCCTTTTAGTGGGTGCCTGATAGCTCTTTGTTGAGACAAAGAAAATACATTGATGGGCTCAGTTCAGTTCCTAATACAAGAATTTCTATAGCACAGGAGTTCACTTGTGGGTGACACCTTTACTCTCAGTTTCAGCAGAGTTTGTGAAACCTGCAGGCATAAAGGCTTGGGTGCCCATTTATAATGATAGCTGGTCCTCACTGGAGAGGGCTGGAGCCTAAAGAAGTTGTGAAGGGAAGCTTGCTGTCTTGCTAGCCCAGGGGTACCCACAGTGTAACGAAAGGGCAAAGGGGTGCCTTCCTATACATCAGTAGAGAGGAGAGATGAAGCTAGTACTGGCTGTGGTGGATGCTTGAAAACAGAACCAGTGTGTGCCTGGAATAGTAAATGAGACAACTTGTATTAAAAAGATGGTGGTGAGTAGGAACAGGGAGGTGATCATCTGCCTCTATTCAGCGATGGTAAGGCCATACCTCAAGCACTATGTTCAGTTTGGGGCCTCTCACTATAGGAAAACTATTGAGGTGCTGGAATGTGCTCAGAGAAAGACAAGAAGGCTTGTGAAAGGTCTGGAGCACATGATCTATGAGCAGCATCTGAGGGAGCTGGGGTTGTTCAGTGTGAAGAAGAGGAAGCTTTCTACAGGTATCTGAAGGGAGGCTGGATCGAGGAGGGGGAACAGCCTCTTCTTTTTGAAGACGAAGAACAGGACTAGAGGAAATGGTAACAAGCTGCACCAGGGGAGGTTAAGGCTAGATATTAGGAAATACTTCACAAAGCTGCTATACCACTGGATACATTCACTGTCTGTAGGCAAGCTGGATATGTCGTGGGCCAGGAGGAATGAATTTGTCTGGGAACTGTTGGATACTATTTTTGTGCTTCCTGGGCACATCACTGAGTGGAAGACCACAGTGCAGTCCTCACTCTTTTCTGAGGTCTCAGCTCTGTGTGTCCTGCCTTTTACTGATCCTTAACAGCCAATCCCTTCTCCTTCCTTTTTACTGTTCTTTGTCATCCCAGTGTTCTTGTCCTCTCCCTCTCCTTCTGTTCCTAAGGAAGCTTTATTTTTGGAGAGAGCGCTCTGTCCAGTCCCTCACAATGTAAACCTGTAAGGCAGGACTTGCTATCAGAGAGCAGAATGGAAATGGTATAAGACCCTGCAAAAACCAGTGCAGATGGTCTTCATTGTTATTGTACATCACACACTGTTAAAAGAGAAGCACTCGGCTCTGGCTCCAAGAAGTTTTGGCAGAAGAGTGCACTCCCTCTTACTATGGCTCATGTAGAAACAGTACTCTTACACTGCTGCACAGTGACTCACAAGATCAAGGCACAGCAGATTATTCTCTTTGTCCTCACGATATGTTGTGACATATTGCCATGTTCAATAGCTCTGCAAGCTGAAAGACTAAAGGGCATGCATTAATACACAAAAAGGTCAGATCTCAAAAGAGGCTCAGAATAGTAGAAGGGGAAATATTTACTCCCTTTTCATTATGCTCATGCCAAAAAGTGTACTGTGAGGCATTATGTCCTGACTGAGCTTGGAGAATGTGAAAGCATGCCTTGCAAAGAGTATGCCTGCAAGGAATGGTTTCTTAGTGCTACTGCATGGATCCATTGCCTGGCCAGAGCCACAAAAAAAAGGCTATTTCAGAAGGGACTGAGGCTGTGATCAGAGACCTGGCAAATGGGGCTGTTCAACTTTCTCTTGCCTTTGACCCAAAGCCATGAATGGTTTGGCTGTCTGACTTATATCAGAATAATACTGTGTATGTCCATGATCCAGATAAAAGGAATCTTGAAAAAGAATAAAAAACAAAAAGCACAGAGAGGGACAGATTACATGATATGGACCTGGGTTTACAGTGCAAAGGCTGTGGATTTCTGCAGTCTTTAGATGCATCATCAGAAATATAATAGCCAGACACAAAGGTGGACATGTAGACAAACTGCACAATTAATGGGATTTATTTCTGTCTAAATGATGTGAATGTCATGCCTGTACAGATTTTCATTGTCCTGTTTAGCTATTTTCAGGCAACAAAGATCATTCTTCTACAGGATATAATGGCATGAGCCCACATTTGAGGGATTTTTTTGAGTATGAAAGAGTATCTGAGAACAAAATTCTGGCTTTAAAGAATATATGGCAAGTCATAATTGTATCAATATGATGGTTATGTATATAATCCTGCAGCACTCTCAGGCACATTCAGAATGAGACATACCATAAAAGAAAGGTGTTTAGAAGATGATGACTTTGTATAGGAACCAGCATGTTCTTTTCTTCTCTATAATGTTTGTACAATTGCATGCTCAGCTCCAGTATTTTATATCTATTGTTGCACTTAGAAAGACAGACATGAGAAACACAGGGCAGGGCCACTGAAAAATGCTACTGAGGAAAGTGTGAAAAATCCCATAATGAGCAACAACGGAATAAGCTGCCCAGTGATGAAAATTTCTTTCTAACCCCAAGAAATTAGTAGACAGATTATGTAAAAAGCATGCACACTTTAGTCTTTTCTACATTTTTATTCAGTCTAATATGACTGGGATGTTCCCATTACCCATATAAATGTCTAAAACTTTTTTTTTTTTTTTTAATGCTGATAAGCTCCAGGCATCCATAAAGCCTATGGCAAACAGTAATGTTTTAGAGAATGTATAAATGCTCATAAGAAACAAGAGAGTAAGATGGAACAAACACATGATATGTCCTACACCCAAATTGCCACAAAGGGGCTTGCTTTCAGGGTTTCATTGCTAGTGGAGACAGGTAGAAGTAGAATAAGAGGTGAGAGTTTGGCCTGCCACTGCTCCCTTTATACCTCTGCTATAACTTAAGATGTCACTAAGTTATGGGGAAGCTGAGCACCAAGCAAAAACAATATATTGCTGAAGACCTGCTGAGATAAATCCAAATTTTGCACAAAGCAGACTATTTGGATGTCTGATTTAATGGCAGAAAGGAGCCTTTCTGCCTGCAGTGAAGTGGAGCAAGGATGACTACCACCTTTCAGCTGGTGTTTGTGTAGGGACATACTGTGAATTGATGGTTGAGTAAGACTTTCCAAATTCAGAAAGAATCAGGCAAAGGTAACTGAGTTTTATATAATCATGGATGAAACACCTACATGGAAATTTTCATTAATCATGATAGCAGTTGGAGATAGTAACAAAAGCTTACTAAGATTCATCTTGAAAGATCACAGAATCATAGAATCAGAATCATAAAGTGGTCTGGGTTGGAAGGGACCTCCAAAGGTCATCTAATCCACCCCTCCCTGTAGTCAGCAGGAACATCCTCAACTACACCAGGTTGCCCAGACTCCTGTTGAGCTTCACTGAGTATCTCCAGGGATGGGGCCCCAACCACCTCCCTGGGCAACCTGTTCCAGTGGTCCACCACTCTCATGGTAAAGAACCTGTTCCTAACATCCAATCTAAACCTGCTTTTCTCTAGTTTGAAGCCATTGCCTCTTGTCCTATCACTGCAGGCTTTTGTAAACAATCTCTCTCCACCCTTCCTGTAGGCCTCCTTCAGATACTGGAGGGTGCTATTAGGTCTCCCCAGAGCCTCCTCTTCTCCAGGCTGAACAACCCCAGCTCCCTCAGCCGGTCCTCGTAGCAGAGGTGCTCCAACCCCCTGATGATTTTTGTGACCCTCCTCTGGACCCTCTCCATCAGATCCATGTCTTTCCTGTATTAAGAGCTCCAGCCCCAGATGCAGGTCAGAAGGTTGAGGGAGGTGATTCTCCTTCCTTTCTCTGCTCTCATGAGTCTTCATCTGGAGTACTCTGTTCAGCTTTTTGTTCCCCATAATAAGGAGGACATGGACCTGTAACACTGAGTTCACAGGAGGGCCACAATGATGATCAGAGAGTTGGAACACCTTCCCTAGGACAGGTGGCTGAGACTGTTGTCATTGTTCATCCTGGAGAAGACCTTGGGGAGACCTCAAGGCCTTCCAGTACTTAAATGGGGATTAAAGGAAACATGGTAAGGGATCTATCAGGGAATGTAGTGATAAGATAAAGAGTAGCAGTTTTAAATTGAAAAGAATAAATTCTTCCCTGGGATTCTGTGATTCTTCTGTGATTCTGTGAGAGCAGTGAGGCACTGGAACATGTTGCCTAGATAAGTTGTGGATTGCCACTTCCTGGGAGTGCTCAAGACCAGGCTGGACAGGGCTTTGAACAACCCCATATAGCAGTATCCTTGCTCATGGTAAGAGGGTTGAAACTAGATGATCTTTAAGGTCCCTTCCAACTCAAACTGTTCTATGATTCTATCCTATGATTCTGTGCTGGATATCTTGATTTTATTAACTGGACACGTTACCAGTAGATAAGCACTCAATTCTTCAGCATAAGAATGTTCCAGTTTTTCACCTCCACCATGCCCTTGATATCTATCATCCAGATTTAAGTGTATAGTAACCGTATCTGGGTAAGACTTAAACACACCAATACCAGTGTGAGTCCTCATAGTGTCAGGTAAAATCTTTCCAGGGTGTCTCATGCTAGACAAAGCCTGTGGATGTGGGCAATTTCCCAATTTCCCTGAGGCAGAGAGAGCAGGCTGTGAACACAATGTTGGTCTGGCTTACCTGGGTAAGGGTGGATGCCATTAGCAAACACGGCTTCTGCAGCAGGCTGCCCGTTAGCCTGTGGTGGGAGGCCAGTGAAACCATTCACCCCAATTGGAGATGGGATGCTAGGCACAGCTGGTGCAGTTATGCCAGGAGGTGTGCTTCCACCTGCATGTGGGAAGGACACAAAATCAGAGTGGGTGAGCAGTGGAAGTAATAACTACATGGAAAAAACTGGTGACACACCACCCGTGACACCACCACCCCCTCCCTCTGAGATTTTTTTTTGATAATTCAAAAAGTGAAACATCTCCCAGGCTGTTGTGCAGGATGCCTGGTTACCATTGCTCCTCTGAAAAGCACTGAAGAATAAAAACAAAAAAATTTGCAAAACTTTCTTCAACAGAAGGATCCACAGCTAATACTAAGCAGTAGAAAATGATAGAAATAACACCCTTCCTCCTCAACTTTCTTCCTAGAGTATTACCTGCTTAAATTGCTAAATAATCAGACTTTTATTTCCTAGATATCATTTAGCACCAGAAGCAAATTCTCAGTCCCACCATTCTACCTGAGTTTCTCCCAGTTTCTCTTTGAAGATGTCAGCTTTGTGGGTGTACCAATTTTCAGGACTACTCTGCCTGCATTCTTCCAAAACATACATTTAATATACAAACACATTCTGAACTTTCTCAGCACTGGGGAACCTTAAAAATGCTTGGCAAGTTGATTTGCAGCCTAAAAGCAGATAATGATACTTGTTTCCGAGTGTCACTGTTCAGCCCAAACTTGATTTTGTAGAGATTTTCTTCAGAGATCTGCCACTCAACAGGAACAAAATTCGAGCTATACTAGTTTCTTGCATGGAGACTTACTCCTCTCCTTCTTCCCAGACACATCCTGTGGGGGCCTGTAAAGATGTTACTCAAGAAGGGCAATTTAATCTTTATGCTTTAGGTGGGATCCTGTCACCCATTGTTAGAGAATTGCTAGATTTCTGAGGGCATAATTTAATCCTTCTTCTACCTCATTGTCTCCTTCTATGTATGTTTAAAATGACTGGACAGTCTCTGCCTCTTGCAACTTATTCAGCAAGTTTTGGGGGAACAAAACTGAGCTTTTGATGAGTATGGAAAGGTATTTTTCTCTTACTAGCTGTGAGTGGGAACTTAAACTATCTTGAGCAATATCTTCATGATTCAGGGTACACTACTGATTGAAAGCATCATTACAGTAATTTCTTTTTTAAACTAATTGCAGAAATTTTCTTCACAATAGCAGCATTCCATGATAGGTTAGTCAGATAACACATTTTACTAACTACTTAAGTCTGTTTTGGTGCTTTAAGAAAGCCAGTACAGATGCATGAGTTGTTTTTACATATTCTGATTTGAGTAGCCCAAAAAGTAGGCAATATTTAAATTATTTTCTTATGCTCTGAACACACAAGCTGCTGCCTCCCTTTGGCTTATTTAAATGGTGCTGGCCTTTAAAAATGTCCTCTGTGGCAGTGCAGTGAGCCAGTAGTGGCAACTGAAGTCCAAAGGCAATGCTCTTAGCATATGCCATCAGCTTGCAAATCACAAAGCCTAGTCAAAATTTCAGTTGCTTTTCTGGATCTCTCCATTATTTGCATAGACAATGTAAGAATCTTTTTCTAAAATTGCAGCAAGGGATGTTTGTTTGCTATGTTGTGCATTTTTAATGAAGTTTAGGCATATTCATTAAATTTCTTTCATTTTCCTCTAGAAAAGACCCCGCTGGAGAGGTCAGATCTATAATTGGAGTAAAACTGGCATAATGCATTGCAGAGGGCAAATGCTGGTGATGCATGTCAGTTGTGGATTTCATCCCTAGTTTGAGATGTTTTGCTTCAGCCACACCAAGTGTGCATTTGTACCATGAAAGGAAAAAAGGAAGGAGGGAAGGAATTCTGAAGGAAGGAATTTGGAAGGAAAGAAGGCGTGTGGAAGGAAGGAATTTGGAAGGAATGAATTCAGAAGGGAGGAAGGAAAGAATTTGGAAGGAAGGAATTCAGAAGGAAGGAATTGAGAAAGAAGGAATTTGGAAGAAAGAAAAGAATGAAAGAATTTTCAAGCATTTCTTGAATGAATAAAGGGAAAAAAGAGGGCATGTGGCCTTTGGAAAGGGCTGGAGGCAACTTATAATACATTTAAGGATGTTGTTAGATCATGTATGAGAAAAATTAGAGAGGCAAAAGCCCAGTTAGAACTTAAATTGGCCACTTCTGTGAGTGACAATAAAAAGCATTTTTATAAATGTATTAATGTTTAAAAGAGGGGCAAGAAGAACTTCCTCTCATTATTGGACTGGGAAGAGAACATTTCCTTGACTCTTCATCATTTACCACCAGTCCTGGCTCACCGGAGAGGTCCCAGATGACTGGAAACTGGCCAATGTGATGCCCATCCACAAGAAGGGCTGGATGGAGTAACCTGCAAACTACAGGCCTGTCAGCCTGACCTCAGTGTCAGGGAAAATTATGGAGCAGACCATTTTGGGGACAATCACAGCACACCTGCAGGATGGCCAAGGGATCAGGCCCAGCCAGCATGGATTTAGGAAGGGCAGGTCTTGCCTGACCAACCTGATCTCCTTCTATGATCAGGTGACTGCCTGGTGGATGTGGGCAAGGCTGTGGATGTAGTCTACCTGGACTTCAGCAAGGCCTTTGATACCATCCCCCACAGCAAACTCCTGGCCAAGTTGTCAGCCCATGGCTTGGACAGCAGCACTCTGTGCTGGGTTAGGAACTGGCTGGAGGGCCAAGCCCAGAGAGTGGTGGTGAATGGTGCCACATCCAGCTGGCAGCCAGTCATTAGTGGTGTCCCCCAGGGCTCAGTGCTGGGCCCCATTCAATATCTTTATTGATGATCTAGATAAGGGGATTGAGTCCATCAGCAGTAAATACGCAGATGACACCAAGCTGGGGACAGGTGTTGATCTGTTAGAGGGTAGGAGAGCTCTGCAGAGGGACCTTGGCAGGCTGGACAGATGGGTGGAGTCCAACAGGGTGGCATTTAACAAGTCCAGGTGCCAGGTTCTACACTTTGGCCACAACAACCCCATGTAGTGCTACAGGTTGGGTTTGGAGTGGCTGTTGAGTGGCCAGGCAGAAAGGGACCTGGGGGTGCTGGTTTATAGTAGGCTGACTATGAGACAGCAGTGTCCCCAGGTGGCCAAGAAGGCCAATGGCATCCTGGCCTGTATCAGGAATAATGTGGCCAGAGGAGCAAGGAAGTCATTCTGCCCCTGTAGTCAGCACTGGTTAGGCCACACCTTGAGTCCTGTGTCCAGTTTTGGGCTCCTCAATTTAAGAAGGACATTTTGATACTTGAATGTGTCCAGAGAAGGGCAACAAGTCTGATGAGACGTCAAGCACAAACCCTTTGAGGAGAAGCTGAGGAAGCTGTGGTTGTTTAGCCTGAAGAAGAGGCTCAGGGGAGACCTTATTGCTGTCTACAACTACCTGAAAGGAGGTTGTAGCCAGGTGAGGTTTGGTATCTTCTCCCAGGCAACCAGCACCAGAACAAAAGGACACAATGTCAAGCTACACCAGGGGAAGTTTAGCCTTAGTTTAGCCTTGAGGTGAGGAGAAAATTCTTCACAGAAAGAGTAATTTGCCATTGGAATGTGCTGCCGAGGGAGGTGGTGGAGTCACCATCCCTGGAGGTGCTCAAAAAAGGATTGCACATGGCACTTGAAGCCATGGTTTCATTTTTCATGAGGGGTTGGGTAATAAGTTGGACTTCATGAACTCTGAGGTCTTTCCCAACCTTATTGATTCTATTGTTCTATGAATTTGGAAGACAGAAATGAATGAAGGGATTTGGAATTCAGAATTGGGGATTTGGAATTAGGAAGGAATGATGAGGGATGAGTACAGTGGATGAGGGATGAGTGTAGTGGATGAGGGAAGAGCCATGGACATTGTCTGCTTTAGACAATGACAATGACTTTAGTAAAGCCTTTGATACTGTCTCTCACATCATTCTCCTTCAGAAACTCATGGCACAAGCCTGGGACAAGTGCACTCTGTACTGCATAAAAAACTGGTTGGCTGGCCAGGTCCAAAGAGTAGAGTTCAGTCTGGATGGTGCCCAGTCACTGGTGGTGTCCGCTAGGGTTCAGTACTCTTTATTAATGATCTGGATGAGAGGATTGAAAGCACTCTCAGGAAATTTGCAGATGACACCAAACTGGGTGGCTGTGTTGATCTGCTAGAGGGTAGCGAAGCTTTGCAGCAGGATCCAGATAGGTTAGACCAATGGGCCAAGGCTAATTGTATGAAGCTAATAAGGCCACATGCCAGATCCTGCACTCTGGAAAAAACAACCTTATGGTAAGTTACAGACCTGGGGATGTGTGGTTGAAAAGCTGCAGCTTGGAGAGGTTGATAGTCAGATGAACATGAATCAGTGGTGTCAGTGAATGACAACACTGTGACCAGCAGGAACAGAGAAGTGGACATTTGTCTTTACTTAGCACTGGTGAGGCCACACTTGGAGTATTGTGTTCAGTTCTGGGCCCCTCACTATAGCAAGACTATTGAGATGCTGGAGTATGCCCAGACAAGGGCAACAAGGCTCATGAAGGGCATGGAGCACATGACCTATGAGGAGCATGTGAGAAAGCTGGGGTTGTTCAGTCTAGAGAAGAGAAGGCTGAGGGGAGACCTTATCATTCTCTATAACTACTATAAGCAAGGACGGGACCAGCCTCTTCCCCTTGATGACAAGAGTTAGGACTAGAGGAAATCATTACAAGCTGCACCAGGGAAGGTTAAGGCTGGATATTAGGAAATACTTCTTCACTGAAAGGGTTATCAAACATTGAAATGGTCTCCCCAGGGCAGTGGGGGAGTATTCAAGCAATATGTGGACCTGGTGCTTAGGGACATGGTTTAGTGTTGACCCTTTAGTGCTGGGCTGAACATTGGACTGGAGGTCTCTTCTAACCAGATACATTCTGTGATTCTGCAATAATGCGAATCCGGAAAGGGGGAAAGAAGCAATTCAGAAGAAAGGAATTCAAATTCAAAATTCAGAAGGAAGGAAGGAACTTTCATTTCCAGTTAATAGAGTAGCAGACCCTCTGCAGATCAATTTTTCATCCAGATTATACCAGTGGTGATAGAAATTAAAAACTTGAGCCAAACTTTGAAAAATGTCAATTTAACTGCCTCACAGTTATAGACTGTTGTGTAAGACAAACCTGACTCATCAAAACCACCAAAATGCCAGCAAAGAGCATAAAATTCTTACAGGACTACCTACTCCACTCCACTGGCTGCAGGCAAGCCAGGCAACTAGTTCAAAGTAGATGTCTACTTTTTGTATCATTAAAGCCAAGTCAGATGGAGCGTGTCTTTAGTCTGTAAGATTTGTCTGGGCACAAAGCTCTTCAGGTTCCTATGTCCCATGGGAACTCATGGCAGTGTCTGAAGGATCCCACTGTCCTAGACATGGGATGCACAGAAAACTGTCTGGGTTAGGAAGCCTGAAAATACCAGCACAGAGGCCCTGTACTGAACCAATACATCCAAAGCCTCCAGGACTTTCTCTAGCACAATTTTTCTTTTTGCTTAGGAAAGATCAAAACACTTCTCTTTTCTTTTTCTTTTCTTTTCTTTTTCTTTTTTTTTTTTTTTCTCCCCTTCAGTGTTCCAAACACTTTTTATAATGCCTGTTTTTTAGAGAACTTTGAAATGTTTCATTTTCATTCCAAGTGAGAACAAAGATATACTTCAATGACTGGAAATCCTGCTATGAAGCAGAATGATCATTTTCCATTTGGCTTTCTGAATGCTAACTAAAGCCAGCAGGAGAATTCACGTTAGGCTTCAGATATCTCCTGGCTACTTGGAAATTGCTGCTAGTGTTGTAGGCTTCCTTGGTCAGATGTTATATGTGAAATGTTTTCTATGCATCTTATCACAAGCTCTGTAAATGTCGTAGTAATACAAGGAGACATTTCAAAGTCTAGACACCTCACCCAAGGAATAATTATCAATGGACATCTCTACAACCCATTACAGAGATTTCATGAGGGAAGCTGGCCATTCATGGTAAGTCTACAATAAGGCCAAAGTGTATAGGGTCTATGACTGAAAATATGTCATAAAGAGAGTGCAAAATCTGCCGCCATGAAAGGGATCAAGAGATCACCTAAATCAGCATCTTATTTTCAGTAATGATTAGTCATTGATGCTCTGGAAAACATGTTAAAAAGATGAGCTTTCCTCTTCTGTATTCTGAAAATAGGAGTTTTTCAGTCTCAAAAAGGCATCAGGCACACCAGAAAAGGAGCAAGCCTTACACTGGAGAAGCGTTGGTGTATTTTTCATATGCTGGATATATGTGGTATCATAGAGTTTGGCTGTTGTACTGATATTTACACACCTGTCACAGAACTTGCTCATTCTCAAGACTTATTAATATGCAAAAAAGCTTGTGTTCTTTTGTGGTGTGGTCATCACAAGCCATTGCCTAGATTCAGCTTTCCAGACCCTGAGAGCATTTGAATTCCATGCAGTCTTTGTTTGATGTTCTCTGTGCTCCCACCAACACAAAACAAATCTAGCTAATGCACATATGATAATCTTCCAGCAGCAGGTTTGAAGGGTGCACATATAGTTAAGCCACTTTTCTGTTTGGATTTCCAGTATTTCGATTGACTTGTTGTTTATACATTTATCATTGTGTAAACATACATTTCAAAATGTGTGGTATGAGATTTTTGAGCCAAATGCTTTTGTTTGGGTCTCCATAAGCTGGCATGGAATGAGATCTGCCTTTCTTTCTCTACCCCCCGCCCCCTCCCCCCATCCTCCTTATTCTGATTCAAACAAAGGAAAAGATATGTATCCAATCCAGTGGCTGCTGACATTGTTCCCAGCTACAGATTTCAAGGAGATGGTTAAGCTGTTTGTGAGCAGGAAGGTTTTATTTGGCGGACAGATAGCAGACATCAGCTCTTTAGGAACATCCCCAAGGCTGTGTTGCCTTATTTCTGTGCTATCCAGTGTTTCTTAGAAATCAAACTTCTTTCTGGCTCTTTTCTGCTCTAGGACTAGTGTAGACTTCTTTATATTGTGCAGTTAAGCTGTCCCTTTGTTGTCTTTCTGATCTGCTCTGGAATCCCAGATCCTGCTTTGCCCAATATTGCCCTGCACCACAGGTGATTCAGTCATATCTCACCTTTCTCATGTCTCACCCAAAACCTTTGTCAAGCCGGTGCCCTTGAGGCCAGCTTGATGCTTAAAGGTTAACACAAGGGCATTGGTAAGCTGAGTGATTCTGAATGAAGTCCCATCCCCACTGCCTGTCATAGGAACAACCTGCATCACCCCAGGCACCCTTCTATCCCAACCTGTCCCTAAGAAATGGTGCTCACAGAATCACAGAATGATAGGGGTTGGAGAGAACCTCTGGAAATCACCTATTCCAACTCCCCTGCCCAAGCAGGTTCACCTACTGCCGCTAGCACATGAAGACATCCAGGAGGATTTTTTAAGTCTACAGAGAATGAGATTCCATAACCTCTCTGGGCAGCCTGTTCCAGTGCTCCTTCATCTTCATAGTACAGAATATTTTTTTCCTTACACTGCAGCAGAACTTCCTGTGTTGCATCTTATATCTGCAGCCCCTCATCCTATCACTGGGCACCAGTAGAAAGAGTCTGGCTGCTTCTTCTTAACACCCAGCCTTAAGGTATTTGTATACATTGATCAGATCCCCTCTCAGCCTTCTCTTCTCCAGGCTGAACACCCCTAGGTCTCTCAGCCTTTCCTCACAAGGCAGATATTTTAGTCCCTTAATCATCCTTATAGCCCTCTGTTGAACTCTGGTAGTTCCCTGTCTCTCTTGAACTGAGGAGCCCAGAACTCAACACAGTAATTTGTATGAGGTCTCACTAGAGCAAAGTAGAGGTGCAGGAGAGCCTCCCTTGGCCTGCTTGTCACACTCTTCTTAATCCACTCCAGAATACCTTATAGCAGCCTTCCAGTACCTGAAGACAGCCTACAAGAAAGCCATGAAGGGACTTTTCGTAATAGCTTGTTGTGTTAGGACAAGAAGAAATGGATCAAACCTTGAAGAGGGCAGATTTAGACTGGATGCTAAAAAGGAATTACTTACAGTAAGGGTGGAGAGATACTGGAACACACTGTCCAGCAAGGTCATAGATGCTCCCTCCCTGGAGGTGTTCCAGATCAGTTTAGATGAGGCCTTGAGCAACCTCGTTTAGTGGAGGGTGTCCCTGCCCATAGCAGGGGGGTTGGAAAGGGATGATTTTTAAGGTCCCTTCCAACCCAAGCCATTCTATGAATCTATGTATTCCAAAGACATAGTTCATCTTGTTAACTATATTGCATCTTTCCTCAAACCTTTGTTTGTCTTTGGCCAAGATGTGACAGCACCAGTACTGACCTTTGGACATCTATACGCACTCCCAGTAAACCAGTGTAGGTCACTGGAGGATATTTTGTGCCATTTGGAGAATGCTCAAAGGAATGTTGTGTAAGGGATAATGTTGAAAGGTAAGTATCATAGCAGCGAGCCCTTTCTGGTACCTTCCCTCACAGCACCCTTCCTCCTCCTCAACAAGCCCATTGTATTCTGGGTCTGGTGGGTCTCAACCCTATTGCTCTTCTGATCCGTCAGTGAGTAGCCCTCCACATGGGGCACAGTTAGCCCTATAGCCCACTGCCAGTGAGTCCTTTTACCCTTACAACAATTGGATAATACAGAAGCTGATCTGCAGCTGGCCCCATCCCTGGAAGAGGCAGTAACAACCTTTCTCTGACCCTTTTCCCCCCTCTCAGACCACAAAATCGTGTTATCACTCCTCACTTCTGGTGGACTTCACTAGCAAGGCCAACATTTTAGTAAACATGCACTTCTGACATACGGCCAGATTTTCCTACCCTTTGCCCTCTTCACCCCACCCCAGTCTCTTACCTGAGGTTGGTGTCATGGGGGCAGCCGCCAGGCCGTTCATGTTCAGAGCTGCCATCTGCTGCATTTGGGCTGCGGCAAAGGCTGCCATGGGGTTCAGGTAGCCACCCTGTGCCACGGATGCCATGATCGCGGCTTGCTGCTGCATCAGCTGGAACAAAGAGAACAGGGAAAAAATATCATGCAGTCACTGGCAGGGCAGCCCATGGTGCAAATTCAGGCTGGGGACCCAGTGAGGGTATGAGGCATTAATGTCTTTTGAGATGTCAGTTGCCATGTCTCCCCCTCCCCCCTGATGTGGCCTTCTTACACATACTAGGGGCCAGAAGCATTTTGTATCTTGGGGTCTTTATGATCCCCTGCCCTAGTATTGTATCCTCCAGTGTGGAGGTCTCCTGTGAGTTGAACTCAATCCTCTGGCTCCTTGGTACTTCCCTACTGAGAAAGGATAACCTGATTTGTTTTCATCTGTCAATGACAAAAAAGATTTCTTCTTATGCTGCTGGTAGGCCTCCAGTGGGCACTGTGCAAAGCCATGGCCAAACCTTCTAACCAGTTTATAGTGCCTATTTCCAACACAACCAAGCAAAGACTCCTGAAAGATTGCTACAAGAGAAGGGAGTTCCCTTTAGCAAGAATACTGTGTAGTGGAGAAATCCCTTCCTTGTAGTTTTGACCTGGGATGGCTTAGTTTTTATTTATTTTTTTTCCAGAAATCTATCAAAATGTTGCCCCTTTGAGGGGATCTACAAAAGGCAGAAAGAAGGAACTCAGGCACTTGGAAATAAAAAATTAGGGGAGCAGAAGGGTGATGAATAGCTGTGTATTCTTGAAATGTTTGTTACATTAAAACTGGACCTCGCTCTCATGATTTTACACTCTGAACCTAGCACACAGTTGGTGCAGTTGAAGGCCACAGAGGGCTTTTAAAATGCTCCTGATATAAAGGAGAAGACAGTTTGGATCAAGCTGCCTCATGCAGCTTTACTGGAGCTGTGCTAACAATCAGACTAAGTAAATCTGATTCCTTATCCAGCTTCCTCTAGTGACTGGCGGTGGTTGCCTACAGAATGTGTAGGGGAAAGAGGATGAGCTGAGTGAAATCCCCAGCCTCTGGTAATGTGTGACTTGATGATTACTGTGGAGAATGAAACTCCTTTTCTGTAGTGATTATAAAAGTGACTTGTGTCTTTGCTGTCTCCAGAGTTGGAGTATTTCCATTTTGTTTCTCTGAGATTTCACTCTCTCTCCCATCAGGAAATCACCCTCTGATGCTGTTGTTGAAGCATACAGGACACGCTTCTCAGCATTAAAGAGAACTCAAAAGTTGTGCCGAGGAATAGACTGTTCCCTGTTTGTCTTACTATTGAAATATCATCTAAATTAGTTGTTCACACACATACATACTAAAGCAAATCTTTGAAATCACTCTCTTATACAAATGCTGACATTGTCCTTGTCACTGTGAGTAATGAGACCAAAGCTTCGTCTTTGACCTGCTCTGTAACCATGTATGGTATGTAAATTTGCCTCAGTTTCTCCAGCAATAAAATCGGACACAGAATACCTCCTTCCCCAAGTAAAAGTGCCTTCAAATCTGCAGATGAAAAGTCCTGTGCCAGATTTGAGTACTACTGCTTTTGAAGCCTAATGCCGATTGGTGTCATGGCAGTATTTTTCCCTTTGATTGCGAATTATCCTTTTGTATTATACCCTGCATAAGACACTTCAGCATTTTAATTAGTGATATTCTGAGGTTTTTAATTACTAATAGAGTGATTGGACAAACTTTTCTGTTATATCACAATGCTGATCCCCCCCATTTAAGGAGCACATTTTTTTCTAAGCATCATTTGAGTTTATTCTCCAGAAGAGGCACTGAACAGGTGATTTTAGTAAGAATGCTAATGAAGTGAATGATAAAGGGGGAACCCATCCATCTCTAACACTGGATTGAGTCCAAGGTTGAGTATGGTGAGGTGACTCATATCTCATTTTCTGTGCTGAGCATTCTCACCTGGGGATACAGAAATGATGGCCATGACCTCTGCTTATTTAGCTTTGCTGATTAAAAAAGCATCTCTCTGAGATCGACACAGTTGCAAGGGCAGAGGACAGTCCTACTATTGCCTTTGCTGACTTTCTCTTTGTTTATCTGAAACAGACCAGAGCTACATGAACAAACCCACCTCAAAACACAGAGTGACATATGGCTGGCCATTTGTGTGTTGTGGCCAGTCTGGCTGGCAGATAATAGCCTGGTATTTGTACCAGAGACCTTCCAGGGTAGGCAAGGGACTATATTTTTGGCATTTCCTGTTAGATTCTGTAAACTAAATACAGATGGGGTTTTCTCTGAGCTGGTCATCTATTACAGCTGACACAATAACGGGCAGAGGAGTCTAGGCCAAGATTCATCTCTCCCTTCTGTACTTAAATGCCTCTGGGCAGATGAATTGCAGCTTTGTTTCTCCCTGTTGACTGTCGGTGAAGCCCCAGGTGATCAGTTCAGCTGCACATACCAACAGAGGCAGATGAAATAATTCCCATCCTTTACCTGGCCCACGGTGGATTTTTTTGGACCTTAGTTCCCAACCATTTGAAAGAAAAGTGTTAATTTTTTATTTTATTTTTTTTTCATTTGTGTTTCACTTACGCTACAAGAGAACAGGGCTCTATCTAAAAGACACCACTTTGCCAGTGGTAGTACAAATGAACATACTGCACCAAAGCCAATCTCCATTTTGCACACAGCAGAGCTAAGTAATCAATTGTGACATTATTTATGGCTTATGCAACTTCTTCCCCTGTTTATGGGCATCTTTAAGCTGTTCAGAGTTAACTCCATAGTGGAATGTTCTCTTCCTGGTTTGTAAACCAGGTAATCTGAGTGTGGAATTTCTTTTGTATTCAGAGAGCTTATAAATTTGCACTAGAAGATGCACATTCATAGAATATACTTTGGCTGTGTGCATGCTCTTTTTTGCAGTGTAGTGTCAGTCATGCATTTCTACTACAGTTCTTCAGAAAGAAGGCACTTTCTCTTTCCATATGAGAAGAACTAGAATAGCCTAATCTGTTTATTAGCACTGAAAATACAAGGTCTACAGCCTAGAGCCTGGTGGATTTTAGTGAAACAGTCACTTAAAACTGGACATACTCCCACGGAGACTGATACAGGATCTTGAAGAGCAAAGTGATTAAATTCAGCTTAAGGTAAAAAAGTTGCTGCAGTAAAATAAGGCCCTACTCTGTGATTTGGGATTCAGTTGCTTCTGTTACAGTAAATATGCTGCAGGGAGCAGTCACCCCATTTCTCCTTGGGGGTTAGCCAAGATGCCCTGGAAACCTGGAAATACCACTGGCATGGTGAAATGAGCTGGAACACTGTACCTCATGGCCCAGAGGACATATACCTCACTGCAGCCCTCACAGCCAGCTGGTGGGGTAAAATGGAGTCTTCAGAGCTGCAAGGAGTATTGCATCCTATATCCAAACAACATGTAGCAACCATGTCTGGATATCTCAAACCTTGACAAAACTCCTGTCACCCTTTTACTGTCATGTTTCCTGTTGATGTCCTTCATTCTCTGGTCATACATGCTCAGGTGTAAACGCTAAAGGTGAAGAGTATTGGGGTCCTTTCCAGCCTAGCAGCAGATGGTTATAACCCAACCAAGCATAGGGGCATCATGGAAGTGGAAGGATAGGAAGTCTGCCACCTTGAAAATGTTGACAGCATAGGCCTACCTCTTTTCCCCAGTGTGATTCCAGGGAAATTTACAAAAGGAAAACAAGTCCTGTAAGGGTCACTGTTCTCCCACATTAAACCTCCAAGGCATTCTTGGTAACATCACTCTAATCCTTCCCCACCTCCCCCTGCAGACAATTGTTCCACCCACTCTCCTTTCACTTTGATAGAAGCCTAGTGTATGGTTCCAGTTAATAAAGATGTAGAGAGTGAGGCAGTGACCCCACCAGAGGCAAATCAATAGCAGCAGTGCCCCTGGCTATTGTGTACTTTAAAATATTCCATTTGAAATGCAGATTTTCCATGCCTGGGCTGGGGCCACAGCACTAATCAGAAAGGTAGCAGCCTTATTATCTCAGGCTGATCCAAGGGGACGGAGAGGAGCTTTCCCTTCCTCAGCTGAAAAGACATATTTCCTTTTGCTTCTTTTACTTAGCATGATCTTTGCCTCCCCATTTAGAGCTTTTTGACATTCAATTTTAAAGATTTGTTCCCTCTTTCTTCTAACCTGCCCTTTCCTATTGCTCAGCTACTCATCTTCTGAGAAGATGAGTAGGAGATGCTACTGAATGAGTTCATGTCCATGGACAGTACTTTAAGAGCTAAAAGCATGTGGTGCCCATCCCAACATATGAGAACTGCTCAGACAGTGGGAGATGCACTGGTATGCCATCCAACACATGGGAAGGGGTTTCAGTTGTGTCTGGTCAATAGAGAGAAAGGACAATTTATCTCACACATTGGTATTTCAATTTGAGGTGGCTAAACTTCAGCCACCTTTGTCATCAGTGGATAGATCAGTACCTACATATGCCATAGATCCTGTCGTGAGACATGAAGACAAAAACCCGCAATAGGTAAAGTTTTGCAGCACTACTGCACCAAATCAAGAGATTGCTGCTGTATGGTTCCCTCTCCAGATCTCCTTGCTACCTTTACACCAAGGACAGCCACACGCCTGATGCTGCTTAGCACCAGTTCAGGGAAAACAACAGCATAGTGTTAACCACACAGCACAAACACACTGCTTACTGTCAGTTTTCCTTCCAAGAGTGGGTCACTGTGTGGTAACTCTCAGTCTAGTGGCATGTGGTGAGGATGTGTGGCCAGACTTGCATTTGGGAATGGCATGGCCACTTCTGGCATCAGGTGGCTCTTAGATAGCAAAGTTGTGCAACTGAGATCAAGGAAAATAAATACTGTCCTTTCCTTACAGGAGCAACAGGTGCATGGAGACATGAAAGAGCTTTCTCAAGGCCAGCTAGAAATAGGACAAAGATGTTAGATCCCCAATGACCAAAAGAAATACATGTGAAACTGAAGAAGGGGGAAAGGAGTGAGAAGCATTATTTCTGATGTGCTCTGTTCAAAATAGCATGGTCATTACCCTTGGAAAGTGCTTACTCTGAACAATCTGATGACCTTTTCATTTATTTCAGTGTTACTTTCTGTCTTCATCTCTGTATCACATGATGTTTTGTTTGAGCTTTTCATATTCTTCATTCAGTAATAATAATAAAAGCAATAAGAGCATCCCACACTTCCCAACTCTAACAATCTATACAAACACTTAGCTAATTAATCCTCATTACATCCTTGTGATAGAGAGAGATAAGTAAAGCAATCAATCAAGCAGTATGAAGACTCTTACTTGGTAAAATCATGTAACTGACAAATTCACATCTATTTTACCTAACTGGCTATTGGAAAATAAACCCAAAACTATATTCCAAGTCTTCAAACAAAAAGAAGATATACTTCAGAACAGCCCTTTAGGCATTTTTAATGTCTTCTGGAAAACCAAAAAAAGAAAACAAAATCTGCTTTGAATCTAAAATTTAAATTTAATTAAGATTATTTTTAAAACTGAACACACATGCCACACCTGGCACACATGCCTTAATGCCTTCCCAAACCCTGACACAGAATAGTTTTGGATTTCTAACTCCCTGAGAGTCGTAAGATAAAAAAAAAACAAACCACCACACACAAAAACCCCAAACCACCACCAAAATCAATCAAACAAACAAAAAAACCCAACAACCAACCAACCAAAAAACCCCCAAAACCTAAATACTCATTATTTCTGAATTACCAAGGAGCTGATGATTGGAAATACAGTATTAGTCCTGATATGAAGTATTTTGACCTCAAAATAGCTTCCTTTTCCGGAACACATCAGAATAAGTTATTTGCATGACAGGTAATATTTACCAAATATTACCATTTCGGTCTTTTAAATATAATAACTATTATATGCAGAAGATAGTGTATACTTTTCCCCTGATTTGTAAGGCTAGCTGAATATTTTCAAATATCTTTCCAAAATAATTTCACAGTATGAACTGAATAAATATTGGAAGAAATGATTCTTCCCTTAAGCACTACCTCAGATCGTTTAACAGAAATATTCTTTCATCTCCACAGGAGATGGGACAGGGAGGCAGAGGGTGCCACCTAGGCTTTTATGGTCAGTCACTGCTGGCCAATCTTCCCAAGGCAACCACTTATGATGATGACTGAGAGCTTTGCTGTGCTGAATGTTCCCCAATTTGTTGCAGTTATTGTCTGCAATTGAGGAGCTGCAGCCATTTGTATGTTTTCAGAGTGAGAGGAACTGGGATTTACTGATGGGAAAGGACTTGCCTCATGCCAGAGAGCAAATGTTGCCTCTGTTCATGTCTGTCTGTTTTTACTTACTATTCTATGCTGCCCCATTTTGCAGGACACAATCATTCCCTTGGCTGGAATTTGGCCAGGAGACCGTGGCTAACACTCCCACCTCATTTTTTATGCTAACTTGATTTATGACTTTGATCTTATTTTAAATAATTTAAAAATTAAATAATTTATACAGTATCCGTCACTTTCCAAGGCTCCCTCCTTTGTTCTTGGTTTGCTCTTCTGCATTTTCTCATCTTCTCAGCCTTTTTTGATCCGTGTACATTTCCTTTTCTACATGGTGGGGCAGCAGTGACATAAAATAGCTCCTAGTTATTTGACATTTTCTTCACAGAAAGAAGACCTGCAGGAACTTTTGCCAATGTTGCCAGTTTAGGCCAGGACTATACTACCACCATTGTTAGTCTGGTTAGATTTTGGTCTTCACTACCCCATCATTTACCAGGGTCTACGAAGATGCAGTGTGCTGTGCAGGTTCAATCTCACAAAATCATAGAATATATCTGGTAGGGAGAGACCACAAAGATCATCAAGTCCAACCCTCGACCCAGCACTGAAGGGTTGACACTAAACTATGTTAGTCAGCTGGCAGCAAATCAAAGGTGGTGCCAGTTAGCATCAAGTCTCCTTCTTGCCAGGTTTAGTTCAGTTCTACACCTCAAGATGGCTTTAACTGAGACTGCAGAAACAGCTATCAATATCCATCTGATGTAGATCCACAACAGCTATACAATTAAAAAGGGCTGGTGCCATATACATGTGTTAAATAAAATAAATAACCACTCCATAAAAAGAGAATTTAACTGAGTGTGGGAAGACAGTTCTGAAAAGAAAAAACCCTAAACCAGTCAAAAATCTCTGAAACAAATTAGTAATGGGGCTCTGGGAGCTTTAGGGAGCCATGAAACCTGATTTGCCTTGAGCTGCATACAAAAGAGGTGAGGTGGATTTGTTGTGACTTTCTGTATCACTGAAACAGCACACTGTGTTAGTGCCAAATTTTGTCTGGTTTGCTTACAGGTGGCACATGAGGAGGGAAGGCAAATCCACACACAGGAGAATTCTCTCTGCTTCCTGATTTTTACCTCTAAAGCTGAGGCCATATGGCTGATGAACCCAAGAACTACTTGCTTAGCTGATATGTCGCTATTGCTGCCAACAAGGTTAAGGTTGCTTAAATTGAGGTTTGAGTGGTTTGGCAGTGAACAGTAGGGTGTGAAGTGTCATACAGCCATTTGCTGATCTGCAAAGAAGGTAATTTAAAGAGGAGCTGGGGCCCAACACAGCCCTGTTGGCAACACCAGCAACTATCAGCCAGACATTGATAGACCAAGACCCTTGCTGCCTCTCCTAAGTTGTGGTTCTGGGTTTGCAAACATACAGCTGCCTGCTATCTCTCTAACACTCTGTGGCTTGCTGCTGCACTGGCTGCCCTGATACATGGACATCTTTTTGCAAAGTTAATCCAGTCCCATTGATGCATGTGATGCCTCTCTATGGGAGATTCAGCAAGAAATGGCTGCCTAGGGGACCTGGAAATCTCCTTCATGGGGACTATTGGTTAACCAGTTTCCATGGGATTGCTTGGGAACTTGCTTATGGAGACATCAGTCAAGCTTGGACTGCAGTGCTATAACTGGGAGGACAGGCTACAAGTACAAATCAGATAGCCTAGCACCATTCTACTCCTAGCCTTACTACTAAACACTGAGGTAGTTTTTTAACTTATGTTACAGTCATACCCTTGTGTGAAAACTCTTGGAGAGGCAGCACAAGAGAGAGCTGTGTCCCTGATGGAGAAGGGAAAATAAATAAATCTGATCATCAACTTTATTCATACATGGGGAAATGAGACCAGAAGGTCAAATGATTGACCCAATGTCACATGAGTTGCTGGTGACAGTGGCATCAACTGTCATTGCTGTCCTGCTGTTGTATTTTCACTGTTTCACCTTCCCTTCTCTCAACTCGCCTTAGCTCTTCAACTTCAGTTCAAGCTGAATAGAATTACACCCGTTCTTCCCGCTCCTTTTGCTCTCCCCTTATCGATCCCTCTATCTCCTGCTGGCATTTGTAAGGTGCCAATCACCCTGATATCAAGGAGCCAGCATTCCAAAGTGGATTAATCAAGACCAAGTCAACGTCACAGGGCCTCGGTGTTCCCTTCCTTCCTTTTTGTGTGAGGCTGTGAGATGAAACAGACAGGGCGAGACACAGATAGAGAGGCTGATTGAAAGACAGCATCTAAGCACATTCTGTGTATACTGGCACCATACAGAAAGTTGATCTGATCATTTAGACAGCTCTGAAGTCCCCAGGGTAATTGGTATCATCAGCCAGTCATATCCGATGGGTCAAGATCTAAAACTTCTTCTTTCCCCCTTGTTAGCATATTTACCAGAAAGAAAGAAAGAAAGAAAGAAAGAAAGGAAGGAAGAAAGAAAGGAAGAAAGAAAGGAAGAAAGAAAGGAAGAAAGAAAGGAAGAGACTACAGGTTCAACTCTACTTTCACAGAAATCAATAGGATTAACGTTGGTTTCAAGTGGAGCAGGAGCAGACTCAAGAAATTTTTTTTCATTCTTCCTTTAGTGATAAATAGTCACCCAGCACCTACCCTCATAATGTCCTGTATTATCTTGTAACAAACAGATAGAGGGGATTTCTGTGGTGTAAAGGTGCAGACCACATCCTCTTTTATATCAGTATGAATTTCATGTGGCAATATGAAAAATTATTCTAGATTTAAAATGACATGAGAAGAGTTTTTGGACAAGCATTGGGACAGTGGTGTCTTTACCACCTCCACAGCTCCCCTGTCAATGCCTGTAGCATAACACTTGAGCCACATCTCCTGCCTGACAACTCCTGCAGATATTTGTCCTGAGCTGCCCACTAGTTGCCTCCTGTTAATTCCTTTGTTATATGGTTATACCATATAACCATATACCAGGTTACTGGTCACTGACTTGGGCTCAGCTGTGATTTACTGTCTCTTTTTCTCTTCTTGCAGCCTTCTCTGGCTAGGACAACAGCTATATGCAGCCAGTCAGGGGATGGTACAGCTGTTTTATCATGTGAAGAGGGAAGCTGAGGACAAAGGAAGAGCCAAAGATTGCCTTTGACTGGGAATAAAAATGAAGAGAGCAAAATGGAAGGAAACATATAATTTATTGAGCAGAGAGAAAATTGAAAACATCCAGAATGGCACCAGTAGGTGCATGTGGGAGGAGCTCTACAGCACATCCTCTTGATTACATGATTCATGCAGGTAAGAGCCTGAGTTGCACCAAGTGTTTACTGAGGCATGGGACACTCAATAAAAGATAGAAATTCCAGGACCCTCAAGTTAAAAGAGAAATATTCATATGTGATGGAAAATCCATGATGCATTAGAAAGGAATAGGGAGGGAATAAAGCAGAGCCTTGTGGTCAGTGCAGTGGAGGGAGTACAGCAGAGTGTGCTGGAATGTAATTCCTGAACTGGCCCTGTGTACGTAAGGCATTCAGTCCTTTCTCATTCAGGAAGATGCTGCTCTGAAAAATGGGATTAATGGTACTTCCCTCCTCTATGCAAATGCAGCACAGAGTAAAAGAGAGTCACATTTTACTAGCAAGTTTGAAGCACCTGGATGCACTGTCACTGCCTGTAAATCTGCTTCAGACAATGCAACCAAAGTTACCTGACAATATTGTGTAGATGGATCACTTCTGTATTATTCTGAAATGCCTGAACCTGATCTTGTATTGCAGGTCCTTGTTCACTATAGTCTGAGGAAAGGTAATTATGCCAGAGGCATCCATTCAAGAGCTTCATCAATAGCCCAGCTCCCTGTAGAGTCACATTTTCTCAGGGGCCCATGGTTCAGGTTTGGTATGCAAGTAGGATACCTGAAGTTAGACAAAGCAACAGTGCTTTAAATAGCTTTAAACAGTGTGCTGAGGTCCTACTGTTTTGGGAGTCAGGACTGTACATGTTCATATGTCTGCTTGTCCATTTTAGCATGCTTTCATGACTCCAAAAGCTCTTCGGTCAACAACTGCCATTTTATCCTGTGGTCAATCCAAAGATACCTGCAATGAAGCATGGTGCAACTGGGGCACTGCCAAATGAAGCAGAGCCATCTTCTCATCTTTCTGTGTGAGAGACAGAACATGTTTGTGCCCTCACAACCTTGAATTGCATGGCTTTGTTTGCTCCCATTGTGTAACCAGTTTCATGGGAAAATCACTGGAAACCTGCTCAGCCATTCCTCTGCTTTTGTGCAGTTCTAGATGCTGTTCCTGTTACTGTAAATATGCATACATCTAGTGTCTATACTTACTGCCTGTGCATAAGCACCATATGCTCCAAACTGGATGGCCATGGGGTTGAACATGCCCATTTGTCCTGCCATTTGCTGCATGCGTCTCATTGTACGCTCCTTGTCTGTGTCTGCAAACTTCACCACCAAGCTTGAAGAGGCTCCCTGCAGGACAGAAAAGAAAAGGAAACACATAAGGGAATTAGCTTAATACACATTGGCTCATGTAGTCCATACATCTAACACATATTTGGTATCATGTGATCCAGCTGGCGCTGATTTTTGCCATGCAACTTCTCAGAACTTTTCGATGTGATTTTTGCATGAGGTTGAGCACATCAGGAGGTAGTAAAAGGCCCTGGAGACTGAATGACTAAAGCTAGCAGCCTGGTTCCTAGTTTCCTTCAAAAGCCAAATTTCCAAATTGTTATTAATATTCTCTCTGCAAAAGCTGTTGCCTTTTTCTTTCAATACATTGGAAACCTTCTGACCCAGTAAGGTATCCTTATTGGAGAACAAAGATATGGACTCAGTGCCACAAAATGTAGGTGCTTTGGCTGGATGAATGCAACAAGGTATGTGAACTGATTAATTTTTATCAAATGTGTTAACCCTATGCAAGCCAGCCCCTCTGATATAGATCACCCTTTAATACTGCTGTGTCTTCTAACACCCATGTTCAGTGAGAAATTCATGCCTAGCCTTGAAGATAGGATTCAGTATACCTCACTACAAAGCAGCATCTCTTCAACACTAAGGGAGTGCCTGATGGAGCTGAGTTTCCTCTCCATGAAGACTAAGAAATAGAGGCTGTTACAAAATAGAGCCTCCATTTAATGTTACACTTTTCCAGGAAAGGTTTCCAATGTCTGGGTTATGTTTTCAGTGAAGACCAGTGCAGAAATACAGATTATCAACAGAGCTGGCTGTGGAAGTCTGTGAAAAATGTAGAGCTTTTGGGAATGAAATAAGACTCTTGCCAACCCAAAATGAGATGAAGGCCTTAAATTTCTATTAGGAGACAGAAAAGGAAAGAAATAGATCTGCTTAGGAAGGAAAGGCACTGATATTTTTTTGACTAGCTCCAAGGACATCCTAAACTTCATGGATTGGTTGATTCCCCACAGTGTGCTCTCCCCAGGGAAAGAGAGGTGTAGGGGAGGGAGGATCGGGCAGCAGTCCCGACAGCAGGCAGACAGCTGCCTTGGGAGTTGGGCTGCTGCTGAACCTGGGGAGATGGGCAGGTGAGCTGTCAGGAGACTGACAAAAAGCAGCTGAAATCATAGTGCTCCCATGGTACACTTCCCTTTAGACACACTGGAATTTGTGGAAATTGCCAGCTCAGCCTCTGGCAGTGGCAGTAGATAAATACCAGCTTCATGCCAAAGAACCTGGGTAGCTGTGGGGCCCTCATTTTCCTAGCAGAGATGAGATTGCCTGGGACTGAGCAGGGGAAATGTTATTAACTGGCTTACACACACCTGAAACCAGGGGGAAAAAAAGCCTTGGTGAAAGCCAAGTTGTTCTACTACAAATTTGGAACAGCGTAGTAAACCACAGCTATGGTTATACATATATGTAAACCCAAGATATACATATTCAAGAGTGTCTGCAGATCCTCAGTTATGAGTAAAGACTTGAGGAATTAGCTTGTTAAAAAAAACACCCACAATATAAGGCCACACAATGAGCAATGTTCCCCTGGATTAACAACCTGTTCTCTGAGGAAGTGATTTTCATTGGCAAAGAATCTTTCTTTTTGACCTCTTAGTCTCTCTCTAATAAATCTATAACCCTCTCAAACAATGTGGTGAAGAGCAAGGGATTGAAAGAAGTGCTTCAGGAAAACAAAGGGATGAAGAGATGAATACTGTATTCAAGGGTGGAGAGCAGTGTTCAGAAGTTATGAAAGCAAAATGAAAGCAATGAAGGGAGAAGAAAGAAATCTGCATTTCAGCTCAAGGCTAGGCAACTTCTCCTTGTGTGGTTTGGGTTTTTTTTGGGTGGTTTTTTTTTTTTTTTTTTAAATCACATGATGTAGTTATTGATTGTTCCCCAAATCACACTCTTAATTGCAGCTCATCGACAAATGAATATTTTAATGCATACATTTCCTGCTAATTATCACCTGGACCAGTCCTTAATTAGATTTCAACACTCATTTAATTAACTCTGATCCGAGAGATTGTTTGGTAACCTGAATCTAATGATTTAAACTTATTTGTGGCTGTATTGGAGGGAGGCAGTGGTCCACAACAGATTGGGCTGTGCTCAGAGCTGCTGTTATGTATTGCAGAGAAAAGACTGCAGCATGATGGGCACAATGCAGCATGGAGGATTTTGTAACTGAATAAGGTGAATGAACATTCATTTCTGGAAAAAGGTTTTGAAGATGTGACCTGCTGTAGTTAGCAGGACAGAGAAGTGTAAATAAGTTGTTGTTTTCTTCCTTCCCTGTTTGTTTCTATCTCTGGGTACACTGGAAGTCTTAGCGACAGAGAGATGCCTCACAAAACTGCAGATGCCTCATACTGTTGAAAACTAAGCTATTATTGTACATGGTATTATGAAACCATGGGTAATCTCCACATGAAGTTCTTGCACCTGTAGTGTTCTCTCCAGATGCGAGTCACAGTGAATGCACAGCATCCATTTGACCCAATGGGATCTAGAAGTGCCTCTTATGAGGTGTTTTTCTGGGTTGCCTTTCACAGCAGGACTTCAGGCCTCTTTGAACATCACTGTTGTACACAGGACAGAAAGACCATTGACAAATAGAAGCAAGTTAAAGCAAATATTATCAAAAAGAAAAAAAAAAGAAAAAAGAAAAAAAAAAAGAGGGGTTTTTAAAGAGTGCTTTGCGACAGGATGCATATGTAAGTGGTTAAAACTAAGTAGCCAGTAGAGATGCCACATTATGCTTGAATAAGAAGATTGACTTTGGGATTGACCTTGGGATTGATGCTTTCTGTATGTGGTTTCTCATGTGCAACCCTTTTGTGTGACCCAAAGGAAATCAGGCAGTAAACTCTGTCACATCACAGAGTGCAGGATTTTTAATAGAGAAGCCAAACAGTGATGTTCAACTACAAAAGAACTAAACTGCTCCTACTCAGTGACTCCAACTAATCCACTGGATAACAGCAGAAATGCCCCATAATGGACTAGATTTTCCATGGGTTAAAAATTGCAGAATCCTTCATCTGGACTATTTATTACTTCTGCAAGCAATTAAACCATGGTGTAAATCAGCCATTGTCTGCTGACAAAAGCAATAGGTCCTGTCTGCTTGCTCATTTATTAATAACACATAATCTTCCTCGTGCTCTCTTTGGTTGTTGGGATGGACCTTACATTTTGTGAACCAAGAAAGTTACAGTGAGTAAATCCATAATGGTTAAAACGTACTTTAAGATTTGTTTTTTAATTCTGCATTTTACCAAGCAAAGTAACTCTTTATTACTCTACCCTACAGATCCACAGTCAAAAGACACAATTATGAAAGTGAGCATTCTTGCTGACACCTCTGCAGTAGGCTACTTAGAAATGACATTTATCTCCTTTCCCATTAAATCAACTTCCTTTTTCAAGTGCCTTGATAACAACTGATGAAAAGAATAATGTAAGGGCTAAGTATTATTATGCCTTCCCTATTCTCTCTTGGGACAGCAACTCTACTGAGCCAGACTGTTTTGCTCCCTGTCCCCCTCCCATGTTTGGCAATGAATTGCTTTCCTTAATCAGCAGAGTCAGATCTTCACCAATCTGGCAGGACAAGGGAAAAGATGGAGGAAAAATGACTCTGCACCACACTCACTTTGTAATCCCTAATCAGAGTCCTCTGTGGGAAAAACTAATTTCCCAGCCTGTCTTAACGTGTGAAATAAAGTCATTCTTGAAAACGGTAGCTTGACAGGTTGCTTGTGAAATTTCATATTCAACTAAAAATAAAATGTCCATCCATTGATATTTCATTTAAAGGCAAAGGAAAACAAATTCTTGCCTGGTTCTTGGGACTGTCTCCTATTTGTTACAACCTCCCAAATGGAGTGCATACTAAATTAAGTAAGAGCTTTTCAGGAGACCATATAATATGGCATGACATCAGGGAAAGTTACTTCTTCCTAACACAATATTCATTAGAAAGGTTTTGTAAAGATGTTTACTTGCAGAATATGTACCTGAATTTTCTCTTCCTTTCAGCCCCATAAATTTCTTCTGACCCAGTAGGTTACCAACCTCTGCAGATGGTTAAACATCTTTTTCCTGCAAAACTGATGACTTTTGGCCTAGTTTGCCAAAGCCATTGAACCATGCTTCACTTCAAGCTTTTTGAATGTACTACTGGAGGTAAGCATACATTTAAGTATTTTACTACAAGGGTGTCTTTCTCATACAATTGGACTTTCATATCTTGGTTAGCTCAAATGGAGCCTGCTAAAAGTTCTAGCCCAAAAAGAATTTTTAAAAAGTTTATATTAAAGTTCCAGTGACTAAAGCTCTTAAGTACAAGAGATATGAACGTGCATATCCTAGTAAGTACCTTTTAAAACATCAGTTATCCACACCAGCTAAGATGCTCAAAAGAACATGTGATGCTAGTTACTTCTCATTTAGGCAGTTAGACTACCTTCCTCAGTGTCAACACATGAATAAAGACACTGGTGTCAGAAATTTTGCCTTAACACTCCCTTTGTGCTACAAAGCAGAGCTAGGAGGATTCTGACCTTCAATAATTCACTCAGGACAGTATTTCACAAAATCACAGAATGTTAGGGGTTGGAAGGGACCTCTAGAGATCATTGAGCCCAACCAGTCTTCCAAAGCATCATCATCTAAGGAGGAAGATTCACACAAGGATCCTTGATTTTAGGGCCTGAAAACCAAAGGAGGGTTTCTTTGCCTTGGCCTCTGGCAGATGAGCCAATTTGGGATTACGCCTCCTAAGTCTGAAAACAAAATTATTTTTTTTTTTTTTATTATCTATTTATTTTTAATGCTATTGTAGATCTGCTGATAATAGAGTGGCTGAATCAGCCAGTGGGAGTTTGTCCCCAGCCTGGGATTTTCAACAGGGAAGAAATAAACTGTTGTCCAATTAAAACTGTACAACAGAGGGAATTTTACCTAGGCAGACATGTAATTACTCATGCTGGAAGATGGCCAGAAGACTGGGACTAACATCTCACCCCTCTTGTGAAATATGCTGTTTCTCTGTGCTAAGGGCTTCATGTCTCATCTGAAAGATGAGTAGCACAACAGTCACTAGGAACGATTTCCACTGTACAGTCCTGAGAGCTGGTTTAGACACACTCAAGATGAAAACGACAGAGATGGAGCGGCAAAAGAAGGCACTCATCCGGGGCTGGAGTGACAAACCCTTTCATAATGCTTCCTTAGTAGAGGGGATTCTTCATGCAATGTCTAAGCACAGAGTTACTGTAGGTACTTCCATTCACAGTTCTTCAGAGATGTAATTTATTTGGAGTGGAAGCTTTATTTAGATTTTACTTGTCCATACACTGCTTAGCAGACATCTCTCTAAGCTCAAGTTGTTGCTTTCCACAGGAGAGCAGAACTGTTAACTCCTGGTGGCACTGTACCCAGGTCTAATTAGAAGGAACTTGATATACAGCCTGTGTATTAAGATGTCACTCAAGTCAAAGCAAGATATTCAAATAACGTAAACTTCAATGCAGGGTCCTTTAGGCAGCTCTGTATTTTTTGGCTTGATATATGGGTAGTAAAAGTCTTCACAAAATCATTTACCTTCCTTAATGCATCAGAAAGTGTTATATTGACAAACTGGAAATTCTTACCTGCTATTTAAGAATGTGAAAACAATGAAAATTGGGTTTTATCTATCTGGAAAAAAACATGTATCTGGAAAAAGTCCAGAATTCAAAAGAAAATATTATACATTTCTCTTTCCCAATGGGAGTAACACAGTCTTGAAGATAAGTTTTGCTTCTTTATTTACTAAAAATATACTTTCTCTAAAAGTATCCTTGCAGCAATACATGATGACTTGACATGATTTTTTTTAAAGTTTGCTTTAATAAATTACTGTTCAAAAATGTTAGGTAGCTGCAGCAGAGAGTCTCATGAAAGCTGTTATCTGAATAATCTGTCCTTCTAGCCAAGGAAAGGGACACAGAGGGTCTGATATGCTGAGCAGACCATTCTCACAGGGAAGTATGCTGTCTCCCTGGAGCCCAGCTTAAGGACAGCATTAGAAAACTTCTCAGTTTGGTACAGCCCTCAGATTACTACCTGTTACAGATCTTCCAAGTTGTTAGAGAGGAAACTATGACCCCATATTTCAAGAGCAATCAAAAAATATTTCAGGGCCTTGGGATGGATAGTGATGGAGACACCTCCACAATTTTGAGTTTTTCAGTGATGAGATTACGTATATGGAACTAGGCTAAATTGCATCAAATGGAAGAAACCTTTCTCAAAGAGGAAGAAGAATCTTTGCTCAAGAGCTTGAGGGGCTCATTGACATGACTTTAAACTAGATGTGAAGGGGGAATAATATCAGGCTTGCCTGTGAGAAGTTGTAGTGTGACACACTACGTTAAAAGGGCAGGGTGCTAGTAAGGGCCCTCAACCTTTTTGTTCTGAGGCATGATGGGGACACTGCAGCAAAGCCAAAGTCTTACAGAGATGAGCCATGGGCTTCTGAGGTAGTAGGAGCCAACAAGGAAACATTAGTAGTAAAACACCTCAAGGAAATTAAGGGGTGTTCCTCTAAGAAGGTGACACAGAAAACAGCCCAGCTGAATTGCCTTACACAAATGCATGCAACATAGACAACAAACAGGAGTTGGATGCTACTATACTGCTAGAAAGCTACAACCTGATTGCCACTACTAAAATTTGGTGGGACAAATCCCATGACAGGAATGTTGCTACTGATGACTGTAGGCTTTTGAGAAGGGGCAGGCAAACAAGGAAAGATAGAAGTGTTGTCCTCTGTGTTGAGAAATGGCTAGAGTATGAGGAGCTGCCCCTGAAGTGTAGCCAGAAGCAGGTTGAAAATTCATGTGTAAGAACTAAAACCAAGGCTACAAAGGGGGTCTCTTGTGGTTGGTGTCTACTACAGGCCACTGAATCAAGTAGAGCCTTTTGACGTAGCCTTCTTACTCCAGCTGCAGAAAGCTTCATGGCTGCAGACTCTCATCCTACTGAGGGACTTCATCCACATCAACATATGCTGGAAAAGTAGTATGACAATCTGTAGGAAATCCAGGAGACTCCTGAAGTACGTCAATGATAACTTCTTAAGACAGTGCTGGCTGAGGGGATGTGATACCAGATCGGATGGTGATGGTCATCAATGCAAGTTAGCTCATCAGGGATGTCAAAATTTGAGGCAGATTAGGCTGCAGCACCTACACACTGGAGGAGTTTATAGGACAAGTGAGCAAAACAGAACAGGCAGATTTTCAGGGATGCTTTCCATAGAGTGTTAGAGGCCTTGATCCCCAGGTGTAAGAAATCAGGCAAGGACAGGAAGAGACCATCATGGCTGAATTGAGATCAGGTGGTTAAAATAAAGCAAGAAGGAAATGCACAGGCAGTGGAAAGAAGGAGAGGTATCCTGAGAAATGTACAGGAACACCGCCTATTTTTACAGGGAGGCCAAGGTGGTTGGAGGTGAGCTTGGCAAGTGATGCAAAGAACAAGAATCATAGAATCATAAAATGGTCTGGTTGGAAGGGATCTCTGAAAGTCATCTAGTCAAAAACTCTCTGCAGCAAGCAGGGGCATCCTCAACCAGACCAGGCTGCCCAGAGCCTCACTGAATATCTCCAGGGATGGGGCCTCCCCGGAAAACCTGTTCCAGTGTTCCACCACCCTCATGGTAAAGAACCTGTTCCTAACATCCAATCTAGATCTGCTCTCCTTTAGTTTGAAGCCATTGGCCCTCATCCTACAGACCTTTGTAAACAGTCTCTCTCCATCCCTCCTGTAGGCCCCCTTCAGGTACTGGAAGGCTGCTATTAGGTCTCCCCAGAGCCTTCTCTTCTCCAGGCTGTACAACCCCAACACAGTACTCCAGGTGAAGTCTCACCAGAGCAATGTGGCAGAACCACCTCTCTGGATCTGCCAGCCACCCATTTTTTGATGAAGCCCAGGATGTGATTGGCCTTCTGGGCTGCAAGCACATGCCATCTGCTCATGTTCAGCTTCTCATCTATCAGCACTCTCAAGTCCTTTTCCACAGGGCTGCTTTCTATCACCTCATCCCCTAGTCTGTACTGATAACGAAAGCCTTCTAACAGGTTTGTCAACCAGTAAAGGAAAGTTAAAGAAAATATACCCCCCCACACCAATTAGCAAGAATGGTGAGCTAGTAACGTACAAAGAGTAGGCTGAAGTACTCATATATTTTTGCCTCAGCCTTCTCTGGCAGCCTCTCTCCTCATACCTCCTGAGTTGATGGACTACAAGATGAAGGACAAGAGAGCAAATCCACTCCTATTTTAAGAGATCAGGTTTGTGACCACCTGAAGAACTTGAACATACACAAGTCTGTGGAATCTGATGAGATGAATTCTGGAGCCCTGAGGAATTTGCCTGATGTAGATGCCAAGCCACTCTCCATGAAATTTGAAAAGTCCCTGGCAATCAGGTGGAGTCCCTGGTGACAGAAAAGAGGGAAACATTAAATCCGTTTTTTTACAAGGATAGACCCTGGGAACTACAGACCTGTCAGCCTTAGCTTGGTGCCTGGGAAGATCATGAGACAGATCCTCCTAGTAGCTATGCTAAGACACATGAAGGACAAGAACATGGTTCCAGAGGCCCAGCATGGCTTGATAAAGAGCAGTCTTGCCTGATCAGGCTAGCAGCTTTCTATAATGGAGTGACTACAGGGAAAAGGGAAGAGCTGTGTATGTCATCTATCTTGACTTCTGTCTGCCAAAACATCATTCTCTCTAAGCTGGAGAGATATGGATTTGATGGGTGTACTGCACAGTGCATAATGAATTAGATGGATGGATAGTTGCATCAACAGGATATCAGTCAAAGGCTCGATATTCAGATGCAAAATCTGTGGCAAGTGGTGTCCCTCAAGGGGGTGTACAGGGACCTATACTCTTTAATATCTTTATTAATTATGTAGAGAGTGGAATCAAGTGCCCACTCCACAAGCCTGCAGATGACACCAAGCTGAGTGGTGCAGCTGATGCACCAGAGGGGCAGTATATCATCCAGAGGGACCTGGTCAAGCTTAATGGTGGGCTTTTGCTAACATCATGAGATTCAACAAGGCTAAGCATAGGGTCCTATACCTGGGTGAGGGCAATCTTCAATAGAGGATGGGGGATGATGTAGTTGAGAGCATTCCTGCAGAGAAAACATGGGGGAGCTGGTGGGTGGAAAGCTGACCTGATAATGTGCTCTCAAGACATCATCAGTGTAGGCAGGAGGTAAAAGGAAGTGATTCTGCTACTCCACTCTGGTGAGACCTCACTTGGAGGACTGCATCCAGCTCTGAAGCCCCCAGCACAAGAAGGACATTAACCTGTTGGAGTGGGTTCAGATAAGGGCCACAAAAATAATGAAAGGTCTACAATACATCTTCTTCAAAGATAGTCTGAGAGTTGAGGTTGTTCAGTCTGGAGAAGAGAAAGCTGTGAGAGGACCTTAGTGCAGACTTCTAGTACTTAAAGGGGAGCTATAAGATAGATGAGGACAGTCTTTTTAGCAAGGCCTGTTGTGGCAGAGCAGGTTGTAATGGTTTTAAAGTAAAAGAGGGTAGATTTAGACAAGGACGAATTTACAGTGAGGGTGGTGAAACATTGAAACAAGTTGCCTAGAAAGGCAGTAGAAGGTCACTGGTGGGACTCAGACTAGATTACCTTTAAAGGTCATTTCTAACCTAAAGCATTCTATGGTTCTGCGATCAATGATCTAAATAAGAAAGAATGAAAATAAGAGAAATGGAATAATTCCAGAGCCATAAAGTGAAGTGTCCATTGTCACAGCAACACAACATTAAAATCAGGGGTGAAGTGTCTGATGCTTCAAGGCTCTGTTCACATGAGCCCCAATCTTCCTTGGCTTTTCCTAAGCCTAAGATGACTTATGAAGAAATAGCTGTTGAAGAAGGGCTGACAAGCTGGGCATATACACTTCAGCTGTGCATGTGACATAAAAGAACATTTCAGTGGCACTGAGTTGCAAACAGGTTGCACATGACTGGGCATCCCAGATCACTGTCACACAGTATGACTCTAGGCTACCATGGTGTAAAGCATTTTGCTTGACCAGGATAGTAAGAAGTATTTGTATTTTTGCAGCTGTGGTAGTTTGGCCTGTCATGGTAGGGCCTAATGGCCCCAGCACAAATGCAGACAGACAGTAAGGTGTTTAGACATGGCCCCCCTCTACCCCCTCCTTTCCTGCAGAAAGCCAGGATAATGTGGGAAAAGGAAAGAAGGGGACAAGACCATGCATATCTGGTAAATAACCCTGTATCTATGGTAAGGGCACGTGTTCTGGCCACAGTCTGGCAGAACCCCTTCCCATTGGGTAACTATGTGCTGGTTTCATGCCCTATTGGTCCAATCAATCTCGGGCAAGATTTATATACAGACTGATTTCTAGTTGCCTGTGCCTTGGTTTTGCCTTGCTCAAGCCTTGCTATGCCTTGCTGAAACTTTGCATGCTTAAACCTGTTTGGACCTTGCCTGGCTTGAAACTGCCTTGAGTTGCATAGCCTTGAAATTGCCCAGTCCAGCGCCTGGGATAAAGCCACAAGCACACACACCGCAAACTACGAGAGAAGCCACAAACTCAAGAGTTGCAGTCAAGCCTGCTTCCCCTTGTGACCAGGATTTTGCCATGCCTCAATTCACCCAGGACAAAGCAAGTGCCCATCATGATAGCATTATTAACAGCCCCCCATCTGCTGAAGCCAGACCAACCATCGAAGACCGCGTGGCATTCCTGCCGGCAACGAGCCGTGCCTGGCGCATGAGCACCCCAAAGCCTCTAATACACAGCAGCAGCACTCCCTTCTTGGGTACAGCCAGTTTTGAGTAATTAAATAGCTGTCTCTTTGATATCACAGTTCTTGTTGAGTCTCCTCCACACTGTGGTCCAGTGCCATTTTGCTCCCAGGGTATTTGCTTTCTGTTATATTCCTCCCAGTTTGCATAAAATAGCTAAATTTTTATAGTTCCCAATTACTGTACATCACACTGTAAATATATCCTAACTGTACATCAAACCTTTTGATAAGTTTTGGCAGTTTTCATATTAATAAAGGTAATTAATATTTTGATTAATATTGCCATATTTATAAATAAAATAAAAATTATATATCCTTTCAACATGGTCCTGGCTGGGGGCCAAATGCCCACCAAGGCTGCTCTATCACTCCCCTTTTTACATGGACAGGGAGAGGGGAAAATATAACAAAAATCCTGTAATAAGATAGAAGAAGTTTTAATAATGCAAAGCACAAGCAAAGGCCATGCATGGAAGCAAAATCAAACAGAGATGCTATTCTCTACTTTCCATCAGCAGGTGGTGGTCGGTCACTCCCGGGAAGCAGGGTTCTATGTGTAGCGGTTGCTTGGAGGACAGACGCCATGGACAAATATCCCCACACTTCCTTCTTTCGCTTAGTTTATATATCTGAGCTCACGTCATATGTCATGGAATACTCCTTTGGCCAGTTTGGGTCAGCCGGCATGGCTGTCTCCCCTCCCAAGATCTTACCTCCCAAGATCTTACCTCCCAAGATCTTACCCACCCCTCAGGGTGCTCTTGGAGCAGGGGAATGTTGGAACAGCACAGCTTGGATGCTCATTCAGCAGTAGCCAAAACACTGGTGTGTTATCAACACCCAGCTAGTACACCGCAAAACACAGCACTAGAAAGATGCTCTGAGGAGAGTTAACTCCAGCTCAAACAAACCCAATGCAGCAGCATGTTTAAAATAAAGATCTCCAAGCTCTGTACAACCACAAGGTAATTAATTTATGAATGGCTCTGCTTTCAGGGAAGTATCACACATGCTTTAGGATGGAGAAAAAGGTGGTCAACTAATGCTATGAGATGGTGTAAACTCAGTGTGCTCTGCTTGTTTTAGTAGTATAAGAAGTTTCTTTACCTTGAAAGATCTCCTCTTACTGCATTCCACTCCACCAAATCTGAAACTTTTCTCTTTGCTTCTGAGTAAGACTTCACAATCATGATGCCTGTGAGACCACACAGACCTCTTGGATGGGGAGTCAGGCATACACCCCTATCTGTTTTCACTTGTCAAGGGACATCTGAGGCAAAGGCATTGTTATCTTGTAGGGTGCTTCACATTTGTGAATTTGTGTGGACTTCAACTGAGGGTCATATGTAAAAGTTATTGTTTTGATTGAAATACATCTTTTCCCACTAAAAATGCATTTTGATTTTCGTAAATGTGAGTAATAGCTTCTGAATCATTTACTGGCAGCTAAGTTTGGGATGGGGGAAACAATTTAGCAGTTTACCAGTTACTAAGGTCTTTGTGTTTTCCTTGCTAGAACATGTGCAATCAATGCAGACCACACACCTGAGCATGGCAGGTAAGGAGGGGATTAAAGAGAAACAAGTTGAAGCACCTAAAGTAATTTAATGATCCAGAGTCCACTTAAAGAGAAGATTCCACTGATATAAATGACGTCTGGAGCAAAAGAAAGATGAACAGAAGAGGAGGGAAGAAAGAAACTTGTTCAAAACAAGCAGAGAGGTAAAGACATCTTTGTTGATATCTCATTCCTCTCCATAGTGGAGATACCTGGTCAAGGTTCCTCCAGAAGGCTGGAACACCCCTGTGAGCATTTTATGCCTGTCAGGATGGAAGGTTAACATTGTTTCTGATAGCCCAGAAATGTTGGTTCTTGCAAATTGTGTTAGTCACTGCAAGTCCTAATCTCATGTAGACAAGGTAAGTGCTGAGTACAGCAAGTCTTGCAGGGCCTGCAAGCACCAGTGGTGACATGGCTTTGCTCCCACTTTCCTCTGTCCACCTCCACCGATGTTGATTTAGTTACCAATACCCCTTGGACACGTAAAGATATATGGTGGTACCAATGAAATCCTTTTGTTTAGGGGCAAGGTCATGTGGCTCAAAAGCAGTTATCCCTCTTATCCTGTTTGCAGGCAACAAATGCTGTGGTTTGGAGCAAGCAAGTAAGCCTTGGGAAGATGGAAAGTGAAGTTTGTCCTGACCCATGGATCCCTCTGCTATCCTGACAGGTGCCTGCATGGCTATGGAGATATTACTTGAGAAGTAAGGGCCATTTTTATGCCAGCATGATTCATACCACCTGTCAGGCAGTCTATTCTAAGACCCAGAAGTCTGTGACTTATTAATTAATTTATGGAATAAGAGGAGAGGCAGGAAACATGGTCATATGATTTAATTCTTTACAGAAAGAATCAAGGAAAATTATGGTATCACTGGGAAACTGCTGGCCCAAATGTTGTAGAATCAGCTGTTTTGATGGCAGCAGTGGAGTGGAATGGTCTATCAACCTTAGTTTGCCTCTGGCCAGAGCCTGACGCGCAAAGGAAAGTGAGGCTGAGCTATCAAAAGCCATTGGATTTTGGTGGAATAAATGACTACAAATTAACATCTAGGTATTACACATCCATTAGTGCTTTCATCCTAAAGGAAAACATGACTATATAAATGGTGTTTAGGAAGTACATCCAAAAAATCATTCATTATTTGGATTACTGCTACTGACTTATGAATGGGTTTCTAATGTGGTGGTGGGGGGTTTGTTTTTTGTTTTTGTTCTTGTTTGTTTGTTTGTTTAATGGAGGGAATGAGTATGCTGCTAAGTTAAACAGCCAGTCAGTGTGCTACACAGACATTGAATGGAGTGCACATTCTTTAGAAAGCAGAAGATAACAACAGAGAGGAATAAAACCAGTTTGATTTGGTATCTTCATTCTCTTCCATCATCCTCTCCAACATCAACAGAGTAAAACAAGGCCTCAGCCTTCTGCCCTCTTCTGAATACACAGACTTGCCCTAACAATAATCTACCCAAGACTTTATGACTTTGGAGTAAGTAACTTCAGGGCAAATTCAGCTGCAGGGCATGAAGGGCACGTAGATATTGGACTCTCATCAACTTTCACCTGGAAAATCCCCTCTTTATGTTAATACGTTCATGTGAAACCGAAGTCTAATCACTTTCCCATTTCCTACTTACTCCAGCTGTCTGAAGGAGTCAGCATCTGTCTGTCACTTCACTGAGACTCAGAAAGCGGCTTTGCCTAACTGAAAACTTGAGTCTGTGATGGAATCTCAATGAGAGTAAATTTTGTTGCTTGATTGATACTCTGAATCATGGGTCTGTTTGTTATCTATTTGTACTTTGGGTTTGTCTAACCATCTGTTTATATTACCCAGATATTTTGAAGGCACCCATGAGAAGTGAGGTACTAGGCTGATGGCCTCAAGCTTGACCTTCTTAATTTATTTTCTCACCCCAGATTCAAGTAAATATTAGGATTTAGATGCTCAAGTATTCATTGGTTAGTACCTCTCTTTTGGGTACAAACAGGCTAAAAATACCAATTTGTGTTTAGACCAGTTCATTCCCAGATACTGTACTGCTACTTCTTTTGCTTCTCTTTTATGTCTTGTCTCCTTAGAGAGACATTTGGATGGCCTAATTGCAGCCATTTTGAGTACCTGTTCTAAACCATCAATTACTGAAGCTGCACATGTCTCTCTGAGGGGCTAGTCTCTATCAGTGTAAGAGAAGGGTAGATGTTAAGACAGGTAAAGTGGAAATGGCCTCAAATTTTTATACTTTGACCAATACTGAAATGTAGTTCAGCTAGGTCAGACCTGGCCTTCAGTGTGCAAATCACTGATTGTGAGAAGTTTTCTGTAAGAGGTTTGTAAGGTGCTTAGCACACAGCAGTTCTATATCAGATTAACACAAATGCTTTATTTACAACACTAGTAGTATGAGAAGAAATCTGTTGGAGTTTCCAAAAGGGTGAAGAGCATGTTCTTGTTGAGGTGACCTGCAAACACACAGCCACATCTCCACACACATGACTCACAGATTGGATTGACTTCTTGACAAATTTTCTTGATAGAAGTGGAGCATGCCACAAGTTTGGAACTGCAGTAGAACTCCCCCAACTTTGTGGAAGTGACAAACCTAACTTCTGAGAACTAAAGCCTGCCATGAGCCTGGAGGAAGATGATTGTGCAGCTGGATGTGTGTGCATGTTTGCAAAGAAGGGAGGAGAGATGAGGAAAGTTTCTCCTATGAAAGATATGATCCAATTTGAAGCAAGTCCCTCATGGGAAGAGCTGTGACAGAGGCTGCTCTGTTCCTGTTAATTTTCACAGTGCAGCTGTCAGCGGTTCTGTAAATAGTACTCTGCGAAGCCAACACTTCCTATCCACACATCAACCATTCAATTAACAGAAGAACTGAAGAAGGAAATAAAGTGCACCACGGCCTTCTATCATGGCTTTGATGTTTCCCAGCAATTTATGAAAGTGTACACAAATCTAATTACAAGCCCCACTGCTTCCCATTTACATGGAGCTCCTCAAGTTCAGAGCTGTTTATATCAAAATAATTGTTAAAAATACCTCAGCTGATCTATGGCATTGTGGCCCCCCACTCACTGAAGCCAACACACTGCTCCTCCTAGTCAGTTTCTGCCGACTCAGCACCTTGGCGCCAGTGTACATACATAAAAACAGCTGCTTCCCCACCACTCTGCAAGTGAGGCACGCAGGCTACAATTTCATTATACCCATGAAGGCTTCTTTTCTTTCTTTCCTCTACCAGCTCAGAGCTCCTTCTGCAGACTCTCACTGCTTTCTCCTGTATCCCCAATTCACCTAAATATTCCTCTGCTATATTGACAGGGAATGAGAACAGCTGCTTGAACAGTTTTCTTAATGGGATGGTGTGTGAAGCCAGGTTCACAGTGCTTTGCAAAGTTGTAACTGCACCATAGGAGCACACAGAAATAATACTAGCAGTTATAAACGTAATATGGGGCTGGTTTCATGGATGAGATAGATATCTAAGAATCTAAAGCCTGAAACATGAGAACTGCTGCTGTGTTTGCCATTACTTTGAATGAGGTCAACCGCAAATTAGGTACTGATAATGACACTTGTTTCTTAAGGCACTTTTTGATAACCTCATATTTAATTGATGGCCAGTCACAAGTGGCGGTCAGTCTTAAGTGGTGATCCCCAGGGCTCAGTACTGAAGTCTGTTCTCTTTAATATTTTTATCAGTTATCTGGACAAGGGGTTAAGGGCACCATCAATGGGTTTGCAGATGACACCAAGTTAGGCAGGTGTGAAGGTTGGGAAACCCAACAGAGGTATCTGAGCAGGCTGCAATGATGGAATGAGGCCAGTGATATGAGAAGTGGGGTCCTACACTTGAGCTACAACAACCCAAAACAATGTTCCTGGCTTGAGGAAGAGTGGTGGGAAATCTGTGTGGTGGAAACAACCCTGGCAGTGTTGGTCAACAGACAGCTGAATATGAGCCAGCAGTGTGCCCAGGTGGCCAAGAAAGCTAGCAACATTCTGGTTTGTAGCAGCATTCTTGTTTGCAACAGCATTCTGGTTTGACAGCAGGACTAGGGATGTGACTGTCCCTCTGTACTTCATAGTATCATAGTGTCAGTCAGGGTTGGAAGGGACCACAAGGATCATCTAGTCCCAACCCCCCTGCCATGGGCAGGGATACCCCACACTAGATCAGGCTGGCGAGAGCCTCATCCAGCCTGATACTTGATACTGGTGAGATCACACCTCAAGTACTGTGTTCAATATTAGTGTCCTCATTACATGAAAGACATTGAATGGACTGGAGCTTGTCCAAGGAAGGGCAACAAAGCTGGTGAAGACTCTAGAGCACAAGTCATCCGAGAAACAGCTGAGGAAACTGTGGTTGTTTAGCCTGGAGAATAGGAGGCTAAGGGGACACCATATTGCTTTCTATGTCTAACTGAAATGAGGTTTTCGTGAAGGTGGGTCTCAGGCTGTTCTCCCAAGTGACAGGTAAAGAAGAAATGGCCTCAAATTGCATGAGGGGAGGTTTAGGTTGGATATTATGAAAAACAGTTGTCAAGCACTGGAAGAGGCTGCCCAGGGAAGTGGTGGAGTTGCCACCTCTGGAAATACTTGAAAGATGTGTAGACATGATGCTGGGGGACATGGTTTAATGGTGACATGCCAGTACTAAGTTAATGGCTGGACTAGATGATCTTAAATGTCTCTTCCAACCAAAATAATTCTAAGTGACTCTCACTTGTTAAACTAAACTAAATTGCTCTGGCTTAAATAATGGTAAAAATCTCTTACAATGCAAGAGGGTAGATGCACGTTATATACAACAAGAAGAGAAACCTTACATCTCACTGTCAGTCATGTTTGGCTGGAAATTTTGGTGATATGGGTGGACTGCCAAAGAACACGGGGGTGGAGGTTGAAAAGCATCCTTGTTTAAGGTGTTGTGTCACTCATACTTTCTTGATAAATAATTTTTAAAATTTACAACAATTAGAGATCTATTTGTTGCATCATCTAAAAACACTGAGCAATAATATATGTGGTTCCTGTACAGAGATTTTAGTTATTATTTGTCATCATTGGTGTTCCTAAGAGCTGCACAGAAAAATGTTGAACTGAAAGCCATCAAGTTACTGAAGTTCTTGGTTTCAGTAGTCTTGTTTGTTTGGTTGGTTGGTTTTGTTTTGTTTAAGTGAGTTAAATTTGAAAGGCAGACATTTGTTCAGTGCTATTGCCTGGACACAGAATAAATGCTTTGATCTCACCAAGCTGCTGCAGACTTCTATAGTAAAACAAAAGAAGACCTGGTGGTGGAATCCACCTTGTAGGGTTCTTATAGGGTTCTTGAAATCTTAATGGCCTTAAACTTCATTAATTAAATAAAGATATAGATTGAAAGTAATGTTGACAATTAGTGTATTAGGCAAGCTCATAGCACATCTGATGGCAGATATTAGAGGACTCAGATGTAGGATGCTTGGTTTCTCAGTGCCAAATGGCTTTATTTGGGCAGCAAATATTCAGAATTGATTTAGCTCACCTCACACTGGACATGAAGTCAGGTGTCCACCCAAACCTGAAAACCCAGTGAAGCTTCTTGCAAATTCACTGGCTCAGTCAGGCATTCATAAACTATCTGCCTGTGCTATGTGGAAGGAATCACCATCAGACAAGAGGCCAAGTGAACAGCTTTAATATCTAACATGTAGGTGACTACTGTGGGCAGGTATAGAGTCACTGTAAATCTTTCACTCCAGCAAGAGTGCTGTGGCAGTGACAAGTGAAGCAGAGGGATTTCAGGGTGGCAAGAGTATCACTGGTGAGCAAAGACAACTGTGAATTCTGAAACATCTCCAGTAAGCAAGTGTTTTTACCTTTTGTTTTTAAGCAGTATGGGTTCGTTACTATTCTAAGTTGCACTCCCGGTAAAGAACTGTTCTTTTGGATATGGCAGACCATAGGAATCTGATATCTGAACTTAACTGAGCACCAGACTTCTGTTTGGGTTTTGGTTTGACAGGCTACAAAATCTATTTCCGTAAAATAAAATTCCTTCAGATGTATCTATTTCTCTCTACTGATTACAGTAGAAACTTGTAGAAATTGAAACTCAGTCTCACAAGCCCTGTGAGGAGAGACTGAGGGAGCTGGGGTTCCTTAGCCTGGGGAAGAGGAGACTCAGGGGTGACCTTATTGCTCTCTACAACTACTTTAAGGGAGGTTGTAGACAGGCAGAAGTTGGTCTCTTCTCCCAGGCAACCAGCACCAGAACAAGAGGACACAGTCTCAGGCTATGCCAGGGGAAGTTTAGGCTGGATGTTAGGAAGAAGTTCTACACAGAGAGAGTGATTGCTCATTGGAATGGGTGGCCTGAGGAGGTGGTGGAGTCACCATCACTGGAGGTGTTCAGGAGGAGACTTGATAGGGTGCTTGGTTACATGGTTTAGTTGATTAGCTGTTATTGGATGATAGGTTGGACATGATGATCTTGAAGGTCTCTTCCAACCTGGTTTATTCTAGTTCTAATTGTAAATGACAATACTTAGATGACTACCTCAGACACAGTTCCTTAGATTCTGAATGTCTCTAACCTGGGTGAGACAAATCCTACCTCAGGTATTGAGTCTAATGCCCTTTGCAAAAGTAATATAGCTTTTAAACATTTGTGCTTCTGAGTCGGCTAAAGACTGCTGCTATTTAGATATGCATGATGTATGTGTGGAGAGTTTATTCTGTGAGGGTAGATAGACAAGTCCATATCTTAGATATGTTAGATGTGTTGCACAGATTGGCTCTTCAACATTTAGTTGTCACCTGGATATAAAGATATGGAGAGAAGGAGAAAACCAAGCTGAAGATGGTGCCTAGGAAGGAGCAAGACTGACTGGTAGGATGACAACATTGTCTGTGGTGACTGAGAATGGAGGCAGAAGAGAGAGGAGACAGAGTTTGGGAAGAGAAATTCAAGAGCTCTGTTTTATACATACTGAGCTTGGTCTGACAGCTAAACATCCACTAGAAGATGCTGGAAAGACAGGGCAAGATTTTAATTTGGACAGGAGTTAGTCCTGAATTAGGGAATTTGAGTTTCTAAGCTGTAACTGTGAAAGCAGTAGTTGAAGATGCATTGGATAATGCTGCCAGGGATGAAACATGGATGAGGAATGGATGACAATCTCATGAACAGACCTTTTTATATGCCCATGTGGACAGAGAAGCAGGAGGAGACAGAATAACCATACCTAAAAATACATGTTATATATCCACTGTAAATACATGTGAAAGTAAGTGAAAATTGTTATCACTCATGAAGGAGGACATGGAGGTAAGGTAAAACACTATCATAAAGCTGAGGAGTCGAGAGGCAGTGTGATTGGAAAGACCTTTGAAAGGTCTCTTGGTAGGTGAATGCAAAAGCAACTTTGGGCCTGATGAAAATTAAGGGATTTTTATATTTATTTTTTTTTTTCTAGAGACAATTGAATGTGTGAAAGTTGGAAAGTTGTAGACCTGTTCGGTGGGCCCTTAGGAGAAACAAGTGCCTTGCACAGAGAAGGAGGTTTGTGATGGATGATGGTCAGGCACCAGTCCAAGGGAAGGTTAATAGAAAATTAAAAATATTTTCAAACTTTCATGAAAGAAAGTTGCCTTTTGAAACTATTAGGCAACATATGTTGTGTGAACAGGAAGTCACAGCAGAGCAATAATCCTGACAGCTGTGGAGAAACAGGAGTCTGCTGCAGGAACGAATGACTCGAGACCTGACAAGAATGATGATGGATGCCCCATTGGTAGTACAGGAAGACAAGGTAAGAGACATTTAAATTGGCTGAACCACAGGAACAACTTTGAGCCGGCATCACAGCTGGACAAATGAGGCCAGTCTTAATGGTGCCCCCTCCTTCCCAAGGACAAGGGCTACATCACCATCTCACCACGAGATGGCTGCATTTCCCTGTGAACATCTATACCCTGAAAGAACCTGCACATTATGAAGCACCATCAAAATGAAGACTGGAACTGAGTTCACTTGCAGGGTTTGGCCCACCTCATTCAAAGCACCTTAGAAATTTGAAGGCTCTGTGGGAAAAGCAATGTGTGCTCCATTTCTTGATCAAGTGGTGGTCATTCTACAGGTCCTCACTAGTCTGCTGAGCCATGGTAACTGCCCATGTACCTGCTCACAGCTCATATGGGATACAAGACAATACCACATAGCTTATCTTATAATGAAGAGGGTTAAAATAATTTTATACTTGCTTTTCCTGTAAACTAAGATTAGGTTTGTGAACTGTTGATAAAGTTCAGCCAAGTCATGGTAATTTGTGAATTTTGATTATGAGCTTGGCATTTGCATTTAGTAAGGGTTAAACTATGATGCTTTTTTTTCAGATGTCCAGATCTGTTTATTCAAGAATATTTCTATAACAGAAATCTGAGGTAAAAAAGTCAAGAGGAAAAATAACCCAATAAAACCCTGACCCATTAAATGACCAAATTATTTTTTGTACATCCTAAGCTCTGTTGTTGATGTCAGCAGGATGGAAGATATATTTCCTCCCAAGTGGTCAAGAGATTATTGTTTTGGGGTGTTTTTTTTGGGGGGGTCTTTCTTATCTAAAGTGTTTTAAAGGAAGAAAGGATAACTAGGAAGGGATAAGGTTATTTTGGGTGTAGTAGATACAGATGAAATCTTCAACTCTCCTTGGGTTTGCTCTGTCTTGGTTTTTCTCCTGTCTCTCTCTCACCTCTGTCACATGAGTTTGTAAGACTTCTTTTGTGGTACCATACCCTATGGAACTGCAGTTCTCAATGTCTGTTTATAGACAGTATCAGTCTGAGTCAAAGTTTAAAAGAAAGTCATCAGAAATACCTCTCTGACCTATATCAGGAAAGATCCCCGTGACATTTCAATATGGGATTTGTTTCAGTAGCATCATGAGTAAACATTTATCTTTTAAAACTTATTTGTCCAAGATAGGGTACCAAAAGCTAAAATCTTGATAATTTGCTACTTTTAGAAACCTTTCTCCATGTAAATAATTTTCTATTTGGGGCCCTGCAAAGATCTAGAGACAATCTGCCAGGCCCACTTCAAACTTATTTGGATAAATTCATGAATTTACATTAGAGCCTCTTACTGAAATAGAAATTTTGAGCTCTTAGATATTCTTGTATCCTTTCCAAGTTGTTGGCATGCTTCTCAGCCTTTCATGTTATAACCTATGAATAATTAGTAAAAAAAATAATATACTATTATAATAAACCAAAGCATATGAGACTAAATTGTCTTTCCTTGCTGACAGTGGAATGTCTTACATTCCTCTGAGTCTGTATGATGGTATACAATCATAATTTTGCATAGAAAAATGCATCTCCAGTTCTACCTTCCTGAACTATCAGGCTCAAACCCCCATATTACTAGCTAGTTGTTCAAGTGGAATGATCCTTCAAATGTTTCCTGTAAGAGTCAGTAGTTCTGACAGTCTTTCAAATGTTGGATGTAGGAGATCATACTTATGCCTAGCTAGGCACTTTTGTAGTATCAGTGAGAGGCACTCATCACTGTGATTTGTCTCTAGGTTCTAGTGCCACTATGTGAACTTGCTGCTCTCTGCAGAATGCTTTCAAAAAGTTCTTTAGCCTTCACCTAGAGGCAGGGATTCTTTGGAGAAGGAAAACAAAGAAACCCTTAGGCACAAGTTTCTGCCTGGTTTATCCCTCTGAAACCTGAGAGGTTACACTGATGGTAAATTTAACCCTGTGTTTATGGAATCTGTGAACCATATGTCTTTTTTCTTTTGTTTTCAGGTCATCAAAACAACTGCTTATGGAACACAGCACCCCTTCAGGTTCTGCACCTATGTGAAATGATAGCATCATCCTGGCCCTTTCACTGACTATCTAAGCACACCCAAAGCCCTGTGTGGCTGAGCTATTATCCATCCTTCCTGGAAGATGAGTTGCAAAGCACAGATAAATCGTCCCTCCTTTTCAGTCAAGCCACAGGGCATCAAAGCTGGACTAATCTTCACTTGCCTGTGTTACAGAGCTACTCACCGGCATTGTCTGGCTACCATGCAAGGCATTGATGGCTGCTTGGGCCTCCGCATGTGAAGAGTATTTCACAAAAGCACATCCTGGAAGAAGAAAAAGAACATAAGAAAAGTTGCATAGATACTGTTCTCAGAACTGGACAATAAAGGTGATCACTGAGAAAGTATAACAGCTAAATGTGTTCCTGGTTATTCTGTTCCAGAGTTCAATCATCAAAAGACTGAGGATATCTTAAGGCAAATCTGGACCCATAATTTCCACTCTGCTTTTAATGGTCACTGATGGACACACTGAAGTCTTATGTAAGGTTTAAGGGCAAATAGATGCTTTTATGAATTTGTGCTACAGTGCAGAAATGATCAACACTTCAAAGGGTCTTATGCACCACTAGAGCAGGAGAAAGTATTACTAACACTCAGCTACAAGAAAACTGACTCAGAGAGAGGAAGAATAATTTCCATACACTAAGGGGGTTTTTGGAGCAGGCTGGAAGAGATCTGAGAAGTTCTGTCTTCCTTGCCCTTCTATTACTGACAAAGATTTTTTTAGCTCTTCATCAATTTGCAAAGCCCTAGCTGTTTGCCTGAAAAAGTACAGATTACTGTCCAGGGCATAGTAGCCCTGACAGTGGGATGTCTCTCCTTTATTCCCTTTGCAGAAGCTGTAGAAGGTCCATACACTTGTATAGATCCAAACAGCGCAGAGTGAAAACTGAAGCATTAGAACCCTCCACTTACAAACTAGAAAAATGACCCTTCAGTCATCACTGTAGGCTGGTGGGAGTAAGAAGAAAATTATTTTAAAAATCTTTAAAAACATTATTAAAAAATTATATTATAAAAATAATAACCACATATGGAATTAGCTTACAGTTAGGAGCACTTAATATTGTATTACCCTCTCACAACTGTGCTCAGACTGTATTTCAGAAAAAGCATAACAATTGTTGCTAATAGCTGGATCTAATTTATAAGGAGCTGAAAGGAGACAATCATGAGAAAATGAGATAAATAAACTTCAGCTGGAAACAATAGAGATCAATTATGACATAATCACAGCCCAGCATTCCCATGCTCCTGAGATACTGTGCCTTCCTCTTCATTAATCAGAGACAATCCAGAATTAGAGTGTTGAATTATTTGTGGAGATTCTTTTATACTTTTTGCCTCTAAAAGAAGATGCTCATTAGCAAATATACAAAAGCTTTCCAGATCAAGCCACCCATTGCATTTACTCTGGGATTTTTGGCTGTGGTGGTGGTGTTATCTTGAAAGCTTCAGTCTCATCAGGTGAAAATCAGCCCTGTACTGGGGCACCTGAGCAATCACTGGAGCTTGGCAAAAGTGGGAATGAAGTGAGTAACAGGCATTTATCTTGTTTAATGCCCCAGATATTATGGAACCCCTGCTGCTGCTTTCTCTTACTGCTTACAGTAGATTTTTTTAAGTATCAGGACAAGTGAAAACTCAGATTTTACTTGTGTATGGTGGCAAGGTGATAGAAGAGATCCCAACATTTTAGGCCTTTTGTTTGTGCATTCAGTGAGATGGCTTCTGTGCACAGCACCAAATGTTCACATAATCTCTTTACTTTCCATTATCACCAGAACTAACTCCATGACATCATGAGCAAAGGACTTGAGTCATGCTACTCTCCATAGAATTTGACTTGAGCAGTCCTTTGACTTGAGCAGTGATGCATTTTGAAGAAAGTTTGACACACAGATGTATAACCTAGGCTGATCAAGGAAATACATGTACCTCTTTTTAGAAGTTATTTTATTTATTTCCTTGCTTCCAGATTAGAGAGCTGGAAGGGCTGCTTTTACTGTCTTGTCAGGTTTTGAGGAGACTCTGGAGTCACGGCCTAAATTTATAATCACAGAGGGTGATAAAAATCCTCTTGTTGAACTTCTGGTGACATGGGAAGTATATAGCTGCTGAATGGAGGGGGAAAAGAAAAACAAAAAACGGTGGGGGGGGGGTAAGGAGAAAAGAACAGGCTGTCCAGAGAGAAGCAATGCAGACCCTGTGGGTTCTTCTGGTTTGCTGAACTGGAACCACCTCAGCTTCCTCAGTTGAGGATTCCTGCTGAGTACTTTTGCACTCCTGGCTGCACACTGGTGAGTTTTACCCAGGTGGGTGTGATTGTGTGGGTATGCGTGCATGCAGAAAAGCCTGTGGGATCTGATTGCTATCTGGCACTTACACAATCTGCTTAAATCTCAGTTTAGGTAGAATTTAAGCCTTGTGGGTTTTATCCAAATTAAGCATCTCACAGAAACGTGTGTCACATATTGGTTCCCAGCAGATGGAAAACATTGCAGGCTGGGAATAGCTTTGTGGGAGTTATGGCTTGCCTTACTGTCTCCTAAGATAAAGACACTAGCCTTAAGTTTTCTGTTGGATTGACTGCTCTGTGTGTGTGTGCATGTATGTAACTGTGTGTGTATAAATTAAGAGCTTCACATTCTCAGTAAACAGCACCAGCAAATGGAAGCTGGTAATATTAACTCTGTCAAGGCTCAGTATTGATCCTGAACAGCTCAGTGAAATTCAAGTCTAAGACTGCAGTCTGCTAGCACAAATAATTAAACTGGTTAGCAATATGGAGCTGCCACTCAGATTCAGACTTACAATGACAATTTTTAAGGAAAAAAATTAAGATAGCACAGCTATGAATACGAGTCTCTGGGTTGGATGTCCTCTGGAATCTTTCAGATCTCAGACATTATTTCTTTCATTATTGCTCTGTTTAACTCTGTTATCATTAGATTTTGTTCCATACAGTTCCAAGTGGAGGCAGACAGGGGTTTTTTTGTTTGGGTTTTTGTTTTGGTTTGTTTTGTTTTTTGGTTGGGTTTTTTTTTGCTTCTCTTCAGTTTACTGATTTGTTCAGTGAATGAGGTGCTTAACTCCCTACCCTTATGATGGTTGGAGCTCCTCTAGGCCAACCTAGCCTTTAACTCTCTAGTGGAGTAGTCCCTGTCTTTGGGTATCAGGAAACCAAAGTAGCCATACAATTCAAGAAAGGTGCCCACAGTTTATTCTCAGCTATCTGTATCAGGAAGATTGAGCTTTGCTAGAGTGTGTCAAACAGCTGTACTATAATACTAGTGTGAAAGGTTGGTGCTTTGTCTTGTTGTTTGGTTTTTTTTGGCTGCCAGTGATTTTATGGAATAGCAGTATCTTTCTTCAGTGCATTGCTGTGATTTGGATTTTTTGTCTCCCTGTTGCAAAAATATGCTTTCTGATGTTGTCACATGTCAAAATACGCAGTGAGATATGAACTGTGTGAGCAGGACTGGTCTCTTCTTTGGTGCTCCACATTCCACCACAGTTTATGATATATTGCACACAGATCAATATTTAATGGACATATTATACTGTCAAGAGAAGAGGTCTTCCTATTCATATTGGAGTTACTTTGTCTACAGACTGACGGGGTGAAAAATGACTTGTATTCAAAAGAGAAGCCTCATTCCTTCACCTGGGTGAAGGAGCCTTTGGATCTTACAATCTGGATAGAAATCCAGGTAACAAGTTGTGCCAAAAAGTAAGGTGTCTAATTTGGCAATTAAATATTTGTGTGTTTCTAACCATAAATGTGTACAAAATGGAGTAATCCAGCTAGCACCTATACCCTTGTAAACCCTGGCTGGTGCATACTTTTGCAAAGACTGAGCAAATAAGGGGAAGACCTTTGGACAGTGGGTAAGAAACAGGCAAGGATGGTGGTGGAACTTTGTTTGAAAAAAGAACTGGCCTGTTCAATCGGGTGGGGAGAGCACATCTTGAGTAAACATAAAGACGCTGTATGCAGTGAGGAGATTCTGCTTTGCAAGCAAACAATAACAGCCATCAGGCTGTGCATGGTGAGACACAGCCTGTCGGGAGCATGTGTTTTTAACTATGATCAGCTTTTTCCTTTCACGCACAAGCAGAACAGTCACCATCAAAATAATGGCCTCCCTTAACAAATGTGACCCACTCCCAAATGTGAGTGGTCCTGATGACTGCATAGTGCCTTTGTCATGACCTAAAATGATACATACTAATGAGACTGGATTAAGCTTGATACAAGCACCACCTCACCTTTGCTATTGCCATCGGGTCCCCGAAGGATTGTGCACTCCTCGATGTTGCCAAATGCCTCAAACAGCCTGCGCACGTCATCTTCTGACTGCTGCTTATTGAGCATGCCCACAAAGAGTTTTCTATCTTCTGGAACAAAATAAAGAGATGCTTACCATATTTCAGGAGGGATACGAAAGCCAAGATGGCTCAGTATCACATGCAAAACAAATGGTGATTTCATTGAGATGACATATTTCAGAAGCTGCTAGTCTTTTCAGGTGGTTGGCTCAAAAAACATTAATAGTATCTGACTTTCAGTGAGTACTTGAAAATAATTTGGTAATTTCAAAAATAAAAAGCAAACAATAAAAACCAACAATCAACCAAATAAACAAAAAACAGCCCACAAAACCTCAAAAATATTTGGTTAATAATAATAATAATAAACCAGGTTGGAAGAGACCTCCATGATCATCGCGTCCAACCCATCAACCAATCCAAGCCACCTAAACAACTAAAGCGTGGCACCAAGCACCCTGTCAAGTCTCCTCCTGAACACCTCCAATAATGATGACTCCACCACCTCCCCGGGCAGCCCATACCAATGGGCAATCACTCTCTGTACAGAACTTCTTCCTAACATCCAACCTAAACCTCCCCTGGTGCAGCCTGAGACTGTGTCCTCTTGTTCTGGTACTGGCTGCCTGGGAGAAGAGACCAACATCCGTCTGTCTACAACTTCCCCTCAGGTAGTTGTAGAGAGCAATAAGGTCACCCCTGAGTCTCCTCCTCTCCAGGCTAAGCAACCCCAGCTCCCTCAGTCTCTCCTCACAGGGCTTGTGTTCCAAACCCCTCACCAACTCTGTTGCCCTTCTCTGGACTCGTTCCAGCAAGTCAACATCCTTCCTAAACTGAGGGGCCCAGAACTGGACACAGTACTCGAGGTGCGGCCTAACCAGTGCAGTGTACAGGGGCAGAATGACCTCCCTGCTCCTGCTGGCCACACTGTTCCTGATGCAGGCCAGGATGCCATTGGCCCTCCTGGCTGCCTGGGCACACTGCAGGCTCATGTTCAGTCTACCATCAACCCAGGTCCCTCTCTGCCTGGCTGCTCTCCAGCCACTCTGACCCCAGCCTGTAGCTCTGCATGGGGTTGTTGTGGCCAATGTGCAGAAGCCAGCACTTGGATGTGTTCAATCTCATGCCGTTGGACTCTGCCCATCTGTCCAGCCTGTCGAGGTCCCTCTGCAGAGCCTCTCTACCCTCCAGCAGATCAACTCCTGTCCCCAGCTTGCTGTCATCTGCAAACTTACTGATGATGGACTCAATGCCCTCATCCAGATCATCAATAAAGATATTAAAGAGCATGGGGCCCAGCGCTGATCCCTGGGACACACCACTAGTGACTGGCTGACAGCTGGATGTGGCACCATTCACCACCACTCTCTGGACTCAGCCTTCCAGCCAGTTCCTAACCCATCGCAGTGGCTCCCATCCAAGCCATGGGCTGACAGCTTGGCCAGGAGTTTGCTATGGGGGACAGTGTCAAAGGCCTTGCTGAGGTCCAGGTAGACCACATCCACCGGCCTCCTCACATCCACCAGGTGGGGCACCTGATCATAGAAGGAGATCAGGTTGGTCAGGCAGGACCTGCCCTTCCTAAACCCATGCTGGCTGGGCCTCATCCCTTGGCCATCCTCCAAGTTCTGTGTGACTGCACTCAAGACGACTTGTTCCATAATCTTGCCTGGCACTGAGGTCAGGCTGACAGGCCTATAATTCCCTGGCTCATCCAACCGGCCCTTCTTGTGGTATATATAAATCTTTAACTACTTCTCAAAAACTAGGCACCAAAGTCTTTCAAATCAGATTTTTGTCATCAGCTTTTTGCACTCAACTTGCAGTAGCTGAAACAAGAACACTGCTCAGACTGTGATCCAAGCAGAATGTAGATAAAGACATAATAGAGAAATAAAGTCCAAATGAAAAATAGCACAAGTTAGTAGCCCTTGCAATACTAAATAAGTTGCAGGAAAAAATGTTTAACATAAGCTGCTTTGAATCAGGATGTAACAGAGACTGCAGCCTGCAAATGGAGATTTGTTACTCATTCCCACTCAGACATATACCTACAAGTTTGGATGAGGTTTTATCTACATTTTGAAAGGTCATTTGAAATAAGCCAAAACTTTGAAACATACATTGTTTTTTGAAATGGAAAATTAACTTATATGATTACTACTATCTGAGATAGCTCAAGCAGGTAGTACTTCCTGTCAAAGCAAGTTACCTGCTGGTAGACAACTGTATTTTGAATGAGAAAGGCTATTTATTTACTTGAATTTGTACCAAATATGGGAATCCTCAGTTTAGAATGAAACACCTTCAGAAAACATGGGTGAGAACAGACCAAACTAATGAATGATAAATTGATTAAAATATGTCAGCACTGAATGATGTCTCTAGATCAGGTTTATGTTCAGAGACTAGAACCATCACACCAAGAAAAAAGAAACTGACATAGTTTATGCCGGGTATGTAAACAGGCCATTTGCACATGATTCATGAATGTCTTATTCATTAAACACTATGTAAATGTGTGAACCAAGAGGTGTTTTTTTTTCAGAGCAGTTTACAGAGCAAATGTAACCAATTTGAATAAATATATGTAAATAAATAAATAAATAGTTTGGTTTTTACACTTATTTAATTTTAATGCACATGTTAACCTAAAACTGAACAAAAGATTGGTTTGCAACAACTCTCTTCTGGCTGACTAATTGGGCGATTTATGCCACTTTTGTTCACTGAGAAATCATAGGTGTAGGCAATCTGTTCTGCTTCAACCAGTGTTTGATCAAAATTCCCCTATCCAAGATTCACCTACAAATTGGCAAATTGCTTTGTAGCCTTGGATGAGGATAATTTTTCATGCCGTGGATATTGAGTGAGGATATTAGGAGCTTTCAATCCTGCAGCCGTGTTATCCGCATGAACAAAAAGTGTACTTCGCACAGAAAACAAGGAGTTATGTTGCTGTCAGTTAGGCTGCTGAAATGGTAGGGAAAATAGATTGAGAAAGGTAGATGTGCATTTCTAATAGGGAAGTTGAAAAAGGAACAGCCTCCTGATAGACACCTTAAAGCAAGAAATATGCCTATTTTATGTTGGATTTGATTAAACAGAGGGACTATTCAAGATCTCTGATAGCAACACAGTATATTTGGTCCCCACCTCTAGAGAGGGTGCTTTGAACCTATAACAGGTTTGTTTTAGTAGAGGCCAAACTGACCTGCAAAATAGGAGTACCTGCATTAGCACAGAGGGTTGCCTATGTGATCTCCAGAAATCCCTTCCAACCCTTACCCTTCTATGATTCTACAATTCTGTGAAAGGTGACCTTTAAGCCTTAGAGGGGCAGCTACTGAAGATGAGCATGCACTCTGTGTGACACCTTTCAGATTTGGCCTAGACAAAGCTTTGAAGAAAGGATCCAGTACAGATGTTGGTGATTGCCCAGATATCAGAGTAAAATCAAAGTAGTGATTGAGACTAGATGTCTTGGAAGGGAAGTTGCAAGGCATTTTAGGAAAGAGGCAGAGCAGTGGGAATGAACTAGAAACACCACTCACAAAAGCCTTTGTCTAGAAAGTTTGTATCTAGTAAATACTTTCCAGCACAAAGGAAGCATCTGGTATGTTGTACTTTTTACAGTTTCCCCTGTTTCAAATAAGCTGCATCAGCAAAAGCACTTGTGTAGCTGTGTAACTATATTTTCACTAGGTTTTTTTTTGCTAATATAAATGTATCATTAAAGAAAAAAATCACATCCTTCCTCTGTCAGCAAAACTCTCTAGTGTGGAACTGGCCTGAAACTGCCTTGTCTAGTTTAGTTTATGCAAAACTAAACCCAGGTGTTTTAAGAACCTTTCTATTACTATTATTTATTATTATTATAAAATTATTATATTTTAAAATGTTATTTTAATTTTTATTCTAGTTTATCCTCTTTTCTACATATCAGAATCAGTCCTTTTAAGAAGCCTTTTTTCTCACAAAGTGCTGCATTTACCTTTCACATCCCAGCCACACCAGAAAGCTCAGCAACATATTTTAACAGTGCTCTATTGCCATCTCAGGTGGGAGGAGGGAAGGAAAGGTTCAGCAGCTAAGATGGTTCAGCATGTTCCAAGTCTTGGCTAATGAGTTTCTCCTTTAATGGAATGTATGAGCCTCTTATACCATGAATACCCCTATACACTGCTCTTCCAGCTTCCAAACAGAATGACATCAGTGAGGTGTATCTGTCATAAAAGCTGCATTAGACAGCGCCCCCCCACCTTCAGTATTACCAAAACATGTCCCTACATGTTTTGCTGAATTTTCCCCTCCCCCTCCTTTCTAGACTGGGTACTCAGCCAGAGCTGAGAAAACAAAGGGTCAGGTGTCAACAAGCCTGGGTAAACAACCCAACCTGCCTTGTTGGGGTAAAGAATATCACACACTCACCTCATAGGATGCTTGTGCTGTGCTTGTCCTTCCAAATATGGGCTTATTCTGACTATATTCTCTGCCATTGGCTAATGGTGTTTACCATGATTGACTATTGACTAAATCCAAGCCCTGAGCAAATTAAAAATATTATTCAAACTGTAAACAACTTTCTCTTTTTCTATTAAGCTCTTTTGCTCATTTGCTCTTTTGGCCTGCTTCTGCTCTTGCTCCTTGTATGTGCTCTGCCCTCGTGCAAGAGTTCTGCCTTTGTCTGCAGTCTGGAGAGAAGCTTGCTACCCGGGAAGTGCCATTGTTCCTCAGTTTACCTGGGAGCCAGCAAAGAGTCCTTTGCTTAAGCTACACTGAAACTACAGCTAGCTTAGCATCATATTGCAGTCCCACCTGTAGGAAGAATCTGCCTAACTGTGCCCTGGAGGGACAGAGACCCAGGGAGCCAAGACCCAGGGAGAACCTGAGTGAATCCCTTTTGGCAGTTCTAAGCTTGTCTGCTGCAAGCACAAAGCTGCAGACCTGCAAGCTGAAGCCAGCCCGTGCACCTGCCACTCGCAAAGCCAGAACTGCACCCAGGCGCTTCTGTGCCAGTTGCTAAGTTGGGGGAGAAGGAGCCACCACCTGCTGCTCCACAAGCAACAAGCTTTCATCAGTGAAATTGTATCTTTTCAGTGTTTACATGTTTAACACCAATTTTGGTTGTGTTTAAAATCCCTGCACTGTAGCCTGTGTGTTATTGTAACCAGTGGATTATTAATCAGCATCCCAGGAATTCCTGGAGTTATAATTCATGAGTGAAAATTGGTTTAAGTCTTTGAAAGGTTGCTTAAATTGTATGTGCCTGACACCTAGCCTCACCACTGTATTCAGCCACCAGGTGACTACTGAGTTGTCCCCTGATGGACAAAAGGCAAATTGCACCCTAGTTCTTATTGAATAATTCTTTGGTATTTTTCTATTTTGGTTCAAAATTGTCAAACTGTACCATCTTATGGAGACTATATCCATGACTGTACACTAGAAATTGCATCTCTCTCTCTATACACACACACACACACACACCTGTTAAAAAGGTATTAATAATTTTTATGTTAATAAATAATAATGAATAATATTAATAAGTCCTATTTCATTATTCATATTCATAAGCATGACAGTGTCTTAGCACAGCAGGTGCTCCACACCAGGCTTTTCCAGTGTCCTGGAATGAAGAAAGTACTTTGATGTACCATTGTTCAGGCCAGCTCTACATCCTGTAGGAACCACTTAAGTAGTCCTTAAAACAAGCAGCTTCTGACACCTGCCTGTCTGTAGGCTGTACAGACCATCCTTTGTACCCATGGTTCACATATATCACTATACTGAGTTCCATGATTCCTCCACTTTCAGTGAGACACTATCAAAATTATGTGCATCAGGACACACATCAGAATTTTAGAACACCTGGCAAACTTAGTCTTCCACTATCTCTATTACCAACCCCTATGTTATTGTCCTTATTTCAGATTGTGGAACTGAGTGGTAAGAAGCCTTCAGACTAGCATTCTTAGGACCTGGGCCCCAGGGCAAAGTGAACACATAGTCAAGGATAATAGAACTATGACTCTCCAGAGGCAGATGAGAAGGTCAAAAAGAGGCCAGGTATGAAAATGATCTGGGACTCCCTCAGCATGAGCTGTGGATATGACATTGTACTCCAGCCTAAGCTAGCTGAAGAGTGAGTGTACCTTGGGAGAGGGAATGGTACCTTGCAGTATCATCCTATCTTACATAACAGAGGTGGGCAGTCATTAGGAACAACCTCTATCTCCTCTTTCCAAAGGAAATGAAGACTGTGCACTTAGTATGTCTAAGGGCAGAAAACCTGTTTTATGCAGCTTCCTCAAGCCACGCATGACAATGCAAGCACTGATACACATCTAAGCATCTCCTCTTTTGTCCTATCATAGGCCACTTTTGGCCTATCGTAATTTCTGTCTATTATGCACTTTGAAGTGATCTTTTCAGTTTCTACCTCACACTCAAATGTAAGATGTTAGGAAAAAATACTAGTTGACATCACCATTAGAGACAGCCCATAGCAGCAATAGTCTGAGCAGTGACACTGCCTTGTAGCATACAGACTGAATGTGGTGTCCATGTAAGCCTCTTCTCCCCACATTTTTGTTTTCCTTCATTAGTGTTCATCCCATTAACAGTCTTTCCCCACCTAAATCCATCATGCCTGCTTGGTGCATGGGATAATAATGGGCAGCTGTTTCTCTGGGCCTTGGCACCCAGAAGAGTCAGGGAGATCTGTCAGGGCCTCACCATGAGTGGCTCTGACAATACTGAAAATCACGGTTTGGTCCAAGTCTAGTCCATTTTGCCATAAACATATCACACCAAACAAGATGAGCTAGCAATCTCTGTTCCTCTCATGAGGACAGGTTGGAAGAGAATAATCACAGCAGTGACTTATTAGAGCTCCCAGAGATTTCTCCTTGTGACATTTCCAATACCTTCATGAAATCAGGCTTTCCTTTTTCTTGATCACTCTGTTAGAAGTGGAGGTTCATGCCTGTCAGGCTGCAAAGCACAGCAATGAAGAAATGCAACTTATCAAATAAACACACAACATCTACAAATCTTCCCAGTTGTGTTTATATGATGCTTTGCCACCTTCCACGGTGAAAATAGGGGTTAAATTATTCCTTGTTCTATTTCTATTTAAATATCATGTTTCCATGATAAGTGTAAGGCAGAGGTGTCAGACAGGCCCAGGTAAAGAAGATGACATGAATGAAAGGTGAAATAAAAGTGCATTGCAAACCCATTACAGAGTGAATATGGGGAAGGGGAGACACTGGAGTGAGGAGCAGAAGTGGAACAATAGGCTCTAATTAAAGAGTCAGAAGGGACAATGAGATGCAGGATATTTGACTGTGGAGAAAGAGGACAAGAAAAAGAAACACAGCATTTGTAGAGGGACCAGAGGAAAGTTAGTCACTCACAGAGAGACATGACACAGGTTTGAGTTTATACAGATAGCTCTCACTAATCATAGAGTCAATAAGGTTGGAAAACACCTCAAAGATCATCAAGTCCAATGTGTAATGTATGTGGGTACGTGTGAAGATACGTTTAAGTAAGAGCTTATGAATACACTCATGTTCTTTCATACCTCATGTGAGACAGAGAGATTGAATCACTGTATCAGGAAAGCATATGCCATCTTTACCATCCAGAGGAGGCCTTGTAAACAAAGAGGGTTAGATTTACCACCTTCATGGTCCAGGCTAATCAGGAAGGCAAACCAGAAGATCACTCTAGTCCCTTCTTGCCAGGAAAACCCTTATTCTAAAACTACAAGCCTCCTTACTTCAGCCTAAGTTCATTGCCAGGGCATCACACACTGATAGTGTATGTGCTTCTTCATGCAAGAATTAAACTGGCATTTGCATATTTCTGTATCAAAACAAGCATCCTCTGTATGTACATCGTATTCACCAAAGCAGCTCTCTAATTTTACTTGATGCCTTTCGCTTTCTAAGCATCAGGTCCAGGTTGCTGTATGGCTTCATTTCAGCAAGCAGATGCTAATTAATTCCATTATTTATATAGCTAATAATTATTTGTCCCTGCTGTTATTCCCCTCCTCCCTAAACGTTGCTTGCACACACAGTGGGGAGCCAGCTGCCTCAGTCCAGGCACTGGGAAGGCCTTTAAGCTTATTTCCTCAGCATAAAAACAGAACAAACAAGCAGCCTAGAGAAGCTTTTCTGTGCAGGTGTGGATAAAAAGAAAATCCTGATGCAAAGGACCAAGTGGCACATTTACCAGAAAGCATAAAAAAGGCAGAGTGGATCTTACTTGCCCATTCTCCTGATTGGTCCTCAGCACAAAGGGGAGAGGTGATGGTGCTGATGGTGTCCATCATAGAACCATAGACAATCACAGAATTATTTGGGTTGGAAGAGACCTTTAAAGCTCATCTTTTTCAATCGACTCTGCAATGACCAAGGCCATCTTCAACTAGATCAGGTTGCTCAAATACCCATCCAACCTGATGATTAATATTTCTTGGAATGCAGCAGATGCAACTTCTCTGGGCAACCTGTTCTGTTTTTTCACTGCCCTCACAGCAAAGAATTTCATCATTATACAAAGTCTGAATTTACCTTTTGTTTTGGTTTTACTTTAAAACCATTACCCCTTGCCTTATTGCTACAGGCCCTGCTAAAATCTTTCTTGCAGGTCTCTCCTTTAAGTTTTGAAGACTGCAAAAAGATCTTCTCAGAGCCTTCTCTTCTTTAGGCTGAACAACTCTAACACTGAGTGTTTCTTCAGAGGAGAGGTGTTCCATCCCTCTGAACATTTTTGTGGCCTCCTCTGGCCCTGTTCTAACTGCTCTCTGTCTTCCCTGTGCTGAAGACTCCGGAGCTGGACACTGAAGTACAGGTAGGGTCTCAACAGAATAGAGCAGAAGGGCAGAGTCACCTCCCTTAACCTGCTGACCACACTTCTTTTGGTGCAGCCCATGTCCAGTATTTTATCCACCAGTACCCCCAAGTTTATGCAGTGAGACCAGGAATCTGCCAAGGTCACAGTGGTAAAAAAGAACTATAAACTTGGTGGTTGTTGTTTTTTTGTTTTTGTTTTTGTTTTTTGCTTTGTTTTTTTAATTGTTGTTTTTTATCAGACAGTTGTGGACAAGGTATCCTCCTCAGGCCAAATAAGAAAGGAGATAGACAACAGCGGGCTGGGCTGCAGGTACCCCGGATACAATGAAAGTTTTGAGTTCAGCTCTGAACTCAAATCTTCAAGCTCAAAGCATCTCCCATCTTGAGCTGGAGTGCCCTGCTATTTCCCTCAACCTGTGCTAATCAGGTGGATCAATAGGCTAAAAGCAGGGCATTTCCTGGGGCCTGGGCTGCACACTCCTGTTGCCATTTTCACAGCAGTCCTACAGTTCTGTGATGATGATTACAGCCCTTTCCACAGGGGAAACGATTATGAATTCTGTTATAGCTAATTGTAAATTAGTTAATTATCTTCTCCATGGTATCTTGCTGGAAAATACATGAACCTTGTAAAATGAAGGTGTTTCAAAAATTAGGACAGGAAAAAAACCCAACAACAACCAAAAGCCCAACCCTCTCTGGAAACAATGGAAACCTGCCACTACCTACTGCCTAACAATAGCAACCAAACTCTCCTTCCACCTGCATGGGCTCCTCTCCTCCCCTTTTTTACTTTTCTTCCCTGTATCAAACAGCATCCACAAGGGGCTTATCCTGCTGCAGGCATTAAAATGTTTGCTGAGTTCACCTGCTCCTTACAGCTGGGTGTTGTGGGGTGTCCCTAATCACATCTTAGCAGGAGTGATTTCTTTGTGTTGTCTTCCCCTCTTCCCTCTCTGGTTCAGTTTTACTTAACAGATTCTTTATATCCCATACGTTAGCAGATATGATTGCACAGCTGCCGTTTTCTGACTGCTGGAAACAGAGGCTTTGAGACACCCGGGCTAGAGAGACTAACAGCTAATCTGAACAGCTGTGTGATGGGGACAAGCGCAAATGAATGTAAACCCAGGTGTGGGAGCATAATTCTCCACAAAGAAGAAAGCTTCATCCCACAGGTGCATTACTCTCCACTGTTGTATCTGAAAAACTTAGTTTGAAGGATTTCTCTTATTTAATTGCTTGGCTACACTCTGAGTCTTGACTTTGACACAAAACCTGCATACAGAGTGAAAGAACAGCTGTATGAGACAGTGTGTTTGTCTGACTTGGTGTGCTGCCTCTGGCAATAGCCAGTTGTGGATGTCTGTGAAAGAGTACAAGAACACAGGAAGCAATTTTATTAATCCTCCCAAATATTCTCCTACATGACAATGCCCTGTTAGTTTAGGGACTTCTGGAGTTTGCAGGGTTGTTTGTTTTGTTTGTTTATATGTAATGGTTGTTAAATTGTCTTTCTTTGATATAATTGTTCAGTGGCCTTTTTCTCCACTGTGAGCATCCACCACATCCACCAATCATACAAGGAACCTCTTCCTTTCATTTATTTTGAGCAGGACACAAACTATTTTCAGTAGACAGGCCCTAGATCTTGTTTTGGAAAAGAGTGGAAATTATTCCTGATCTAGTCATGGAACAGTGGACTCATGAGGATATACAAGAGCTTGTCCAAAGTTCTTGTCATTTCAGACTGGTATCTGAGACTCCTGGGTTCCACATCAAGCTGTGCTCTGGATAGAGTGAGAGGCAAAATTACTTTTCCCTTAGAGTGATTTGTAATTCCTGGTTCCAGAGAGATGGATGACCATGTAGTTACTGCTACTAAATACTTGCAATACATCTCTGTCAAGGACAGCATCCTCAGAGGAAATAGGGGCTACATGAATTACCCAGTGCAAAATGCAGCCTCAGTTTCTCTACAAAAAGAGTAATTGGTGCTTGCAGTGGGCAAAATTGGACATTGCTGAGGTTTCTTGATGGTTGCCACAAGCCAGGAGTACAGGGAGCTCTGGCAGTAATAATGAAAGGCACCTGACAGGCTGAAATCCTTGATTTCTATCAGATTTGAGTGGCTTAAGCTTCACCACTCCTTTTTCATGCAAGAAGTTTGTGGTGGGGTTAAGTCATGTCAAGATTTAATTCTCAGTGGAAATCTCTGCTTTTGCAAATAACAGTGACTGTGAATCTTAGCAATGTAATCCCTAAAGACAGTACCACAGTTATCTAATGTCTGTGTCCAAGAGAAACACAGGTGTTGGCTCTGTGAGAAACTGGAAAGCACCTTCTGTCTAACTACACTGAAATGAAATCCAACCTGAAACATCCAGCCTCATCTGGACAGTTCAGATGAAAACACACTCAGGCTTGATTGATGTAGATAGGTTATGGACAAAACATGGGGAACAGGCCAAACAAATCCTGCCATGAAGACAGTATAAATGATTTTTTTAAGAGCAAACTGCACTTGTACATCTGAGAATATTGTAACCCCAAGACAAGTATCAGTAATTCTGACTTGTTGAACAGTGCTGTCACAACTGTCCATTGTCAAGAGATGCTATTCCCTGTGCAAATCTTAAATGACAGGTTTTATGGTGTTTGATATTGAGCTGGGAAAACAACTTGCAATGGCCCACTTTATTAGTAGCCCCTGCTTAGGAAAACCAGTAGAGCCATCTAAAACTTAGTGTCATGTAAAGCAGGAAGAATCTTCCTCATTTGTTCTTTAGAGATCATAATTCCTCCAATATTATTCATTATCTGAAACACCCAGATCAAATATATCTGAGAATGATTCATGTTTTTTAGGAAAAGACCCTGGAGTCAAAATCTGGTCTTCCTAAATTCAACATACAGCCAATTCTCATCACCATCTTTCTATAACAGGAATAAGGGCTTAATTCAAATCAGCTTTACAATGAAGAAAAAAAAAATTATCTTTTTCTGTAGATACTAGCTGTCCTTGTTTACAGCTCCCATTTCCTGGAAACATTCCTGAAAATGTTCATGAGAAGAAAGCAACTAAGGAATCACAGCACTTTTTGTGCAGAGATGTGCAGCTGTGCTGTAACTAAGCTTTTCAGGATTTTCCATGACTTTTTGGGCTTATTCTTTCTGTAAGTTTACAGATGTTTCCCTGGCTGAGCCTGCTATATTTCCTGAAGAAGAAAGAGGTGAAGGAGAAGACTATCTTGTACTATCAAATGACACCTCTTTGACACTCATCTTTCAGAGGCAGCTCAGATTTGAAAACAACTCCTAGAGCCTTTGGTTCTGGGGAATTTAACACATCTTAATTCCTATGTGTAACATCCCCTTTTCACTGTGTGGCCTCACAAGGCTGAGGCTGAGCCTGAAGGGCAGTTTGATTTTCACACTCATTCAGTGTAAAGCTTAGAAGCTTCTTGACAAACTCTGTGAGTTCAGTGGTGTCAAAGCTGGTATGTCAGCAAAACAAGTTTCACTTCTTCAAGTCATCTCACTGGTGACCTGTTGGGGCTTTGAAACCCATTCCAGAAGCCTACAAGGCCAGGACATTAATCCTTGGTAGCACTCCAGCCTTGAGCACTGATGACTCTTGGAACAGCAAAGACATGGGCAAGAAAGAGAATGGGAAGGACATATTTTCCTTACAGGATCTGTGACGACATTTCAGATCAAATTAAACTTCAGTTTTTAAAGACTTCAGCGGAGGTAATTGAAACACTTCCTCAAAATTGCCTGAACCTAAGTGTTATCTCTCTTTTCCTCTGTATATCATCCCTTTTCCCCCAAGCCTGAGACAGCCCTGCACAGGCACAGCCTCCTTAATATTAAAGATGGTGATTAAATGGGATTCGCCAAAAGACAAAGGGTTGAAAACCTGCCAATTGTTAATCCCTCTTTCACTGTGCTTAAAAATTCCATTTCCTTCATTTGAAGAAGGGAGGGGGAAGAAGAGAGAATTATACGCCTATGTCTAATTTAAATTCTGGCGTCGCGGGTCCTGTTCCCTTCTCCCTCTCTTGACGTCTGAATATATTCCTTTATTACCATTATTACAGCTTTCTGATTGCATTAAAATTCATCCACACGCTTCTCTCCACATTCCATTTTTCTTTTGCCAGTTTTTTTGCTAATTCCCTTTTTCTCTCCCCACTTCCCTCCTCACTTTCAAATTATACAAAATGTCATTAAAGATCTCCACAGAATGCCTCAACTCCTTTCTCTCTTGCTTTTATAAACTTACTGGCTTTCTTCCTCTCCATTCCCTCATCTACAAACAAAGAAAATGAAGGAGAGGCAAAAGAATACAATAATAAAGGAATCCAAGCAGCATGTCTCACAGGTCTCAATAACACCTTTCCTACATCATACAGCTCGAGGCCTAATGCTCACTGCTGTTATGAAGCAGTATTTCACACAGAAGTTTGTATATTATTTGTTTGATTCTTGTACCTGGAATTCTCAGCTAAAATCAGAAGTGGAGTGTGCCAGGCTGTGTGTGTAAGCTTGAAAAAAAGAGAATTCTGTGTAACTGTATGCAGAAAAAATTAGAGGTTGGAAATAGAAGCATAATTTCACTTGCTTTACAGAGCCAGAGCTGAAATTCTGTAAGGATTTGCCTATGGATGTGAACAGTGTATCTGGGCATGCAGTGCATATGCCCAGTTGAAGGTGGTTAGTTCAACATCTGAAGTTAACTAGGATTCACGTATTTAATCCTTCAGACATCCCACTAACTGCAAGAAGATCTTGAGTGACATTCTTTCCCCACCAGGCAGATCACCTGAAAAGCTGTATCTTTGCTCAAACCAGTTCCACTTTATCTGGGTGGAAGATCCCATCCTAATCATTTATTGATTAAAAAGAATGTGAGACTTGGACTCCTCTCCTGTATGGAATATAATCTGCCTTACAAACATTAAACTATAAGTAGGGAGTATGACATAATGTCAGTGTGATGAGGCCGACATTAGTGACCCCCCTAACCTGTCCTTGTGGCTTTCCTAACTCAGCTGGGAGGAAGAAACTTCTTGTGTTCATTCTCACCATTTCTTAACAGGGTGCCTAAGCAGGTTTTCTGTCGGGATTTTTTTTTATTATTATTACTTCTGTCACCCTCAATTACACTGATCTAATGGCTGAAACTGGATGAAAAATGGAATTTTATCTCTGTGATAAGTACTGATGTCTCAAAAAATACACTTCTACTTTGAACTGAAGAGGCCAAAGTTCTTGTGAAATGGAAATTCTTCAGTTGTGAAATGTTACAGGGTAGTGCCTCAGAGAAACAAAGGCTTTGTCTTAATAACCTCAAAACATAAAATATATAAAGCCAGACAAAAGAGTACATTTTCACACACTATGTGAACAAATGAACAATGCTTCTGCCACGGGATGATGCTGGATGCAAAAGTAGTAAATTAGCTTCACAGAAAATTAGACCAATTAGTTGTGGTTATGTCCACTCACTGCCATTAAACATATGATCCAGATGCAAAAGCTGCCTTAGTCATTAAACCTCTGTCTGCTGGAAACCAGATGGTAGTAAGGTAAGAGTCATTCTGTATAAAATCCTGCTCTTACTTTTTCTAATGGGCATTGCTGGAGCAGAAGATGCTTGTCTTAGACAAATCTTTGTCTGAGATGAAAGCTCTTATGTCCTTAGTGGCTTAACAAACTAGAAACTCAAAAAAAAAAAAAAAAAGCCCTGTTGAAAGTATAGTTTTGTACCTCCTGAAATAAGAACTTGATAATTTTTTAATTTTTTTTTTTTTTAAATTGTACTCTGGTAAAAATCTCATTAAAATGGACTTACTCCAGGAAAATGCTTTGCCTTTTGCAAAACTACATATTCAAATAAATGTCTATTCCTTTGAAATGCTTTGGCCAGCAAATGACAACATGCTTTGACTACAAATGATCTAGGAAAGCAATGGATCTGCTTCAGGATGCCACCTGGCATGATCTGGCTTGACTTATCCACATACTCATTTAGATCTTTACCTCAAGGTGGTTATGCAAAGGAACATTATATTTTAGTGATGCTACAACAGTGCTTGAAGTAAACTTCAGGGATTCAGGGTTAGAGTTGAAGCTTATTGAAGGTAATGTAAAAGAGTGCCACAGAGCCTTGTAGGCTTTGGATCAAATGCTTGATTTGCTGAACTGATGCTCACCATGACCCTATTGCTGCTGGGTATTGCAGACTCTCCCTGATGTAGAACAGCATATTACACCCGTATCAGCAGAGGTCTGGTGAGGACAGAACAGAAGGACAACACAGAATGAAGAATGCTGATCACACCTTTCACATGCTGGTGTTTGGGGGTCTCTATGTATTTCCCTGATTCAGCCTGTTTTCTTAGCTTTCTTTCACCATTCTGCTGCAATAAGGAAAAAGAAAAACAATACTATGTGAAATCTCCTTCACAGGCAAAACTCATCCTTCCCCTGAGTAGAAGACTCTCCTGCAAGCCTGACCCCATGTTTTTAAACAGAAGTGCAGATCAGTGAGGCAATTCCATAAAATTGTGATCAGAGAGTGTGGCCTGAAAGGCCAAGCAGAAATGGCAGCACATGACATGACAGTTTCAATAAAATCTATAACCAACACACTCACAGAGGAACCTTCCTTTAATGAAAGCACAATATTGAACACATGTTTGGCCTACTAAACCCAGCAAGAAGTTGTTCATGGGAGTGGCATGTCCCATGCTCTGGTCTGGAGCTCCCCAAGTGCTTTATCTACCTAGGGTTGGGCTGTTTTCAAACTCAGAAGAGGCTTATCCCACTCAGCACATGTTGTTGAAGAAGTATTCTTTCACTGGGGAAAGTGAAACTCCTTTGATGTCACTTAGCATCTCTCTGCAAACGTTTTATTGAAGATTATTTCTTCTACCCACCCTCCCACCCTCCCAATGTTCAACTCCAACTGGCTTTAAATGCCACTGTCATTTCCATCCGCTAGCAGAGCTCCTTAACTGCAGTGCCAAATGGCATTCACTAAAACCAACTAATAGAGGGAAATGAGGTTAACCTTTAAGAAAGGTGAAAAAGAGCTGGGTGCTATGCCAGCAGTAAAGAATAGTTCATAAACAGCCTTCTGACGCAGAGCCAATTTACTCCAAGAGCTGGCATTGCTGTTTCAGGGGTTAGCTTGGCCAGGAGAAGGCACAGGATGTCTCTGCTCACATGGTTTAGTCAGTCCTTGCCTGAAAGCCCAGGGAGGACAGTCTCATGACTCTGATTTTGGATGCTGTTGTCTGAACTCACAGCAAATGTGCATTGGTTGTAGTGAAGACACGTCATATCTGTGACTCACATAAGCAGAGGCTGAGTTGCATTAATAAGGGTTTCACAAGCAGCAGTAAAGATGTCATTCTTCCACTCTGCTCAGTGCTGGTCAGGCTGAACCTTGAGTACTGTGTACAGTTTTGGTCCCTGCTACACACAAAGGAAGTGGACAGGCTGGAAAGGGTCCAGGGATGGGCCGCAAGAATGATCAGAGGACTGGAAGACCTGTCATATGAAGGAAGGCTCAGAGAACTAGGTTTGTTCAGCCTTGAAAAAAGAAGGCTTTCCAGTGACCTCATAACCATGTACAAGTACATAAAGGGTGACTATCATGAGGAGAGAAACTTTCTTTTTATAGAGTCACATGGCAAAGGCAAGGGGTAGTGGGTACACATTGCTACCAGGGTGATTCAGACTGGATGCCGGAAAAAAGTTTTTCACCATTCCAACTATTAGATGTTGGAATAGACTCCCAGGGAAGTGGTGAACTGCCCTACATTAGAAAGTTTCAAGGCTGAGCTTGACAGGGTGCTAGGCCATCTCATTTAAACTATGTTCTTAACCAAAAGGTTGGACCAGATGATCCTTGAGGTCACTTTCAACCTGATATTCTATGAATCTATGAATCTATTTTCTTCCCTACTATGCAAAGGGATGGAAATCCTGAAGGTCAAATTGTATCTTGCCTGTCTCCTTACTGAATTCCTTCTTCACTCTAGTCTTTTTAAATTCTTCACAGCTCAGCCCAACACTACCTATTAAGTCTTACTGACTGACTTAGTGCTCTTCTGTAAAAGTGGTGTTGCTGGGTAGCCCTGCATTCTCTGAAGGACCATATTGTTCTTTTGTTTTCCTTCAATGGGAAAGGCTGGGAACCAGAGACTGTGTACATGCATATAGCTGTAGGAGGAAGGGCACCTCTTAGTCTACACAGAAGATTAACAGCAGGTGTGACTTAAAAGGAGAGAATTTAATACCTTACTAGTTTGGGTATCAGAAGAAGGAGATGCAGCACAATGATGTGAAGGGGTCAAGACAAATATTTGTTAAGCAATTTTCTATTCTCAGTGCTCTGCTTCATTTAGTTTTAATTAGATCAGTGTCCAAAGGGTGCATATACTACCAACTATATTAACAATTGGCAGTATAATACTTGGTCTGTATGAAGTACAGATGTTGGTCTGCTGTTTTCAGTCTGTTTTCTCAACTCACTTTATATACATGTATCTCTGTGTTTACAGAAATGAACTGAATTTGGTCATTTGTCTTACCCCTGCACAGTGCAGACTATACTCTTATCTTTCTCTTGCAAAGGTATATTATCCATGCCAAAAGTACTTCAGACAGAAAATCATACCTCTGGACCAAATTATCAGTAAGCATAAATCTACAAAGCTCCCTGAAAACTCTTTTAAAGTATAAATCAACAATAGACCATATGATGACAAAATTATTTCACCCACCAACACTGCTGTGGTCAGACCAGCAAATATAAAAAATAGTTGTACCATTCCCACCTGAAGGTAGTGCCTGGATAAATTAATTCCCTGATTCAGGGTAAAATCTGAGCCTTTAAACGAGGATTTCTAGCTACTAGAGCTTCACTGTCCAGGTGGAAAAGCATAAACCTCAGTAGGCTCTTTCCATCTGGGATTAATAATACTTTCTGGCTAGCAATGCTTTTGGTGTATGTGGAGAAAGCAGAGCTGTGAAAGCCAGTCTGAACCTGGCTCCAGTTCCTATTCCTGCAACAGTACTGTAACTGTGCTAACTGGAGTCATGTCTTCCCTTCCTCAGTAGCCAGGACTTAGAGAGAGAGAGGGAGTGAATGTTCTGTTTTATAGCAAGCTTTTTCTGAGCCTGAGTGCTCACTGTGGTATTATTTCCCCTATTTCCCTCATTTCAGGCCCTGCTTGTGTTTTTTGTTTTGGCCCTCGGCAGGCTGAGAGACATGCTGACAAGTTGTAACTCTCACTCGGCTCCGCAAGGGCTTTGTTCTTTATATGCGTGGAACAGACTTGCTTCTTCTTTTGGAGTGCGACAGCAAGTGGTAACTGACACAGAGAGCCAGGGCATGGTCTTGGCATGCTTCCTGTGCTAAAGACCCTCTCCACAGTTTTGCAGTATCAGTCAGGAAGATGGTCATTTCAGAGGGAAAAATAAAGTAGTGATTACCCCTTCTTCCTCCCCAAAACTCCCTTAACCCCAGGCTAGACAGAGGCTCACATGGCTTGTCATCAAAAAGAGATTTTCATTGATCTTGTGTCTGCTTCTGTTCTGGAGATGCCCACAGAGCTGGCCCCCCAGGAGCCTCCCATCCCATGACTGAGACATCATCCCTAAGCCATTCTGCTGCTGCCCTGCAGCTTTACCCATAAGTTGTCTTGGCTAAAATGTGAGTCCTAGAAAGGGGTCAAGCTTTATTACAAGGACAAGAGGACTTGTCATCATCTCAGTTTACTCCCAGAAAAGATACTTCCAGAAGAACCCAAGTCTTTTGGAGCTCTCTCAGGCAAGGAAGAGCACAACTCTCTAAGCCTGACACTTGGAGGACTCTGTTTTACATATACAAATATTTATGAAAAGATTTTATCAAAGTTTTTAAAGAGTGAATGCTTAAAACTTTTCTAGGTAAGTGTCTTATGAAATGCAACCACTCATTTCTTAGACCTTGTTTTAAGACTCATTCCTCTATGAGTCAGGTTAGATTTGTTCTGCAGAAACATGTACATACCAGACAAACTTGGTCACAGTGACCTAAGTGACTCAGATGACTCTGTGTCAGACTTCTGTCCTTCCAATTTTCCATTTTTTGCTATCCACAAACTCTATCAGCTGGGATATTTAGTTCCACATTATTCATGACAATGCTGACTAGCATCAGAGCTTGTACCAATCTTTGCGAATCCTGCTGCAAATACTTTTCTCTGTCATGCTTTCTCTTTGACACCTGCATGTTGGGATTTGTCCATTACCCATTTCTTAATCCATTTAATGTATGCCTTCTTGAACACTGTACTCAGCAGGAAAGGAAGCTTGAATTCTAGAGGTCCAATCAGTCAGTTTTGCCAGGGGGAAGATAGATTCTCAAAAGACACATAGGCACTCTCTTCCCTTCCAGTGCCTCTGGCACTGTTCCTTCTCACCATCTTGACCAGCAGGTCTTCACCCCTGTTGCAGTATAGTTTTCTAACATGTTAAGGAATATTGCATTTTTCCTAAATACATGACAAGTTCTCCAGATATTGTCACTGAAGTTGGACATAGACCTTACTTATTTCTGTTCTTACTATTTTGTTTATTGTGGCATGTTACTAATGATTGAGTCACCCCAAGATTGCTTGCTATGCAGGTGTGGACATTATCTTTGCAAATACAGTGACTCAGCTGCCACTGCCCTGTTCTTCTTTACCATGTCCTTGTCATTGTTATGACTGCAGGACCCTGGCCTGAAATGGCCTCTACAAGTCCTAAGGGAGAGTGAGAGCTGGAGATGTCAATAAGTCGAGGGAAAAAGAGTCACAATTCTGAAGAGTGTTCATGCAAGAGGAAAAGCAGGACAGTTTTTTCCTTTTCTCACTTCAATATCTTTTTCTTGGGAACAGAAGAAATTGCAGTGAATGCATTCAGAAATTTCTGTGCACAGTGAAGCAATGTAAGACAATTCAGCTTCCTGAACATTTTTTCTGAGCTAGCAACAAAGCCCAGGTCCCATTTGGGATGACGTTTGTTTAGCATATTATAATGTTAACCAAAATAAAGTGTGGGGAGAGGCACTGAAACCTGCTTTGACTCTTTGACTCTTTAATTATTGGTTTGTTCTTATTTGTTATGGCTACAAGACAAGGAGGTGATATGGTGGTCCATGGTCATACAGGCAGCTGTCTTTCTTTCAGGTTGCATCATGAAACCTGTCTGAGTGGAAGCTAGGTCCCAGGTAAGAGAGCCAAGAAGGCTTTTTTTGCAGGCTTCCCTGAATTTTAGCAAAGACACTGGAAGATTGCCTATCAATAACTCATTCACGAGTAAGATGCAACTGTGTGTCCCCAGTTCCCTAGGTGCTGGTCATACATTCAAGAGAAGACCTTTATCTCCATTCCTGCTATTAAATATGAGAGTAGTTCTGAGAAAATCTCTCTGTTTCCATTTTTTCATCTCCCCATCTGCAATCCAGGGGAATTTTGACTTTTGTTATTTTGATATCCAATTCTGAGAGAGCATGCTGTCACACAGCAATGATAGCAGAGCTATAACACTGCTCTAGCTATAACACTGCTCTAGCATGTATTAGTTCAGATATTGCCCAGGTAATGTGTGGTAGTATTGATCTCAATTCAGATTTAGGGAAACTGTGACACAGTGCAGTTAAAGAGGAATATAGCCTGTAACAGGCTCTGGGAGTTGTGATTGTTTGCCTTGCAGCACAACCCAGTAGAAAGCACTGTGTTTTCCTCTAGATCTGTTTTTTCCTACAGTGCTTTCAGAGCACTAGACTGTAATCCTGACTCCCGAGAGCTCTGCAGAGGCTGCTTAAATTATATTCAAGCAGAAGATCTGGAGTTTAGATCACTCAGAAAATATGTGTGTATGTCTGTATGTTTGCATATGGATGTGTGCAGTGTGTGGGTGTGATTCTCTAAATATGAAGCAGAATGCCTATCAGAGAGAATAGACCTTAAAAGAGGTTGCTGAGCTGTAAGTGAGAAATCAAAGCTACAAAGAAAAAAATGAAGCAAAAAGGCAACCTTCCCACCATGACCAGAAACTCAAATTAAAAGCAACTGAGTGCAAGAAAAATAAATTTTTGTAAATACAGGAATAAACAACATTTGTTGTGAAATGTTCCCTCCCCCCCCCCCCCCCCCCCCCCCCCCCCCCAAATCCCCAAGTGATAAGAAAATGAGCTGGATGACAGAGGGACTTCAGGTTGGATTCAGGCAACAGAAATGTTTTAAAGTAAGGCTTCATTTGATATTAGCTTGAGGTCCATTATTAACTGGCATTGGGTAATGATTCCACTGTTCTGACTCTCCAGCTCCATGCATTTCCATGCCTTCATGGAGATGGATACAGATGTCCATGGGCAGGCAGCCCTTTCACATTTTCACCTCCAGCAAATACTACCACAAAAAAAAAGCCATTCAATCCTCTGCTTTACCTGAGGTCCAAGCATGTGATGGCAAATCCATTCCAAGAGCTTGGCACTGCTTTCCAGGGAGCAAATGTACAGGAGGGCTTGGGAAAGAGAAAAAACTGCTCTCCCCTTGGAGAGCAGTTTCTTGCCAGAACTACCTACTGCTCTGGTTCACTATATTGAGGGAGGAGCAGAGAGTCAGGAAAGCAGTGCTTCCAAATTCTGGAGAACTGAGGTAGCTGATGGTTGTCAATCAATGCTAATACAAATGTGAGACTTTCAATTGATAGGTACACCAGCAAAAGTGATGGGTACCTATCATAGGAAGAGGAAAACCAGAAGTATTTAAAATGCCAGAGAGAGTGTGAGAAAGCATTTTTTACTTTTCTTTGGTGGAGTTGAGGTCAATATCTCATGTCTGTTCTCATCACCCAGTGAGTCCTCAGAATGCCAGATCCAGCCTGGCACTGAGCACTGCTTGTAGGTCCTGAAAGACAGCAGAATGGAGACTACTGCTGATTTATTTCCTTGCTGTTTGGGTATGCAGTAAGGTAGGAAAGGGGGGATGATTGAAAGGAGTGGGGAGAGAAAAAGAAAGCGGGAAGAAAAGATAATAAGAAAGTCCCTACTGCCCTCTGCCATTGTGCTGTTCACTAGAAAGTTCCCTACAGAATTACGTTGTCGTCTTGCAGGAAAGCATGTAATAACTGAAAATACAGTGTCAAAAGGAATTTTTCAGGCTTTGACAGCTCATAAATTACAGTTCGTTGACTTCTTCCTAGGTCTAGATTTAAATTAATAGGCAGGCAGATATATATTTCTTTTGCTTCTTTCTCCTGAGTAGTAGCAGTTGTGGAAGTGATGTGGTTTTTCACATCTCAAACTCCCTCTTCCCTCCCTTCCTCCCTTACAAGCAATCTCACCTCAGTGCATATCAACACAAGTCACACTCAAACCCTGGGGCATGGCAGAGTGGTCCTCCTGATGTGACCTCTCCCTGGCACAGAAGCAAGGAAAGCAAAGACAAAGAAATTCACTGTTGCCTATAGCAAACGGTGTCTTTACAAAACCGAGCCCTTTTGGAGGAAGTATTTGGCAGAAAATGGTCATAGGCAGTAAAGGTCAGAGATGCTCAGGTAAGTTGATGATGGCTTTGGCATCTGGAGGGAAAGTAAGCAAAAAATGAACAGGTCTGCTGTCTAAGTAAATCAAAATGGGATGAGATGGCTTTGGATGAACAAATTTGCATTGCCCTTTCTGTGAAAATATAGGTGCTTACCTATAGTGAGAATAAAGGTGATTTAAATGCATGTATAGGTGGATAGACAGTTGCATATAATGGCAAACAGACTAGACAGGAGATTATAGCTCCAGGAGGTAGTCATGCTTTTCAGGGGAATGGATATCAGTATTTTTCTGCTAGGGAAAAAAATATCTGAGAGGATAGAATTTTGCATACCCCGTGCAATGCTCTAGTGAACAGAAATGCTCAACACTGCTCTGTCTGCATAAGTCTGGAGTTGTCTGATGGTGCATAAGAGCACAGGTGGTAGCTGTGGTGCTGGAGAAGACTTGTCATTCTTTTGTATGGTGATGCATTGAAGATTTTGGGGGCAGGACAGCCTGAGGTATGTATGAACTCTGCACTTAAAAGGAGCTCAGCCTTTCTCAATGACAACTGTGAAACTCCTAGGAGGGTGTGGATTTGCAATGTGTAGGTAGTAAAATGCGTCAAGCACTTTTGAGTCCTGCACTTTGAAAAGGTCTCATGTAAAAAGGGGTTATTAATAGCATTAGTGTTTCCTGATACAAGTTGCAGTTTGTAGCCACTCAGGAAGCTAGAGTGAATACTGGGTTGTATGTTTGGCAGCTCCTGTGAAAAGTGGTCCAGAACATGTTTTTGGAAAAGCAGCAATGACTCAGAGCTGGGACCTGAACATTTGCCTTGTTTGCCATAGTAACACAGTGAAAGGAAGCAAAAGCAGAGTCAGAAGAAAGATGGCTGCCCTTACAGAGGTGGATGAGGGGACAAGTGTAATAACATTTGAATCATTGAGCTCTCACTACTGGCTGCATCAGTGCTGGTGCTGAAAGGTGGTCACATCCCTCTGAGAAAGCAGCTCCTTGTGAAGCACCATGGGCTGTGGATTTTGTTACCTGTCGACTGAGTAGTCCCTCTGAAATGAGGGGTGAGTGTGGAAGTTAGAAAAAGGAGTGATGGGCTCTGAGGGTCCTGCTCGAGCTGAACACAGAATCAGCAGGACAGCTAGCAGTCCCAGATGCTTCTCTGCAGGGAGGCCTCCTGTGCAGGGACACAAGAATGTTTCTTACTGATGAACTTCACTATGAAATGGCTAACTACTGTGATGTTCAAGAGGATCTCTCAGAGGTCCTGATGTAGGCTCTGGTGCAATGACCTCCATGGGTCAGGAGGGCCAGAAACTCCCTTTCACCTCATCCAGGAGGAAAATAACCTATTTAGTGCTTGAAGCTTCTTGCTCTGCAGGTACCTGAGCCCCAGGTTTGACTGTTTAAAGGGCGGTGCTTTTTGGATATGCTGATGTCTTGAATGGGAAAGCACCATGACTAGGTCCTTAAACTGTGTGTAGTTTAATGAAAACTGTTTCTGGGAAAGACAATTATTTACAATGCATCGTTCAGTACTGAATACCTGACAATGATGATTCTGTCTTTGTGAGTAGGGAAGATGGCTGACAAGTGCTGTCATCTGCATTTTAGATGATGGTTTTTGCATCAATGGGCAACTATCACAGCCTCACACATACCTGTACCAGCACTAGTTTAAATGGACTTAATAGAAAGTAAATGAATTCTCAATAATTAAGTGGGTTTCACAAACCCACTGAAGGCCTTTCTCCATGTCTTACAAACCACCACAGACCACAACAGTGGAAAATCTCTTTCAGCTAATAGATATCACCACCAAAAAGACTGTACTGACATCCACCCTATGTCCTTTTGTCTTAATTTCAACATATAGCTATTTCCCATCAGCTTTTGCTCCCGGCCCCTCACTGGAGCTATCTAATCCGTTATGCCCCTACAGCCCTCTGAGCCTTACTCTGATGAATACTTACTGCTTTATGATTTGCAAAACAGCATTTTGCAGAGGACACAGAGGCAGAAGTGACAGAGAAATAAGGCAACCTTTCAATCCATTTATCAAAGCCCTTGAAGTTCCCATTTCAAGGAAACCATCAGAAACAGAGAGCATAAAAATTGAATATAAAATCCAGGGCATTTTAAATAAAGGGAAAGGTTGACAACAAAGCCAAATCCCTGGATGATAATAGAAAATCAGCTTGAAGACCTGTTGATGCTGGGTGGATCTTGGTTATCAGGATGAAACAATTAAATAAAATGATAAAAGAAAAACACAGGAATAGAATGTTTATTAATCTCCTTTTCCTCTTTTCTTAGTTGAATGGCTTATTTTGCAAAATGCAAGAAAAATAGGTCTAATACTATACAGTAGCCAAGCAAGACCAAATTAATCACACTCAATGGGTCAGTCTGCATTTAGCTATGCACTGTTGAGCTGCACCTGTATTCCCCTGGCAAAGACATCATTAGTTGACCAAACTCATCCTGAAATTGTTGAAGACTGTTCAGCATGTATGAATCATGCCACACTTGCTTGGAAATGGCAAACAGTTAAAACAACAACTAGGCAAGAACCTCACAACTAAACTTGGAACTAAGAAGTCAAGGGCTGCTAATTTGCTGATGCCTATTAGACTGTCTCCTGGCTAAGGAGAAGTTGTTTTTATGGTAGTTGTCTGGAATAATTATTTTCAAGCATAGAAACATTTCAATAATGAAGCTCAGAAGGCGTGATTTTTGAGCTGAGATCTCATCTGTTTTGGTGTTTACAGCACATGTCATGATCATGTCTCAGCTTCAGGCTCAGTGAACCAATGAGACCTTTAAAAGGTCATACTCTTCCATGTCTGTGAAATCTGTGAGGTTTCTAAGGAAAGTGGTACTGGAAAGCAGAACTATAGGTCTTGTCTTCTGCTTATTGGACATTATAACTTCATGCTAAACTGAGGCTTGGTTGGATGGAGACAGCCCAGACCTCTTCTGGCAAGGGAACCGGTTAAATGTGAGGCAGAAAATTCATTTCCCAATGCAGGATTTGTGAAAGAGCTTATAGGGAATGAAGACTATTTTAGAAACAGTTGAGTACCAAACTGTCTCACACTGTACAGGAAATCTCAGATGCTTTTTTTTTAATTGTTCTTGTGTAATACTGATCACAGTCTAAAGCCAAGTGCCACCACCTTTTTCAGCAGCTTCAGAGGTAATCTTCTCTTTCTCCTCATTTGCCTAGCCTTCTAATTTCCTTTGTAACCCTCAACATTTGCATATTTCCCCTCTTTGCTGTCAGTGTTTGAGGTTGTGATAGCTGTGCTCAGGTCCCTGCACACAAGTGTATGGTAACTTGATGATCTGAAAGGTCTCTTCCAACCAAAATGATTCTATGATGATGTCCTGAGTGTCACAGCTGACAGTGTTTTTCTGTGCTGGCCTCAGCCAAGCAACTGAAGAGTGCAAGCACGACATAGCCTGAGCTCCTTTTTACTTTTTGGTTTCAGATCCTCTGAGTCAGGTCTATGGGAGACTAGGGGTGCATTACACTGCCTGTCTTGTGACTAGGTAGAGTACTGCTATGTCCAGGATGCTTAGTCTGACATCTTTCACCATCATGAAATGTACTAATTGGGGTTTTGTATGTGTGTTGGTTTTTTTGGTTTGTTTTTGTGTTGGTGTTTTTTTTTTTATTTAATGGTCCTCTAGGACACTGAACCTGCATTATGATCAGGGGCTGATGAGTTAAGGATATGGGGAATTAGGCTCAGCTGGACATCTCTGCCAAGGGCTACAATAGCTTATTATAGTCTGTACAGTATTTCCAGCAAAATGCTTTGAAATCATAAAGCACCTTCTGTGTGAGGGACAGGGAACTCTTTACCATCAAGGAGGCAATGTGGTAAAGAAATCAGGAAGCTTTTAACCCCTGTCATTCATCTGTTTGTTTCTTAAACCAAGGCCCAGAAAATCTCCCCCTCTAGGTGATGGGATGCCTTTGCCGTGACATAGCCCTGACAGCTCCACACTTCTCCAGAACTGAATCACTGGATTGCCTCTGTTTGTGTGTGTGTGTGTATATCTGTGTGCATTTAAATCCAAGCAGTTCAAGCAAAATCTGGCACCACCTACTCATCAACCCCCTGATAACCAAATTTAAAACCGCAACGCTTCCCCCCACCAGCCCCCTACTTCCTTACCTTGCATTGCAGAATAAGCTATTTCCCTTGGCATGTGGAGCAAAGGAGTTTTCTCTGATAGTTTTTATTCCACAAGGACTAGCTGTTTCTGAGACTTGAGAAGAGACAAAATATCTATCTCACAGGATGAAAGCCAATGTCTAATTCAGGAAAACTGGCAAGGAACTGGTTTAGTGTAGGGCTATGTTAAAACTGCCTTCTGCTTCTTCTGGAGCACCTGGTGCTTCTGAAAGCTTGACTGAAAGCAAGCTAGTTTTGATTTCTATGTTCTTTAACCATTGTTGGTTTAACTATTTCACATAATGTTCTTATCTTCACTTCTCTTCTGAGATGTTTCTGCTATCTAACTAAGTGTGTATGATTTGATGCATTCTGTTTCTTTTGGATATGGCTTTGGGGTTCTGGCCCATCGATGACTAGGCAGCAATATCTACATGCTAGGGGTGAAAAAAGCCACAAAGCTGTGACCATCATCTGACATCAAATGCACAATCCCAAAGATCTTAGTGAGGTGTGATTAAAGCAGGAAAAGGAGTATTGGAAAGAAAGAAAGCAAGAGAGAGAGGGAGAGGAAAAACAGAAGAGTTAATGTGAAGGGGTAAAGTCTGCAGCACTCAGCCCTGCATTTCTTTTTTAATACAGTGACAAGCAGTGTGACGCTATCTGTGTCTGTTAAAGCCAGCATACAGAGCCAGGTCAGGGAACAAATGTTTCTTTAATCCCCTTGCTGTTCTACTGGTCCATTGATTCAGGGTCAGATTCTGCAGAGGCTGAGGGCTGCAGATTTAGTAATTCCTTGGCTGTGCAGAATATGAAAAAAACTCCCTTCTTTCCAGAAAACATAGGAAGAGTGTTTGGAGGCATACTGTTCTGCTGTGTTTTTCCCCAGTTTCATAGTCAGCCTCACCGACTCCTGGAGCCACTGGGGAGTAGGAGTTTGCAGAGAAACCAGATATTTACACAAGGCCTTGAAGAACAGAGGTACAACAGCTATGCAGCAGGGTCCAAGAACATTTTTTTTATAACCTCAGTCAAATTGAGATATGCTCCAGTGCTGTGAATAGGAAGGTGCTCTTGTATTTATTGCCAATAAATTCAGGTGAGTTGTCATGTAACTCTTGTACTGTATTGTTTCTCGGCATGCATACAGACATGGGCTGCTGCCATCTTGTAAAGGCACTGGAAGGGTTTATGCATGTTGCAGCACACTGATTTCTATTGAACAGATCTGGCACATTGCTCTGGATGAAGGCTATTTCCCCCCTCTGTCTTACAGGGTCAGAACCAATTAGCATAGTCCTTCCTACCACCCCTGAGGGCAGGAGAGGTTGTAATGTAGCCAAGGACTGATCTTGCCATGCAGTATCATTGGGGGTGACACAGCTGAGCTCCTGATGAGATGTTTGCTGACATGTGTCATGAAGGATCATGACATGCTTCCCTACATACCCAGGTGGATTGTGGGTATGCCAACAGAGGTGGGGGACTTATAATATTTTCTAATACAGCATTTAAGACTAAAAAGAGTGAGTTGAGGCAGAACAAGACAAATTAATGTAGAATGACAACTGCCTTAAGGAATATCAGATGTACAGAGAAAATCTAAAGAATTCTTCTCCCAAAGACTCCAGTATGAATTTGTATGCATGTATGTCTAAACATACATACCTACCTCTGTGTGTGCATGTGCATATAAAGGCAGGTTGTCAGCTGGTACTCCATGTGGTAAAGGTCCACTGAAGTAGGGAAGGTATAAGAAAATGCTTAAAATTCATTACCTGCTCTCTTCCCAAGTTGAGTGCACTGAGTACATCTGTTTGTGTATATAGGTAAATGCATGTATAAATACTCTTTTCATTCTCTCTTGGATACAGAATTTTCTAAAACATGAATAAAATAGGCGCAGATTAGGAAGAAAGTTTGTGAGCACAGATGTAGCAGATATCTGCAGATGTATTTAAAAGCACCAAGAAATGGAAGAATTGAATTAATTGATTCATAGAGATTTGACTGCATGCAAGACAAATTAAGCAAGAAAACTTGCACCGAATGTCTGCTTGGAATTGAAGAACTGTCTTAAAAGAAAGGAGATGAAAATACCACAGTCAGTCTGAAAACTTTAAACACAATACAACTAACATGCACAATTATGGAATAGCTGAAATAGGCAGATAAGCTGGTAAATGTATATGGGCTTCATATTATCAATTCCCACTGTTCTTTGATGTCAGTTTAGAAGCACTGAGATGACTACAGACTACTCAGTATTGCAGAAGTCATCCCTGTTTATCTGTAAAAAGTGTGACATATCTTCCTTCATCTAATAACTCAGTATAGTTCCGCAGTTAGGGTAAGTCAGTATACTATCCTATTTACACTGTGGTAGACACCTATATTTGGTCAGCTGCATTGATCCCCCATTGCATCCCCTGCTACGCTGTCAAAGATCTCCATTGATTACAATGGGAACATTGTTTCCTCATACTCATGTAGACACCCACATCTGTAAACTAACAGGATAGGTGTCTCAATCTGGAGGTCCGTTATAATGCTTGAACAAGACGCCCTCTATTTCAGTGTAATAATACTTCTCCTGCCAGGGCAAGGACTATCACTAGGGTCTGCAAAACAGGATACAGCCTTTTAATATCACATCAGACATATAAATGTCAGTACATCAATCTCATGTTCCTTCACAGTCAGCAGAGGTATTCATGCCTCCAAAGGCTAATTCATTCCATCAGCACTGTTATCTAAGATTGGGCAAACTGCTCTCGGCAAGTACCCATCTCTTTCAACTAAGTATGAAGTAAGTTCAAACAACTGCTTTAGACTTAACAGTTAATATTTAGATGGCTAAATTTAAGCAAGATCAATCCTGTTCATAACAGATAAATTAAATACATGTAATCCTGGGTCTCTAAAGGTGCCTCCAGGTATGTTCTTGATGGAAGTGGTACAAATATATATCATACCTTATCTGATTGATCAGAAACTACCAACACAGCTGGAATAGCCAATATCAAATAAACCCAAGGATTTTATTTGTGACAAAATCTACAGAAGAAAGATGTTCAAAATATGAGTCTTAATAATGATCTAATGTTTTGATGAACCCATAATCTGCTTGCACATAGTATATGAGGAGAAAAAACAAATTAAAAGGAATTGGGAAAAACTGTTTGCAAAGTATCCCACTATTAACAAAATTCAAGAAGCAAAACAACTTCCTTAGACAAAGAACAAAAGGAGTAAAAAAAGTGGTGATAGCCAGCAAGACTCAGCAGCTCCTGAGGTTTCATGATAATTTAGAGCGATAATATTTTGCACATATGCATCAGGTTTCACCTGATGATCTCAAAGCACTTTGTAAATATATATGCGTTAATTAATCTTCACAGCAGCTCTGTGAGGTAAGCACTGTAAATATAATTATCTTCATTTTACAGATGGTGAACTTGAGACTCAGAACACTGAAATAACTCCCCCAAGTTCACACTATTAATCTGCATCACTGTAGTGACTGGAATCCAGTGGTCCCACTGCCTCTTCTTTTTGCTAACCCAAATGACAAAAATCCCTTTGCTTACAGTAACAAGAGATTCTCCACGTGGACATGCAGAAAAGACCTGCTCTGGGACTTCACACTTTCTTGCTGGCAAAGCATTTTCCACCCTTTGAATAGGGGATGTGGTAAATATGTGCACTCTTATTTATTGTTAATATGATCATTAGTATTTGCATTATTGCCACTAGAAAAATGTTATCAATAGACACTTTTGGTTAGCAGGATCCCCAATATCAAACATGGTCAATTCTGGTAGTTGTTCTCTGCTTAAAAGGATGATTTCATTAATAAGCAGTTCTTAGAAAGGCTCAGACAGCAATCACAGTTCCTGCACACCTTTTGTCTTCATTTAGTGTGGCGTTCCTGATGTATCTTGCAAACAATCTGTGGTTGTCCCCACCAGGGAGAAACATAGTTTGATATAATGTCAGCCTGAGCTGAAACTGAGAAAGCTGAGCTTGCCATGAAGGAGAGGGTCTCTCAGGTGCCCACATTTGGAGTTTCCAACCTGCTTTTACCTTAAGAAAAAGTCAACCTGCCAACATGTAAATAACAGTGAAGAAAAAGGGATGATATAAGGCAGGTAGTAAGTGGTAATCACAGAATCACAGAACGTGGCGGGTTGGAAGGGACCTCAAAGATCATTTAGTCTAAGCCCCCTGCCAGAGCAAGACTACCTATTCCAGGTCACACCAGAACTCATCCAGGCAGGTCTTGAATATCTCCAGAGAGGAAGACTCCACGACCCCCCTGGGCAGCCTGTTACAGTGTTCTGCCACCCTCACAGCGAAAAATATATTCCTCATGTTGCCATAGAACTTCCTATGCCTCAGTTTCCACGCATTGCCCCTTGTCCTGGCACTGGGCATTACCAAGAAGAGCCTGACTCCATCCTCTTGGCACTCACCTTTTTCATATTTATCGACATTAATGAGGTCACCCCTTAGTCACCTCTTGCTCAAGCTAAAGAGCCCCAGCTCCCTCAGTCTCTCCTCATATGGAAGATGCTCCACTCCCTCAATCACATTTATGGCTCTGCACTGGATTCTTTCCCTGTCCAGCAGTTCCCTGTCCTTCCTGAACTGAGTGGTCCAGAAAGGGACACAATACTCCAGATGTGGCCTCACCAGGGCAGAGTAGAGGGGGAGGAGAACCTCTGTTGATCTACTAACCACACCCCTTCTAATACACCCCAGAATGGCACTGGCCTTCTTGGCCACAAGAGCACAGTGCTGGCTCATGGTGAACCTCCCGTCCATTAGGATCCCCAGGTCCTTTTCTCCTTCACTGTTTTCCAACACATAAGTCACCAACCTGTACTGATACCTGGGGTTCTCTTTCCCAGGTGCAAGACTCTACCCTTGTCCTTGTTGTATTCCATTAAATTTCTCCCTGCCCAACTCTCCAGCCTGTCTAAATCTCACTGAATGGCAGCACAAACTTCTGGTGTGTCAGCCACTTCATCCAGTAATGTTTGTGTGGTGGAGGAATATGGGCTGTTAGAGCTATGGGGCTTCTGCAGGGATACTTGGTGGCCTCTTCTTAAAATAATAAGGGTACATCATACATTGGATGATAAATTTTAAAAGCATTTAAATAGGAACTGCCCTACTGTTTTAATCTAAACTAAATTCCTTCATATTTTCATATTCCTCCACTCAATTTGATCCTTCTCTGTTCTGCTTTGTTCTTTACATGGAGCTCATCTCCATGGGCTACATTTGTTTACAGCAATCTCTGTTCCAACAATGTGTCTTGATTTTTGCTTTTGGCAATAAGTAACTCTATTTATATATTACACTATTATGTTCTACTGCCCTGGGAGTTGAAAAGGTATTTTCACAGGTAAAATTCCAGCTATGTCCCTGAAGATCTGTGCTGCATCTGTATATCTATCTGGAAATTCTGAAGGTTTGTGCTCTTTCAGACTATTTCCAGTATATTCATGTCAAATAGTATTAGACTTCACCCATTTTTTTGCAGTACATGGTAGCTCAACCTCCATAAGAATGTTTTAATATTTTCCTTTCTGATGTGGCAAAGACCAAGAGAAAAAAAAACATATCTCCCAAGGATTTTGTAAGGGTCATCACATAGGAACATTTTGGGCTCATGTCAAAGGCCAGTTAGTTCCTTCTTCACCCCAGGAAAGCATCTCTCTTGCGGCTCAGAAATGGCTATGTGTCAAATGTTCCACAAGGCTACTTCTTCAGGGTCATATGATGACCCACTCACACTCACCCTCACCCTCATGGTCCTTGGCCCGTACTGTGGAGTCATTGGGGCCATACCTGTTTGCCTTTGTTTCCTCATGGCCATTTAAGTAAAATTGAGGTGACACTCAGTTTTACTATGAAAGTTAGGATATGTCCTTCTTCTTTGTGAATTCTTGGCTGAACAAGTCAGGCATGTGGGTGGCAAGCCCTGAGGACAGAAGCTGATGAGAGTCATTCAAAGCCAGCCAAATTCTGCCTTTGGCTTTGCACCATAAGCTTTCTTGAACATGTGCAGTCTCAGGCTTTCTAGTCTTCCAAAGATGACACAATTCCTATTTCATTTTAACATAAACTTAGTTTCAAATCTACCTCTCAGCTGTGCCTGCAGGGAGTTCCCAGCTGAGGCCAGTAGCAGATGTGTGTGCACATCCAAAAGCAGGACATGTCCCTGAGCTCTTTCACACACACTATCCCTCTGGGGATGCACCTCAACTGCCAAGCATCACACATACCATTTTTACCAATTTAGGAGAGAGGGTGAGAGAGAAAAAAGAGAAAAAAAGGCAAGAGAAGCCTCCAGTGTCAGGTGAGAGATGTCTGCAAGCTTTGTACGAAACATCATGTGATTCCTTCCCTGCTATTTCTTCCCCAGGTTTGAAAGATGCCCTGAGGTAGGTTGCCATATTTGCATAGATTTACTTGTAAAGGGAAAATTCTGCTACTGTGCATATCTCTGTTGATTGCCACATTGTTAGGGGCACTTCAGGAGTCCACAAAGAAATCAAAGAATGACTTAAAAAAATTTAAAAAAGGAAAAAAAAAACCTGCAAACAACAAAAGCCATATTGCATCTCCCAGGAAGCCCTGTAATAAGGATGCCTCAGAGAAGAGGCACAGGAGTAAAGCTGACAGACAAATACAACTCTTGAAGTAGTAGAAAACCCCAGACTTGCATCCAATTCTACTACATTTGTTTACAAGTGTATCTGCTTGTGCAGAACCTTCCAACTACCTTAGCATCGTTTCATTTTAGTGTAAATACCAATCACCTAAAGCATCCTGAAAACTGAACAAGTGAAGAGAAATAGAAAACAAACCAAATATTTCCCCCCCAATAAAAAAGAAAAAACAAATGCAAAGAAAGTCCACAACACAAAACCCCCCTCCCCCGCCAACCAAACAAACCCCCAAAGAAACAAATGTACAAAACCTATTTCATCTCCCAACAAAACATTACAAATTTCCCTTAAGAGTAATTTTCTCACTCTGAGCTGACATGGTTCTGAGGAAGCATGGGTGCAGCCTGTGCTCCATATAACCAGCATTGCTCTCCAGCTGTTGGAAAATGCTGCATCTAGATTGATTGCAGATTGGCAAAGGTACTACAGGAAATTCTGAAAACTTCATGCACTTTATCTTGTGGCTCTCAGTTGTGACTGGAGGTGGTTTTAACTCTGGAGAATGAAACCAGTTCACTTCTATATCTACCCAGTCTTGCTTGGGAGGTTCCTCAATGCTGCAGGTCTTTTACAATTGCACATACAACAGCTGCTGAACTCCTGCACTTAACACCTCTGCAATGTTTAAACCATCACTGATTTGAGATTCCACCTCAGTTAGCAACATCTGGTAAGTATCATCATCTTGTGCAGCCAGGATAATGGCTTTTCTCCCTGAAACTGCCATGTTATACGTCTACCCTTTAGCTGGCAGCATTTTGGAAACTGAAGAGATTGTACAAATTGCCTGTCCTGAGGTTCTTTAATGAATTTCTACCTTCTGCAGGGACAAATGGTCCTGTATAAGCAATAAGAAATGCCAGTAATGTAAAACTCATCATCAAAACCATCTCTGTGAACTGAAAAAATAACAGGACAACTCATGGAAGAAAAATAAAAAATTGAAAAATATTGATACAAAGAAAGTACCTCTGGCTCAAGAAGTCCCTGAGCTGCCAATTGCAGGAAGATAGGAAATTATTGCTCTTGTAATTTTCCCTCCTTTTTCATGACTAACTACTCTAGGAGATAGATGTATGTGAGAATGACTGTTGCTCTGCCAACTGTAATTCTAATTAGGTTATCTCACTATATTCTTATATTCCCTGGGGAGAATGAACCCATGTTGTTGAGATTGGAGAATTACTGCAGAACTCCGTGGAGGACTGTCCTCAAAAGAATATTTCACCATGGCAGATTTGTAGCTGCCTTTTGTGACTGTCTTTTCTCACCTTTCCATGAGCAGGGATTGGGAATAGGTCATGCAAATGTTGGGCTAAGACAGATCTCCAGGATGTCACTAGTATATATTGAACTTGGAGGAGAGGAGAAGTTGAAGAAAACAGAATTTTATTCCTGAACTCCTTCTCCCAACACTCAACAGCAGTTCAGAAAGTTTCCATGGGACATTTGCAGAGAAAGTACCAAGCATTTAGACTAACACAGAATCACACAGAATCACAAACACACAGTATGTTTGCTTCCCAGAAAAAATCTGTAGGTTTACTTGTCTGTAAAAAATGAAAACTAAAAAGCCAAAGTGATTTTCAGATGTCAGTGGAAAACAAATAACTAGTTTTGTATGAATCTTTTGGATGTGCAGGAAAAATAATAACACATTTTACAACCAGGTCTATTTGCAGCATGTGTCTGTGAGGAGGAAAGGTTGCTGCATATTTGGAAAAGCACTTGTTGACTCATTAGTGTCAGCATTCTAATCTGGATTTGTACCAGAATGTGCTCAAATACTGTCAGACAAACAGGAATTTCTCTATGTGATCACTAAACTATACATTTAATAAACAGAAATTATATTAGAGCTACTTATCACCCACCCACAAAGACCAGAAAAGCCTTCTTGCTTTAAAAGCCCTTAAAATATTCACCAGCTTCTTGAGTACCAGGAACACTGATTTCTTTTTTAGACACACTGGATATAAGGATGCTATCACAGAAAGAAGGAGCTGGCCTCATCATTCCTCTACCCTCCAAACCCAGTCTTAACTGACTACAAAAAGCTGAAACTCAGCATTTGCAAAGAGGAAGGTGGTTTAACTCGGCAAGGTGAACCAAAAGATGAACAGATAGAGCTGGAAGTGTTTGGACTGATGTTGGATTAGGGAACTGCATAGATGAAACCTTACTTTTGAAGTCAATAACTAGGTACAGACTTAGCACGGAGACAATTACTAAGATAAGATACAGTTTTGCCAATTGTACATCTGTATGTCAAGCAGAACAAATGAAATCCTTGACAGTCTCTTATAGGATACCAGTTCAATTTAAAGTGCATGGTAGAGGGATGAGAGCAGTAGGCACAGGTTAAGATAAATCTTGCCATTTTACTGTATTTTCCCAGATAATTTATTCAGTCTTTTTATTTATTTTTTCATGCCATGGAAGTTTCTGTGCTCCTTCAATAACAAATTTGGGCAAGCAGTTGACATAAAAATGAGGATTGACAAATTGTTTCTGCATTTTATGAAGAGCTTTTTTTCACTCTAAGGAACAACAGGCAATTTGCTGGTGGTCAAAAGCATTTCTAATTTGATATTAATTTATACTAATTTGATATTAATTTGCACTGAGGATATACCCCCTCGAAAAATGCAACTGTTAGAGCAAAAGATTAACCTCACAGAGCAGCTCAAAAACCCAAAGCACAGACTCACAGCACAGAGAAGGACCATGGCCTAAATGCACAGGAACAGTAGAGACAATGAGTTTATTTAAAATTAATTCTGTTTCAGACTTTTGCACTGACTGCAAGTGGAGAGATCTAGGAAAGAATTACTAGGCTTACTATCAATGAAATCACTCCGGATTCATTGTGTGAGAAAGTGGTTTGTTTGCTCTGAGATTACTGTAACACAAGACAGGGTCTAAAAGCAATACCCTAGCTGCTAGCAATCACTCCATGGTTTTCATTAAACACAAACTTGGCTAGCTCAGTCAAAACCTTCAATTAATCATCTGTGCTCATATCTCCACTCATTTAAAGTACCACTACAGAAATGACTGTGTTTCTGATGTGTAGGAGTTGTTGTGCTCTGTACCAAAGGGATGATAGTTAAAGAGAAACTGGGTGCTATTTTTCATTTTTATCTCCTATGACCATTATGTACATCTGTGGACTTGCTATTTCACAGTATCATTTTCTACTCCCGTTCGAAGAGTGCCTTGAAGAAACCTCTGCAACTTTTCTTTGCCCTGTTCTTTTTGGGAAAAAGTTTGAGTCTAAAGTATTTCAAGCCTTTTACTTGGATGAAAAACAACTTTTAATTTACCTTCTTCCAGATAACGTGCTTTTCCTTTGGTTTTTCATTTCCCCCTCAACAACCATTAACTCAATGTCATGGAAGGCTGAGTGAATAGAAGGGAAGACTGGAACTCTCAGCTCCAGATGAGCTACTCTGCACCAGCTGTGGTCATTCTGTGACACCAAAGCTTCAAGCATCATGCTCAAGAAGTTGTACTAAGCAATGATAAGAGAGTAGACCTGCTGATTTCAGTCATCAGCTGTGGATTAGAAAAGATGTCCCAAGTGCCAAATGCTGGAACCTCACTTTAACGTTTAATTTTTTAAATTTGATTTGATCATTACCATAAACATTAAACAATATTTCCTGTTTAAATATGAATAGGCTGCATTATTTGATTGAAATGAGTGTTCAGATGGCTAATGTGTTTTATTATGGCCATAGAATTTTACTGTTATTTCCCCTCCAGCTGCTGCTGTTCCAGGGAACTCAAAGGGATTCAGTTTTTGGTAAGACAAGCTTTATCCAGTGCTGTGGTATGGTAGACAAGCTTTCCAGGAAGAGTCCTTCCCAACCTGGAGATACTGTTTTCTAACACTGACAAGATGTGGTTATGTTTTAATGGCCATACTGGGACCTCTGAAAGGCTCTTTACCGCCTGTATCCCCCTTAACTAACATCTCTCATTTGTTTCTGAAATCTCTCATATTTGGTTATCCTGTGATAACAACCTCTATCACTCAGTAACTGAATTCTTCAGACAATTACTTCATTGTTTTCTCCCCTTCTGTTCATTCATGCATAGCAGGATGTTCCCTGAATTTTCTCCAAAACCCGCCCGCCTTGCTGCAATGCCCATGTATAACTTTGACAATGTTGAGATCATGATTGTGTTGAAAACATTTCTCAAACTGCTATAAAACTTGTCTCATTGTTTCCTCTAGTCTATTTTCTGGAGTTTTCTCTACAACTTCTCTTTTACTATTCTTGTGTTAGAGGAGGTTTGGCATGTGCATTTCATTGTTCTCTGTAAAGGCACTAGGACACTAGGAAGGTGCAAACCTTCCCCACAACAAGCATTTATTTCTTGAACTATCTTAATTAGTGTGAGACAGAAAACAAGAATTCCATTTAGCAGAAAAGGTCAAGTTTTCATACAAAATTTTTGTTCTAGACCATGACCTTTAAAAAATGCTTGGACTGACATCATCATTCTTTCCCCTGTAACACACATGAGGACAGATACTAGGATCACTCAATGACACAGGTGTCTCCTATACCATCAGAATATGGCTTGCATGTTGGAACACTTGCTACTGCAAGAAGTCCAACCTGGACCTCACAAATGTGCCCAAGAAAAGCTTTATCAAATCTACTATTTTTTTCCCCAAAGACTGAATGATGTAAAAGTAACATTTTTGCCTGAAAAATTATCTCCCTCTGGACTAATTATCATGTCGATAATATGTATTTAAGACACAAGCTTTCTACCAAGATGTTTCAGTACACTCAGATCAAATTTTACTAGCAGAAAACAGTGGATAATGGAACAGGAAACCAGTAGCAACCCTTTAAGGAAAAAAAAAAAGCATTTACAACTCTGTTAAGATGAAAGTAGAGTCTAGTTAACTCTTAAGAAGGATTGCAAAGACAAAATATACCCTTACTCTAAGATCATTATGAAACTCCATCAGATCAGATGAACACACTTGCACTAGGAGGCATAATTCTAAACACTTACCGACAAGAAACAGCTAGTTACAGGTCTTAAACATTTCTTTTAAAGGGATTTTCTTAATTTCTTTAACACAGAGTGGACAAATGTGTTAATGGAGGTATTCTCCTCTAACTTTTGTCATCTAGGAATTTACTCAGAACTAGTTGGCCAGATTCTATAGCAAATGCAGAGACATACGGGTGAACCTCCGTAAACTGATTCATCAGTGAATAAGTGGCCCTATGGGCAGTACCCTGCTGTTTCTTTATTTATTGTTGAAGTACCTCAGATGAACAGCTAACCTTCATAAGAGGGAAGTCATTTGAGATGAACATACTCCCTGCCAAATGACTTGCCCCAAACAACTCAGTAAAAATAAGACCAGACCTCCATTCTTACTTCCAGAACTGTATTCTGCTGCCTGACAAGCAGTGTTCTCTGCATTGGCAATACTTTTTCCTGTGAAAAAATGCCACAGTCTGAACCATTTCCAATGGTGTATGTTGCAGCATTTTCTTGTTAATATCATCACCATTTCTGATTGTTTTGAGGCCTTATCCATTTGCTTTATCCAGAGACATAAGCAAATTTAGACTGATGAGAACAAGGACAGTAGTGTCAGACAACACCATGAGAATGGCTTACAGTAATCAGAAATATAAAAGAATTCTTAGGTTGTGCATCCCTTTGATAATATGGGACATCTCCCCACTGAACACTCCAAATCATTTTGCCTATCCTCATTTTAAAAAGTCCAAATAGCAAGTTACATGTCCTCCCTTTGGGCCTTTCTTTCACAATCTAAGAAAAGTCACAATGAGAACTTTCTTCCTTAAATATTGTATAACTTGTATAAATACTGCTGGGCTTAACAATCTTGAAGATCTTTTCCAACCTAAATGAAACTATGATTATATGAAATTTCCCTTTACATGGATTTTGCACATAAAATAGGGTTTTTACTACTTCTTGGGAGAGTTGCTTAAAACCTCTATATTATCTTATTGCTGAAGTTTGTGTGTGCACATATGCCCTATCCAACCTCATGTTTGCCATGAAAATCGTGTACGTCCTTAGGAAATAGATCCTTGAAGCAAAAACAACAGACCATGCTATGTGTGTGAAGGTACTATACACTACTACTAAACAGATGCACTCTAGCACACAAAGCCAAACCTAAGAACAGTCAGAACTGAGACCCTCTAAAGGTTTAAAGAAGGTATCTACCTGTGAACCTATGAGCTCCTTGAACAAGATGTGGTTCTCTCTAATAGTTGTTGTTACAGGGCTGACATGGTTGCCTTACAGTGAGAGACTGAACAAGAGAAAAATCACTGTAAGTCCTCTCCAGCAGAAAGACAGAGTATGCAGCCCACATGATTGTGCTGTTGCTGTCTTCTAGATAGATATTTACAATATGCACTTACACAGTACTCCACATTGACAAAAACAGACCTTAATTGTATTTGATAATCAAATCTGCTGCTCCACTCAGGTACTGTGCAGCTGGCAATTTAGAATGAATGTAACAAATAGGTTCAGGTTTTTTAGAGCTCTCCTTGATTTTCCCTTAAACCCAAAGCAAAATGCAGTAGGTATATATGATCCAGGAGGCATACCCAGAGCCAGGACGTTTGTATTAATAAAATACCAGAAATGGGATTATGTTAATGGAAATCAGTCTCACTTGCATTCTGAAAATGCCTTCTCTTCCATCTTATGAGCAATATTTGAAAAAGAATAGGTTTCTCTGTCCCTCTTTCTCTCTCCCCTCTGCTTTCTCCCTGTGTCTATTACAAGGATTTTAATAGAAAGACTTTCAAATTGTAACAGTCAGCAGCCCATGACAATATTTTTTTTTTTTCCAGTTGCTGGTTACCATATTATTTGGTATAATTGTTGATGTCTGTCATCTAAATTATCTCATTCAAAAAGCTATCTTGCATACACACACACATCAAAAAGTAAAAATAATAATAATAATAATAAAAAAATTCTAACAACCCTTCACTACCCAGATGCAACCTTAAGGAAAGAAAAATACAATGCAAAAGGGAAAATAAAAATAGTAAAAAAGAGAACAGCCCATCTAGCTATTTCATCTGCCCAGTAAGTGCATGCCTGTGGTAGATCAGATAGGCTTGATGGCAGGTGATGGGGGTCGGGGCTTTGCTCACACTGAAAGGGTTTTGATGATTGCAATTACTCATCCACGCTTTGACACAGCACACAATGAAAGACTACAATTAGACAACTATTATTCCTAACTGGTGTTACCAATGATGTCCATACAAATGCAGCTCACTTTGTCATTGCATTATTCATGCTTCAGGTGCATTTGTGTATATGAGTTTGTGAAGGAAGTGGGGTGACAGTGGTTGTTTGTATTTGTGGTGCTGTATGATTTATCTATTTTTTTTTTTTTTGCACAGTGCCTCTGTAAATCAGTATTCAAACACACAGTCAGGCATTTTATTTTTTTTTTTCTGCCTGTATCTGCAGACTTGCACACATGGAGATGTGGCAGCATGCTTGAGACTGACATGCATTTCTCCCAGTCTTTGCTCAGAGCCCACAGAAGGAACTATACTGACATTTGTGGGGTTTGGATGAAGCTCCAACTGGGTATGTGGGAGACAGGGATGAGGTTTTCTGTCCTTATATCTTTTCACACTCTTTAATTCTTACTACCATATTTTCTCTGCATTGCTGTGCTCTGAGAAGTAGCTTCTAAATATCATCTTGTTCCAAAGAGGTTGTTGTGGTTTGGGTTTTGGTTTTTGTTTTGTTTTGTGAGACCTTCGAGATAATCACGTCCAACCCATCATCCAACACCATCTAATCAACTAAACAATGGCACCAAGCACCCTATCAAGTCTCCTCCTAAACACTCCCAGTGATGACGACTCCACCACCGCCCTGGGCAGCCCATTACAATGGCCAATCACACTCTCTATGAAGAATTTCTTCTTAACATTAAGAAAATCCGTTCCATGTTAAACGCATACTATACCTTAATCAGAATAAAAGTATCTGTGTAAAGTGGGCTTTCAGTTTCTTTCATATTTTGGTAAAGGGAATTCTAATCAAATGTTTCCAAAAGGATTTAAATCACTACTGGCAGAGGGCCTCTGAGCTGTGTGTAGGAACAGAACTGCAGTATACACTGTGACTGGGTTTAGCCCATGCTCTTGCCTTAGCTGTGTGCACAGCAAATCTCTCACTGTAGATAAAAGCACTGCATGTTAGGTTTACACAGCCTAACTTAAGTAATGTGGTAGAGAAGCAAAATCAAGTGTGCTCTAATTTTACATCAATCAGGTTTTTAATTGATTTACTGCTGTGTCAGCAGAAAGAAAACGTCCATACACCCCTGTGACATGCTTGTTATTTCCTGAGAGTAAACTTTTATTCATTAATATTTTTTGGATTGCATTGAGAATTCCTCCCAGGAAAGTCAGTGACAGTGAACTGAAATGCAAGCGTACCCATTAATGACCAAATCATAAGGCGCAAAATGATACAAACAAGAGTAATAAACCACTCCAGGTAAATGCATCATTGTTAATGAAGCATGTAATCAATAGAGCATTGTTTGAAAGCACTGCTTGTTGCATGACTGCTTAGATGGAGAGTTGAGTGACATCAGTAACCTTAAAAATCTTATGTCCTGAAACTAGCTACTGTACAAGAATTGTTTGGAAATCATGAAATCTAAGAGATTTAGAAAGTCTTTTGTTGGTGGCAAATATAACAAGTCTACAGATTAGTTTGCCTGGAGAAGTTAACACTCAGTCTTTTCTTGCCCCTAAATTCCACTTTGAGATTTATCAGCAGAAAATATAATTTGGGTGTTGAGAGTGGGCTGGGACCCCAGGTAAGTGGTCAGGTGATCTGCTTGTGCTGCTGTATATGTTTCTGTAGTCCTCCATGTGGTTAGAGGAAACAGGCCAAGAGAAAGTAGGAAAAGTGGCACACAGGGAGCCATGGCCAGAGATGATGCAAGAAATTACAGTGTCTCATGCTGCTCACAGAGCCTCTAAGCCAGGAGTTTCCCCTCTGAGAGGAAGAGAAGGAAACAGAGAGAGATGGGATGAGATATCAGCACCATTTGTCTTTCCCTTTGTCTGTCTGCTTGCCTTTCATATTTCCTGTCATCAGACTATTTCACCCAGGTACCCAGATGCAGAGTTTTTCTAACATGAATGCATTTGGTCTGAGTTAAGTCAGTTCATTGTTGTGAGACTCTGGGGCTGTCTTTTGGGAAGCTGGAGTTGTTAGCAGCATGTCTGGCTTCCCCAGCTTTTACAATGGTCTCATTGGATGGCAGGTGACAGAGTTTGTCACCATTTGTAAATGTCAAGAGAGGAACATGGAGGCCATGCAGCATACTTCAGGGTCAGATAAATGTACTTTGCCTCCTGCTGTCTAGTAAACTTTCCAGCTGCAGATGTCCCTGAGAGCTGATAGAGCAATGACAGCCCTACTTCATAGCAGGTGGATACACAGCATAATGGAGAAGGTATTTACAGGGATGCTTTTGCAGCATGATGCAAGTAGGAGACTAGGGGTGCTGGCATTGGTTTGCTTTGGCAAAGCAGGAGGCATCCTGTACACCACCATCCAATACCGCAGATCTTGCTTCCTACACTGTGTTTTTCAACAGTTTACTTTTGAAATGCCAGTAGCAGAGCTCTATAATACCTGTCTATCTAAAATGTAATGCACCATATTTTCAGTGCTGATGTCTAACTACATGTGAAACAGTTGTACTGAGTTCCTACTCAAAAAGAAAGAAATCTTGAAGATAAAATGCCCAACACTCAAGTAATGCCTTTGCTAAGTGAAACTTCACTAGCAAAAAGCTCATCCCAAGCACCTGGATCCCAGCTTGAATCCACATGGAAGCCATATGTACTGATTGTCTGAAAGAGATGTTTTCCGGTCATAGGGAACTCTTTTGACTTTCCAAGACCCAAACATTGTAGTTCTGTGCAAAGAAAATAAACAGATCACACAACAGATCATACAGTCTGCTATGACAGTTCCTTTCCTCTGTGTAGAGCTACCTTGGACCTGGAGCAGCTTATGGGCATCACAGTCCATACCCCAGCATTATACACATTAATTTAGAGACTAAGGTCCCAGCAATTAAGCAAGGTATGTTAGATTCAAATACAAGAGAAGCTCTATGGGCTTCCAGAAGACAGCACAGGGTTTAAACTATGCATGTGTTTAAGCACCTGGCATACAAGCCTTCCTCTCTAGTGCACTTCTGTCTCCCCTGGGCTTAATTTCAACCCCTTCCACTTTATAGTCTGTGGCCTCTGCAGTAAATTCAGAGAGCCAGTAAACTGATTTCTAAAAAAATACTTTCTGCTTGAGATACTGCAAGTAAAGAGCAGATGAGAATGTATATCAGTTAAATGCCTTTTTAAAGGCATATATGACATGACACGATGCACTGGATTCTAAAATCAAGTATCATGGCACCTCTGGCTTAAATTTCCTAAAATATGGCTTTCCTGATCTGCAACCACTTTTAATTTTAAGTGGTGACTTCTCTGACCCAGAAAAAAAGTTACAGGCAATGTTTACTAGCCAGCATGTAGGGGAATTGTTCCCTTATTGCATTCCAAGCATGCTAGCCACTGAAAATCAATATAATGAAGTAGGAAAGAAAGAAAAAGAACACACCCACTCATTCCCCCCACCTCCACACAAACAGAAACATCCATAGACCTGTCTCTCTTCTCCCTACCATGACAGGTAATAGCCCTCTCTAACCTTAGATGCTGGCAGTGAAGAAAGATGAAGTTTGTCACTTTGTTCCCAAGCAGTAAGTTGTACAGCTAGGTCATCTCCAATTTTCAGCTAGTCAGTCAAGGCTACCTTTCCAAGACCAGCACACAGCTGCCATTCCCTGACAAATAGTGAAATGGTGGACAAAGAAACCTGGTATTCCCTCTAGTTGGGAAACACGATGGGAGATGACAGGGACATGAGATGGGACTCATGTAAAGCAGGAATCTCCATAACAGGTCTCCTTCTGAAAGCAGTGAAGAGCTAACCTCTGGACATTTCAGAGACACAGGATGTCATGCAAAGGAACACCTGGTATTCCAGGATAGAGGGCTGGAGTAAGGAGGCTGATCACTACTTGATCTCAGAGCCTGAAGGCAGACAGGATGCTGCAGGACCACCAGTGATCTTAATGTGCTTTCTTACTGTGCTTTGGTGCAGAGGCAGGAGGAAGAAGAAAAAAATAGAGGAAAAGGGGAATAACCAATTCTGCATCAGCTACTAAACTTCCTGCAGAAATGCTGCACTGACCTTAAAGAGGTTAGATTTTGTCTTTGGTAACAAGGATCATTTTGATTTTGTGTGAGTTGCAAACTTGTTAGTGGGAGAACCACATGGTCATGCGTGCTGCTTTGGAGTTACTTTATGTGCTGCCCTTTCAACACCAAAGCAGAGTTCTGATGCAAAAGCCCATGTCTTCTCATGGCTAACTCGGGGCTGTGCTTTTTAGGAATAGATTTTGTCTTGTGAACTGGACATCAGCTGCAGGGTTAGCAGTAGTCTCTGAGTGGTGAAATTTGTCTTATTTGTCTTATTTGCCATCTCAGAAATTTATACCACATAGAGCTTTTCTTTCATTGCTAATGAAGATGAAGGATAAGGCAAATGCAGAACTCTGGTTATCTGGCACTGTGAACTAAAGACTGAACTAAGACAGAATTCTGTGCAAGACCAACAAACCCACCTTGTCCTGGGTGTTTCAGACCTGCCTTTAAAAGACATCCTAGGATGTATCTCTAAACAATGCAGTCCCTGTATTCCTCAGCGGCCATAACCTCACCCATGGCTTGACAACTTTATCACCTCCCTCCCTCCTGCTCTCTCTCACTTGTCCTTTGGTGCATGGGGTATTCAAGGCGATGGCTAGTGCCAAATTAATGGGAAAAGCACTTGGAGGCTGCTGGAGGGAATCAAGGCCTTTGTCCTTCCAGGCCATCACTGCTTTTGCAAGCTCTGACTCTCACCTTTAATGTGGAGTCAGCTTTCTTGGCACATGGAAGATTCACCCTGTGGGATACTTTGCTGACTTTTCTCTTCACCTTGACTCAGATATGCAGAATAGAAATAGCAGCTGTGGACTCCTATGGCTTCAGACCCTGCCCTGTTTAAATTAGAAAGACACATGGGTTTGCAAAGGAGGCTTTCAAGGAGGATGTTTGGGTTTCCTTTTGAATGTTAACACGTATTAAAAACAAACTACACTGAGCTGCCTGTTTCTCCTGCACACCGCCAAGCAGGCAATGGTACCACAGTCACCCAGTGTCTGGCGGGGGAGCACAGAGTGTGCTTGAAGTGCACCACTGCCCCTTCTCACTGGTCACAATGAAACAAAATGTTTGTGTACTGGCAAAACCCATCCCCATCCCTTTGCAATGAGTTCTCCCAGCAGAAGGACCTAGGAACACCACCATGGTGTGCAGCATATTGCTGAGAGGAAGTGATGCTGGAAAGGCTGTGATTCTCACATCTCTGTTATCCCTGGTTACCATCCTGGTAACTGTGGATAACTTGGTGCAGGCTAGAGTGCAGCTGTTACAATGATGATATTACCTTTGTGAACAGCTCAGCGCTGGGCCTGGAGAAGAGGTAAGTCTATGGCAGAGAAAAACATTCTTCCAAGGTCTGCAGAAAAAAAGCCCCTTCCAGACATGCTGTTCCTGCCCCTAGGCAACACTTTCCCAGTGCAGGTACATCAGTGTCGATCTGGGCAGGAGCTAATTTGACCCCAGCAGCAACTGCTGCTGCTGCAGAGGATATAGAAAATAGATGGGAGGGTGGTATGTGATGCCTGACAGTTGAGCACCCCTTGATGGACGTTTTGAGGCTATGCCATACTCAGATTTAGGATACCCTTGAGTCCTAGAAAAATCTCTCAGAAGCATCCAGCACAACCTGAGAATCACACCACTACCAGAGTTTTTCAGAGGTGCTCTTGGTTATTGAGGAAAGAGTTTTCTCTCTGCCCTGATCCTCCACCTCTCTCACTAGGCTGGAGGCAAATAGTATAGACCACTTTCCACGATAAGCACCATCTTTGCTGAGGATAGAAAGGAAGAAACTGCAAAAATGGGAAGCTAGAATAAGCTCGGAAATTCTTTGAAAGAATTAGTTTCGTAGTTATTTGGGTTTCTTTGATTCTTTTTGGCTTTAAGAAATCTATATGAATCACAGAATGTTAGGAGCCAGAGGGATCTCAAAATATCAGCCTGTCCAACCCCTCTGTCAGAGCAGGATCACCTAAGTCAAGCTAGCATCTTCCCTGATATATTTGCCACTTGGCCCTGGGGAAGGGTTGCATGCTCTTCAGCCTCCCATGAGGAACATAACCATCTATGAGGGGTAGTGCCTGATAGAGGATTGTGGCAATGATAGGGCTTAGAAACCAATCAAGACTTTCACAGCAATCTCAAGCTGTTTCAGGCCTTGCCCTTTTCTGTCATGTGCACGCTTGAGATTTTTTTTCTCTTTCTTGCTCAATAAATCCCCAGTTTTCTAGACCTCAGGAGTGTACCTAAGTTTGAAAGTGACCCAAGTTCAAGGTAAAGGCTCAGCAGGAGACAAATGAAAGAATCTCAAATCTATTATTAAATAAGTAAAACCTCACAACATCCTTAGGTCTGACTTACATTTTCTGAGTCCTTGAATTTTCTAATAAACATCAAGAAAATGGTAGTTTTGATCCTCAACTCTGATATTCAGAGAATGTTGATATTTGTCAGCACTTGGAGACTTAGGAAATTCTCCACTTTTTCAAGTTTGAGCAAATTTATACTTGGGAAAGGTTTTACAAAGTCAGGCTGTGTTAAGCTTGTGTACCAAGGTTTTGGTAGCAAGTGATCTGCAGAGGTTGTTTCTGTGAGAAGATGCTAGAATCTTCTCTTGTGTCTGATGGAGCCCATGCCAGCTCCAAGAAGGACCTGACACTGGCCAAGGCTGAGCCCCTCAGTGACAGTGGTATCACCTCTTAAATAATATATTTAAGAAGGGGGAGGTGGGGGGAGGAAAGGAACATCTGATGCACAGCAGCAGCTAGAGGAGACAAGTGAGAATATGTGAGAGGAACAATTCTGCAGATGCCAGGATCACTGAAGAAGGTGTAGGAGATGCTCCAGGCACCGTAGCAAAGATTTCCCTGCAGGCCATGGTGAAGACCAGGCAGGCTGTTGTAGCCCATGGATATTAAAGGTGGAGCAGATATCCTCTTGCAACCTGTGAGGGATCCCATGCGGGAGCAGGTGGATGTCTGAAAGAGGCTGAGATCCCATGCAAAGCCTGCTCTGAAGCAGGTTTCAGGAAGGACCCATGTGGACCCATGGAGAGAGAGGTGTATTTGCAGTGAGTTTGCTGGCAGGACTTGTGATCCCATAGGGGTACCCATGCTAGAGCAGGCTTTTTTTGAAGGACTACACCCTATGGAAGGGACCTACACTGGAGCAGCTCATGAAGAACTGTAGCCCATGGGATGGAATCACTTTGGAGAAGTTTGTGGAGAACTGAGCCTGTAGAAGGGACTTTATACTGGAGCAGGGCAGAAGTGGGAGGATTTCTCTCCCTGAGGAGGAAGTAGTGGCAGAGACAACATGATAAACTGACCTCACCCTCAAGTTCCCTGTCCTCTTGCACCACTTAGGGGGAGAAGGTAAAGACATCAAGTCAAGCTAAGCCTGGAAAGAAGGGGATGAGGAAGGTAGGGGGAAAGGTGTAGGTGTTTTTAATATATATTTATTTTTCTTCTTATCCTATTTTGATTTGATTCATAATAAATAAATTTCCCTAAGTTGTGTCTGTGATGGAAAGTGATCCCTCCTTGTCCTTTTCTCCCCTACTGTGCAGTTGGGGAAACGGATTTGCAGATTTGGTGGGTACATGGCATCTATCCAGGACTGACCTACCACACAGGCTTAGGTACTTATTTATTTTTCCCATATGTTTAACACAGAGTCACTCACAAAAAGAAACAGAAAAGTCTTAGGCAGGAAGTTTACATTAAAAAGAGTATCTTTTCTCAAAACACAGTTCTTTATCATTGACCAGTAATTTAAAAATCCTTCCTTGCTGTCAACAACACTGTCTTACCTTGCAATCCACTTATCAAAACGTCCTAAATGAATCACACAGTCATGGTCATATATAACCTTGACCTACAGATTCTCAAAATGCACCTCCTAGTCAGAATTTACTCTTTGAAGCAGTCCTCCTGATGAAATCTCAACACAAACCAACACCAGTTTCACTACTGATATCATAAGGACCATGTTGTAAAGTAATTATGGCCAAATGAAAACTCTGAAAGTCCATGAAATTACTTTCAGATTGTTGAAGCATTTTGCACATATTAATTAAACTTTAGATTACCTGGCTTAAATCAGAATAGCAGAACTATTTCAAAATTAACTTTGAAGTTTTCCTGCTGTGAGCAGGAGACTGGATGATACGTCCTTCAGAGATCCATTCCAACAAAAACAACACAATTTCATGAAGACACAATACTTGTAACCCAAAAAGTCATTTGGTGAGACAGAGGCATTGGGAGTTTCTAACCACAGGCCACATTATTTCTCAAGAGCTAGGGCCTAAGCATCATATTCCTGCCACACTGTTGGCCATCCCCAATGTTCAAATGCCAGACAGTGCCCTCAAACAAGCCTAGAGACGCGGACTGTCTCTCTGCTGAACAATTGCATTACTTTCAGAGGAAGTAAATGCATGAAATCTTTGAAGGTCTCCCTATCTGAGCAGATTTGCATGACCAGTTCTGCTAGCAATTGCGCATCTCTGGCACGCCTGGGTAGTTAGATGCTCTTTAAAGATTTGCAGTGGGCAGTTTTAGCCATGCATCTTTTCATCTTTTATAGCTACACTCCTTATGTTGGAGCCATTAGCAATATCTCTAAACTCCCTTTCAATCATGTTTTACAGTGCCTGTTCAGTGCATTGAGGTACCTTTTACGGTTGAGATGACACTTTCATTATAAGCTGCTGTTTTCAGTGGTTTATAACTTTCCCCAAAAATTACCTTAGGGGGTTGAAATTTTCTCACGCTTTCTTATTCACAAGCTAGCAGTGTATTTATTTAGAAAGTTGGAAGATAATTTCTGCAGCTGCTCTGGAGTTACTAGAACTCATGGGAAACAAACAAACAAACTTCTTCTCTTTTTTTTTTTTTTTTAAATCCTATTTTTTGACATTTAAAAGAAAAATTAAGCATGTCCTTTCAGCATCCTGTAATAATAACAAAAATAATATGCTGAATACATGCTCCAAGAGATACCCTTTTATTGTGACTGAATTCAAGCAAAGGAAAAAATTAAACATGATGAGAAGTTGTAAACCACTCAGTCACAGTGCAATTGTAAAAGTAAAAGATGGGAAAAGTACATGTCGCTTTTGGAGGCTGGAAGAATTTTTCTGTTGGTTTCAGCATTTTGATTTCCGTGATATTTGTGCAATGGTCACTTATTACAGCATCAGTAAATTTAGGAAGGATGTTGACTTGCTGGAGCATGTTCAGAGAAGGGCAACAAAGCTGGTGAGGGGTTTGGAACACAAGCCCTATGAGGAGAAGCTGAGGGAGCTGGGCCTGCTTAGCCTGGAGAGGAGGAGACTCAGGGGTGACTTTATTATTCTCAACAACCACCCTTAAGGGAGGTTGTAGACAGGTGGAGGTTGGTCTCTTTTCCCAGGCAACCACCACAAGAGAACACAGTCTCAAGCTGCACCAGGGGACGTTTAGGCTGCTTCTACACAGAGAGAGTGATTGCCCATTGCAATGTGCCCCCTGGGGAGGTGGTGGAGTCACCGTCATTGGAGGTGTTCAGGAAAAGACTTGATAGGGTGCTTGGTTGCACTGTTTAGTTGATTAGATAGTGTTGGATGATGGGTTGGATGTGATGATCTTGAAGGTCTCTTCCAACCTGGTTAATTCTATTCTATTCTATTCTATTCTATTCTATTCTATTCTATTCTATTCTATTCTATTCTATTCTATTCTATTCTATTCTATTCTATTCTATTCCTTTAAATGGTTTATTTGATTCTTTAAATGGTTTATTCTATGTATTCTATGTATTCCTAAGCCTAACAGTCATAGCTACTCAACAGCTATAGAGGAAAATGCAACTAAGATATCTATCCAGTGTTCTGAATGCATTCGCTCACTTTTCAGTACATGTGTGTTCCAACTGGTTCTTGATAATGCTTATTTATATATCAGTTACTTCCAGACTATTTTGGCTGAAGAACAGTAGTCACAGCCTGGGTATATGCTGCTTCCAATTGTGCCTACCTTCCTTTTCAGGGAAACCACCCATATTTTCTTGTTTTCTCCTCAGTGCTTAAACCTGTTCTTTGGATATGCTTGCTTATTTGTGTGACAGAGTCTTTTATCTGAAGACCTAAACACTGCAAGAGTGAGGCTGCTGGGGAAAATGGACACCTGCACTGATGTGAAGTGAAATAATCTTCACAACAAATAGGCAGATATTAGGGCTGCTGCAAATCTACTTGGGTTTCTTTTAGGTATGTATCAAGAGGAAAATAAATATGGAAACATATTCAGTTTAGATTATTTTCTGTGGTTCTGCTCCAATATTGGCTCCAGACAGCAGGTCCTTTTTCATTGAATTTAATGGCTTTCCAATCAAGCTCTGGGATCTGATTTTATGTTCAATGATCATGACGAGGTTTCAGCAGTTTCAAAGCAACTCGAGTTGCCAAGCATTTTTAGGTATAAATGGCTTACCGGACTCTAAAAGTTTGCAAAAACAGTTTCACTTACAGAATCCCCAAAATTAGAGAGAGTTAAAAGCTTCAAGAAAGCCTTCATAGCCCCTTTTGTAGCAGTTGCTACTCCTGCAAAAGGGGCTATGAAGGCTTTCGTGAACTTTTGAATTTTGCATTAGCCTTCTGTTAGGATTTCCCTGTGAATACTAACCTAGGGGGGGACTATCTTAAACAGCATCTTCTCCACAGCTGCAATAGTACACCTCTAATATGAGGAAACCCAGAAATCACCACTTTGAGTCTAATATTCTAATTCAGGAAACTCTCAGCTATACATCCCTTTTGGCAAAATACTTAAATACCTTATTTTAATTTTCACTGTAATGAAACCCGAGGAAACATACTTGCTTAAATATTAGATAAAACTGAATTGTCTGTGCAGCCTGATCCAAGATGAACGAAGCTAAATTCTTCCCTACTACATCAGAGGTCATGAAGAAGATGATGGCTAGCCCTTAACAGCAGGGTTACTTCATCATGCGGTATGATGCTTTGTATTTAATGCTTTATTTTAAGCTGCTTTGAGCTCAAATGAATATAAATACCCTATGGTCATTCTCTTTATTAAACTAAAGCTACACAAGAGACTAATAATCTAGTTGTCTTGTTGTTCAGTCTAATTATAGTAGGGAGTATGAGGAATCCCATGTGCTTCTTTGCTTTAGATGAAAAAAAAATAGTCTGCAGGTTTCCTTTTGTTGATTTTTATTATTATTATTATTGCAATGAATAAACTTTATCTTCCACAGTTTACCAAAGTATACACTGCAAACCAGGAGAGAAAATGGAAATGAGGTATTCTGTGGTTTGGTGTTTCTTGTGTTTGTTTTTGTTTGTTTGTTTGTTCCATGTGATTTCCATTTTTCTTTTTGGATAAAATTTGTTTTGTGTTTCAGAGCAGTGAGCTCAAAATCTGGATCCTGGAGGAAGACATACAAAAGTGGTTTTGATAATAGAAGCTGTTGTCAACATTTCTCAGGAACAGAAGCACAAACCCTGAAGAGCGGCCTGGGTTATGATTTATAGTATGGACTGATACAGTAAATGTAATTTGTTTTAATTAAGGCAATAGCTTTTTGCATAATTGACATCACACTGTCTGAAATGACCACACCAGGCAGTTTTGGAGAACTACAAGCCATTCTCATAAATTCCATTAACTGTAATGCAGCGAATGTTGCAGGGAACATACTTTCATTAGAAACACAAATGCAATGTTCCTACTTCGTACAATTTTACACCAAAACTAGATCTGCAGTATATCTTCAGCTTTTAGCTCCTGTATATTATGAAGTATAGGTTTTTATCATTCCCCTTTCTCTGATACACTTAACAAACCTACAAATATCATAAGCATTCAAAACACCCAGCCAAATCTTTAAGTGGAAAATGACAGTTTGGTGCGAAGGGCACAAACATATCTCCGAGCCCATTCATATGATCATGGCCTCTAGACTAACAGAGGTTGTGTCCTAGTTTAGAGTGGGACAGATGTTCTATTGCCCCAAAAGGGGCAAAAAAAATGATGCTTACACAAATGGATTGGATAGTCATGGAAAGCAATGGAAATACAATTAAAGGAAATGGAAAAGCAATTAACATACTACAAAAACTACAATCCATTAGTAGTGAGCACATCAAAAGCATACAGAGTTCCTTCACACCACACCAAAAACCCAGCACTTCCCTTCTCCCCACCTGGGGTGCACCCAGCCCTCCCCAAGGCTCTTTCTTCCCCCCCTCCCACTGCTAGGCTGGTCTCAGACTGGCCAGACCTGAAACACCACCACTTCTTATTCTGGCATTAGGTCTAAACGGACCAAAGAGGCCTGAGATTCTCCCCCACCATTACCCAATAAGAAAGCATCTTCCACAGGAGCAGAGAAGGAAGAAAAAGAAAGAGAATGGCTTTGCAACCAGATTTATAAAGATGCAGGATTTCCTGTGTCCATCCACTAGGCTGGATGCTCTGGACCCTGGAGGTGTAACTCTGGCTTCATTTTAGGAGGCACACAGCCTTGACTGCCACAGGTTGTTATTCTGATGCAGGGCAGCCTACAAGGCACCAATAATACCATAATTTTGAAAAACAATTGCTGTTTTTATTTGGCACAGGAAGTCTAGCACAATACAAGATGCCTGTGCTATTCAGAATGAAGAAACCAAGCTGATTCACTCTAGCTCTGGCTTTTGTAATCTCATGTATAGTAGCCTTCAAAAAAGACCATGTGATTATGCAAGTGAAAGGTGAGTCATGAAATCATGAGACAGAAATACAATGCTGAAAAATAACATTTGTCTGGGTCAGTCTAATACTGGCATTGTCAAATGTCTTTCGAAAAAAACAAACAACAAAACAACCTTCTTTTAATGTCACTTGTACTTATAAATATACTGTCCAGCATATACATATAGTATAGCATAGCATAGCATAGTATAGTATAGAATAGAATACATAGAATAAAACAGGTTGGAAGAGACCTTCAAGATCATCGCGTCCAACCCATCAACCAATCCAACACCACCTAAACAACTAACCCATGGCACCAAGCACCCCATCAAGTCTCCTCCTGAACACCTCCAATAATGATGACTCCACCACCACCCCAGGCAACCCATTCCAATGGGCAATCACTCTCTCCGTATAGAACTTCTTCCTAACATCCAACCTAAACCTCCCCTGGTGCAGCCTGAGACTGTGTCCTCTTGTTCTGGTACTGGCTGCCTGGGAGAAGAGACCAACATCCACCTGTCTACAACCTCCCTTCAGGTAGTTGTAGAGAGTAATAAGGTCACCCCTGAGTCTCCTCTTCTCCAGGCTAAGCAACCCCAGCTCCCTGTATAGTATAGTATAGTATCGTATAGTACATGGAGGGAGTACAGTATTCTAGATAGTAAAGATAAAGCCAGAGAGAACCTAAGAATCTGGGAAAAAATGGTGCCATTTAGCTGTTAAATATTTACTATTTCAAATGAATCACTCATTGCACTTCAGTCACTCCAGTCCCAGAAAACTGCAAAAATCATATACTTGAAGGAAAACAACAACAAACATCTTACCACATTAGTAAGGTAATTAAAGAATGAAGAGAAGGAAGAAAAGAAGGAAGATCTCAGATCAGCACTGGAATTCATGATTAGACATAACCATTGTGTGTATTTTCTCAGTGGAACAATGATAACCCATATATGAGAATCTGATTTGTTATACCATGTCATAGATTTAGCTCATTTAACATCAGTTACCTGAAACTTACATGTCTGTTCTGCCTATGGGAAATAGCTGTATGTCTCCAGAAATCTGTTTGCAATCTGAGGGCAGGGTTTTAAAACAAACATGGTGAGGCACTCATGCTAGCCTGTAGAGAAGTGAATTTAGATCTGACCTGCTTCCAGTCTACTGCATGGGGTCTGTGGCAGAAAAAAATTGGTGAGGTACGTATTGGACTATCTGAAATGCTCTTTGTGAAGCAAATCAATGGAGCCTGCTGAAGCTGAAATTTCCACCTTGTCTGGCATTGCCAGTCTGGCACCATCTGGCAGTGGTGCTCTACAGACAGACTCAGAAACTGCCTTCTGCCAGGGGTAACTGGGTCACCCCAGAGAGAGCCCTGGGACTCTCCAGCACATCAGTGGCATTGACAGATGGAGAGTTTGACTTCAACACACCTTTAAGTCTTCATCTGTGTAAACAAATTATTTGTATAAACAACATTGCAAATAAAAATTATAGGCTTGCAATGCTGATGTTTGGATTAATTCTCTGCTTCTAGCAGGCTAATGAAACATCCCTCTTTATTGTACTGCTCCTTCCGTCGGTGCTTGCCTTGTTTTGTCCTGCAATAGAGGACACAGACCTCTTCTCCCTATTTGGGTAATGCCGTGATCTCAATTTGAGGAGGGAGAAGAGGCAGATTTAGGTGCTGCCCAGTTACAGAGGAATGTCAGCTTACAATAAATTGGTAGCTGTGTTCGTTCCTTTCCCTCCCACTCTGCTGCCTGTGATGTGGTGCTATCAGTCTGCCTCCAGTTCTTTCTTTTGGAGCATCATAAATATGACAGCAAACCAGAGCTTCTTTTGAGCAACGTTCCTCACTGCATTATACATGAGTTTGGAAACAAGAGAAGTTTGTTCTGAATCCCACTTAGCCTCATGAACTTTCACAGGTGAATTTCAGGCCTATTTGGCTGGCTAAAGCTCAAGTTTGAATTACTGAAACAACAGGAGGGCACTTTGGATCTCTTCTGCCAGGAAGGCTGAGGGAGACAGCATTTTATTTTCAGCCTTATTAAAACTACTCTATAGAAAGGAAGTCGATCTTTTCAATTGCTCTTAATCTCCAGAGAAATCTCCCACTGATCCCTAAAATGCCGAACTTGCAATCCTGGAGCAGTTTTTAAACCACAGTACTGGAATGTTTCTAATGTTTCCAATATTGCTTAAATGCACCTCCCTTTGCCAATTACCCTGCTGTGGCTGGATGATGCCCAAGCCCACTACGGTGTTAATTTGCACAAAGACAACACTTGCTGTCCACAGACCTCTAGGACCACCTGTGCCAACCTGTGCCAAGCGTGGACCTTGACATCCCAGATATTTGAAGTACCAGCCTGCAACATAATTTCAGATCTTTAACTCAGAAATAAGACTTGACTTGTCTAATGGGATTCAGCCCCAGCCCGCCCACATCTTTGGACAAATGTCTTTGTTTTTATGTAGCTGTCTCCAGGTTTTGACAGACAGATTAGCCGCATGTCCTACAGCAAACTGCTGTCTGGACAGGAATCCCTGAGCCCAGGCAGATGAAGGGGCAGAAAACCAAAGAAGCAACACTCCTGGGAGAGGCTAGGAACTGTGAAGAAACTTTCCAGTGATGTGGACAGGATTTCTCCCGCCTGCGAGCCGCCTAGTGTGGCTGAAGCAGAGGCTCTGCTGGGATGAGATGTTCCGCCTGAGGGGATGTAAGAGTGGGACGAAAGAAAGGGGGCGAGTTGTCAGCATCTGGTTCAAAATAAGTTTTTCGAAGACAAAAGACAACATCCTGTCCTGTAATCAGAAAGCATCAGATGAGTTTTACCTGCACTTTTACCGTGCTCTGCTTAAAGATGATGAGCGTGAGATTAACAGCCTTTGTTTTCAGATTTTAGCTGCCCCCATTCCCTGGCCTGGAGTGATTCTTTATCTCAGTTTCCAGCTTTGCATGTCATTCAGTTCAACTTAATCGCAGGGATCCACAAATCAAGCGATTTCAGGCTGGGGGCTCTGCCTTACAAAGCCTTTGCACGTCAGCAAATAGGATTTTCTTGCACTTCCTCACAGACTGAACAAAGACATTTGCTCTCAGTTTACAGATTTTAAGTAGTACAGTTTGTGCTTTTCACAGTGCTCTGTGTATGAGGATATATGAAGTCAGAGCTCAAGTGGCCTGCATAAGTGACTAGAGGTAAGTTGCTTGTGGTTTGGGAAGCTTCTAACTTATGACCAAGCAGATAAATCAGATTCAAAGGCAAGATCCTCAGATGATTTGCATAGGTGGAAATCTTGCACACTTGAAGGTTACATGAGGAATTACACCAACAGAAATATCATGCTCTAATATGAAGTTATTAAATTACTATTATGGAACATTCACCATAATTGCTGCATATCCCATATAGTCCAGAGGAGGGCAACAAAGTTGGTGAGGGGTTTGGAACACAAGCCCTATGAGGAGAGACTGAGGGAACTGGGGTTGCTTAGTCTGGAGAAGAGGAGGCTCAGAGGAGACCTTATTGCTGTCTACAACTACCTGAAGGGAGATTGTAGCCAGGTGGGAGCTGGTCTCATCTCCCAGGCAGCCAGTACCAGAAGAAGAGGACACAGTCTCAGGCTGCACCAGGGGAGGTTTAGGTTGGATATTAGGAAGAAGTTCTACACAGAGAGAGTGATTGCCCATTGGAATGGGCTGCCTGGGGAGGTGGTGGAGTCACCATCATTGGAGGTGTTCAGGAGGAGACTTGATGGGGTGCTTGGTGCCATTTAGGTTGATTAGGTGGTGTTTGACACGATGATCTTGAAGGTCTCTTCCAACCTGGTTTATTCTATGTATGTATCTTCTATATATCCTCAGATCTTAATGCAAAATAGCCAGTGGACCTCAGTGGACATGATTTACTTGAACTTTCAAATGTGGGAGAAGACTTCTCTGTAGTCATTGCACAATGAAAGTACTTTAATGAGTTATGTAAACCTAAGGATACATGGCACATACCTGGCTGAGAACTTATGTGCTTTTTTACTTTTTTTTTTTTTTTAATTATTTTAAATTTTGTCATCTGCTACATTCAATAAATAGACCTTTGTGTAAAAATTTAAAACATTCATGATTTTGGATCAAAGAATGTTGACTAGTCTTAACTAAAAATATTGCACTTATTAGAGCAAACATTTTATCCTGGGTGAAAGAACAATTGTTAGCAAATTCTTTTTTCAAAGTAATAGTTAAATTTTTATCTAAAGCCTGACCTGATTTCTATAAGAGCATAAATGGGTTAAATAGCCTTCACATTAAATGCAAATGTATATTTCATGTAAAAAGTACATTTTGGGTTGACTCAAAGTTAAAAAATAAAAAAGGGGAAAAAAAGAAAAGAAAAGAAAAGAAAAAGACAGACTTGCTCTAGAGAGCACTCTTTAATGTTCAGGGGATTCATATAATTTTAACAGAAATAAGCAGAGGGATGTAAACCACAAAGACTTTCAGGCCTTCTGATCCAGCATTATTATCTATCCAGCAGAGATCAATGCCTCAAAGAAAATTGTACAATTCCCTTATATGCCCCATTAAATACTACACATTGGATAGTGCTTAGTATATGAATCTCTGAGGTTCCACCTCTTCTCCTTGTTATTAGCTCCATCTAATGTGATGTTCCCCATGCAGACTGCTGAGATCACCTGAGTTTATATGGGACTGCACTGGAGGAAAGGAGAGAAGATGTATATATCCCAAGAAGATGCAAGGTCACTTTGCTATCTGTCCAGTGGATGCCCTATTATTTTTTGTGTGTTTTGCTTTGTTTTGTTTGTTGGGGTTTTTTTTAGGATTAATCACTGTTGCCTAAAAAAGTCTGTTTCTTCTGTGAAGGTTCTGCTTCACAGACAACATAAAGAAGTGTTTACAGTTGGTGGCAAAGTGTAAATTCCTAGCCAGTTGTTGTGGTTGCATGACATTGAATGGGTATGTAGACAGGCATAATGGACCCTTCAAATTAGAATTTGGCTCTGGAAAAAGCATTAACTCTTGCAGGCTTCCCAATAGTGCCATGCTATCTATAACATCCACAAGCTTATTATTATAGGCTGTAGGCTGTGCCAAGGAATTGGACACTGAGCTGTTTGTCTGGAACTAGGAACTATGAAACTGCTGTCTACAAAGTTGGAGCTTCATTATTTATAGTAATCTGAGATCAAAGAAAGAGAAGATGGGTTTGTTGTTACTTCTTGGTGTCTTGGAGAGTTCTAGCATTTTTGTCAGAGGGCCTGATTTGTCTCTCTGTGCTAATATGTAAATAGCTCATCAGAACCAGTACTAGACCATGTAAATGAATGAAGTGATGATAAAGGGAACTACTGTCAAGATGAGAAAGACCAGCATGTCTGAATATCTCTATTCCAGGCATAGCACCTCTCTCACAGGTAGTGAATTGGGGATGGAAGACAAAATGCTTGTTTACAGGAATTAAACTACCCTGCTCCATCCAGAGCTTTAAAAATGGAACTAATCCCAGATCCTTAAGGAAGAACTTGTTTGTTGGGAGAATCTGTGAGTCTCTCAGGACTCCTTTTCCCAGTACCTACAGAAATCAGAGGAGGAAAATCTCACCTCAAGCTGACTAACCCTTCAGAACAAAAGCAGACATAGGGAAAGCTGGAAATAGAGATGCTTTGCTGGGCCTCCTTTCTGAATACACATACCATGTTCCCTGGGAGAAGGATGTCAATCCTTTTACTCTTTGTTTCTCTTGCTGAGTGATAATTTTCCACCTCATGCAATAAATGTGCATACCATCACCTTTCATAACCCATCAATACTACAGGTTCCATTTCACAGCTGCTGAAGTAAAAATAGTAGCATTGCTCTTCCCACTGCTCCCTGCAGATACTGCTGAAACCTTGGTGGTCCCATTGCACCATCACACTTGTCAGCATAAAACCACGTCCTTTGGGTGTTTTCATTCACTCTATAACTGAAGCGAAATTGACAGACAATCTGAGCGTATTTGGGATGACTTAACCTGAAACTAATGCCTCCTGCTCTAAGCACGCAGGTACATTCATGGACACTGCCGGAGAACATACTGTCAGCTGTATCAAAGCTGTTACTGTGGAAGAGACATCCCACTCTTCAAGCTGCAGAGCAGTCTGTCATGTGACATTGCTGCATGTTTGCTTTTCCACAGCAGCTTTAAAGAAAGGCAAAGTTAAACAGGGAGGCATGCTGAAACGCACATGCTACATACAAAATCATCTATGCAAAGTCATACATATATGTGCAGTCAATCTTGCCAAAGCTGGATACAAAGACCATTTTCCACGGAGTTAGAATACTTCCTAGTGAGAAACCTGGTTTATCTTTGAGAAAACCTGCCTTTCTTTTGCAAATAGAGACTATTAGTTTAAGCTGTTTTTTTAAGGTGTCAAATATAAAAATGAGATGAGATGTCAGTCGGAGCTCAGAGGAATGGGAGGGGAGAGACAGAGAGCCTGAAAAATGCTTCCTATGCAGGCAGCTTGTTTAAGCACAGAGCATATTGCAGCCAGATGGGTCTTTGGAAAAAAAGATTAATTTCTACCCATTCAAACATGAGCAAAGTTAGATGAAGGAAGGAGGAAAAACCATGAAGGTGAAGAGTCTTCTTGTTTTATTTTTTTTCCTTTCCCCACTTGTGATGGATGATTTCAGCTTAAAGTACTGAACCTCACGGTAAAGAAAATATCTACAGTGATTTGGATAAATAAATGCTTAGACCTTGCAGTTGCCATCTTGATATTGGAGAAAATGGAGTTTAGATTCCATTGTAGATTTGGGGGGTTTTATGTGGGTTTGGTTTGGTTTTGCATGAGGCCGCTACTCTTGCATTAAGATGAAGCACTAACCAGGACTTCTGTTTTACACCCCAGCAATGGTCCCAGTGCTGCTCTGGAGCAGTATGCTGTGAAAATGGTGTACAGTCATTCACCAACTCTGATTTCTACAGAAGCAGTGTTTCTCCCCTGGAATAAATCTAGTCCTGACTTGGCCAGATTTAACATGGCTTTATTGATGTGGTATGAACAGATCAGAAGTGTCAAGCTATGTCTCAGAGACACTAGATTCCAGCACTTAAGTCAGGCCCCAAATCATTGCTGGATTCTCAACTTTCATTAAAAAAAAAAAAAAAAAAAAAAGGGCAACAGTAATAGTAATAATAATAATAAATAAAAGTATACATTGCTTAACTTTCAGCATCACTTGTTCCCTGACTTCAGTTTCCAAAGTCCATCAAGATAGTACTACATCAGCACATGGGAAAGGGCAAATGAGGGTAAGGACATGTTCAAGCTGAGTGTATACCCAGTCCTTTAATTCGCTTCCCCAGCATGGAGATTTCTGATAAGGACAGCTGTGCTCCTACAAAAGGCAGTTGTAATTCTTCACCCTGTTCCTGTCCAACAATGAAGTGTTTGAGACTTCTCAGTGTGAATGTGGATCTACAGAGGACCAGATAAAAAGGACTGAGCTAAATGGAGAACACAAACACATCTCTGAGCTACACTAATGAGAACATAACTAATACGTTACATATTCCCAGAAGCACAAAGGAAACATAAGGGAAGCACAGGCAGTCAGAGGTATTATTTTGCTAGCTGTAAGCTAGTTCTATTCACACAAGGGCCTATCTATCTGTGTATTTAAGTTCCTCTGCTGGCTTTTTATACCCTCAGAAATGACTTAAACTTTGAATCTGAAACTAAATTGCTTGACTATCTGTGCGAAGCTACATCAAACTGCAGGATCCAAGGTATAGTGGAAGGGGTGAGCTTTGGTTCAGTAAATGTATTGAGTGACTCTTGAAATCCTGCACACCCCATTTTATTCCCTCTGGTTTGCTCACTTAAGTTAACAACCAGAGAGCTCCTTAGAACCTCCAGATTCACCCAAGATGCAAGATGAAAGGAGAGTGAGAAGGAGGGCTATAAACATGATAAATATCTGATTTTCTTCCCCTCTGCAGGGAGGTATGGTAGAGGCATCAACAGATATGAATGCAGATGTCCCTGTCATTTGCACCCTAGTATATCAAAGGAATGACAGGTCAGTACTTGGATTTGAAGTAATTTGCATTTCTGAGGTGATGTGACAGTAGGAAGGAAATAGTTTGTAGCTGTATTGGCCCTTAAGAAACCATGAACAGAACAGGCAATACGACATCTCTTAGTGGGCCAGGGAACAGTCCCATTGGGAGGGATATTCCCACAAAGGATGTCCATTCTATGATCTGAAAAAGATGCAGGGGAGCTTTTCTGTTTAGACCTGTCATAGGGTGTCCTTGCTGTCTGTGAGAATGAGGATAGGGAGAAGAAGAAAAGAAACAGTATTATTTTGTTCTTCCACTCACAGTGTTGTATCCTCATCAGCTCATCATGCAGATGTGGATAAAGCACAGCCTGTCCTCCTTTTCACATTGGTGCAGGTCTTTGATGCAACAGGAGCAGGTGCCAAAAGGCTGCTGTCCCAGGGACTTGCTGACTGATACCATGTAAGACTATGATTTCCAGGCTTTCATTTCTTCTTACTCCAGGCTTTCATTTCTTCTTACTCTATCTATCATAGTGAAGCCGATTTGCACATTGGGGTCAGCTGTCTCCAGCATTGCTTTCTGAAGTAGCAATTAATTTATGTTATAAAAGAAAAGAAGTTTTACTGAGAGGGAGGGAGGGAGAAATGGGAGAAAAAGAGCAGGCTTCTGTTGCACTACTTTTGCCTGTTTCCTCTTGCAGATCTTATTGATGCTTGATGCTATTCTGTAAACAGCCAAATATTGCTCACCAGTTTTCTTGTGTTGTGAATTCTCTCCTTGGAGGACACTTGCCCTTAAATGCAGGGTCTTATACTTGCTGAGGGAGATGGAAAAACTGACTGACAGTGTTTCTCAGGCTGTGAGCAGAGAGATCAAAAAATGAGCCAAGTTAATGCTTGTGACAACTTCTGTGAGAATATTTCTGCGATTTCTAATTGGAACATAAGGTTTTGAGAGTAAAAAAAACAAAAATTGCGTTTTTTTTTTCCTACCAACTCTGTCCAAGGTTGAAGGTACTTTACAAATTGAATATCATAAATTCACATAGATCTCCCTAATCTGCTAGGCAGGTGGCCCTTTGGCCAGGAAGAAAATAATAATAATAATAATAATAAAGTAACACAAAAATGCCATTACTACATAGGCTGCAAAGGCTTGCTTCATATCATGTTTAAGGGACTACTCTTCTGCCCAGTGGAGCATCTCCAATGACTTATAGCAGGCAGAGAGATGACCCCTTGACAGATGTGTGTTTTTCCCTTTCTGGAACAGTTGATATATTTCATCCCAGAGGAAATTCCCTCTGAGTGCATTCTAAAGCAAAACCAGAGTGTACACAGGAGTAGGGTTTGAAGTCTTAACTGAAGCAAAAACTCATAGCAGGGAGTAAAGATTTATTTGAATTGTAATAAAGAATCTGTGTTTTGCAGGTTGACAAGACATCTGAGATGTGTTGTGAGAAATGCTGAAGTGGAAAGAAATAGGTAAATGTAGTGTACTGTTTGGAAAAAAAAAACAAAAATCTGTATCAAAAAGCCTGAGCTCTACTATTAACCAAAACATAGCTCGTCTGGGTTTCACTGAGCTTAGAACTGTCAGAGTTTGGAAAGCTTTGTGTTAAGCACATTTATTTAGTTACTTTAATTGGCACTGGAAATGAAGATAATTTACCAAGTTCTCAAATAATTTAAAACATCTGCTACAGAAAATAACATTAAAGACAGAAGGAAAGGACTCTTCCAGACATCCAAAGGGGTAGGGAGGGGAAACAAAACATCTTTTAGGTCATTTCAGATTTAAGCAGCAAAGTCTCTTTCTGTGCTGAGAAGAAAGTATTTAAGGTGAGCTGCTGCCTGCATAGCAAAGCAATTTTTAGTGCACTTTTGAAGGTTGCTTTGTGGTTTCTCATGGGTTTTTCAATTGGTGATTTTGGAAGAAGGGAAGAAAAGAAGTATCTTGCTGGAGCTGACCTCCTATGGGTTAGACTATGACTGCAGAAGAGGTCCTGCCTTGCAAGTTGGAACACCGTGAGACAGAAGAATGGTGTTCAGGAAGAAACCATGCAACAGTCTCATGATGCACAGGTGTATCAGATCTTTGCTCTTAGCCTTTACATCACCTGAAAGTCACCTGTTTCCACTAAAACATAAAAATATATAGAAATGGCCCGCTCCTGTCGGGGATTTATAGGAAATGTGATAATTAATCCCACAGCTTCCCTGTGAAAGGTATTTGTTGTCCAGCTATCACTGATAAGAAACAGGCACAGACAAACGTGTCAGCCTGACCAAATTCATCCTTTTTAAGGGTTCCTAGACTACACATACACTGTTTGAAACCTTGAATTTCCTTTCCCATGACAGGATCCAGTGCTTCTAGGAGTTATGCTGGTGTAAATTTGAAACATCATTGTTGATTTCAGGATAGCTGAGCTGGATTTATGACTCTCTAAACAAACTGTTCAAAAAAGAATGTATCTTTCAGAGGTGATTTTATGGCCTCTGAAAACATGTTTTCCATCATATTGCCTAGTCAATTAGAGTAGCATGATAACTGACCAGAAAAGAGGGATCTGCCAGATTCTTAGGCTGCCTCAGTGTGGTGAAGCTCAGAGATCAAAGCTGCACAGCTCTGTTCTCTGGTAGAGCACCCACTGCTTGGACAAAGTGGCACAAAGAACTGGCCTAATGGAGAACTGGTGTTAACCCAAGATGACACTAGGCTTGCCTACCTGTAACTTCATTTAACTTTCCCAAGACTTCCCCAGTGTATTGGCATCATTTCTATCAGTTTCAAAAAAGAGGCCAAGAGCAAAGATTTGTCTTCTTCTATGTTTCTTCTTATTTGTCTGAATCACCAAGAACTGCAAGTAAACTGCAAGGAAATAGTGTAAAGGAGCCGCTCTGCTACTGTTCATTCAGTGTACTGAGGGAGGACAATGCTGGGGCTGAATATTTGCAGCCTGGCTATTACCCACAACAGAAAAGGGGAATTTGAATCCTGCTTATTTTTGCTTTGGAAAATTAAATAGCATCTCTGCATATATGCACATGTGAATATATGTTCTGTATGCAAATGGATGCAGAAACACCCCCAGTTGTTAAATTCGTAGAGCCCAAAGATGTTTCCCTATTTCTGTATGGGGTTTTTTCCCTCCACAATGGTGGCTCTTTTCTGTGCATATCTAACAGATACTCCAGCTGGTCCTTTCCGGCTGGAATGAAACATACAGTCCAAGAGAAATTAAAAAAAAAAAAAGAAAGAAAAAAGAGGGAGAGAGATAGTAAGAGTAACTGAGGGAAATATGCAGAGCTGAGTGCCAGAGGCTGCCATCCAGATTTCATTTGGCTTTCCCTTTCAAAGTAAACCAGAAAGAAGTAGTGTGCCAGCAGTGCTGGGTGTTGGGTTACCCTGGGACTGGCTGCTTGGGAACCATCTCTAGGAATTCCATGAGTATCTGCATAGCCCCTCTATTTTAAGGGAAAGGACTTCATTTAGAGTGAGCAGAGCTTAACTTTTTTCCTCCACATTCCCTCCCATGCTATGGCAGGCTGGGACTTTCAAACATGCTACATGGTCACAGTCAAACTGCACGGCTCTTTCCTGTTGCATAATTTGTATTACCCAGCAGTTATAACAATATTTTGGGATTTGGGAGGTCTGTAATTAATCTCTGGCTCTGCCACAAATTTCTGTCACTTGGAGTAAGCCACTTTTTGCTTCAGCAATAACATTTTTGAAAACAGCTTTGCTTACTTTGGGAATCAACAGAATCTGCACAGTGCAGTGGTGTGTGTGCATACAGGTTTGGCTTGGCCAGGAGAGATTCGTTCTGCATCTTTGAGCCTTAAAGCTGAGATAGAAGCTGGAGCAGATCCCTTCTGGGGGAGAACTGGGGAGAACCCCGTTCTTTAAGATACTCAGTTCAATTGGACTTGATGATTTTAGAGGTCTTTTCCAAGCACAACAATTCTGTGATTCCTGAAAAGGGCAAACGCAGAGAGGATCTGAACTAGGAAGTGAAGTAACAGATGTTGCTTTGCTGCACTTCATTCAAACTTAATAAACTTTGCTTTGTCATTGACCACAAATAATCTCTGGAACAGTCAGAGGGGCAAACAAACAAAATCTTGTAGTTTACTTGATTTTGTAGGTTGATTTTATAAATATTTAGTGGGTCAATTCATGCCTTTGATGCCTACATGTAGATGCATTTCTGCTCTTATAAATACACACAGAGAGCCCAGCATATATGCACATCTCTATGCAAACACATATGCAAGGTATAGAATGATGTTTATGCATTTTACCCGCATATGCACATACACTTACACATCTATGTCTGTTTGACTCTCTCTCTCTCTCTCTCTCTCTCTCTCTCTCATGCCTGTAGGTGAGAATTAGAGGGAAGGCCAACAGGGCTGACATCCTGGTTGCAGTCTGTTATAGACCACCCAACCAGGATGAAGACATTGATGAATTATTTTATAGGCAGCTTAGAGGCCATCTCAAGATTGCCAGACCTTGTTCTTATGGGTGACTTTAACCTGCCTCATAGCTGCTGGGACCTTAACACAGCAGAGAGGAGGCAGTCTAGAAGGTTCTTTGAGTGTATGTAGGACAGTTTCTTATCACAGCTGCTGTGTAAGCCTACCAGGGGTAAGGCTTTGCTTTATCTTCTTTTTACAAACAGGAAAGGGCTGGTGGGAGATGTGGTGGCTGGAGGTTGCCTGGGGTCCAGTGACCATGAAATAAATGAGTTTTCAATATGCAGTCAAGCTAAGAGGGGCAGCAACAAAACCTCCACTCTGGACTTCTGGAGGGCAGATTTCAGGTTACTTCAGGAACTTACTGAGAAGGCACCTTGGGAAACAGACCTTAAAAACAAAGGGGTGCAAGAGGGATGAACCTACTTCAAGAAAGATATCTTGAAGGTGCAGGAACAGGTTGTGCCAATGTGCCGGAAGATGAGCCACCGGAGCAGATGGCCAGCCTGGATGGGCAATGAACTTCTGAGCGAATTAAGGGGATAAAAGAGGGTGTATCATCTTTGGAAGGAAGGAGAGATAACCCATGAAATGTTTGAGGATGTTGCAAGGTCATGTGGGGAAAAAAGTTAGAGAGGCAAAAGCCCATTTAGAGCTTAGACTGGCCACTGCTGTGAAGGACATGTCCTTAGTGGACATGGGGGAGAATTTAGTAACTAAAGATGAAGAAAAGGCAAAGGTACTTAACACCTTCTTTGCCTCAAATTTTAATAGCAAGATAGGTTGTCTTCCAGAGAGCTGGCCTCCTGAGCTGGCAGATGGAGACAGGGATCAGTAGAGTTCACCTGTGATACAGAAGGAAGCAGTTAGAGACTGCTCAGCCACTTGCATCCCCACTAGTCCATGGGACTGGATGGGATCCATCCTAGGATACTGAAAGAATTGGCACATGAGCTGGCCAAGACACTCTCCATCATTTTTTAACAGTCCTGGCTCACTGGAGAGGTCCCAGATGACTGGAAGCTGGCCAACATGATGCCCATCCACAAGAAGGGCTGGAAGGAGGAACCAGGGTATTCCAGACCTGTCAGCCTGACCTCAGTACCAGGCAAGATTATAGAACAGCTCATCTTGAGTGCAATCACACAGCACTCATAGGATGGGCAAGGGATCAGGCCCAGCCAGCATGGATTCAGGAAGGGCAGGTCCTGCCTGACCAACCTGATCTCCTTCTATGATCAGGTGACTGCCTGGTGGATGTGGGGAAGGCTGTGGATGTAGTCTACCTGGACTTCAGCGAGGCCTTTGATACCATCCCCCACAGCAAACTCCTGGCCAAGCTGTCAGCCCATGGCTTGGACAGCAGCACTCTGTGCTGGGTTAGGAACTGGCTGGAGGGTCGAAGCCAGGGAGTGGTGGTGAATGGTGCCACATCCAGCTAGCAGCCAGTCACTAGTGGTGTGCCCCAGAGATCAGTGTTGGGCCCGATCCTGTTCAATATCTTTGTTGATTATCTAGGTGAAGGGATTGAGTCCATCCTCAGTTAATTTGCAGAAGACAGCAAGTTGGGCCAGGTGTTGATCTGTTAGAGGGTTGCAGGGCTCTCCAGAGGGACCTTGACAGCCTGGACAGATGGGCAGAGTGCAATGGCAGGAGATTTAACACATCCAAGTGCCAGGTTCTGCACATTGCCCACAACAACCCCATGCAGTGCTACAGACTGGGGTCAGAGTGGCTGGAGAGCAGCCAGGCAGAAAGGGACCTGGGGGTGCTGGTTGATAGTAGGATGAACATGAGGCAGCAGTGTGCCCAGGTGGCCAAGAAGGCCAATGGCATCCTGGCCTGGATCAGGAATAGTGTGGCCAGCAGGAGCAGGGAAGTAATTCTGCCCCTGTACACTGCACTGGTTAGGCCACAACCTGAGTGCTGTGTCCAGTTCTGGGCCCCTCAGTTTAGGAAAGATGTTGACTTGCTGGAAGGTGTCCAGAGAAGGGCAACAAAGTTGGTGAGGGGTTTGGAGCACAAGCTTTATGAGGAGAGGCTGAGGGAGCTGGATTTGCTTATCCTGGAGAAGAGGAGGCTCAGAGGAGACCTTATTGCCATCTACAACTACCTGAAGGGAGGTTGTAGGCAGGTGGGGATTGGTCTCTTCTCCCAGACAACCTGTGATGGAACAAGAGGGCAAAGTCTCAAGCTGCACCAGGGGAGGTTTAGGCTGGATGTTAGAAAGAAATTCTTCACAGAAAGAGTGATTGGCCACTGGACTGTGTTGCCCAGGGAGGTGGTGGAGTCACCATCTCTGGAGGTGTTTTTTTAAAAAGAGACTGGATGAGGCACTTAGTGCCATAGTTTAGTTGATTAGACAGTGTTGGGTGATAGGGTGGACTTGATGATCTCAAAGCTCTTTTCAAAACTGATTAATTCTGTATTCTTTCTTCCTCTTCCTGAAACACTTGTATTACTAGCATAATTTTCTTCCATACCTCTGATGCAAGTCCTTTTTTTAACCTCCTCTAAAACCACCTCTAGTGCCTCTTTCTGGTGCCTAATTGGCCTTATCATTAATATTTTTTTTTAAACTAATGTCTAAGCCAAATATTTCCTTTTTAAGATTCAAGCCATTGCTTCTTGTTATGCCTCTCTCAATGATGTCTACATTATATGGATTGATACGTTAGTCAGGGGTGTTTTCTAAAGAATCAAATATCATCCATTAAGGAATGACAGTATAGCAATGAATCATATAAAAATATTCATTTTCTCTATGGGCAGATGGACACATAAACCATTTCAAGTACACACATCAGACTTCTGCATTTCAAGATGTACCATATTTAAAAACTGTAGGCCTGTAAGAGCATACCATCTTACTCCCTGGATATCCAAAACTACTAGAGGCACATTTTCTTGCAGAAGATGTGTAAGTTGAGTGCTGTGCCAAACATATCACAGAATCACAGAATCACAGAATCACAGAATGTCAAGGGTTGGAAGGGACCTTGAGAGATCATCTAGTCAAGCTGCCTTGCTGGAACAGCATCACCTGCAGTAGATCATACAGGAACAGGTCCGTGCTGGCTTTGAATAGCTCGAGAGAAGTAGACTCCACAACACTGCTTCCTTCTAATACACCTCTTGCTCATTTTAAACCTTGACATCCTTACTTCTAGTTATTGAAGGTCAGGTGAGATAAATCCCACCCAAATCCTGTGAAACTGTAGGTCTGAAACTAGTAATTGTTTTAATTATATAAGTTTGTGAGATTTAGAGAAAGAGGCCTCTGAGCCCTGGTTAAGGTCTCCATTTGCCACTCTAATGCAAAACAATATTATTAATAGTGTTAGTAATAAGCAATACAGAATGCAAATCCAGGGACCACACGTTGTCAAAGGCTGTTCAGACTTTAATAGTTGAATGTATGTAAAGTACCTTTTGATCTTTAAGAAATTATGCATGAGAATAAACATTGTTATTATGGCTTCAACTCCACTAACCCTGGTTTTCTCTCACTTTCCTAATTATTTACACCATAAGTGATGGGCTGGTAGTGACACTAGACTCTCCTCAGACATGGCATGTTTAAGCACTGAGAGTAAGCAGCAAGGGAGCAGTAAGGGCTAATTTTAAAATGGATAATATAGCTGTGCAAAGGACAAAGGTAAAGGACAGAGGGAGGCTAATGCTACTAAGATATTTTTTTCCTTGTGGATGCTAAGAAATGTTTAAGTTTAATCATTAGACAGAAGTTATTACTGTTTTAATTAACAATTTGCTGCACAGTGATGCTCAAACTAAAACTCTTTGATCATCACAGTAGACTCTTCCTTCTTTCTGTTCCCAAAGCCCATTAGAATAATTTAACTCACCTGTAGTTTCTGCTGTTATAGAAAATTAGCTAATTTTGTCTGATCCAACCTCATATTAGACAACCTAATCAGAAGAGCCTCTGCCACTTCACTGGAAGGACCATACTTCCACTATCAAAAAACATCTCATGATTTTCACAACCTGTCTGAGACTTCTTTTCATTTTCAGCCTTCTATTAATTGCAGTTTGGACCTCATAAGCATGCCACAGGTTCAGTTTGCCCCTTCACATTCATACAGATTTATCATGTCTTCTCTTCTTGAAATGACAAGTGTGTCTTCTTGAATATTTTTGCTATGACTTTCTCTGACTTGCCTGTTCAGTTGTGCTTTTTTTTTTTTTTTCTGGTCTACAAAATTGGACAATCTTCTACACAGATTACTATCAGAGCTACACGTAGCTGGACCTTTGTCATTCATATATCACTTACTTATTATGGCAATGTTAAAATCTAGGGACAGCTGTTTCAAAAGAATTTCATTACACCATAGTTTACCACTGATGTGTTTCTGGAATGACAGAAGACAAGCTGACCTCAAAGGTTGGACCACATGAAAATGAAATAATATCAGTATGTTTTCCTTCTAATCTTAGACTCTTATGGAAATATAAACAAGGTGCTTCATCTACTTCTTGCATCTGATGTAAGAATGATGCAAAATGAATGATTGACAAATTTTATTTCTGAAGATTACCTCCCACTAATCATAACATTAGATCTTAATCTTGCTGTTGTAAATTGATTAAAAAACTGTAAGATTGAGCCATATCACAGTATCTATCACAGTATCACACAGTATCACAGTATCACCACGGTTGAAGGAAATCTGAAAGATCATCAAGTCCAACCTGTCACCACAGACCTCATGACTAGACCAAGTGCCATGTCCTATCCCCTCTTGAACACCTCCAGGGATGATAACTCCACCACCTCCCTGGGCAGCACATTCCAATGGCAAATGATTCTCTCGGTGAAGAACTTTCTCCTCACCTCAAGTCTAAACCTCCCCTGGCACAGCTTGAGACTGTGTCCCCTTGTTCTGGTGCTGGTTGCCTGGGAGAAGAGACCAACCCCTTCCTGGCTACAACCACCTTTCAGGTAGTTGTAGAGAGCAATGAGGTCACCCCTGAGCCTCCTCTTCTCCAAGCTAAACAATCCCAGCTCCCTCAGCCTCTCCTCATAGGGCTTGTGCTCAAGGCCTCTCACCAGCCTTGTTGCCCTTCTCTGGACATGTTCAAGTGTCTCGATGTCCTTCTTAAACTGAGGGGCCCAGAACTGGACACAGTACTCAAGGTGTGGCCTAACCAATGCAGAGTACAGGGGCACAATGACCTCCCTGCTCCTGCTGGCCACACTATTCCTAATGCAGGCCAGAATGCCATTGGCCTTCTTGGCTGCCTGGGCACACTGCTGACTAATCATCCAGTGACAATAGCTGTATTGTGCATAAAACCCAAACAAACAAGTGAAAAGTATGAAGGAAGAGAACCCCAGGATGAACTTATCCCAGTTTGAGCCAGAGAGAAACAAGTATCACCAGAAAAATATTCTCTGAAAGAAAAAACCTCACATGGCATAAAGAAAGAAATGTATGTGTATCTGGAGAACTAAGAACACTGGAGATGCAATAAACCAGCATGGCTTTCATCGTGAATTTCTCATTCCATTGGCTAGGCTACTATTAAACTTTGTATTTGAATGCTATTGGGCACATTGTGTGGTTTCTTTTGTTTCTTTGTTTCTGATTGGAGACTTAGTTATCTAATATTGAGACAAGACAAAAGAGAAATAACCTTTTTCTACAGTAGATAATATCGACATATTGGGATTTCATCTTGCATAGATGAATCATTTGTTTCTGACAGATACAACTACATGGAAGATGTTAGACTTCACAGATAAATTAATTCTAAGAAATATTTATAAATCTAGAGAACTGCACCCATTGATTTCTGCTTGAAGCTGAGGCAGAGTAACGACATTTTCAGAAAATGGCTTTCCCGTTGCTGTGATGAAAGAGTTTTTGGTGGAAGTCATTCACTTTTTATTGCTTGAAGAAGATGGTGCCAGGGTGAAAAATTTCACTGTAATGTTCGTGATGTTAATGAACATAAATCACAGGGCAATTTAGCCAACAACAGTGCCTCTGGGGAGGCTTTTGTTAGCTAAAGGTATGTGTTGTGCTTCTGATATAATTTGGTTCAGAGGACACAGAAATGGGAATCAACCTTCTTCTCTCATGGTATGCTGAAGACCAGGTTCATCTTGTTGAGGGGGAAGAGTAGAGTGATGTAGGTAACACTGATGACAAATGCGGAATGTGCTGACTGGCAAGGGTAGCAGTGATATGGGAAGAAGGCAAGATGTAATAAGAGAGTTAGGGACTGCTTTTGATTTTGGGAGCTTTGAATGAATGGATTTCAGTTTGTTTTGAGCAGCTAAGCTGCCTGTATCACGATTATGGTCATCTACCTAAAAAATGCTGATTGGAGCCATTTGATAACTGATGAGATAAAGATTTTCTTGTGATTAATTCTACCATTTGCACTAAGTAACAATGGAAATATAATAATTGAATTCATGTCTTTGTCCATCAGTGTATGGATCTTGATTAAAAAAAATAGTTAAAAGAATAAAACATTTCTTAAAAGAGGTAATAAGTATGAAAAAAGGGAAAGATGGGGGATTAACATTATTGACTATGCTACATATAATTTATGTGTATCCTCAATTACATAAATTTATGTTTTGTTTTGTTTTGTTTTGTTCTGTTTTCTGGTAGGTTTGAGCTGCAGCAGGATGCTCCTATGCTTTGAGTTATGTCAACTACATTAGCACACGTGCATACACACATATACTTCCTCTTTTGTACAACCATCAGTTTCTTCATTAAGTCTGTTATCACTTCTATTCTACACATTTTTCATGGCCTGGAAACAGTCAAATGAAGTTTTTTGCCTAATTAAACCATGTGGTTGAAAGAATTAAGCTGAGTGTGAAGAAGGAGAATGAGGTAATTGTAAAGTACCTTTTATGGTCTACTAGCTAAACTACACTGTCCAGAATTCTGTCAAAATCAGTGTTCAAATCAGCTTTTTTCTTCGCTGCTCCACATGGAGGTGCTACCGTGGTCACTGTCAGCTCTCCCAGCACTAAGTTCTTTGAATAACTCAGGTGAAGAGAGAGAACGACCTGAGTATGCCACAGTGTCAAGCTGAGTATATGAATGTAAACTAGAGGCAAGGAACAAGGATGGAAGGTGGATGGTTCATTTCGTGGCATGTAAGAATATCCATGTGAAGAAGTGTCATTTTTCTTCATGACCATTTCAATGTTAATCTCTTTCTAGAGACAGGAACAATCATCAGTGCATAATGTTCTCTAAGTTGCAGACCTCACTGAACTCTTTCTGAGCCTCATTAAACTCACTTCACAAGTAGATCTGCATGCTGCGGTGTCCTGAAGAGGACACTTTCAACTAGCCTGTGTTAATGATAGAGTTTGGGCTATGGGTTAAAAATGTGAATTAAGATTTTATACAACTAAGGTTTGACCTATGTCTAGGGTGGGTCTGTCGGAGGAAGCCTGTTAATATCAATAGACTGCATCATATGCTGTGGGGTAGAGGTGAAAACCACAATTATTTATCAATGTGGGAGGTATCCTGTCAGGTTGTCTTGAAGGTGGTTTTCCCAAACAAGTGGAGCAGAAAAACCAAGGCAAACATCATGACTGAACTTCCCAGTCATGTAGAGAGACCAGCTCTATGTGAAGTGTAACGGACTATCAATGGACTTGAAGTCAAAATACCTGAAGTGATCAGGGTCTTTCCTAGACTAAATGCAGGCTCCAGTATAGAACTGCAGATGTAATGTTAGTTTCCACCTGACAGACAAACACTTGAGAAGTTCCCATTGTTCCTGCAGTATCACTTTACATAACTGGACAGAGTAGGAGAGTGATTTTTTAAACTGAGAGAGAAGCAGAACTTTTGTAATATCTTCTCCCTATTCCCATGCTCTCCATTTAGCCCAAAATATCTCACTGTTGGAGGATATTCTCAACAAGGAGAAATAGGTATCAGAGCTCTGCTAGGAGGTTTACCTGAGGTGAAACAGTAGGGAAAGAAAGGATAAAAGGTGAAGAATAGATATAAGAATAGAAAAAAAATAATCTCTTATAAGGTGTAGAGCTACCTTCTCAGAAAAGAGAGCAATGAATAATATCCAGAAAACATGATTGCAAGTGCCTTAGGTGCCTCCTGAGTTGATGGGTTTTGCTGAGTGCCAAGATCCATCTCTAGCTAGACAGTCACGTACAGGAAGCTGTTGGCTAAGATGGCATTTTTACTGGACATACAGAAACAAGCAATGCTGAGAAGGTGGTCCCACTGTCTGGTAATGAAATGTCTTGTTAATGAGAGATGAGTTGGGCTGGGTACAAAGATCATTGCAAGGTGCTGCTGTATATGAGGACATCTGTCAAGTGCAGTTCACCTGCCAGAAACAAGCCATTTTAGCTGGATGTGACTCAAGCTTCCTCTGTTTCTACATGATATTTGCATGCTTTATGCAATAAATGCTTCTTGTTACCTTCATTAACGTGTGTCATTGAATATATAATGTCCTGTCACTTTCACTAGTATGTTCTATTGTCTTTATTGCTGCTTGAAAAGCTCATGTTGAGTTAATGTACCCGATTTATTTATACAATTCAGAGACATGCTGTGACCATACTGTGATGCAGATCCTGTGAGAGTGACTGTAATAAATAAACCCAGTGAACAATTATCTCCCAAATACCACTTCACTGACACAAACCAGTGGAGTATAGTTCTTTGCTTATATTTAAGAGCTGGTGGATGCATACCAAATGTGGAGTTTGACCATCAGGGAGTGCAAACAATGCATTTGTGATCAGATTTAGAGGGACAGAATGATAAAAACAAAACAAAACAACTTCACTAATAATAATTTCGAAGGGGAAAATCAGTTTTCTGAATGTCTATATTAATTCTTTTTGAATGTCTGTATTTCCCCCAACCTTTCACAGATAATAGATTTTAAAAAACTTTTATTTCTAGAATGAGATGTTTGTCTTATGATGCTTGCATTTGGAATTTAAAATACCTTGCCCTTTCACAAGAGAAGTATGCTGTTCTTCCTTCTGTCTGAAAACCTTTTCTTTATGACCAGGTAGCATTCAATTCTCTGTGTATCTTTTGTCTGCTTTTGGAGTAAAATTTCTGTATGTATCAGCTTAGACAATATCACACTACCATTGATGAAAACAGTTCTCTGTAAATTTCAAATTTCCAAAAGCAGAGTTATGCATAACTAAATAGCAGTCATAGACTTACTCTCTCTGTAGTTTGAATATCTCAGAACACATAAAACCAGATGCATGGGGCAATTGTTAAATGCATGTCAACACTGGATTTCACAGAGTAGAAAGGAATGTTTTGAGGCGAGTGTCCAGATGCCCTGATAAGAAACTAGGATCTCATTAGTACAGTCAGTATCAATTGGGATACAACTATTGTGATGCAATGATAGAATCTACTTTGAGCTGAAACGAATCTTGATCATACTCCAATAACCATACTGGTTAACTCACTGGACACTATAGAGACAGTGAAGAGAGATTTGGATGTGTGCCTACACAGTGGATGTGCATATTCATTCAAATATTTAGTCAAATGAACCACTACCCTAACCTTAAGCAATCAAAATTGTGGGAAATAAAACCTTACTATGTTGTCCCCGTTATGATGATGAAGATGATAATGATGATGATGATGACAACGATGATGATACAGCAATAACTGGCATACTGGAGAGTCTTCCTTATTCCATGACTTAACGGTTACTTTAGACTATCTGAAATGATTACAGCTTCTGTAGGCCTCATAGAGACAACATGTGAGAAGACAGAAGCTTTGATTGCAAAATTGCTTCTAAGTCTTGAAAAGCTAACAAATGCCTTATTCACTGTCATTCTTGTCACTTTGAGCTCTGAGACACTTGACTCCTACTATGCTGTTCTGCCTTTGGGAAGATCTGCTGGAAGAATATCTTTGCATGGGCAACAGCTGCCACAGGAGAGACTTTCACCACTGTTTCAAAATGGATAGGTTTCCTCAACCTAGGAGTGATTCCATTAGTTGAGGTCTGTCATGAGAGAGGAAAAGAAGAAAAGTGAAAGTAAGCCACCTGAGAGGTGGGAGTTTAATTCAGTTGGGGCTCATTTGTGTGATAAACTGATCCTCTGAGAGTTGAGGCGTCTTCTTGCACAACCCAATCCCAAGCACCCAATGAGTAAGTCATACCTCAGTCTGTTCATCAGTATCAGACTATTTAGGATAATGGTACTCAAGACCAGGGTACACTCTCACAATACATGAGATATGTCCTAGCCTAAATTAGACTAGAAATATTGGATGTTGAATATCAGTCAAAGAAATCCCAAGCTCTGTCCCTCAGGCTCCTGTTAGCAGCTGTGCCATAGTTCACTGATACTTGAGCTGCTGGCAAGAACAAAAAGATTGCTTCGCCATGTCAGTCGTGTGCAGTGCGTCTCCTGAAACACCAGTGCATGGCAGGGAGAGGGGAGGGTAGGATTTCAACCTTCGCTCCAAGTTGCCTCGCTTTCCTGGGTTTATGTCAGGCCCTTAGCGTTATTTGAACATAGCTTTTGTGGTTTAATTTGCATAATTGATGAGATGGAAAATTATCTAGATGATTGATGGATGTTCTGCATGCACCAGAGTTTGTCACAAAATATAATGCATCTGTAGGATGAGCCTGCTGCTCCTGCCATCTTATTTCCCAACAGAGCTATAAAATTCTAACTTAACCCTGCAGGTTTTTAGGTTTCTTTTGTTTTTAATCTTTTACAACATAATGTGCAATGTGATAAACAAACACAAAGACATAGCATCAACTAAAGTTACCAACTTTCTTCATTGTATTCCAAAGACACAGAGCAGTACAAAGAAAAATGGTATCACACTTGTGGAACTGATCCAACACTTTCCTACATGACATGTCCTCACTCTCACTCGACTCATACTATAGCTGTATCTATACATTTCCACCTGCTTTCCGTGTCATCTTTGTTTTTTAGACATTTTCTTTCCATTTGCAATTATTTAGCAGGATGTATAATATAATTCATGTGACGAGTGGACTTTGTTTTGATAATTGCTTGTAATGGATCTTTTTATAACCAAAAGATGATACCAAGTGAAAAAATACTCAGTAATTAACAGTGTTTCTTCATAGGAAAAGCCTGACTTGATCCATTCCTGTTCAGTAAAGCTTTGAGACACATGGGTGATTTGAAGACTGTATTAAAACTGAGTGGGAAGTAGCATATACGTTATGTTCAGCATGTGTTAAAGTACTCTGTGGAGAAGAGAGAGTCTCAGCCTCTTTGCTGAACAGTGAATTTGGAGAGATCAAGTATCCCCTATCCTGTCTGCAAATTAGTGGCCAAGCAGAACAGGCAGTTATGCGGTTTTCATAGGCCAGAATTACATGGTGGATGGATGGACTTTGTGAGATTTGTCCTGCATAATTGTCTTTCCTATCAGGACAAGGTAGCTGATGGGCAGTTATGTACAGCAGACCGGTCCCTCTGGGCAGACTGAGATGACAGTCTGAAACTGGCCTGGGCACCCCAGAACACAGTCCTTAAGGTAATAAATGAGGCAAGGCATTTTTTAGTCCTACACAGGCTGTGCTCAGGAAGGATTTATGAGGAAAGAAGGGAGAGCAGGAAGTGAGAAAAGAATTTTCTTGATCCTCAAATTGATCATACTTAGACACTATAAACAACATTTCTAGGGCACTTTCAAATTATTTTAGCAGACTAAAAGCATGGGATAAGCCTAGGATTAGCACAGTACTTGAAGGATAGTTTTGCTGTGTCAAGTGAGTTTTCTAAACAACTCTGGTTTGGGTATAAGGACAACACAACTGCATTGGTGTCAGTGAGGCTGGGGAAGATGAATAACGCTGGCAGTTGTCCAGCCACTTAAGAAAAGGTAACAGAATAAAGGATTTACTTCAAGAACTCTTTATTGTGACAACTCCTTGCATCAAATAAAAATTTCCTTCAATGGGACTCAGTATGTTTTTCTTACTGGTTTAGTTTAATACACTTTAGTTCATGTTTAAAATATGATACAAACATATGTGTGGTATTAAACCTATATTTAGTACTACACACTTTTTCCATCATCACATATGTTAAAATTCCCTTCATTAAAAAAAAAAAAAAAAATCAGAACAAGAAAGGCAAATACTGAAGATCTGCAGGAAGGCATTGGCAATATTGTGTCTATGACCCTAGAAAATTACTCAAAATCTGAAATATTCAGCTTCTAAGCACTGAGGTAGAAAAATCATGCAGTGATGGCCACGGTTCTTTACCAACAAGGAACTTTTCTACCAAGGAAAATGAAAGACATTCTCTCTGTTCCTGGTCCATGCGTGATGCTGCTCCAGTTTGAAGCGACAAAGGATTGATTAGTTATGATTGGCTGCTACAGCTGAGGAGATATAGAACTCCAATCAATTCCCCAGCAATCAATTTGTTACACCAAACTCTCTTTCCCTCCATCTGCAGCTGCCTGACATCCATCAGGGTCCCCTTCTCCTGCCCACAAGTCCTGGTGAGCATCTGAAGATAGCTCAGTGGGCTGAAATGGAGATCACTTGTTCAGCATGCTATTGGGCAGATGGGCTGGCGGCGTTAACCCTCTGGAGCTGAGCAGCTCAGCTGTGCACTTCAAGTTTCCACTGTGATATTATATTTGACATTCAATTTGAAACCCTAAACTCCTTTAATGCAATATTTCAGCACAATGATAGTAATAAGGCAGTAGCACTTGCTTTCGATTTAACTACCAAAGGCAAAGTGGAAAAGGGGAAAAAACAGCCTTAATTATGTTAACCCCTTCACTGCTATCTCAGTAGGTGACTTGCTTTATAGACAAAACCTCCAGCGCTACAATAAACTGGAATAGACAATAAACTGAGAAGGAAGTGCTTTTTCAAGTAGCAGTTAAAATGTCTTTTATTTATTTCCCCTCTGCCCCCCCTCCCCCCCCCCCATCCCCCGCTCTTTTTTTGTCTCCCTAAAAGTGCCAGAGGCTACTATTTTGCTCTGGAAATTTTAGTAAAATTTCATAGAGGTAGCACTGGTTCCTGGCAGAGTAATCACCTTGCATGTTTATTAGGAGGTAAATAGTTAAAATCATGCTTTTCCAAATGCAGGGCCACAGCATGTCTGATGGGGCCCTCACCAAGTTTCTTCTCATGCTTGAGAAATCTACCTCCACTGTTTTGTTATCATCTCAGATTAGCTGAGAAGATAGTGATTTAATGCACTCTGAGGTCTTCTCCATTCAGAAGAATGGGTTGAAATAAGTGTATCAGCTCTCAGTATCCCTATTTTGCAAATGAAAATATGAACCTGAAATCTGGTTTTGATGTGAGATAACAAATTTGTTCATTGGTCAAGTGGAAATACTGAATGTTCAACTCTCAGGTTTCTCATGGCTCAGATTTAGGTGTCTCAGTTCTGGAGATCCTTGAAACTCCATTCTAGCCCAAATTTGTTTCTAATCCTATGGCAGTAGAACTGTCACGCAAATTTTTGCCAGCTTTCCAGGCTGAGAAAATACAAAGTCTGGCTGTGTTACATCAAGTTTTGCTCAGCTCTTCTACTGGTATTCAGCACTGATTAGACTCAGCAGATATGAGCCAGCTTGAGTCAAAGAAAGGATCAGAGTGGAAGGAAGGGGACACAAGCTTAATGAATCAAGTCTAAATGTAGTTAATATTTCTACTATTCACAATTAGTTAATATTTGTACTACTCATAGGTTTTCAAAGATAAGATTTTTTTTCTCCTAACAACTTAATTTCTTGATTTTCTAGTCTTTTATCATCTTTTTTTTTCCCCTCCTTTGTTTTTTCTTCCCTTCCCTATGTATAAACCAGTGCTTTATACAGTATGTGTTTGACCATATTTCTAGACACATGACCTGTACTGTAGCGAATGGTATAAAATCCCTGTCTGTCTCTTCCCAGCTTGTCCTTAGACAAAAAGTGAATGTCAGTGATCTAGACACAAACTACTTAAAAACATATAACCAGCTTCACACTGCAACTCTTCGGTCAGACTTTCTCTGCTTTAGGAAAGGACATGTTGCCTCTCTTGGCAAATCAATTATTCAGACACTGCAATAGTCCGAGGCATCGTATCAGTAATAAAGTGGTGAATTATTAATCATGGCTTGTGCCGTTTCGATTAGATTTGGGAAATTCAGGATTAAATTTCTGGCACCCTGTGTTTTGGATTGAGCTCAGCCCAGCTGGCCTGACAGGCATGAGCTGGCTTTGTACTTCAGAGGAGACTGGTGGATAAAAATTACTTGAAAAGCCACAGAACTTCAATTATTAGTAGTATTTTGGAAGGAGCTGGAATGACTGAAAATAGATTTCCAATCTGCAGGGCAGTTTTGGTTTCATACAAATCTTATGCTGTAATAGCTCAGACTTTTTTCCAGTTCTGAGCTCATCTGCTTGCTGCAAGAAAGACTAACTCAGCTTGGAAAACGAGGCAGTCTGGTGAGTCTGTGTGTCTGTGTACAGCATTTACACTTTCCATACTTTATCTGGGCTCTAAGGATGCTCTTGGAGACTGAAATCTTATTAACTGTACCAGCGCTCCTACAGCTCTAGCACTATCTGTTGAGGGAGAGAGAATCTTAATGCAGGAATCTTGAGTCTTGGTGTACAGTAGACTTTACTTGCAGTCTGTTTAGGACCAGTGTAAAAGGTTTTTGCCTTTATTTGCCCTATGCCTAGCAGATGGCCATCCCCTACAGTGTCCTACAAAATAAATTCAAACTTGATTCATTCAGCTGATATTGTTTAACTCTTGTCCATGCTTAGTGTGTGCTTCAGAGAGCCTATTCTGAAGTGCTGGTGTTTCCATCTCCAGAGAAGGGGCTCTTGGGAGCATGGCTGTTATGATGTGGACAGCAAAAGCAAGAATGGGAAAGGCAGACAGGAGAGGGGAGGCTGGCAGGGGCAGAAGGGAATGGGGGACAAAAAAAATCTGGGAAACAACGTTGCCTTGTCAAGGTTGAAGTGGTACATCTGACAGTGACATGGGGCAGTGCTACGCATGGGAGATTGGTACTTCAGAGTGTCAAGTCAGTGCAAGGCTCAAGGATAACTTTGGCTGCAGTGACCATGAAGCAATAGAATTTAAGATCCTCAGGGCAACTAGGAGGACATATCCCAAGCTTACAGCCCTAGACTTTAGCCATGCAGGCTTTGATCATTTTGGGGCTCTGCTGGCCAAAGTATCATGGGACAAAGCCCTAGAGGGAAGAGGGGCCCAAGACAGCTGGTCAGTGTTCAAGGATCACCTTCATGCCCAGGAACAAAGTACACCCACAAAGAGGAAAGCAGAAAAGAATGCTAGGAGATCTGCCTGGATGAGCAAGGAGCTCATGGACATGCTGTCACACAAAAAGAAACTCTACAAGGAGTGGAAGAATGGACAGCTAGAGGAAGCTGCCTGAGCAGCAAGAGACCTGGTTAGAAAAGCTGAAGCTCAGTTAGAATTAAATCTAACCAGGGAGATCAAGTGGAGCAGTAAAATTTTCCATAGGTATATTAATGATAAAAAGAAGACTAGGAAAGGTGTGGGCCCCCTCACAAAGGAAACAGGTGAACAGGTGACAAGTGACATGGGGAAGGCTGTGGTTCTCAATGACTTCTTTACCTCAGTATTCACTGGCAAGGGCTCCAGCCACATTCCTGGAATAATGGAAAATAATGGCAGGGACTGGAAGAAGGAACTACCCATTGTGAATGAAGATCATTTTTGTGACCATCTGAAGAACCTGAAAGTGACCAAGTCCATGGGACCCGAAGGGATACACCCATGGGTGCTGAGGGAACTGGTGGATGAGGTTGCTAGGCCACTCTCCATCATATTCCATAAGTCATGGCAGTCTGGGGAGGTCCCCACTGACTGGAAAAGGGGAAATATAACCCCATTTTCAAAAAGGGAAAGAGAGATGACCCAGGGAACTATAGACCAGTCAGTCCCAGCTCTGTGCCCAGTAAGATCATGGAGCAGATCTTCCTGGAGGCACTGCTGAGGCAGAAGAATAACAAAGAGGTGACTGGGTACAATCAGCATAGCTTCACCAAGGGCAAATTCTGCCTGACAAATCTGGTGGGCTTCTATGACAAAGTCTCAACATTAACAGATGAAGGCTGAGCAACTGATGTAATTTACCTGGACCTGAACAAAGCCTTCAACACTGTCACACACCACATCCTGGTCTCCAGGCTGGTGCAGTATGGGTTTGATGGATGGACCATTTGGTGGATAAAGAACTAGCTTGATGGCTGTACTGAAAGGGTGGCTGTCAATGTGTCCACGTCCAAGTGGAGGCCAGTGACAAATGGAGTCCTTCAGTGATCAGTACTAGGACCAGTCTTGTTTAACATCTTTGTTGGCAACATGGACAGTGCATTAAGTGCACCCTCAGCAAATTTGCTGACGACACCAAGCTGTGTGGTGCAACAGAAACACTGGAGGGAAGGGATCAATCTAGAGGGACCTTGACAGGCTGGAGAGGTGGGCCCATGACAACCTCATGAGGTTCAATAAGACCACATGCAAGGTCCTGCGTCTGGGTTGGGGCAATCTCAAGCACTGGGCAGTGACTGGCTTGAGAGCAGCCCTGAAGAAAAGGACTTGGGGGTGCTGGTGGATGAGAAGCTCAACATGAGCCACTGGTGTGCACTTGCAGCCCAGAAAGCCAATCACATCCTGGACTGCATCAAGAGAAGCAGAGCCAGCAGGTTGAGGGGGATGATTCTCTCCCTCTACTCCACTCTGGTGAGACCCCACCTGGAGTACTGTGTCCAGTTCTGGAGCCCCTATTACAGGAAGGATCTGGATGTGCTGGAACGGTCCAGAAAAGGGTCATGAGGATGATTAGAGGACAGACCTATGAGGACAGACTGTCCTATGAGGACAGACTGAGAGATTTGAGGCTGTTCAGTCTGGAGAAGAGAAGGTTCTGAGGAGACCTCATTGTGGCCTTCCAGTATCTGAAGGAGAACTACAAAGAAATCTGGTGAGGGACTTTTTAGGGTGTCAGGTAGTGATAGGACATGGGGGAATGGAACAAAATTATAAATGGGTAGATTCAGATTGGACATTAGGAAGAAGTTCCTAATGTCCTTCCAGTATCTGAAGGAGGCCCACAAGAAAGCTGGGAAGGGACTTTTTAGGGTGTCAGGTAATGATAGGACTAGGGGGATTGGAACAAGACTAGAAATGGATAGATTCAGATTGCATATTAGGAAGAGGTTCTTCACCATAAGGGTGATAAGACACTAGAACATTCTGCCCAGGAAGGTGGTAGAAGCCCCATCCCTGGAGGTTTTAAAGCCAGGCTGGATGTGGCTGTGAGCAACCTGATCTACTGTGAGGTGTCCCTGCCCATGGCAGGGGGATTTGGAACTGGATGATCCTTCAGGTCCCTTCCAACCCTAAGAATTCTATGATTCTATGATTCTAAAAGGAACTCCAGCCTTCAATCCATCTGGGAGAATTAGGGAAGTATGTTTTGGGGTGCTGCCAAACAGAGCAGAAATTGTGCCACAGACCTGTGAAGAAAGAGCATTTCCTCTCCACTGACTTTCATCCATGGATGAAATTTAATTTTTTCATCTTGCCTATAGGCACAGCAGATATGCAGAAGTTAGTAACTTCTCCAGTGGTTACTCTGGGAAGTTAAGTAACTTTGTCCAGGCCTTAAGGAAATCAAAGGAAAAACCCAGGTGACCTGACCCTATGCCCACATCCTTGTCAATATGAAATGATAGCACAGGTCTGAAATGAAGCCTGGTGGGTTTCTCTGTGTGAAGTTGGCCTTTTGCTAGACACAACTGAGGGAACAGCTTTTGCCACAAACGTACTCCAATTCAAACCCTGAATAGCACTCAAAAGTGACCGAATTGAAAACCCTTGACATGAAGGAAATAACATTTCACTCAGTGCAGTTTTAATTTCATCCCTCTGCCCTGGAGTCAGAGGTTTCCAAGCAGAACAGGGACTGTGGAGTGCATGTGCATTGTGGGGAGGAAAGTATGTGGGGAGATGCCGTGTGTAGCTAGTTTCGTACCCTCAGAAGCCTTCATGATTTTGGGGGGGAAAAAGGGAGAAAAAAAGGGTTTTAAAAGAATTTTTTTTTTAAAGAGGAGCTGAAAAAGACATCAAAACAGATCAAAGAAATGCATGGTAGTGGGAGGAAAAAAAAAAAAAAAAGAGAGAGAAGAGAAAAAAAAAATAAAAAAGGAAAAGCTCCTGCAGTAACATTGGATGAAAATTAAGCTTCTCAGATCTGTTTAAAAGATATTCTGTTTGATCTTTTATATCTTCTGTTCTGATTATCCAGGTTCCTTTTGATGTTGCTGAGCCCTATAGAACTGATATGTAAAAATACACATACATATGTATTAATATAGTGGGTATACATGTTCATGCACGCGCCCTCTCACTCTGTCCTTGCCGTCTGTGAATGGGAGATGTGGACCTAGTGCAGATGAGGCCACATAGGAGCTCTGACCCTGTATTGTGTGCCACATGCCATGCTGTTCTTGGGGAAAGAAAAAATCCCCTGTGGAAGTTTAGGCTGGGTGCTGCTTGATGCTGCCACACAAGCTATATCTCCAGTGCCCCGAGTGTCCAGTCCAGCAGGTGGATGCAGGAAACAGCGTATTTCATACCCATAATATCCTGCACCCTATAAGTCATTCTCTTCCTCTTTCTTCCCTCTCTGCTGCTGTGGGAGATGCTCCTTATCAGTTAATGCTTGGGGAGTTATCTAAAGGCCTCTAAGGGCTGGCTTGGCCTAATGCCAGGAGGAGAAGTGGGAGGGGCAGTCTCAGACCTGGCCAGCTGAGACTAGCCTAGCAATGGTGGGGGGAAGAAAGAGCCCTCGGGGGTTTCAGTATAACCTCAGGCGAGTAGAAGAGAAGTGCTGGGAGGCTTTTGGGTGTGCTGTAGTGGATTCTGTATGCTTTGGGATTCTTTTGTCACAGTGCTTGAAGTTTCTATAAAACACTTACTGCTTTCCATTTAAACTTTCCATCACTTCTGCAATCCATTTGTGTGACCGTCATTCTTTTGCCCCTTTCAGGAGAAAGAGTGGATCTGACTGGCCTCAAACTGGGACATCTCCTGCTTCTCTCATTTTCTTACAAAACCCTGTACCCTGAGATGCACAGATTAAGGGTGGTAGTGTTTGTCATTCTGAGTTAGCAAGCTGTAATTTTTCTGATGTCCCACTACTTCCTACTCTGTGTAACTCCCAGGCCCTTGGGAGGTCATGGATATGTATGTCCATGGAAAAAAGTCTCTCAGAGGGTGTCTGAAAAGGCATCTACAACCAAAGGGGAAACAAGACACCTATTCTTGGGGATCTTGGAGCAGTTTATACCACTTCACAGTTCCCAGAAAGGATGCTCACCTTCGGCTCCCCCTGTCTTCTGACTTCTCTGTGCCACTAAAGCCAGGTCCAAACTCCCCAGTGCTGTAAATCAAGACTTTTTTCTGCACATACCTTTGAGGTAAGGGAGTGAGGTCAACCCTACGGTGGGTCACTGATGTTAGCAAAAAGATAGGGAAGGATTCTACACAGAGCCACTCAGAGCCCCAGCATGTCAAGCCACCTGCTGTTGCTGGGGTATGAGGGAGGTGGAAGAAAGCTGCAAAAAAATCCCATTCTTGGTCAGGCAACATGTCCACTTTTTCCCAGTGCCACCACCTGCAAAGCATTTTTCATGGTGCTGTGAAACCTGGCCATTTTGGAGACAGCAGGATCCTAACCTTTATGACTACAATAAGGTCCATATCCTGATCCCCCTCACTGAGTTCAGGCTGCATTCTGACAGCCTTTGGTCCCCACTGCTGTGGGCTCACACACTTCCAAACCTGTAATCTGCATGCCTTCAAGAGGCCCTGGGAGGCAGGAAAAGAGGTGCTAAGTTCATTTTACAGCAGGAAACACAAGTGATTTCTATACAAATACCAAACAAGTAGTCAATAAAGGTGGGACACACACTACATTTTTACTTAGGCTCTCCTTCTGGGCAGGAAAGAAGCTCTTTGCCTTCCCCCTCCATCTCTGCATGCTTGGCTTTGCACTGCCAGGTGACATCTCTTTCAAGGACTCTGTCTTCCCTATCCATCTTCCTTAGAGACCATCAATTTTAACACCACATCCCTCTTTCTATGCTATTCTGCTGAGCACGATCTCAACGTACTCCAACTGAATCTGGGTTCAAGTCCATGTTTTTCTGCAGTTTTAATAAACCAGTACATTTCAAACTGTTGCAAATGTTTGGAGAAGAGTATAGGTAGCTGGGAAGTGTAGACACACCACTTTATTTTGGTGCTGTGGTTGCTTCAAACCATGTGTGCTGGTGGTCTGATCCCACCTTGTTAACTGCAGTACTGTGTATTTTTTCTGTTTCTCCTCTCTCTGTTTTCTCCTTCATCCGCATTTAGATGTTTCCCAATTAGATCTGTGTATTGCCACTCCCCTCCTAAAGGCCCAAATATAATTTAAAAAAAAACAACAACAACAAACAAACAGAAAATACACATGAAAATTATTTTTGTTTTACAGAGAGCAGTAAAATGGTCAAAGGCTTATTTGTAACTAGCAGCAGACATGCACCATTCATTGAACTAAGATGATGGGGGGATGGAGTTTAACATTTTCTTCATCTCCCTACAAATGAGTTCCTTTGAAATATATATACATAAAAAATATCAATGGAAGCAGATTTGGTAATTAAAGCAGGTGCTGATCATTCCTGGCTCTGATGCTCCTGCATGTTTTGTTGTTGTTGTGGCTGCTGTTATCTACTCTGTGGATTTATCTATTTATTTATTAACCTTTGACAGAAGTAGATTGTAACTCTGTTTTCCTTACCAGGCTTGGGGGAACAGAAAGGAGGAGGGCTTGTTGGCGGAAAATGTTTTTGTTTTGTCTCCAATGTCTTTGCTACCCAGGTGAGGGTCAAACACCCCTTTTCTGAGCTTTCCCCGGGCTTTCCCCTTCTCCAGCTCTGGTGATGGATACAAAGGCTAAGACTTGCTGTCTTCTTCTCTCCATCTTTTTTACAGATGCAAATCCCCTCTGCTCAACCTCAAGAGTGTCTCCAAGAATAAATTTGTTTTGTGGAAACACTTTCATTTGAAAGTGTTACAGAGATCTGGAGCTGAAATGTGGAATGAATGGGTTTTAATTTTTTATTCTTTTTTTCCTTTAGAAGAAACACCAGTTTAGGGCTCTTTTAAAATAATCAAAGAAAACCAACACTAAAGCATTTGCCCTTCTTCCTCACCTAGTACATTTGAATGTCTATTTTCCTTTCTGTTTCCTCCAAAACTTTTCCCTCAATGACTTCCATTACACATGAGATCAAAGGGCTTGCAACAAGGCTTTCATAATGAATGTCTAACATAAAGATGTTTGCTCCAACATTGCCACAGCTGGAGCTAGCACTGGACTTTGGGCAAGATTTGGGGCAGGAAAAAATACACAATCAATCTCCTTTCTCTCATTGGTATTTTGCTTGATGTCTGCAAGAATCACTGTTCTTTTACTCATCAAATTCAGGCAAATTCATAGAGATGGGGGTAAATTTGCTGGAAACAACTGACAGTACACATCTGTTTCATTCATCCAGAGAGAAGATTTTGCTACTTTGCTCTGGTGAGACCTGATCTGGAGTACTGTGTCCAGGTCTGGAGTCCTCAATATAGGAAGGACATGGGCCTGATGGCCTGGGTCCAGATGAGGTCCATGAGGATGATCAAGGGCTTGGAGCACCTCTGTTACAAAGACAGGCTGAGGGAACTGGGATTGTTCTGCCTGGAGAAGAGGAGGCTCCGGGGAGACCTAGTAGCAGCCTTCCAGTTCCTGAAGGGGGCCTACAAGAAGGATGGAGAGAGACTATTTACAAAGGCCTGTGGTGACAGGGTGAGGGGCAGTGGACTTAAGCTGGAGAAGAGCAGGTTTAGATTGGATGTTAGGAACAAGTTCTTTACTATGAGGGTGGTGGAACACTGGAACAGGTTGCCTGGAGAGGTGGTTGAGGCCCCTTCCCTGGAGATATTCAAGGTAAGGCTCAGTGAGGCCCTGGGCAGCCTGGTCTAGATGAGGATTTCCCTGCTGATTGCAGGGAGGTCAGACTAGATGACCTTTGGAATTTCCTTCCTATGATTCCATCCTAAAATATAAAGCAGAGAAATAAAACTGCAGAGGTTGTTAATCAAGAATAGGTTCATCCTCTATTTCAAGAGCTATTGCTCTGAACTAAGATTTGGCCATGCTCATGGAATCATAGAATCAAAGAAAGAGCTGGGTTGGAAGGGACCTCCAAAGGCCATCTAGTTCAACTCCTCTAGTAAGCAGGGGCATTCTCAACTGATCTAGTTGTATAGCTTTTGTGCAGACCAAATCGGACTGTTGAAAGGAAAATTACTCTTTCTGATGGCATTCTGATCTTCAAAATCTTCTTGACAAATCAAGTTATGAATGGGCACCAAAGATTCAAGGTTGGTTCTGTATCGCCTGTGATGCATAGTTTGAGAAGCAACTGACAGTTTCACATCCTCTCTCTCATGTTGTCCCACAACTTCAGATTAATTTGAAAGTTCAGGACTGATAGACAATTTCAATTTTCCTCCATCAGTTACTACAGCTGCTATTCCCAAAGCCCATTTGTAACCCTCAGTGTCTTTGAAACACCTGTCCCAGTATTTCACTACCCTCATGGCAAAGAACTTGTTCTTTATATCCAATCTAAATCTTGTCTAGTTTGAAGTCATTGCTCATCATGATGGAGAGAGATGTCCTGGTTCTGAGATGTCCTCTGATGCAGGCCCTTCCTAAAGGCCATATTCCAGTTCCCACAGATGTCTTTTGCCTATGTTCATGGGATTATGCCTAGACATAACCTAAGGGGCTCTCTTGACTCTCCAGGTGCGAAGGTTACCTGTATTAGTCAAAGATTTGGCCAGAATATTTGTCTTTAGTTTGTTAATGGGAATAAGATCAGAGCTGTAGGACCTTGGGAGGAATTCGTCCTTTCTGTCCCCCACCATGCCATTGGCCAAATGCTGCTGATAAGAAAGGCTTCACGTGCACCAGGCACAGCCCAGTGCTAGAGGCAAAATACCTGACCGAATGGATCACTGCTCCCATCTGCTAGGCTAAACTATATCTTTGTATGTTCAAGAAAATTGTTAAAACTGCCCAGGGAGTACATTTTCTTTTCATTTATATGTATCCATGTAACATCCATGTGTATGTTTGAGCCTGACTTACAAGGCTCTGCACATCCCTAACCCGCACTGATCTTCAGGGCTGCCCCGGGCATACAGCTTTTCCCCAGGCCTGTGGGTAGGTGCCAGCAGCTGTACACTTGGATTGAGAAATACACCTGCATACCAAAATATTTATTTCAGTGGCCACATTGCACACCAATCTGTAGGAGGCACTCTCCTGACCTAAAGTAGAACCTTTTTTCCTTTTGCTATGTCTTGTTCCTTTTTCATTTAAAGCAATTAGATTAATAAAGGAAACTGAGAAAAAAGAAAGAGCTTTGTTTAAAAAATGCTTCACCAGCAAAATAGAAGTTTCACACTTTCAGTCAATCAAATTGATTGTAGTCTCTTATTATCTGGTAGGAGCATAAATATATTTCAATTCAATGCCTTACTACTTTTTTTTTTCCTTTCTTTTTTTATTCCAGTGAATAAAATACTTTAACAAAATCTTTCTTCACTTGCAATCCAGAATACTATTTTCTGTTATGTCTACAAAGAAAACTAAATATTGACTTCAAGAATCTACAGATTTAGAGATTTGTTTTTGAAAGAGTGGGATCCATTTGATTAAACATGTGTTTATAATAAGGCATGCTTCAGTGCGAGATAATCACCCACAGCTTTCTCCTGTAGTCAACAGGGATCTGGTATGCAAAGTCAAGGGCACAACTCTCATCCTGAAACAGACATCTTGTACTTTGAGACATATCACAATTCTGCTAAAAAAAGCACTTTACTCTCTGTGTTCTATATTGAGAATCTTGAATGACTTACTTAGACAGAACGATCTACATTTTAATTAGATGTCTTAGATATGGGTAATCTTAAACCTGTCCAACTAGTACAAAAGTGAGTTCCTTTAAAGTTATTCGGGACACTAACCAGATTACGCTGAACCTAGCAGGGCTATGGTTTCCCTAAAGCTGGCTGTGCAGTGGCACATGGAAATAAATGCTTCTAATTTCAGATCAAATGCCTATAGGCAGAGGCACCAAATGTGCACGACACTGCAGGATTTGTTATTTGCAAATGCAAATATTCACTCCGTAGAGGAAATACTGTTAGCTGCATCCTTTCTCTACTGAGCACTTCCTTTTTCCTAGTATTATCAGGTCCTTAAAATGTACAGAAAAATTAGAATGAGATATAAACAGCCCCCATTCCCCACTGCCCACACTTACATAAGCACACACATTTAACAGAGGTAAACTGTATGTGTGTGTGTGTGTGTGTGTATACATATATAGAGAGAGAAGATAAAATCCACTTAAAAATGCAATCTGTAACCTTGTTACAGCTTTTCCCATTATCAGGTGGCAAGTAAAGACTTTCATACCAGTGGAGTGTAAATACTATTAGTAAGTTCTGCTACAATATTTTTGAAAAAAAAACAAGCAACCAACCAACCAACCAACCACAACAATAAAGTGTGATACCTGGAGATTAAATTATATCAAGCCTCAGCAGTACGGCAGTAAAATCTTCTTGGTGGACCTGGGTTAGGTTAAGAGGGGTTTAAGCATCTGTCTGCATCTTTCAGAGTGAGGAGAAGGACACTTCAGGCACAGTAACTTGGGATGCAAATGTCTTTCACTACTACCCCTTATAACCTCACTATATGCATTGTTGCTCTACTACATGGTATTGATTGTCTGTGTAACAAAGTTTTTGAGTAATAGTTCAACAACAGGAAAGTTCCAGACTCCCTCCTTCTCCTCCTCTGTCAGTGGAGAGGACAATTTCTCATCCTCATTACTAATTAAATTCTGTGAAACCTGATCCTGCTATGGAAGACCTAAGTTCAAACTCTCTGGTGACATCTTAAACTCACTGAATGCAGTGTACTAGGTACATAAATGAGAGGGCCAACCCAGCACTACTGTAAAGAGGTCAAGTAAAATTTTTTGGTCTGTTTGTGAAATACGTGGGCCAAGTAATCTGTTCTTGAAAACTACCAAAGCTGTACTGAAGCTTACTGATTCATGCCACAAAAGACTGAGCTTCTGCAAAGGTTTTTTTGGCTGAGAGAAAGTCTGAGAGTGACTATTATTTAAGTAGCCAGAAGGACCTCTACCTGGTGAACTGAGGGCTCTGGCTTCTGCATCACTTTGAAATACCTGGGCTGATTCTTATGATTCCTAGGTTCATTTTGATCTCTCCACCTTTTTCTTTATGTGTTCTGCCTTCTTGTAGCAGTGTCTGCCAAGCACTGAATGGTGTACAATGACACATGCCAAGATCTTACCCTTGAACTGCCAGTTCTTGGTCTGTGTCTAGGGTTCTGTCTAAAGGTTTGCTTTTGCCTGCGTGGATTTTGCAAGTAAAGGTTACACTACTCAGATCAACTAAAAGAAGGACCACTTATATGATTATTTAGGCTACCTCTCCAATAAATCTTCTGACCCTTATCCACATATGGTTTCTGAGGTGGCACAGACTAGAAACTGCAGTATGGATAGGGACACTCTTTTTTTCTTTTTTCTTTTTTTTTTTTTTTTTAAATTTTTGTGTGAGAAAAGAGAGCTCATGGGCTCAGTGAGCACAGAAACTTTTTGGCTTTGTATACAGTGAATGTGCCTACAGTTACACAGATGTATTTCATTTATGTATTAAAATATATTAACTGAAGACACAACATTTCTTTGTTGTATGGATGCACAGTATTCATATACTAAAATGTCTGCCTTTCTTATGTCCTGAGTTATTTCTTCTGTCCAGCCTCCTTATATATATGTTGCACTTAATAAGCCCATTCTAACTACTGCATTTCTCACCCTTGAAAATCAAAGGTGACTTTCATCTCCCAGCATGATCAGAAAAAAAGACTCACAGAGAATAAAGTAAAGAATTACTTTTCCCTTCCAGAATCTGTGTGGGAGGATGAGCTTGGCACAAGTTACTGGCCAAAATATCACTTATAAGTATCAAAGCTCTTCCTAGGACAGTCTCTTTCACATCCTTCTTACAATAACAACAATAGCCTTAGTATTGTTTTAAAAGAGAGAGCAGAGAAGATGTGGGGGTGGGAAGGGCAGGAATTACAGCCATTATATTAATCAGATAGAAAAGCTCTGTCTCACAATTCTTTCGTTAGCTGGCAAGACAGGTGTCCTCCGACCTCCAGAATCACTTACTTCCTTGGTAACAACTACTGCTGGCAGATGATCCCTCTTGTAGACTTCATCCATATTCAAAGAGTTGTCACATCCAACTGATGCTAAGAAGCTAATCAAGTGGGTTTTTTTCACTTTCTTTCTCATTTTGTTTCCCATTTTACTCTTTCTTTTGTGTTAGAAAGATGGTTCCCCATCATATAGTCAAATTCTTTTGAACCCTGGGAAGGGGCCAGATCCATGGGGAAATGGAGACTATTCCTTTTCTGTTCACACATGAAGTCTCTGATGATTTTTCCCTTTTTACACATTAAGCATGCAACCGCTTTACATTCTGATTAACAGCATTCAAGAATGACCAAGCACAACCAGAGGCTTTACTAAGACAGCTGTCACACTGCACTTACTGTTTCAGGGCAGGTTGAAAATTTCCCATCAAAACTTTTCTGAGCTAGAAAATTAAATTTCCAGGGCTTTCTAGGTTTTGAAAGGACATGGCCTTATTAAAGTAGTTGATTTTACAACAGATGGAAGATGAGAGAAGTTGAATTAAAATTACATTTTCCACAGAGAAGGGTAATATTTTCACTGATATTTTCATTTTGTTTGCTTTTTTTCCCCTTGGTAAGCCCATCAGCTATACTATGTTTCCTTCCTGTGTTCATAATCAGACTTGCCAATGTGTTTCTGAAGTATCTACCAGTAGCTTATATAAGAATGGTTTATAGGCATTTGATATATTTTGTAGAAATTTAGTTTCTAACAGAGATTTTGTGGTCATCTATTTTAATCAGATTCAAAGACTAAAGTGAGGTAGTTTTAAGCACTGAGGATGAGAATGCTGAGTCTGAAACAGCAACTATGTAGGAAAAACTGAGTTATATTGTTGATGAGAAAAATGAATATGCCATTTCAGCAATTCTGCATTCTGAGATTTGTAGATTTCTGATAATTTGATTATTCATCTAGGGGGAAATATGAGGCCATTGATTTCAGTTAGACAATGACTCTTTATTCACAACTGTATGTTGATGGCTATCAGTTAAATATGAGGAAAAGTGTATCAAAGTCAAGAATTCCTTCTCTAGAAAACAGAATTTTTCAGTAAGAAGTTCCAGAACACCCAAAATATCTTGTTTCCAGCTTTTGAATTTGTTGTATGATTAGACAGAGACTTTCTAAAATAGTTCCACATTTTTCTGGACAATATTTGTAAACATTTGACCTGAAGATTCTTTGTTATAAAGCTTCATCCATAAACAATAGCTTTTTTACAATGGCACTGATTTGTACAATTCAGAGGAAGTGCTGACATCAAGCACTCGTTTCAAGCAACTAAAAATATTGCTTTAAATCCTAATGGCATCTGTTCTTCTTCCATGACTTAATTCAAGGGGAATAAATATGTATAACAAAGGAAAGAAGAAGGCTGAGGCATGCTGGTACCAGACAAACACTGCTCCTACAAATCTCCCTTCTTTCCACCATCCATTGCCAGGTTTCTTGTTGGAGTATGCAATGCATAATTTGCTTTTCATGTCTTTCCTTTCACCACCCTGTGGGTACAGATTCTTCCATAGGCATCCTTGGTGTTACTGCCATTCTTGTCACTGGTGCAAACTGAAGCTGGCTGGTAGCTTTACTTATACAAGTGAACACTCTGTGGGATTGCTCCCGCAGCTACTTAGCAGCCTCTGTCTTCTTGACTCTATTTTTGGACCTCCCTCTCACTCTCTCTTGTCCAGCAATGTCTCGTCTCACGGACACTGGAGAGCTAAGTTCATTAAAATGGAATTTGGTGGGTTAATGCACAAAATTACCTCTGTTTACATCTGTTACCTGTCACTTTTAATGCTCTATGCCTTTTATCACTTAATACTTCCACTACCCAGCCATGCCAACTTTCAGCGGGCAGCAGTTGTAAATTCAAGTTAGCATTGCTTGCTGTGTGCACTCTTTCCTACAGAAGCCTTCTTTAATGGGCTATGCGAGCTGGTCTCTTGGCCAAGAATATTTTTTTATGGGTAAGACAGAGCTACATCTGTGCTGATATCCAGAAATGCCAAGAATATCCATAAATTATTTTCACAGGCTGAATTATAGTTCCTACAGTATTGTTAACTCTATGGCTACTGCAAGATATTTCAGATAAGGGGGAAAAAATGAAACTGAAGATAAGCTTTTGTCTGAGGTGGACACTGAACCTGAATCTTCAATATCTCATCTGGGCTGGGCTGAAATATTTCAACTAGAAGTTCTGTGGTGGTTGGTGGTGGTTTGTTTTGTTTTGTTTGTTTTTTTTCCCATGGAAGACAGCTTAGCAGTGAGTTAGTGGGTGACCGCATAATAAAATTCATGCCTATGAGACAATCAAGAGGTGGAGACCCATGTGGACCCCAGTACTTGGAGATGAAAGACAGTACCTCATTCCTGGTTAGGAACACAGCAGACTCTGCTGTCTAGGGACCAAGTCACAGCCTGCAATGCAATGTGTTGCTTGAGTATAGTATATACTCCTGGTTGCACAGCACTGCCCCAGGTACTAGAAAATCTTGAAAAACAACCCATTTTTCTGTCAAACGTGCCACATCCATCACCTTCACCTCTTTTGAGCTGTGTGAGCAGTTCAGGAGAGATGCTGAAAGGATGAAAAGTAGCAGAGTGCATTATTTCCACAGACCTTGGCAGTCAGTGTCTAGTGTCCCACATCTGCAGGAGCTCAGTCCGTGATATTTTATTTTTGGCTTGCTGTTAGCATGACACCCAAACACCTAACTGAATACCACAGCAAAGACAGGAAATCTTCTGCCCTCTGAAAATCAGGTACATACCAACACGGGACAGCTCAGATCTGGATCAGAAAAAAAGGACTTTAAAGGCTTCCTTACTCACACTTTCTTCCTTCTCTTTCGTCAGCAAATTAACATGGCATCAAAGTGTCTGCCACCCTGATCTCTGACCATGAGCCTATTAAAATTGCATTGGAAGTTAACAATGAAGACAGAGAACAAAGATCAAATGAATAATGCATAAACAAAACACTTCAATTAGATATTGAATAAAATAATATAAGTACATTAGATAGCAAAATATTTTGAACTATAAATTAAATGGGGAAATTGTATTTTTTTTCACCACTGGGAGGAAAAAATGAAAGGAAAAAAAGAGATGTATAGGCTTTGATTGGCTGACGAGAATAAATTGGGGACATTCATACTTCTTTGCTGTGTAAGATTAGTAATTTCATGTGTTTTTGTAAGATAACTTTTAGGTCATGTGATTTCATCAGCCAGTTGAGCTGCCAGGCTCTTCACTGGCACTCAGTAATGAAGTGATATGGTAGGGTAGGACACAGTCACCTATCTTTTCATAAATGCATCGAGTGGCATTTGAGATACCTTCCTACCTTTCTGGTTCATTTACATTACACGAGAACCCTCTAAATGTTAAAGCTTTCACTTGCAGTGAAGGTTTGACGCTTCCAACAGCATCTAAGGATATCTGTCTTGGAGTGGCATAAAAATAATGATGTGTGGTTGTGTATGTGGGGACGGGGCTGCACACATGTATGTGCAACAGCCAGCTGAGAGGCTCTGGGGCTGTCTCCGGCACCAAAGCAATGTATGGCGTTCATCCAAGTTGACAGGCCTACCCAACCTGAAATCATCTGAGTGCAATTTCTGAAATTGTTTGAAAGTGGAGTGTCAGGAAGATGTTTGCATGGCGGCTGACATCTCCTCCCGGCATGGTTTAATGACATCCCTTCCTTGTCATAACTCTCCTCAAGCTCCACAAATAATAGAAGTGGTGGAAGGACTTGGCAAGACAGAGCTGAGGGCAGGAACAAGAACACGGGGAAGGGCTAGGAGTCAGGAAACTGCAAATCACTGGAGTCAAAACCACTTGAAAAGACTTGAAGCAGTCTGAAGATTTGCACCTGGAAGGGTTCTGGGCATGTCTTGCTTTCTACATCATTCTCCCATCTTGTTAAACAAAGGATACAGATTTACCTGTCTTTAACAATACACTCAGCCTAGAACTAGAGGCAAGAATGAAAACCCTTTATGTATGGAGGATTGTCTATAAAGGTACTAATTGTCTTGATGTATGTATTACAATAATTTTTGTGGGTGCAAGGAGGAAAAGGGTGGTGAATTGTGAGAGTTCATCCCATCCCCACTTGCCTTCTGGCTTTGGTGGAACTAACAAATGGGTTGCATGTGGAGATAGACTAAAATAAACAATAATTTAAAAAATGGAGCTAGCTGGGTCCATCTTGACTAAGTTGTGGAATTTGGACTCCTAGCTTTTCAAATTATCTCTGCTATATTCCATGCTGTCTTAGCTTGGGTGAGACGCCCCATGTTTTTCACCTCAGTCTCCACCCTTGTGAGACTCAGAAGAGAAAAAAAAAAATTAGGAAAAATTTCTTCACTGTAGAAGTACTGGAACAGGCTGCTCATGGAAACCGCCATTCCTGGAGCTATATAAAAGATGTATAGATGCAGTGCTGAGTGATGTGGTTTAGTGGTGACCTGGCAGTGCTGGGTTAACAGCTGGATTTGATGATCTTACTGGTCTACAACAACTGAGATGATTCTATGACTGATTCTGTGATTCTGTGAGAAGACAATGAAGGACTGTGGAACAAAGATTAATACAAGAGCAGACCAAATGCATCAAGATGACATGAAACATGCTTTGACACAGTCACATACGGGATGAACATAGTTCTTTTAAAATTGCACACTGGCATTACATGGTCTCAATTGTATGCAATTATAACTAGAAAAAAATGATCAGGTATTAAGTGACAGAGCTTATGCTGATGTCATATTTCTCCTGCTTCCAAAGAAAGAGGCACATTTTCCAAGGATTTTTTGATAAGCGTTACTCACTTGTCAACTGAGAAACCAGACTACGGGCCTCTTTTTTTGGTCAGTTCAGTGCATGAGGGAAAAGTGCTCCCCTGGATTTCTGATGGCGAGTGCATCCAGCAGAGTAAGCTATGTTACCCACAAAGTCTGTGTGCTGCCAGGCAGAGGAAAGGCTTGTTTCTGTCAGGCATGAAGACAGTGAGATTGCTTAAGAGATGGGGAACCAGGTATACTCCTTTCCATATCTCTGCATGTCTGTCTCAGCTACCCGTGCAGCATTAAGAGGAGATCAGGAACAGAAAGCGTGCTTCCGCTGCTGAAAGAAACATGATTTTGTAGGTGCTTGGTGTTGGATGATTTCAATGTACAATACAAAGATAATTTATAGTAATCATGAGTAAAACCTTGAGGCCTTTAACAGTCTTTTGTGGGGCAGAACAACCACATAAGCTGATGACAAGTTTGCTGTCTCAAGGACTGAGTAAATGACCGAATGGCTGTCCAAGGACTGTATCAGTAATAATATAGCAGAGGGAATGGAAGGACTCTTTAACTAATACACCTGAGGAAGGGCTTTTGTACACCCAAATTCTGTTTTCTCCCATCCCTCCATGCTTAACAATTTTTAGTATGCAGTCTAATAAGAACAGATGAGTGGATTTTTGCTTAGTAACTTTGTAAAAAAACCAAAACAAACCCAAACTGAAATAAACAAACAAAACAACAAGAAAACAAAACAACACAAAAGTGAAATATGAATGTGCTTTATAGAAGCAAAAGCTTGTTTGGCCAACTCTATCTCTGATATAATGCACTCGAGCACAGTAGTGACTCATTTTAATCACTGTATGCAGCTATGTGAGGCATGTGTACAGCTCTCCACTACCCTTGGTCACCTCCACAAGTCAGGTACATGGAGAAATCTCCCAAGCCCCTTTGTAAATGTCTTTCTGGCAGATGTACAGTGGGTAGTCTCCTGAGGATGAAAGGACATCTCCTGAAGAGCAGAAGCCTTCATTCCTTCCTATGGTAGTGATGATGGACATTGTAGTAGCCTCTCAGGCTTCCATGTGCTCTGCCAGCCCTTCAGGAGAGCATTTACAAATTAAACAAAAGCGGCAACAGATGCTTTCACATTACTTCACAAGGAACTGAATGACAAGGTAAAGGAAGAGAAAAGGAAGAAAAGGGCTTTGTCAAAAGGAATGTGTACATTAATGTTCAAGGTTATCTTAATCAGGCTCACACCTATGGCATTAGGGGAGTTGCTATCCACTGAGAATGTCTGTCCTTCAAATGAGTTGTTCAGCTAGTCTCCTTTCTCTTGCTTCTCTTATTTTTTCTGGCAGAAGATAAAGGATTCCAGTGCATTGACTTAGTCAAATATTATAGAATCAAAGACTCATTGCAATAATGGCCAGTGTCCCTGAATCCAGACAGCCATATGCATGCAGAACTGGGTTTGTATGAGTTGCTCTACATTAGTCTCACATATTGGTCCTTTGAAGAAAATTACTCATTTGGAAACATGTACTGGAAGGACGCTTCTAAGCCTTTCAGAAAAGACAAGCTACACCACACTGACTGCTGCACTTGGGTCACAACAACCCCATGCAATGCTGCAGGCCTGGAGCAAAGTGGGTGTAAACTGTCCAGCAGAAAAGGACCTAGGGATGCTGGTTGACAGCTGGCTGAACAGGAGCCAGTAGTGTACTCAGGTGGTGAAGAAGGCCAACAGCATCCTAGCCTGGATCAGAAACAGCGTGACTAGCAGAAGTGGGGAAGTAATCATACCCCTGTACTTGGCATGGGTGAGGCTGCATCTTGAATCCTGGGTTCAGTTTTGATCCCCTTACTACAAGGACATGGGGGTGCTACACCATGACCAGAGAAGGGCAACAAAGCTGGTGATGAGCCTGGAGGACTGGTTTCACAAGGAATAGCTGAAGGACCTGGGATTGCACAGCCTGGAGAAGACGATGCTGAGGAGAGACCTCATTGCTCTCTACAGCTCCCTGTGAAAGGAGGTTGCAGTGAGGTGAGTGTTGGTATCTTCTCCCTATTTTCATGTTGTAAAAGGAGAGGAAATGCCTGAAATTGTGCCAGGAGAGGTTTAGGTTGGTAATTATGAAAAATTTACTTCCTGCAAGCATGGTCTGGCATTGGAACAGGCTGCACAGGGAGGTGGTGGAGTTACTGTCTCTGGATGTCTTCAAAAAACCTGTGGCCATGGCCTTTTGGTACATGGTTTATAGGCCATGGTGGTCTTAGGTTGAAGATTGGACTCGATGATCTTGGAGGTATTTTCCAACCACAACAATTATTTGATTTTAAAGGACTTAGTCCTGCCTCTGTGTCACCATTCCTTAGTTCTGCACAACAGATTCCCCTCTGCAATACTGTTTGTGGACTGCTATAAGGCACACAGATACTAGCATTTGTCCCAATCTGCACACTGCTCTTCAAGGTTTCAGTGTTTGCAAAGAGTATACGGGTACGACAGTAAGCAGAGCTGCAAAACCAAGGGATCCTCACTTTTCTTGCAGTAGGTATCTATGTTTGTTGCTGTGTCCCCTGAAAACACTGGAGGTGCATATGACACCTGATTGCTTTTCAGTGCCATGAACATGGTTCAGGTTTGAGGACATGTTTGTGAAAGTGACTGACAACTTGAAGAAAGAAACTGAAGCTTGAATTTTATTGAGTGCTTAGATCAAAGTCTGATGCAGTTAATGTAATCTTTCCTTAATCCTCACTGGGTTTTAATGAAATATCCAGCCAGCTCTTTACCCTGAGGATGGTAGAACATTGCAACAGGTTGCCCAGGAAGGGAATTGTCCTTGCTTACTGTGGCAGAGGTTGGACTAGATGACCTTTGGGAGTCACTTGCAACTCAAACCATTCTATGATTCTTCAGGTGAGAATACCTGGAACTCATTTCACGTCATGCCAAATATTTTAAAAACTTGAGTAAAGGCCAATTGAAGCATGTAAACTCTCTCTATTACTGAGGGAAAGATCTAGATTCCTCAGGTTGAAGAGGGACTCCTGTCCCAGCTATTAAAGTAGAAAATTAACTTAATGCCAGAATTTATTCAGGTTACTGTGGAAAAAATTCACATCAGTATGAACCATTTCAACTATTGGACATCAGGATAAACTCCTGAGGGAGGTAGTTGGTTACTCTGCTCTGGACATTTTAGAGGCCCACCTTGGCAGGGTGCTGGGCCATCTCATTTAAACTATGTTCTTACCCTGAAAGGTTGGGCTAGATGATCCTTGAGGTCCCTTTTGACCTGGTATTCTATGAGTCTATGGATATATGAAATATGCAGTTAAATCTTAAGGCAAGCTGAACAGATATAATGCAGAAAGTCTGTTAAACTGTTAGAGTGCAGAACAAAATCTAAGAATAAGACCTCGTGTACAGATCCTTGTGAATTTCTTACATTTTATAAAGCCTGGCTTTCTTGGGTGTCTCCATGACCCCAGATAGTGTTTCCTTTGCTATTTACCACATGATGACAATGAGAATGGTAGAGTTTAATTGTTATTACCAGAGGACATTTAAGGTAAATACTGTGCAATTATCCATATTTAAATAAGTGTCTGAGGAAGAATAACGCAACTTGGAATAACCAATACTTTAACAGAGAGGATATCTAATTCTATTAGAGATATTTAGGATAAAGTACTTCAATGATTTAAGTAGATGAGTATCAGGGGAGTTTTGATGGGATGTGCACTCTTTTTCTGGTTTTGGTTTGTTTAAATTCCTTTTAGTATAACATCCACATAATCAAAGGGGGATTGCAAACAAAAAAAACCCCAAAACATGAATCTTACAGATGAACCCAGGGTACATATATTTAAATTAGAAATGTTTCTGAAAGGCTTGTCTCTGATATTTAACAGTGCTGCATCCTAATCCATCTTCAAAGAAATCCCTGGAAACGGATGGATGCTTACCACACTCTGAAAATTAGTTAATTTGTTTTGACCCTAAACACAAATAGAGAAAAATAGGCCCTTCTTTTTGAATACTTTTCCCTGTAAGAATATTTATTCCTGAGCCTTGACCTTACACTTGGTTTACAAGTCTCTAATAATCTTAAAGCATCCCAAAGCAGTTGCGATATCTGTGTTCAAGCTGAAAGACAGCAAGCAGGGACAGGTTGTGGAGGGAAGTCAATAGAGTAGGTAAGCTTTCAGTCTTTGAACTCCACGAGCCTTCATTCCTGGATATCAAGGCAAGGAAGGGGTTATTTCCTGGCAGAAGAATTAGCCTAAAGTGATGGACTGATCAGGAGCTCTCCTGACACTGTCAGGTCCATTGAGAGAGGTCTACCCACATGAAAGGCCTGCGATATCACTAACAAATTTCTTAGCAATTGATTATAGAATCAAAACTCATCATCTGTCCTCAGTGGCCCTCAATGTAATTCCTGCTAGTGTTAAAAGAGTGACTTATCTCTTTTGATATAGATTAGGATTAAAACACACAAGGGGGGTGGGAGTGGTGGAAATGGAATTCAAGCCTTCCACCTGTATCTTCTCATCTTGGAGCTTAGTTTAATCAAACCAAAAAACATGTACAGGTGGCCTGCATAGTAGCTGTTTAAAAGCTTCCAAATGCTCAAGATGTTTATGAACACAATTTATATCTTATCATCCTCTGTCCTCCACACTCCTGCATGCCTCCTTTGATTACAAAAGAAAGTGAAACACTAAATATCAAGTGCATTTACATAAAGCTGGATGTCTGGGATTGCCCCTCCTCACCTCCTGCCATGCTATCAGATCTAGAGAGCAGTTTGGGCAGACAGCCTGCATTCTTCTCCCTTTCTATCCATATGCACCTTGTGGCACATTTTGTGTTTTAGAATCATAGAGTAGTTTGGGTTGGATGTGACCACCAAATGTCATCAAGTCCAACCCCCCTGCAGTGAGCAGGGACATATTCCATTAGATCAGGTTGCTCAGAGCCTTGTCAAGCCTGACACTGAATATCTTCAGGGATGGGGCTTCAACAACCTCTCTGAGCAACCTGTTCCAGTGTTCTGCTACCCTCATGATAAAGAAGTTGTTCCTAACATCCAATTTAAAACTACTCTTCTCTAATTTAAAATGATTGACCTTGTCCTATCACTACAGGTCTCTGTAAACAGTCCCTCTCCTGAGAGCCTTCTCTTCTCCAAGCTGAACAACCCCAGCTCCTTCAGCCTGTCCTTGTAGCAGAGATATTACTGTCCCCTAATCTCTAGCCCTCCTTTGGGTTCATTCCATCAGACCCATGCACTTCCTGTATTGAGGGTATCAGAGCTGGACACAGTACTCCAGATGAGGTCTCACCAGAGCAAAGCAGCAGAATCACCTCTCTTGATCTGTCAGCCACACTTTTAATGCAGCCTAGGATGCAATTTGCCTTCTGGCCTGAAAGCACACACTCTTAGCTCACGTCCAGTTTCTCATCTACCAGCACTCCCAGGTCTTTTGAGACAACAGGCGTCTCTAATTCCCATACTGGGGTTATAGCCCAACGTATAAGAGCTGCACCACAACAGAAGAGGATAGAACAGCTCTTCATCAGAGTCATTGTACAGAAACTAGTAACTACAGTTCGTGCAATGATACTCTCTTCCACTCATTCACATTCAGAGGACTGGCAGCCAATGATCTGCATGGGTAGGCAGAGACTCAGCTTTAACCACATCTCCATTCCTTCCAGAGGTATGTCTACTCTATTTTTGAAGCAGCCCTGCTTGCTGCTAGGGGACTACAGGAAGCCCTGACCAAGGAATATTCCTTCTACAGATCTCCTGCACTCCAGGAATATTGAATGTTGTTGTTCATGACAGGCAAGGCATCAATCCTTTCCACTACTGCATTGTAACATGTGAACTAATTGATATTTCTTGTATTTTTCCTACCCTTACTCTGCCACCTCTGAAATTTTTGAAACTTTTTTCATTTATCAGGAAAAATAAATGAACAAATAATTAACCTCCAGAACTCAAAGATATCTTATTAAAGTTCTGAACATATGTTAGTTAGGAAAAAGCAAACAAACAAACAAACAAAAACCCCAAAACATTTCAAAAACCACCAACCCTAAGTGAAATTGGCTGATAAAGTAAGAATCCCACAAAGGGCTGTTCTTTCAATCATCCAGTATTTCTCCTGTAATTTCCTCAGAGATTGTGGAATGATTTTCCAGATGTCTCTGTTCCTTCCAGGTGGCATGTTCAACATGATTTGGAACAAGGCCAATCTTATGCTTCTTCTGATACAGGGAAGAGGATACTGTACAAGGTATGTATAAGCACATACTTCTACATTTTTTGAAACACAAATAGCACCTTAAGTGTGCAAGTAAAGCACCACTCAGAGGAAGGGTGATTTTCTTGCAAGGCTGACAAAATTGCCCTGTATTAGAAAAGAACCACCTTTGGATGAGTGAAATGAAAACCAAGGGCAGTCGTTGCCACAAGGGGTTGTAAGGAAGTGGCAGAGTTTCCTACTACTATTTAATTCCACTTACATAAATTCTATTTACCCTCAAAGTGACTTTGTTTGGTTTTTTTTTCAGGGTACCCTGATGTCTACAGGAGCTACAGATGCATAGTTGCTAATGAGGACCTCCATCCATCTCAGCATCTCCTTTATCTGAAAAAGACCAGCTATAGCTGACAACAAACTGGACTATTCCTTAACAGATAAGTCTGCTCCACTTTTCACGAAATACTCTTTCCACCCTAAATATCCAATTGCTTTTCTATAAGCAATAACTTAATTTATTTTTGGGACTGTCTCACAGCCTTGCTCTCCATCAACAGAGAGATGAAGCTTATCAGTGCCATCAGTGGCCCCTGACTCCCTGCAGTGGAGGGATATGACAGTGTAAATACCATGGGTGCATTTTAATACTTGTGATTTTTAAATGGTGAAGAGAATCTTTGATGTTAAGACAATAATAGCTGGACTTTGGCTGTGGCAGAGAGAGCTGAGAAGTATCCTTGAGTGGGGTTTTCATTCTGCCTCCTCCCAGGATTGATGTTATCTGGACCCATAAGAATCTGCTGTGTTTTAAGATGAAAGCAGAAGAGGCATTCCCCCACCCCCTCATGTTGCCTCCAGCATGCCAGCATCACAAGCTAAGCATAAACAAAGGGCCTTGGGTCAACATTGCTTCAGCTCTGCAATTCTTTCAGCTCAGACTCCATGTACATGTTTTTACATTTTCAATGTCTTTTTTTTTTCCCCCAGTCAAAGCCCAGACTTCTAATGGGGAAGTTTGTTTTTTTTTAGGGGGGGAGGGAAAGTATCTAAATGTTGTTGAAGAGACATTTCCCTTCCTCCAAAAATAAGTGTGATTTTCTGGAAAACTCCTTAATCTTGTGCTGTCAAAATGACCTGCATTTAATTGAAAACTTGTATCACCAATGGGAAGGTGTAATAGTCATCATTCATTTGCAACACCCACCTGAGCTATCTGTTCAGTCCATCTACTACCCTGTATGAATGTAGGTAACTTCCAAGGATAATCAGGAAAATTAGAAATTTCAGCTGGTTTTTTTTTTCTGGTTGTTGTTGTTGTTTTCCAAATTTTTTTTTTGCTCCTCTAAAAATAAAAATGAGGACCAAGAACTCTTCTTCAGCTTAGGTTCACTGAGACTTTCCATCTCTATAATTCTCTGAATATTAAAATAACTTTTTTTTTTGATAACCAAAACAAATTCAAATATAAACATGTATACTTTAAAATATTGAAACAAGGAATGTGCACAATTCTCACCTGGTATCTCTTTCACCAGGAGAGGTGTTGAAAGCAACAGTTTGCTTTGAACTGCCTTGTTTTTGACCACTAGATTTTCCAGTAAAGTGTAGGAACCATCTTTCCCAACTGGAGATGTTTAAAAGTTAGATGTCTAAGCTGGTCCTCCAATTTTATTGTTGTTTTGGATATATAAACAGCTCCTGAGAGTAATTCATCTGGCTTTTCTTGCACAATTTTCTTTGGTGGCAATAAAATAACATGTGAGGGTGCCTGTTTTTCTGTACTGATTATGAGGAAAGACTGGTATGACTAATCCTTTTCAGACATCTGGCTTTTAGGACACTTAAATCAAGAAAGATGAAACTTGCCCCAACTGGACTGGCAGAAAATACCCTCAAGCCTTGTTATTAACATCTCTATGATCACTGCTATGTCAGATTTTCTGGTAGATGCTGACTCCTGGACACTATTCATGGACAAATAAGACCACATCCTTGTATCTTAGAGCAGCAGGAAGAAAAACATAAGATGTCACCTGTAGTGCACAACTTGCTTAAAAGTGCTGCTGAAGGGCCAGAAAGTTTGGAGACTGCTTTGTACCAAGTCATCAAAGAGAGTACTGGAAATAGACTATATTTGTCTCTAAAAATCTCTTTTTCATTTGCACCTCAGGTTTATTTCCCCAGAGTTTGTAACAGCGGGGTTCTAATTTTGGATACGTGACTGTCTTTTACAGAGACAGTCACCAAGACCATGAGATTGACAATAAGTTTTTGGATGTGGGAATCAGCAACAAATTACTTTTTGAAAGTAATTTGAGCAACATTGAGTAGCTGATAGATTCAGGCCACAAACACTTTCACCTGAATCAAGACAACCAGCCAAAACAAATACATAAGCCTGGAAGAAAACAGCTTTCTCGTACTGGAGGGATGACTGGGTCACTGAGCATAGCAGTACTCATTATAGATAGAAAAAATATCAAAGGAAGGATAACGAGGGAGAGCTTACATGATCTAGGAAGAAGAAAGGTATATAGGGAAGAGCAGAGGACAGTTGAGTTATTCTATCCTGTTGAGATCTTAAATGAAAACTAAATGGGAGTCTAGAAAGATGAGGGAAGAAAGCATAAAACACAATAAGTTTGGCATCTCTGCTCTCCGGTCAGCCCATTGTGAACCTGAAAACAACCTCAGGCTGGAGAGCTCCAGCTATGACTCTGCCATGGATGGTCCCCCATCCCATTGGTGGAAGAAGGACAGAAAGAGAAATTGCTGGTATTTCCATCCCTGCATTTACCCCTCAAAACCCCCTACCCTACTCTTCTTCTGCAAGATGACAATAAAAACATCTATTCCCTTCCTTCTCCTGTAGACCGGGATGAGTGGCTTTGTGGAAGCAGACCTCTGAAAGAGATGAATTCATGCTTTAAGACCTGCAGGATGATTTTCTTTTCCAAAAGTATCTTCTCTGACCTGATCCTGTTCCCAGAATGAGGGTTGATACCAATCCCTCCCAACTAGAGTGAGGATAGACTGGCCAGCATGCAAGCTCTTCAGAAAGTGTTACTGAGCTTATGTACAGCTGCCCAGCAGGACAGAGTTGTCTCTCTGCAGGACCTTGGTGGCTACATCTACATTACTCTGTAAGGGAACCATCTGGAGCAGCGGGGAACATGGCATACTCTACCTCCTGCAGACTGACTGCCTGTGGAGAATTTGTTTGAGCCTGCCTGGTAGCACACTAACCTTCCAGATATCACTGGACATGTGAGGTCTTGTGCAGTGTGAGCAGAGTATACTTGACATACCTTAGGCCATTCTTGCAGGCTCATTATCTGCACAGAGGGTGGTCTTGAGTTCTCAGGGCTACACTGTAGACATCTTACAACAAGAGTTATTCAGTTCCACCTGCTCACAACCAGCTCTTCCCCTCTTTTGGACAAGAAAGTACTTTTGTCCACCTGGGTCACTTTTCCCTCTTTCCCTTCACCCAACTGTGTAAAACCACACAAAACATCAGAGAAGGAAAACTGATTTATCATAACAGATCAGAGTGTGTGTACATTGCATAAAATACTCTGTTTGTGAAAAAAGGGAGCCATTCAGTCAATTTGATAGCTCTGCTCTCAAGGGATTAAAATACCCCCTTTATGTCAGCAGAGAACCTGTATATGGTTTGCTTTGGTGCCTTCGGAATGCTCCTGTCTCTGGTGGACAAAGCCAGACATATCTGGGGTTCAGTGTTTCCTGAGTACTTTCCACTTTGATATCTTGCTTTGTTTATTTGTTAAGTTCTTGTGTATCCCTGACATGAGGATAATCAAAATCTCTGGGAGATGGGAGCATCCTCCCTGCTATAATGAGTGGAGCTTTGCCTGCACCCTGGTGACCCTAGGCAGACATCTCTCTCACCTGGTTGATGGGTCTGTAGTGGTTTTCCATACACCTCCCCATCTTTAGCTATCCAGCTAGCTCTGTCTTTTAAAGATCTAATGTTAGGTAAGGTAAATAAATCTTATCCTAATTGACTGTATCAAGATAATCCAGGTAGCCTGTGACAGAATAGTGCAGAGAATTTACACCAGAGGCTAATGTCCTCCTCAGCCTCGAGTTCATGTCTGTAACGTGAAATAAAAATACATCAAGGGCTATCAAATAGAAAGACATCACCCTTGGCTCACAATCTTTTGGACTACAAATCATGGGAGATGGGATGAATATATCAGGGAAGAATAACTGGTGCTTGTCCTGTTTTAATATTTTTTTTCTTTGGCACATATTCTTGGCCACAATCAAAGATCGGATATCAGGCAGATGTTTGGGTTGCCCCAGCCTTGTCATTCTGGTGTTCCTCTCTATCTCAGACCTTGCATCAGCCTACTGACAACAGCGTTTTAGTGATGACATTGTTCCAAACTTCCTTGATCCAGGTCACATTGGAAGGCTGTAAAAGGTCTGAGAATTAATTCCAAATTGCACAAGTGGAATTCCTACACACTGGACTGTCCACCACCTGGTTACTACAATTAGTTTCAAGCACAGACTATCCAACATTTTTCAGATGCTATCTCTGATCAGTTGATTGCAGATTTTGGTGTTTTTTATTTTTTTTGTGTGTGTGTGTCCCCTTTTTTTTCCTTTTTAATTAAAAAAAAAAAAAAGAAAAAAGAAAAAAGAAGGGAACACTTCAGATAAATTCAAATAATAAATAAACCAGCTGAGATTGAGGTCTCCTCATGGATATTCAGTAAGCTGCAAAAGAATCAAAATCTTTTGCATACATTATTAATTTCAAAGTATTTGTTCATCTTGACAGTCATAAAATTATACAATACATTAAAAAAAAAAAAGTAAAAAAAAAGTCCAGTCAAAATATTTGGCTCCAGCCCTGTCTTACAGAGAAAATCCCACGAGGTTGGTATTTGGGATGAATGACACTTCTGTGTCTCTTCTGATGGTATCTGGGGGTGTGCAGAACCTCCTAATCCAGCCTGGTAGATGGAGTACCATATAGAATAGAATAGAATAGAATAGAATAGAATAGAATAGAATAGGAATAGAATAGAACAGACCAGGTTGAAAGGGACCTTCAAGATCACTGCGTCCAACCTATCAACTAATCCAACCCTCCTAATCAACTAAAACATGGCACCAAGCACCCCATCAAGTCTCCTCCTGAACACCTCCAAACACCTACAGGTACAGCTGCTCATTGACTCTGGGAGGGAGGCTTCATTTCATCTTGAACATATTGCTCCACATTCCTCCCCCAGCAGAAAAGTGAGGATTTTGGTGACAGCACTTTCACATTTCTCAAATGTTTTAGGCCATTCAAACCCATTTCAGCTTTTTACCAATAGGTTCTGTTCAAAGTAAGCTATGTTGCAATAACTCTTGCTTGGACTTATACATGATCCTTTCTGCTACCTTAATTGAGGCACTAGGGGAAGATTGTTGTGCATTGTTGTCACTTCACGGTGGTCTTGTTTTATATAGGAGGGTCCTTGGGTTTGTTCCAGCAAACAAAACAGAGATCAGGAGTGTGCTGCTCAACTTCCTCCTGACTTGATCTTCCTTTCTCAAATGTACACCTGGCATCTTTTCCCTGCACAACATGATAAATCTGCCTCTACAAAAGGGAGGGACATTGTTCTATGCTGATTACTTATGGCTGGCCATGGTCTTTGTGTTCATGTTACACTGCCAAGTGAAAAGGGGTCGGACTCATCTTCATAAGGGCGGATGCCCTATCAGCTGTCACTTTGCTGCAATTCCTTCTACTTCTTATGTCCCAAGCCACTGAAACTACAATTTGTTTTCAAAACAAGAGTTATAGCAAAATCCTTATCAACACACAGCAAAGTGTGCCAGAAGAGCACACACTGCAGTACAACAAGTCTGCTCCAGGCTCTTATAACCCTTGCATGGGCTGAAGCAAGTGAAGATGCTTTTGATTATTTTTACTTACACATGCTTTCATATGCACATTTTATGTGTCTCTGTGTGTATAAAGACTAGAGCAAAAGAACTATTATTAGAAACAAATTTAGAAAGTAATGTAAGTGCTTCCACTTTGTTCTATCCAGCATCTTACATACATCATACATGCCTTCATCACTGCAGCATTTATTTATCTCTCTGATTGTTGCTTCTTTTTAAGGCTTGATCTGAGGCCAGGTTTTGTAATGAGTTTAGTGAAAGGATCAAAGGATGAGAATCACCATCTGTCTAAAGAAAACAATAGTATTTCAAATTGCATGATGGTATCTGGCAGGGAAGGCAGATTGTTGTGCTCCTTAGCTACATCACAGAAGATAGATGGGAAGAGCACTGGAGAAGGAAACCTTATCTAACCAGATACCAGTGAAATTTCAAGTCTTCCCAAATGTTGACAATTATCTTATTTGGGCAGCAAGAAAGAGGAAAATTAAGGAAAAAGGCAGGAGAGGAGAAGTTTGGAGAGGAGAGGTTTGGATGGTGAGGAGAGGTTCGGAGAGGAGAGGTTCGGAGAGGTTCGGAGAGGAGAGGTTCGGAGAGGTTCGGAGAGGAGAGGTTCGGAGAGGAGAGGTTCGGAGAGGTTCGGAGAGGTTCGGAGAGGAGAAAACAAAGCAAGGCAAAGAAAAATAAAATAAAAGAAAAAAGTAAAGAAAAGAATAGAAAAGAAAAAATAAAGTAAAATAAAATGAAATAAAATAAAATAGAGGAAAGGTTCGGAAAGGAAAGGTTCGGAAAGGAAAGGAAAGGTTCGGAAAGGAAAGGTTTGGAAAGGAAAAAAGAATAAAGAAAAAAAAAGAAAAAAGGAAAGGAAGAAAAGAAAAAATAATAGAAAAGAAAAAAAACCACAAAATAAAAACAAACAAAAAAGAAAAGAGAAGGAAAGAAAAAAACTAAAGAAAGGGAAAAACACTATTACACAAGAAGCAAGGGGCAGATGCATTTATACTCCTGAAACAATCCCCAGCAGCAGTGTCGAGAGGCTGGCAGTTGTCGCACAGATGGAACTTATTGGAATGAACTTGTGTATGTCCAAGGCAGTTCCTCTCCTTTCCCATTTGTTTCATCTCTTGACAGATCCCATTAAGACAAACAGTGAGGTAACTTGCAGAGGCCTGTGGGCTCTTTCAAAGAAGTGGATGATTATACAGCTCTTCTTTCTTGTGGTCCTTTCTGGGGCAGGGGGAGTTGTTGAAATAATTTGGCATTTGCAAAGACTTAGCAGATGGAGATTTAGAAGGACAACAATTCCAGATTTGCAGCTTAAGACCCTGGCAATTGTTTTGGAATTCAAAAGAACACAAAACATAGTTAATAAAAATGTCTCTTTAATATGGCTTAGAATATTACAAAGGTCTATAAAAACCTATGGATCACTTATGTAAAGCTTGGCATGTGTGTGTATGTTCTTTAAACCATGAGTCCTGCTGAAGACATCACCATTCACCTGTCATGGATTGCTGGATGCTATGAATCTTGGATGCTAGCATGAGTATTGATCGACACAGGGCAAATTGGTTTGACCATGCAACTGCACAAGTCCCTACTACCAAGCACTGAGAAATCTGAGACAAATGTCCAGCAGATGAAAGTTTTATTTCTACAGAAGAACAAAGCAGATTTCTAAGGGAAATGTGATTGCCTGGCAATCCTGCTTAAAGAAGGATTATGAAGTTTCTATGGTTTTTTTTTCCCTTTATGTATGCTTTTGAAAAGGTCATCAGACATCTGAGTTCCTCATTAGAAGCTTCATGATCACTGGAAACCTGAATTTGTGTGTTTTGTGCATGAGGTGCTATCTGAGCCCATAGTCCAGAGCACACAGGAGGTTGTGTCCCCAAACCTAGACATTGGAGATATCATCTTTACAACCATCTCTCTTTAAGATGATTTAAGTAATTCTAGCATGTACACATAAGTCATTCTAGCAGAGTATTTGTTTTGTGTTTTGTTAATATTGACACCAGCCTCTTTCTCCCAGGTAATTTATAGGTACAGAAGGGTAAATGAGCTAAGCAGTTGTGGAGTAAAGGGGGAGACACCAAACCCACAGCCCTGGAGAATATGCTAAACAAAGAGAGACTCACTCAGGCCTTTAGTGCAGTATCCTCTCCCTGACCAGCTACTTGGCATTCCAGCATTGTGGTTAATCCTTTGCCTTTGATGAATCTTTAATCTCGGCACCTTGTGGCTGAAGCCAGCACTAACTAGCAGATCCTGGCGATCAAAGTCATGCACTTAAATATTTCATTTATAAATAAAAAATAATAATAAAAAAATAATAAAGCCTTCACTTCATAATAGCAATAGGGCAATTCCAGGGGGGTTGTTGTTGCCAATTAATCACACTCTCGGGACTGAAGAGGAGCTCGACTGCTACTTGTAACTCTAATTTCCCTATGGGTGCAATTATTCATACCCCACCCCTTTCCACTCACTGTCCAGGCAGATCTTATGGCTTAATTTCAGGGTAGGCTTTCTAGTTTTTTAACCTCTGGGCCCCATGCTCTTTAACATCTTTATTGATGATCTGGATGAAGGCATTGAGTCCATCATCAGTAAATTTACTGACAACACCAAGCTGGGGGCAGGAGTTAATCTGCTGGAGGGTAGAGAGGCTCTGCAGAGGGACCTCGGCAGGCTGGGCAGATGGGCAGAGTCCAACAGCATGAGATTTAACACATCCAAGTGCCGGGTTCTGCACATTGGCCACAGCAACCCCATGCAGTGCTATAGGCTGGGGTCAGAGTGGCTGGAGAGCGGCCAGGCAGAGAGGGACCTGGGGGTGCTGGTTGATGGTAGGCTGAACATGAGCCTGCAGTGTGCCCAGGCAGCCAGGAGGGCCAATGGCATCCTGGCCTGGATCAGGAATAGTGTGGCCAGCAGGAGCAGGGAAGTAATTCTGCCCCTGTACACTGCACTGGTTAGGCCACACCTTGAGTTCTGTGTCCAGTTCTGCGCCCCTCAGTTTAGGAAGGATGTTGACTTGCTGGACCATGTCCAGAGAAGGGCAATGAAGTTGGTGAGGGGTTTGGAACACAAGCCCTATGAGGAGAGGCTGAGGGAGCTGGGGTTGCTTAGCCTGGAGAAGAGACTCAGAGGAGACCTTCTTGCTGTCTACAACTACCTGAAGGGAGGTTGTAGCCAGGTGGGGGTTAGTCTCTTCTCCCAGGAAGCCAACACCAGAACAAGAGGACACAGTCTCAAGCTGCTCCAGGGGAGGTTTAGGCTGGATGTTAGGAGGAAGTTCTCCACAGAGAGAGTGATTACCCATTGGAATGGGCTGCCTGGGGAGGTGGTGGAGTCACCATCACTGGAGGTGTTCAGGAGGAGACTTGATGGGGTGCTTGGTGCCATGGGTTAGTTGATTAGGTGGGTTGGATTAGTTGATAGGTTGGATGCGATGATCTTGAAGGTCTCTTCCAACCTGGTCTGGTCTATTCTATTCTATTCTATTCTATTCTATTCTATTCTATTCTATTTGTGTTAATCTAAAAGCAACTGAAGACAAGTAATCAGTATGCCCAGGTGGCCAAGAAAACCAGTGGCATCCTGGCTTGTATCAGAAATGCTGTCTTCAGCAGGAGTAGGAAGGTGATTGTCCACTTGTACTCAGCTCTGGTGAGGCCACACCTTGAGTATTGTGTCCAGTTTTGGGTACCTCAACACAGGAGAGATGTTGAGGTGTTGGAGTGAGTGCAGAGGAGGGCAATGAAGCTGGTGAAGGTCCTGGAGAATAAATCTTGTGAGGAGTGACTGAAAGAGCTGGGGCTGTATAGTTTGGAAAAGACGAGGCTGAGGGGGAGACCTCATCACTCTCTACAACTACCTGGAAGGACCTTATAGAGAGGCTGGTGCTGGTCTCTTCTCACAGGCAATTAGTGGTAGAACAAGAGGAAATGGCATCAAGCTGTGACTGGGTAGGTTTAGACTGGATATTAGGGGGGAAAAAAAATCACAGAAAGAGTGGTCAGGCATTGGAATGTGCTGTCCAGGGAGGTGGATGAGTCACCAGCCATGGATGAGTTTAAAGGTCATTTGGATATGGTGCGTGGGATGAACCTTGTAGAGTAGGGTTATTGGCTGAACTTGGTCATCCTGAGGGTCATTTCCAACCTGAATGTTTCTGTGGTTCTGTGATTCTTCATTGCTATTTATGCTACTTTGAACCTTTGGCAAATATTTGAATTAATCCTGTTAAAGATATATACTATTTTATCCATTATCTATTATTGAAGAATTTATCAATTTGAAGCTTGGACCTGGTCCACAGAACATCTAAATCTACTGAAAAAGGAGACACAAGCAACACTGCCATCGGATGGGCAGGAACAGATTGGGAAAATAAGAAAATGAGACAAGTAGAACACATGTAAATTACTTTTGGGCCTATTTACATGTTTAGAAGAAAGGAGGTTCATCATCTGACTGAGTCTCATTAAAAGGGATCTTTCCTGGATCTGTTTTAAGTGTTCTGCCTGACACAATTCTGTTACACTGAAAGAAGCAGCAGCTGACTATTCTCTGTTCATCCTCCCCAAGACTAAGTTTTATGTACATCTGTCATATACCAGTTTCATGGTGAAAGGTTAAAGCAAACAGTTAGCTCCTAGAAGACAAAATTAATAGTTTATTTAATTTTCTGTGGAACAGAAATACAAGAATACAGTGCTCTTTAGTTCACTAGACGGGAATTTAGAAAAAAAACAAATCCTAAAACTAAGCCTGATATGTGAACAGGAAACAAGGTGCCCCTTTTTAAGAGTATCACAGTATCACAGTATCACCAAGGTTGGAAGAGACCTCAAGGATCATCGAGTCCAACCTGTCTCCACAGACCTCATGACTAGACCATGGCACCAAGTGCCACGTCCAATCTCCTCTTGAACACCTCCAGGGACGGTGACTCCACCACCTCCCTGGGCAGCACATTCCAATGACGAATGACTCACTCAGTGAAGAACTTTCTCCTCACTTTGAGTCTAAACTTCCCCTGGTGCAGTTTGAGATTGTGTCCCCTTGTTCTGGTGCTAGTTGCCTGGGAGAAGAGACCAACCCCTTCCTGGCTACAACCACCTTTCAGGTAGTTGTAGAGAGCAATGAGGTCACCCCTGATCCTTCTCTTCTCCAGGCTAAACAATCCCAGCTTCCTCAGCCTCTCCTCATAGGGCTTGTGCTCAAGGCCTCTCACCAGCCTTGTTGCCCTTCGCTGGACACGTTCAAGTGTCTCAATGTCCTTCTTAAACTGAGGGGCCCAGAACTGGACACAGTACTCAAGGTGTGGCCTAACCAATGCAGAGTACAGGGGCACAATGACCTCCCTGCTCCTGCTGGCCACACTATTCCTAATGCAGTAAATAACTATTAGAAGCAGAAGTCTTTAGACAAGGGCTGTAGAAGATAATTGTGGTTGAAGGCACATTACGCCCAGAATTATTTCCCCAGATACTGAAACTTGTCCCAGCATATGTGGACACATCCCTCTCCTTTCCTGAGAAAAACAAAGGCCAAGGCGTCAGCCAGGAAGCATGAATAATGCACCCATTGCATGGGATGGTTGTGCCACTACCAAGTATGGGCATAATTCTAGCTTCATGCTTTCTATAGGCTAAAGCTGGTTGTTTATGAGACTGCCCATTGGCCAAATCCAGCCTCGAGAAGCTTATAAGCATTACTCCAACTTGTAAATAAGTTCCCCTCATCCTCTTTGTCCTCTTTCTCTTTGCTCGAGCTAACAAGCTCTCTGCCTATGGGCCATATCCTTTGCTATCAAGCCATTGCTAGTAAGTCCTCTTTCTCCTACAAGCAAGCAAACTATCAGACTCCTCAAGATGAGGAGAAGCCAGCATCTGGCCTGGCTCATCGAGCATCAGCCCTGAGAGTTTCCAGAGGAAGGACCCTCTCTGAATCCCTGAGAAGCTACAGCATTGTATTGCCAGCCTCACCGTTCAGAAGAAGAACCCACTGTGTCTTCAAGTGGACTGGACCCCCAAGGGTAAGATCTCCCAGTTGCCAGCAAAGAGACTGAGTCCAGCAGCCCAAACACCTGCCACAGCCTTAAGCAGCAGACTGGTGAGCCACAGCCATGTGTACCAGCTTGCTTAAAGCATAAGCTGCGCTTAGCTGCATGCCTGCATGACCCTGCTGTTGTGGGAGATAAGAGGAGCCACCACTCTCACTGTTCCATGCCTTCTGAACCCCAGGGAAATTCATAGCACCGTTTGTGCCCTGTGCTCTACAGACGGGACCACACCAAAAGGGTCCCACCTGCTCCTTTGAGCCAAGCAAAGGGGAAGCTGCCACTCCGTGCAGCCATGCCTGTTCTCTGGGCCCATCCTCACTGGCCCTGAAGGCTGTTGCTGAGAAGGCCAACCCCATTCATGGCTCAGCCCTACCAGCCCTGCCAGGCAGACCCCACAGGTCCGCTCCCTGCCTTCTGGAGGTAGCTGCCTGAGGCATGCGAAGGGAGCTTGCCTACTGGCTAGCCTACGTTCTGCCCGCTCTCCACTGCTGCGGGAGGGAGAAGGTTGCTCCCACCATCGCCATCTGGACCAGCCCAGGAGCCCGCCCTGGCGACAGCAGCCTGCTGCATCCTAGCACTTAACCTCGCTACAAGCAAAGGACACAGTGTACCTTCCACGTGCTCTATACTCTATAACATTCAGTTCAAAGCACCTGCGTCTAGCAGCATCACATTTCTGGTTCAAGCCTCTGACACATTGTAATACTCTCTATATACAGTTAAGCAGCTGCCAAAGTCCTGTCGAGTCACTGCCTGGTGGACAAACAGAAGAATTGCACCCTTCATTATGTATATATAATCAGAAATTAATTCTGTGAATATTCCAGTTGGGTCCAAATTGTAAATACTAAACCACTTATGGGATGTATTTCACAATCGTGCACTAGAATATGTATATAAAATAGTGATTCATTGGTTATTGATAATTTTAACAATAAAATTAATATTTATATAAGCCATATTTTATATTCATAAAGTAATAACTTCTTCATCACAATAACCTATCACTAGCTACTTGCAAATGGGATTGGATGCTTTTCTACTTTGACAGCAGCTCTTGAACTTGAATTAGGAAATAATTCAGAGAAGTCTGAAGGCCTGATATGTATAGCAAGCTATCTTAGATTGTCACACTGGTCTCTTCAGGGCTTATAATAAGTAAATTATTGAGGTCTTCCACTGAGGCAATGGCAGCTTTCTCTGAAAGGCTCAAGTCTTTAAAAGTTCACTTGTAGCTACCTGTAATGTTCATCACCTACTGCAGTGGAAGTCAAAGCTTTCAATTCAAATCTTGAAGAAAAACAGTAATCAAGACTGGATTCAGATCACATCTGAAGTTACTCAGTCCACTATGCCCAAACCTGAGAATTGAGGGTTGCAAAAAAGCTACCATATTGCAAGTTTGGAGCTCTCTATTTCCTGAAAGAATCTTGGTCTGTAACAATGACATTTTCTCCATATTTTTATTCTTTGTATATCCTCAGCTAGTATAAAGGAATAGATCTTTCTTCACTTCAGCCAAGCTGTAGCAATTTACCACATCTGAGAATATGTTTCATTTCACCTCTCCATTCACTGACAGCATCACCTCTTGAGAGAAGAAAAAGGCAAATTTAATTTCCATCACGATCTATTCCTTACTTTCACTGCTAAGGCAGCTAACAATTATTGCTGATCACAACCACATACATGCATACAAAGCTTTACAGAGACTTGCTGCAGTTATTCTGTGAAGAAAATGCCGTAGCTTCCATAAAAATCAGAGATCAGAATATTCCTGTGCCTTGTCCTTTCCAGCAGCATTTAAGGCCTGTGAAGCTTGCTGCTTGTGTTGTAATCTTACCTAGCTACAGGATATGTGACTGTGTCACTTATTTCTCCCATGTGTAATGTAGAACTCTATGCCTCACATGAGCCAGGGCCTTTTATGAGTTATATGGCTATTATGTTATAAGTAGGACTGATGTATTACAGAATGCTGCCATAGATCCTACTAATGGCACTTGTCCTCCATTTTTTCCTCCCTGTAGTAAATTCTGCACTTTTTGGAAAATACACAGCTTCACAAAAGTGCAAGGATCCAGCATGTGGGAGGGATTTAGCCAAAGTTTGGGGCTTGCAGGGTTAGGTGGTAGCAGAACACCTCACTTCTCTGTAGTGAGGATTTACATTTACATGGCCAGCCCCTGATGATCAACTAGAGTCATGTCCAGCCTTGAAAAGCATTCCTGCCAAGAGGTTTCCCCACTCCCAAGCACTTCAGTCCATTGCCTGATATCATAATAATATTTTCTTTTGTTCTGAATTTACTGTTACCTCAGCCTTTGACTACCATTCATTGTTTTCTACTCATTGGCAGATTTGTGGGTGTCTGCTATATTTCTAACACTCCTCTGCCCAGAAGCAAGAGATAGCCTAATATACACAGAGTGGATTTCAATAGAGAGAGATATTGGTATGAAGTGAATCTAGAGCTCTTTTTCAGGCTTAAGCATCTCTGATCTTCATTAGATATGCATATTTCTGAGCTGCAGTCCCAATCTGCTTTCAGTTCTTTATAACAGTAAAGACTGTAAGCAACATGAAGCCCAGAATATCCTATGCAGGGACTTCAAACCTCTAGCTGAATATGGCCTAGACTCCACTCTGCTTTTAATAATCAGAATTCAAGCCCAACATGAATCAGCCTTTCCAAGACAATTGCCATGACGGCCACACCAAAAAAGGGTAGATGTCAGTGGGTCAATGTCCAAGTGGAGGCCAGTGACAAAGTGACAAGTGGAGACCCTCAGGGATCAGTACTAGGACCAGTCTTGTTTAACATCTTTGTTGGCAGCATGGACAGTGCATTAGGTGCACCCTCAGCAAATTTGCTGATGACACCAAGCTGTGTGGTGCAACAGAAACACTGGAGGGAAGGGATCAATCTAGAGGGACCTTGACAGGCTGGAGAGGTGGGCCCATGACAACCTCATGAGGTTCAATAAGACCACATGCAAGGTCCTGCATCTGGGTTGGGGCAATCTCAAGCACTGGGCAGTGACTGGCTTGAGAGCAGCCCTGAAGAAAAGGACTTGGGGGTGCTGGTGGATGAGAAGCTCAACATGAGCCACTGGTGTGCACTTGCAGCCCAGAAAGCCAATCGCATCCTGGGCTGCATCAAGAGAAGCAGAGCCAGCAGGTTGAGGGGGATGATTCTCTCCCTCTACTCCACTCTGGTGAGACCCCACCTGGAGTACTGTGTCCAGTTCTGGAGCCCCTATTACAGGAAGGATCTGGATGTGCTGGAATGTGTCCAGAGAAGGGCCACAAGGATGATTAGAGGGCTGGAGCACCTCTCCTATGAGGACAGACTGAGGGAGTTGGGGCTGTTCACTCTGGAGAAGAGAAGCTTCTGAGGAGACTTCATTGTGGCCTTCCAGTATCTGAAGGAGGCCTACAAGAAATCTGGTGAGGGACTTTTTAGGGTGTCAGGTAATGATAGGACATGGGGGATTGGAACAAGACTAGAAATGGATAGATTCGGATTGCATATTAAGAAGAGGTTCTTCACCATAAGGGTGATAAGACACTAGAACATTCTGCCCAGGAAGGTGGTAGAAGCCCCATCCCTGGAGGTTTTAAAGCCAGGCTGGATGTGGCTGTGAGCAACCTGATCTACTGTGAGGTGTCCCTGCCCATGGCAGGGGGGGTTGGAACTGGATGATCCTTCAGGTCCCTTCCAACCCTAAGAATTTTATGATTCTATGATTTCATCCTCTTGGAATTGTCATCTTACATTTAACTTTTTATTAAATTTACAACTAGAAGTGTAAGTTTGACAGAGTTCAAAGATATGAAAGGCAGTTGGATGGGCTTTTTTTCCTTCCTAAAATTTTAAAATGAGGACAAAGGCTTAACACTGCACCTTTTTCTATACTTGTTAGGTAAAACAAATCAAGGTATGGACTCAGGCATTGTGCCATGGCCATACAGATTACTACAGCCCAGGCATCCTTCCCAGGAATAAATTTAGATTCATTGACCTGGTTCTGGGTGGAACAGATTTTAGTTAGGTGGATAAAAGCTTTACTGTATCACTTGTTCCTTGGGCCAGAAAATGGGCTTTTGCTGGTTTAATTTACTAGTGTAGATATATGTTTTAAGATTGCATCATGTGGTAATGATAACACGACAGCAAGACATGAAAGTCTGAAGATAAGAGTATCTTCCTCAGTCCTGCTAACAGCTCACTGTGACTCTTCTATATCTTACAGTTTGTTTTCTTATTTCTTTCCCCTATCTTCCTCCCAGCCAACATGCACTATGTAATTTCTTACTGGATGCCTGAAAATGGGTTTGAAAAGAGCCAGGATCGTTTCTTAGAAGCACTGTTGGACTTAAGATATATACAGTGCTGCTTCTGCTCCAGCCAAACTAAATATTCAGCAATACCATGAGTGTGTGAAAGAGTGGTTCCAAAAACCATGATGCAATCCCTGCCTGTCACAACTGATTTAGTAAACAAAATCAGATGTTCTTAGAGAAAAAGAAAAATAAGCATAACCAGGGCTTCTGTCTTGGAACTGAAACATTAACAATCAGAGGACAGTGCTGAAGCATTACAGCCAGCACATCAGACCAAATGGAAATCCATGGCCAATAGATACTAGAAGCCTAAATACCTCAGTGTCACTAAGATAGACTCACGCTGATTAACAAGGAAGCTGGTGAGGTACAGAACTGGAGTCATGAATATATACAGTCATGGTATATAGAGTGTGATAAAGACCACTGACCAGTGTCTGAGAGTTGGTGTTGGTTTAGCTGAGTGATTAAGAAATGTAGGGCTTGAATGCTGAATTTACCACTAAATGAACCAAGGTAATTTTTCCAAAACTCCTATATACCTTTCATTGCTAATGAAATAAACTATCATCTGATGTGGAGAGAGTTCATCAAAGGAAAAGGGAAAGAGAGAAATGAGGCTAAAAATGTTTGCATTTATATATTTCAATGTGACTCACCCTGGTGGTTAGGACAGAGCAATGCTCTGAGTCCATTTTGAGTGTTAAGAATATGTGGCCTGATTCAAAGACATGCAAATCAGCAATGGTCTGTTGATTTGTATCCCCTTGCCCTGTATAACATCACCTGCTTTCCATCATCATGTTTGGAAGTTTCTGTCACTTTGAGCCCAGTTTATAAGATTTTGGTAATGTGGTGTCGTTATCACAAGTAATTACTAAGTTCAGGCTTGGCTTTGGCTGAGTCCTCCTGAATGTTGATGTGGTTTAATTCCTTGGTAGAGTCTATTTTACATGTATTTTACCATAAACACAGCAACCTCTTTTTAATAAATGGAGGAAAAGACTAGTATAAACAGAGGAATTGGTACTTCTGTGTTTTTCTTGCGGTGTCCAGAAAAGAAAAGACAAGTGGTGGAATACAGAAAGGATGGGAAAGAGAGGAATCCACAGTCAATTTTTTAAACTTACCATATTTATCCATCATTTTCAGATTTATCCTTTTATCTCTTTTTATTTATTACTAGGCACATTAAGATGAAGGTGGTGTCCTTTCTGAGCTGCACTCCTATAGCTTCTGCTTGTAAAGCATCTCTGCCTCACCGATAAAACCAGAAGCTTCACAGTACCCTTGTGAGAGGAGCCAATAACATTAAGGATGATTGTACATTGTGATACATTGTATTAAACTTCATTTACATTACAATTGATCTCCAATTCCAATTCAGTATTTGGTCTTCCAAGGTACATGTTTGCTTTCCATAGGATGTAATAACAATTTCCTGTCCCTGGTCCTAGCTTTTGCCTGGTGTAAATCTATACAGAGCCTGCTTCAGCTCATATTACACCAGCCATACATCTCAGACTCTCTTTGATATTTGTTTTCTGGTGGTGTTATGGGTCATTAAGATAGGTGCTTGTCACTACCTCCAGATGGGCAGATATCAGTCCTTATATACAGTTGCTGCACTCAGTAGGGCTTTTCAGGGTGGAAAAGAATTTTTGAGTGCAAAGTAGAATTGAGTATACAGACTGCCACAATTGTTGGGTTAGAATGCAACTAAAATGTGTGTTGTTCTAGACAGAAGGTCTTGTAGGTCTATAGTCCTGGAAAGGCTGTGCCTTTCCTGGGATTTCAGCTTTAATTGATTTTGCAATTGTACAGTGTACAATTTACAATAATAAAATTTTTCTTAATAGAAATTTTATCAGATTCACTGATTTATTTTTTAGACTGTCACCTACAATCTTGTAATGAATTAAGCATTATAAGCTTATTTTTACAGTAAGTTTCAAGCATTATAATCACTGGACCTCCCCCTCAACTCCTGAAGGAATGAAAAAAAACCCACAAACCAAACACCCAGGTAAGGCAAGAGATGATGCATACTCAAAGAATGTTATCTGTATCGATTACAAAATAACTCAAGATTTTAAACAGCTTTTGTGCTTCTGTAAAGCTTGACTTTAAATGTTTGGAATAGGGGAAAAGCATAGGCTAATTTGCTGTCTTGATGTGCATGAGTATTACTCTGCCCAAACTGAAAGCACACAAGCTGCACAAAACATCAAATGACAAGAGATGAATGCAGCTGTCACTTGGTTAAGTGGCCACAGACCAGGGAGAGGATGCAAGTGCATTCCTCCAGATTTTGGCAAGTCTGTGATTCACCATCTGGGGTCACATCTTGATCTCTGAAGCAACATCTGTATCTCATACTGTGAGATGATGGGGAGACCCTCACCTGTGTCTGAGGGGAGAATTGGCATCTTCACTGCCTAGCATGGCTGTATCAGACAGGTGTATGGTAATAATAATCCAGTAAATGAGAAAGCTGGCTACTTGAATATGATATCCTTTGTCAGCTTTATTTCATTTAATAATGTGACATGGCTTGAGGAGGGAAAAAATTATTAACCTTGTCATTTTTAAGCCTGAATTGCTGTGAGTTTTTCTGCTGAAATTCATGTCCTTAACTTTCTTTGATATTTAACAGTTTCCTATTTTTATCTCCAAGAAAACTGTTTTGGGAAAGCAAAATGTCCACAGTGGGGATAGATACAGAATGGGGTATAAAGTAGCCTGGCATTGATTAAGATCATTAAAAGAAAGTGGGAGGGGAAATGAGTGAAAGAACAGTATTGTCATCTGCTTTATTGCATTCCTGAGATGCTTCACTTAGCCTCATTGTCATAGCAAGATGATGTGTACCCTATGAGTGTATAAAAATATATGAACTCCTGGGACAATATAGTTCAGTCTGCTCTGCTATTACCCATCATGCTCATCTAAGCACACAACAGCTATTAGATCTATTTGTGAAACAGCTGAGCCCATGGATGGATGTCCTGCAAATGGAGCCCAAATGTACAGTTGAGACAGGGTTTGAATGTACAATATGCGGAAAGAGAAAGGAATGTACAATGGAGATGACTGCACAATGGAAGGTGCAAAAGGAGTGAATTTGCTCCAACTGTGGATATGTAATGGTAAACCAGACAGATTGTCATCTATAATTCATCGTGTTTTCTTCCTCCCTTACCCTTGTCAGATAGCCCTCAATCAGTTTGACTTGAAGAAGTTATCCTTCAGTGCTGAAAGTTGTGAAAAAGCTGTCATGTTTAACCACAGATGTACAGAGGAATTGAGCTATTCATTTACACAAAAAATACCCCAACAAACAAACCAACCAACCCAACAAACATGTCCCATGCTCTTTCATTCTCCAGAGGGACCAAAGTAGACCTACCTCTGGATGACAAACAGCAACACTAAAGCAGCCCACTGCAATATATATGCAAAGGCAAAATAGAATAGCATCCAAGAAACCAAGTGCTCTATTAAAATGGTGTTAAGGGTTAAGTATATATACCAGCAATCTAACACTCATATTCCTCATGGTGTTCCATCATAATCCTAATTTTAAAAGCACCTGAAGACAACTCTTGTGCCATATCTACTACTAACACTACTAATTTTGATACTTGGTTACCAGTGACAGCACGAAGTAACTGAGTCATGTTCTTCTAATCCCACAATATGACAGATTTTTTTCTGTTGGCAATAAAGTTTCCTGCAGTCTTACTAGTTCAGTTTGGAAGAATTATAAAATACTCCAAATGTAATTTATTTTCTATTCCTGGGATAATACTCTCTACCAGGAGGAAAAACAAACACCCAATCAAACCAACTAAACAAACCAACCAAATAAAACAAACAAACAAACAAACAAAGGTAAGTTAAAAAAAAAGCTTTTCTTGTTATTTCCATTTCAGGGTAATTGCACTCTCCATAACTCCCCCTTTCTGAGGCATTTACAGTGAGTTCTGCCTTCCAATGTTCATATTGATTTCTAGCTCTGGAGGGTGAAAGCCACACCCTGGCAAAGCCAAAGGGAATTTTGACTTCATTCTTTAAGAACAAATCTACTGGTGTGCTACATCAATGACAGGAGTCAGAGTGATGGCCTGTTAAACTAGATCTGCAACTGCTGTGCAGAGCTACAGTAAGGTAAGCAGCCAAACAATACAACTGAATTGAGCTTTTACTTTTTGACTGCCTCTTTAGTGACTGGGTAACGTAGATTAGTGGCAGGTGATGGTCTGGGACATCCCTTTCCACTCACACAGCTGGATTATGCATTGAAAATTGAAGGAGCCAGGGTTGGTTAGCCTGGAGAAGAGGAGGCTCAAGGGAGCCTGTAACTCCCTGCTCTTTACAACTACCTGAAAAGAGGTTGTAGCCAGGTGGGGGCTGGTCTCTTTTCCCAGGCAACCAGTGACAGAATAAGAGGACACAGTCTCAAGCTGCTCCAGGGGATGTTTAGGCTCGGGGTGAAGAGAAAGTTCTTCACAGAAAGAGTAATTGCCCATTAGAATGTGCTGCCCAGGGAGGTGGTGGAGTCATGTCCCTGGAGGTGTTCAAAAAAGGATTGGATGTGGCACTTGGAGCCATTGGTTTAGTTGTCATGAGGTGTTAGGTGTTAGGTAATAGCTTGGACTTGATGATCTCTGAGGTCTTTTGCAGCCTGGTTGATTCTGCAATTCTGTGAAAGCTGCCCACTTTGTTCAGCCCTATAAGTAGAGATATGGTTCAGAGGCATCCAAAGGGCCTTTGGATAGAGTTGAGAAGCAGCTGCAGTACTGCATAGAGGTGCAAGGAGCAAGGCCATACAAAGTCTCCCATGAACAGGCATCCAATCTAGCATATAGTGGTGGACTTTCTATGGCAGAAGGTAGATATGGCTTTGAGAAAGTAAGATAATTCCCGGTATAGCTAGCAGAACTCTAGTAAGCAATCTCATGAGAGGAGATGGAGTACATTGCATCATCTCTGAGATCACATCAAGCTTAAGAGATGAAAAAGCTGTAGACCTTGTATTCTGGGAATCCAGCCCCTTGAAATGGCAGACAGACATCAGGAGAAGAATGATCCCCCTACAATCCAGAAAGAGATGGACACAATTCTATGGGACCAGATGGAATCCGCACAAGAGTTCTGAGTGAACTGGCACAGGTGCTTGGAAAGCCACTTTCCATCATTTTTCATCGTGGCTTAGCAGGGAGGTCCCAGCAGACTGAAGGTTAGCCAGTATGACACTCATCTACAAGACGGGTTGGAAAGATGATCAGGGAAACTACAGGTCTTTCTGACTTTGGTTGGGGGATGCTAATGGAGCAGATCATCCTGGGGGCTATCATGCAGGACAAACAGATGATGAGGCCCAATAAGCATGGGTTTATTGAAGGCAGGTCCTGTTTGATAAACCTGATCTCCTTCTACAACATTGTCACCTGCTTAGTGTATGAGGGAAAGGTTGTGGATGTTGTTCCCTGAACTTCAGTAAGGTGTTTGACACTGCCTCCCACAGCATTCTCCTGAAGAAACTGGCTACTTGTGCCTTTGATGAGTGCACATCTTATTGGGTAAAAAAAAAATTACTGTACTAGCAGTCCCAAATAGTAGTGGTAAATTAAGTTAAATTCATTTGGCAGCTGGTCACAAGTGGTGTTCCCCAGGGCCAATCCTGTTAACACCTTTATCAATTATCTGGATGAGGGGATCAAGTGTACTCCTAATAAGTTTGCAGGCAACATCAAGCTGGGTAGAAGCGTGATGCTTGAGAGTAGGAAGGCTCTGCAGAGAGATTTGGGCAAACTGAGCTGATGAACTGGGTCCAATTGCAAGGCCAGGTGCTGGGTGCTGCACTTAGGTCACGACAACCACAAGCAAAGCCACTGTCTTGGGGCAGAGTGGCTGGAAACCTGCCCAGGACATGGGATTCCAGTTGGAAGCCAGATGAACATGAGCCAACAGTGTGCTCAGGTGGCCAGGGGGTCAACAGCATCCTGCACTGTATCAGGACTAGTGTGGCCAAGGAATAGGGAAGTGATCATGCCCTTGTACTCGGCACTGGTGAGGCTGCACCTTGAGTACTATAACCAGTTCTGTGCCCCTCATTACAAGAAAAACATTGAGTTAATGGAGAGTGTCCAAAGAAGGGCTGCAAAGCTGGTGAAGGGTCTGGAAAAGGAGTCTTATGACAGAAATGGGAATGTTTATCCTGGAGAAGAGGCTGAATAAAGACCTTATCACTCTCTACAACTATGTGAAAGGAGCTTGTAGAGAGGTGGTGATCAGTCTGTTCATCCAAGTAATAAGTGATAGAAGGAGAGGAAATGGCCTCAGGTTGTGCCAAGGGAAGGTACATGGGATATTAGGAAGAAATTTTTTACTGCAAGGGGTTATCAGACATTGGAACAGCTTGCCCAAGGCAGTGGTAGAGTCCCCATTCCTGGAGGTATTTAAGAATTATGTAGATGTAATGCTTAGGGACATGGTTTATTCAAGGACTTGTGTTAGGTTAACAATCAGACTTGGTGATCTTAAAGGTCTTTTCTAACTCAGGCAGTTCTGTGATTCTGTAACTGTTGAGTGTTCAAGATCTTTAAAACTCTTTGAAGACTACTGAAACACACACCACCCTCTTAAAATATCAGGAAAGGAAATGTCTTCCAATGTGATGAGATGCTAGGAAACAGATGTGGGTTTTGGTGGGGTTTTTGGGTGGTTTTTGTTTGTTTTTGTTCCATATGTAGGCAGCTATTTGGGGAGGGCTCTGGTTTTGCTAGAGGTAATAGAATTATAAAACAGAGGTATTGCTTTAAGAGCCTTTCACACTGTTTGCTTGAGCAGCAGGTTTTGCTACTTGAATATGAGGGAAACTGAAGGTAAAATAACTCCAATGGGAAGAGAAGGCCCTGGGATCACAGGACAGACTACCATAATAAACTCCAAAAGTCTATATAGCAGATCTGGCTCTATGCTCCCCAGGCTGAGTGTTAGCAGAAGCATAGATGGCACTGGAAAGTTGGAAAAATCCCACTGAACTGCTGAAGATGTCACCATCTGCTATCCTGTTGAACTCAGTGTTTCTGCAGTGTTCAGCTGCTAGTGGTATCTGGGTGACATGCTGGAGGGTAAACTCAGCTGTAGCCATATAGGCTGCACACCTGCACTGCAGGCAACAATTCAGCTTAAGCCTGACCTGTGTGGTGCTTTGAGCATGGTTTCAGTGAATGACCCTAAATCTTAAGATATTCTGGACCCTGTGCACAGACATGCTCTCCATCTCTGTCTTGCAAAGAAAGAAGTCTTACATACCTATTCTTAGTGAATTGCTGTAAGACACTTGAGAACTCTGCAAATCCCTTCCATGAACTTCCATGAATTTCCATGAGACACAGCTAGATCAAATGGTTAACCTAACCACCTATGTGTGACAATCCTGTTTTGAAGGAGAGGCTGGACCTTTGGAGGTCCCTTCTAACTCACATTCTGGTGATTTCCCTACAATGTCTTAGCTGTTATGTCCTTGTCCTGCAAAGTGGCAGCCAGATCTACTCTGGTTTGTCTCCATAAGCTGTCCATTCACTATGATGAACTGGCAATCTCCAGAGAGGAGCTTGGTCCTACATTGAACATTGTACTACCACATCAAAGGACCTCTTAAATTTTAACAGTGTTCAGGGCCTGGCACAAATGAGTTTCACACTTGAAGGTTAACATCCATGTTGATATTTTCTCCTATTTTGCTAAAGTTTGAGCATAATTGCTTCAGCCATTTTAAAGTCTAAAGAGGAGTGAGAAAAGGACATTTTTCCTGTTTGTAAGACTGTGAATTGTGTTTGTTTTTAATCTTTGCTACAGAAAGAAAAAGCCAGCTGGCTTTGAACCCTGACATAGAGGCAATTCTCACTGAAGATGGGTTGGCATCTTTACTGGATTGCAGAAAAAGGAGGAGGGGGCACAAAAAAGCATTTCAAATGTGGTAATGAAAATGCTCACAGGAAATTTGTTAGATCAGTAAATACACTCTAATGGCATTTGCACTTATTTAACTCCTCTTTTACACATCTACTATGGCTTAAGGGAGCCTTAATATAAATGTGAATTGGGGTCATAGAGAGAAACACATAGAAAGAAATGGGCACAAACTCACAGTGATGCTCTCAACTGGGATACATTGGTGTAAATGCTAATGTATGTTAGGTAAAGATTAGGCCATGGAGTATATTCCCACACACAGATGCAGACACTTTTCCTTAAAAATAGTAAGCTTTCACTGGGCCTCACTTCCCATTAAAGAGGACTTGCATCCTATGAAAATTCATAAACTCTGCAGGCGTTTCCACAGTGATTTGACGGAGTAATCTCCCGTCATCTCAGCTTCTTGGTGACAATGACAAGAGGAAGATGGATTTATCAAATACACAGTGACATGTTTATGACCCTGTTTTGCATAAGCAGGAACCTGAGCCAAAGGCTGTGCAGCTTGAGATAGCAAGAGGGTTTTTATAAATATTGTGACAAGCAGAAGTGATATTTGGAAGAACATTAAAAAAAAAAAAAATCCAACCAACTTTCTGATTTTTTTTTTGTTTTGTTTGTTGTTGTAACAGTTTTCTGAGGCAGACCACACTATGGTGAGGTGGGGGGAGAAAGCCTTTCTTCCCACTTCTCCACAGGTCTGTTTCCCTGAGAGCAGGAAGCTTAGCTTTCCCTCTCACCTTGAAAAGTTTTTCTGTTAACCCTTCTCTTGCCTCTGTGCACAACACCCTTTTAATAAATGTGTTTTTAGGAAGAGAACAGGAGAAATGCTTCTTCTCTTTCAGTGATAAAAAAAAAAACCAAACAAACAAACAAACCCATTGAAAAGCTATAGGAACACAGATGGCACCAATAACTTCATTTATAACATGCACGCAAACACGCCGGAATCACCTCCAGCATGGCTTTTAAATAGGGAGCACCACCAGAGGGCCTACACACTATTTAAAGTGGTTTTACCCTACTCTTGCACACAAATCACAGTATCACAGTATCACAGTTTAACTAAGGTTGGAAGAGACCCCAAGGATCATCAAGTCCAACCTGTCCCAACAGACCTCACGACTAGACCATGGCACCAAGTGCCACGTCCAATCTCCCCTTGAACACCTCCAGGGACGGTGACTCCAATTCTTACTATTATGATTACTGCTATAGCTCCTCAACAGTGACCTAGATCACTCATAGGGTACTGCACAGGGGACCCTCTCAGAGTACTTGGGCCTGCAGAAAGTTTTTGTCTTTTTGTGGCAGAACTGTCTACAGTGGTGTGAAAAGGCTTTAGTGACCAGGTTAAGCAAGGTCTTGCAGAGACAACATGTCTTTATCACAAAAGTCACCTTTTCAATATCCCAGGCTGGGCACTGAGTGATGGGCATAGTCTCCCTTGTTCAATCATAGGGGCAGATGAACTGTTTTCCTGCATGTTCCCTCATCAGCCCTGCCTGCATGAGAATAGAGATGTCAAGTGATGGAGTGACAGTGTCAGCCCAAGATTCCTCCATTAGAGACCATGGAGATGCTATGGACTCTGGAGACTGCAGCATGCTTAGGTTTGCACATCTGTGTCATGCCCAAGAGAGGATGCACAGCAAAGGCAGGAACTGAGAGTGTGGATAAGGGCTGTTGCAAACTCCTTTGGTTTTACATCTAGAAGTCCCACAGAAGGGGGTATCCTGAACAATACCAGATACTCTTCTGAAGTCTAACAGAAGGATACGAAAATGTTTGCAGTGCCTTTCAACTTCAAATAAGAAGGGCTGGTTGAAAACACAGTAAAGGAATCACAAAGGACTAAAGATGGAAAACATGAGTAAAAATTGTGCTTGGATGTGTTTTTCATCTCTGGATTCCATTGTTTTTATGGTAATTTATACACCAAATCATGGAATGAAGCTAAGACAGCAACTGTGTGGAAGGATGGGTTGTGGGTACCCAAAGAGCTTATGTGATAGACAGATTCATCCAAAACCTACAATACAAAATGAAAAATACAGTCTTTGTTTAAAGTTTGTTTTCCTCCCCACCTTGCTCTTCTTTTTTCTTCCTCCAGGTAAATATATTAATTAAATGACCCTTCTTTAGAATTACACAGAAAAGAGAGTTCAGGAACCCTTATTGAACCAACCTGTAAAACTAGAGCAAAATCAGCTTCTGTGTTGTTTTCTCTAAATGATTTTTCCATTGCATTTCACATCTTATCAGGGACTTGTTTGGGCTTCAAGCTCTGAAGCTTTTTCTGTAGGTCAGTTCAATAAGGCACTCAAAGCTGCTTTTCTCTCCATTGATTAGAACGTTGGGTATGGTTTTGAGGTTTGTGGGTTTGGTTTTTTTTGTTGTTGTTGTTTGGTGTTGTGTTTTTTTAAAGGAAAATAATGATCCATTTTTTCTTCTTTTTTCTTTTTTTTTTTTTTTTCCTCTCTCTTTTCTTTATCCTTAAAGGAAATCAGACATATTCTTGTTCTTAGTACATCATAAAAATATTTTCTTTCTTACAATCAACTCATCTCATTTTTGTCACTTGATACCCATAAAGAATTCTGTCTTTTCCACTAACAATACAAGGTTATAAAATTTGGCTCATAGTTTTATATTTAGTAATTTCATCAGACAGGAGATAGGAATGAAATAGCAAGTCTTCCAGCTGTTCCACCCTAGGGTAAGCTGACCCTCTCTGCATCAACAGTCTATAGCCTGCTGCACAACATAGTTCATTTGTCCCACCTTTGTCATGACATCTGAGGAAGAGGTAGACATCTACGATGAGATCAGGTGACAAAAAAGAATGGGAAGACTTTTATGCAGCCTGAATTAGGTAATAATCAAGGGACAGATAACACAAATATGCCAGAACCAACACTGGCAGCTGAGTATGACTGCACAGGTCTGCCTAGTAGTGCTTGCTGGTGAATGTTAGAAGCGTGGAGTAGCAAGTATGAAATGACCCTTCTCCTTTGCCTCTCCAGCCACCTGACATCATGAACAATAGTCCACACCGCAAGATCAGAAATAGGCTCCAGATTCCCATCTGCCTCTTAGTGTCATTTTCCTCTAAGACCCCTTCTTAAGTTTGACACCTAGTTAGTCCTTTTCCCAGAGAAGAAAAGAGCATGGCACATCTTCAAGCAGAGCCTGGCATAGCCTCAAACAGTACCCTGGGTCTACAATAATGAGCAGGGCTATCTGAAGCCTCTGTTATTCTCACAGGGACTTCTCTGGGATGATAAAATCCAAAAGCCCATCAAATAACAGCACTACACACACACAACACAGCTACTTCCTACAGCCCTTCTTACAGCTTGAGGTATCATTAAGTTATCACTAATCTGAAATTCCTACGGTTCTATAGAAAAGTCACCTTTCCTCTTGGACATCAGCAAAAATTCCTATCTCTAGCTGAATGAGTGTACATTTTATCTGTTATATTACACTTCCCCTTCCTCCCCACTCCAGCCTCTTCCTCCTTTACAGCAAACAGTTTCATGCAAACCTTCCAAGACTTCTGTGGGAAACAGAAGGCAATAGAACTCTGTGGTCTAATGGGACTTCCACCGACATTTGGCATCCTTCCTGGCATTTCACCCTTCATGTTATAATTTATAGTGTAATGTAATTTTTTTTCATATCATGCTATAACATAAATTATTGCCAGTTTGTCCTTAACACTCAAGGAGACAGTCTAGGGCTTTTTGAACCAGGAAGAAGAGTGAGAGAAAAAATGAATGAGACTGAGGGAGAAACAGACATGGAAGGAGGGAGGGAGAGAAAAAAGGGCAGAAGAGATGAAGAAGGGAAGGGAGAAGGGAAAGAAATTTATTCACAAAAGCAGAATCCCCCCAAATAAACCAGTTTTTTTTAAAGACAAACTAAACTAAACTAAATAAAATTTTAAAAAATAAAATGGCATAAAAATCAATCAATCAACAAACAAACCACTAAAAAAACCCAAACATATTTCTGCCCCAAGAGCTTATTAAAATGCTCTGCTTTAGCCTAGGAAACAGGCAGGAAAGTCTGAGGGAGAGGCCATCATGCTGAAAAACAATACATTTTAAAGTTTCTTTATTTTTCTCACTAGTATGTCCCTTAAATTATTAAAATTGAAAGACATTTTAATACCACTTGGAGAATATTTTTTTTTTCAGACTTGGCATCTCATTAAGCCTTGAGAATAACATTGCAGATAGAATAGAATACATACATAGAATAAACCAGGTTGGAAGAGACCTTCAAGATCGTCGTGTCCAACCCATCAACCAATCCAACACCACCCAAACAACTAACCCACAGCACCAAGCACCTCATCAAGTCTTCTCCTGAAAACCTCCAGTGATGGCGACTCCACCACCTCCCCAGGCAGCCCATTCCAATGTGCAATCACTCTTTCTGTATAGAACTTTTTCCTAACATCCAGCCTGAACCTCCCCTGGTGCATCCTGAGACTGTGTCCTCTTGTTCTGGTACTGGCTGCCTGGGAGAAGAGACCAACATCCGTCTGACTACAATCTCCCTTCAGGTAGTTGTAGAGAGCAATAAGGTCACCCCTGAGTCTCCTTATCTCCAGGCTAAGCAACCCCATCTCCCTCAGCCTCTCCTCGTAGGGCTTATGTTCCAAACCCCTTCACTGCAGAAGACAGTTATACTGCCTATTTACTTTATTACTATATGTTATTTCTATTATGGTCACAGTTAGAAGCCCCATTGGGTTAGACGCTGCACAGATGCATCCCTAGTCATGAGCAGCCCATTTAGCTATGCAGACGTGCTTATGCAGGGATGTGCTTATGTCTCTTCCTCTCTGAGCTGCCCTGGATGCAGCAATGATTGTTGAAGACTTCTGCATTTCTCATTCATACTACTTGAAGAAATCATCACACTCCACAGACTAAAAGAAAAAAAATGTTCTCTCTGCTCACATATCCTGTGCCTCTTTTTAGAAGCTCAACCTCAGCATCCAGACAAAAGCAGAAGAGGCATCCTGGTGCTAGGGACACTTTACTAGCAAGCCTTGAACTCAAAATGAAGGAAAATAATTCCATGCTTTTTCATTGTTAATTGAAATCAGTTTTAAAAAAAGAGGAAAGGAGTTTTAGAAGAAGCCAGCACCTCCTCCCCTCATACTTTGGACAGTGTTCATGAGGCACCAAATGCTGGGAAAATCTTTGGGCTTTTGGATCAGGATTTTGCTAGAGGACAGCTTTCCCCCTTGATATCTCTTTTTCCCTTCACCTGGTTTTCAACAGCTGAAGAATGGCAGGGAGATTACAAAACCACCCAGAGGCATCCAGCTGCAATAATTGTTGGGGTTTGTGCAGGATTTACACTCTGCAGTTGTAGGATTACACTTGTAACAGCTGCAATAAAATAAATAATTAAAAATAAAAATTAAAGAAAAAGAGCAGGCTTTGCCATCTCATCCTTCTTTCTCCATGCTCTGAGTTCCACACCTCACTGGCTCATCTCTACTGGAGTCCCAGTGATTTTCCTTAAGACTTAAGACTGCTCTTGGGATATGGTGTGTGGTTGTCTTTTCCCTACCTCTGTACAGCTTGTGCAGAATGCCTATGGTTTAAAACCCAGACACTTCACCAGGTGACAATCAACCAGAGTCTGCCACTTTTTGTCTAATGGGCTGACCCGTGGTTTCTATACCTTTTGCAGGGTCTGTGTTGCAGGGTCTAGGAACTGTACTAGAAAGAGACATCCTCATTTCTTTTTAGAGGAGGGAGTATTGACACTTCCTGTCATATCAATCTGAAGTTGCTTGTGGAGGAAGCCAAAATAGTGACCCTCGCTGTTAGAATGCCTTCTGCTTCTTGGGAAATCCTCACCAACTTTGTCCTTTGTTGTTTTTTTGGGGGGGGGGGGTTGAGCAGCAATTTAGATTTTTTTTCTCTTATTTCAAATTTTAAAAAAGAATGCAAAAAATCCATCTCCCATGTTTTGAAATGTCCTTCCCCTGTCCACATCTAGTCTTCAGGCTTTGCATGGAGCAGATCTAAGCCCTTCCCTTGTTTCTCAAGGAGAGAATAGAGGTTGGCTTCTATTCTCATTCTGGTGCTTAATCTAAGGATATATTTGGGTTTCACTTTCTGCCTGATTGTAAATGAAGTTTGTCCATCCTAATCTTCACTGGGGACAGCTCACAAGAACCACACATGTTTTCTGAGCCTGTAGAGATTCTCAAAGGAAGGTCTAAAAATGGAATTGCACTCTGGAGACAGAGTGTATAGAAACAGATACACCTGTATTAATCGTTTCACTGAAACAACAAACATGCCTTAACTGATACTCACTGCAGTGCTCTCTTACATTCACAGTATCACAGTATCACAGTATCACCAAGGTTGGAAGAGACCTCAAGGATCATCAAGTCCAACCTGTCTCCACAGACCTCATGACTAGACCATGGCACCAAGTGCCACGTTCAATCTCCTCTTCAACACCTCCAGGGATGGTGACTCCACCACCTCCCTGGGCAGCACATTCCAATGACGAATGACTCGCTCAGCGAAGAACTTTCTCCTCACCTTGGGTCTAAACCTCCCCTGGCGCAGTTTGAGACTGTGTCCCCTTGTTCTGGTGCTAGTTGCCTGGGAGAAGAGCCCAACCCCTTCCTGGCTACAACCACCTTTCAGGTAGTTGTAGAGGGCAATGAGGTCACCCCTGATCCTTCTCTTCTCCAGGCTAAACAATCCCAGCTCCCTCAGCCTCTCCTCATAGGGCTTGTGCTCAAGGCCTCTCCCCAGCCTTGTTGCCCTTCTCTGGACATGTTCAAGTGTCTCAATGTCCTTCCTAAACTTAGGGGCCCAGAACTGGACACAGTACTCAAGGTGTGGCCTAACCAATGCAGAGTACAGGGGCACAATGTCCTCCCTGCTCCTGCTGGCCACACTATTCCTAATGCAGGCCAGGATGCCATTGGCCCTCTTGGCCACCTGGGCACACTGCTGGTTCATGTTTAGGCGGGTGTCAATCAGCATCCCCAGGTCCCTCTGTCTGGTAGCTCTCCAGCCACTCTGACCCCAGCCTGTAGCTCTGCATGGTGTTGCCGTGGCCAAAGTGCAGCACCCGGCACTTGTACTTGTTAAATGCCATGCCATTGGACTCCGCCTATCTGTCCAGTCGGTCAAGGTCCCTCCATCACCTTACTCATATTTTTCCCATGTCCAGGTTTCTTTCTTTTGCTCTGCACTGTCTGAACACTGTCTGAACATTGAACAGAAGTGAACTCAATATATTTTCTTAGACATTTTGTCAGCCATCTGAGCAGAATCACTATATTACAGGGATGCATGTCAGCACCTCTTGGACTTAGCTTGCTCCCTGTGTTTTTGACTTGATGGTTTTGTATTCAATCGATTAGTAAATGGCTAAATAGTGAGAGAAATTGCTTTCTCTCATTACTCTGCATGGTTGTGTCATTAACCTTTAATATTGCATTGTTATTGACTGATGCACACTGTCAAGATATGGCCAGTAGGATGTAATGTAGAGGTACAGATGTGCAAAATATTTCACTCAAAGTTTACTCCTCTAATGGGAGGCACATATATGATTGAAAGAGGGAGAGGAGGAGAGGTGTGAAACCCTAGCAACCAAAATGGACTAGCTTGCTCTTCAGATTGGATTGAACATCAGTCTGTGATGAACATTTTGGTGGAGAGATGTCCCTATTTTTTATAATAAGAACTAGATTTTATATAAACTATACCACTAAGACCGGATATTCCCAAAGCTCATCCTGCCCCTGGCATGCCTGTTCCTTGATATAACAACTTCGTGACTTTTTGCTTTAAACAGTGTTATGGCTTGTTGTAACCACTTAGGTGTGGTCCAAGAGATATAAACCTTGACACACAGCACAGAGATTTGGGCACTGTACCAAATATTTGTTAATCTGCTTTCTTAACTTCAGTTGATGTTTGGAGACATCTGCTAAATAGTCCCTTCCCATTCAAGAGTCTAGTCTACTGATTCCATGTCTGAGCAATGCTCAGGAAATGAGAGAGATAAAACACAAATGAGGGAGACTGGGAAGAGTGAAAAAAAGGCATCCCAAAACTGTTCAAAAAGGAAAACATTAAATAATGGAAAGTGACAATGGGACATAAAAGTGGCATGTGGGCGTAGTATTGAACACCTGGAAAACACTGTTCACCCAAAGTTTAATTGATCTGCAGAACTTCTTGCTGCAGGGAATTGTAAATCTAAAATTTTACATAGATGCAAAAGAATAACAAGAAATTAATGGATGAAAGCTGCCCCCAGGGAAACTGATTATAAGGAAATCCCAAGCCTGTATCACAAGCAAAATAGTGCAGTATGTCTTTTCATTCTTATATTCCTAACTCTTATACCTTGGATCCTGTGGATTAAAGGTATTGGGCTACATAGCCTGGTTTGACATTGGTCTTATTTCCCTGTGTTCATGTAGAACACATATTTTTAAACAAAACTATAATATTAGTAAAAGAACAGTGAAAAGTCTGGGAAAGACTTTTAGCAATCAGGTAAGAGAGAAAGAAACAAAGAAAAAAAGAATTATTGTCAGGGGACTAGATCTTTGCCCTGCTATTCTGTTTCCCCTACCCCTTGCCATCGTAGTCTTCATTTGGGAAAGAAGACCCATCAAATTAAAGATGGAAAAAAACTCATTAAGAAACAACAGGCCTAGATGAAATTGCCACTGGGATTAGAGTGATGGGATGGTCTACACCCACCTTTTCTTTTGTTCAAAGATTACAAACCCTTTCCTCCTCCAGGGCTCTTCTCTTCATCCTGGTCCTATTTAACTCTACTTCTGCATGGACCCCTGGGCTTGAAGAATCCACGTGGGTAGAGAGTAGGGGTTGTTTGTTATGCCTCCTTTTGTTTTTAATTAACCTCCGGTGTTTTCTTTGCCTAGAGAGCAAATCCTCTCACCCTGAATTTTTACACTTTCCTGCATTCAGACTACAGAAAAGTTAGATCTAGAGAGAAAAAATAATGAGAAAGTTAGAGGGGAAAAATACTTCCCTGTCAAAAGGAAGAACATCATATGGAGAGGGAATTGTAATCTGTGTAAGATTTACAGGCCAATCTTAGCTTATTAATTTTGGTGTGAAGCAAGCTCAAGAGGACAAACTCACTCACAGACTGAATGCTGCATGCTTCTGCAGCTCAGGATTCCTGCAGCAAACCCTCCTCTTGGCAGCTTGCAGAGTCTAGGCTTTAAGACAGAGGTGTGCAACAGAACCTGACCTACCCTTCCCTCCAGGCCCAACCCACCACCCACAAGGGCATTTCTTGATCTTCAGCCCACACACTTCTTAAAGATGGTAATGGTTTGACAAATAGCAATGCTGAAACAGCTGTGAACTACTCCAACAGACTTATGGTTATATCTGAAACACACAGGAGTACTGCTGTCCATTTGTGCTCATGCCCTGTGACAAGACAGCATGAGAAGACAGCCAGAACATCATGAGAGGTCCCAATGTAGCAGATGGGTCAAGATATTTCACAAGATAGTGGCAGTGAAGAAGTGGCACCTCACTGCAAAATAGAGGTTTAAAAAAGGGGAGCCACTGTCTTCATTGAACTGTCTGAACAGGAGTTCCTGCAGTCACTGGGGATGTGAAGCACAATTACCATTTAGATTTGATGTGCCTTAATCTCCAAGAGTGAGCTGAGGAATAGATTTCCAGTCATGCACATGCCAGTAGAGTTACTTCCTGAAATATGGGAAAAATACAAATGCCAGTTTCTGGATGGACCAACTAGAAGTGAAGCAAAATATCCAACATACCATTTTAACAAGAAGACAATTGACTGACTCCTAGTCTGATTGTGATTTGAGAAGAAAAAAGAAATATTTCAGATGTGTTGAAAGAGAAGTATGGGTGAGGGGCAGGACAAGGAGACTTCTGCTAGGTAGATTAGCACAGGCAAAATCAAAGACTGGAGTCATAATTTACATTTCAGCTTTTGTTCCACACAAATTTAGATTGAAGATATCTTCACTGAAGAGCAAATGTTCCTAAAATCCCATTATTTGTGTGTACTTGTTCAACAAGAGCACAACATCATGCTGTGGAGTGGTTGCTCACTTCAGCACCTTGAACCTTTCCAGGCCTAATAACATGTTTTGATCTCAGTATTTCACTAACAGTGCATAAGGAAGCATACCAAATAACAGCTTTCCTCTAAAAAATATTATCTCTCCAAGGGAGAGAGAGTCTCGCAAAAAGCTTTCTGTTACTTTCAAAAGGGACTTTGTGTTAAATTCTCCGTTGATGTAAATCAGTGTAGCTCCACTGATCCTCATGTTGATGAAGCAGCTTGAAACCACCTGATGTTAATCTTGGAGAATCCACAAAAGATGTTGGCACAGAGTTTATATATTAAAATAATAATGGTACTAATGACAGTGACATAAATGGATTTTGCTGTGGGGCTGCTGGAACACCAAGAACAAGTTCAAAATATGGACAGTATAAATATTTGAATATGAGCTTCCAATTTGGTAGACCAAACTTGGGAATTCAATGCTTTCTGTGTCTTTACTGTGTAAATAATCATTGCACTGCCATTTTGAAAAGACTGAAGTCTGGAAGATGAGTTAGATGGTGCAGTAAAAATAAAACTATTTCAAATCTGTAACTGAGTACCAAACTTGTCCATGATGACAAATTCAAGTTGGAGAGTCACATATGTAAGGTATCACACATCACAGAATCACAGAATGATAATGGTTGGAAGGGGCCTCTGAAGGTCATCTAGTCCAATGCGCCTGCCAGAGCAGTTTCACATAAAGCAGGTTGCACAGGATGGCATCCAGGTAAGATTTGAATGATTTCAGAGATGAAGACTCCACTACCTCTCTGGGCAGCCTGCTCCAGTGCACTGCCATCTTCAAAGCAAATAAGTTCCTCCTCGTGTTTATATGGAACTTCTTCACACCCACCCTTGAAGCAGTTACAAGCATCGTTATTAAGCCCCTAAGTCTTCTCTTCTCCAGGCTAGAAATCCCCAAGTTCCTCAGCCTTTCTTCAGAAAAGAGATGTTCTAGTCCCCTGATCATCTTTGTTGCCCTCTGATGAATCCTTTGAGGCAGTTACCTGTCTTTCTTGAACTTGGAGCCCAGAACTGGACACAATAGTCCAGATGAGGTCTCATGCATACAGAGTAGAGTGGGAGGAAAACCTCCCTTGACCTGTTTACCACACTCTTCTTGATGCACCCTAGGATGCTCTTGGCTTTCTTGGCCTCAAGGGCACATTGCTGGCTCATGGTCATCCTGTGGTCCACCAGGACTCCCAGGTCTTTTTCCATAAGTCAGTCCCCAAGTTGTACTGATCCATGAAGTTACTCCTCCCTAGGTACAATACCTCACTCTTGCCCTTGTTGAATTTCATATGGTGACTCTCTGCCCACGTCTTCTGCCTGTCCAGGTCATGCTGGATGGCAGCATAGACTTATGGTGTGTCCACCATTCCTCCCAGTTTTGTGTCATCAGCATACTTGTTGAAGGTACTCTTATCCCTTCATCCAGATTGTTGATGAAAATATTGAACAGGACTGGACTTATTACTGACCCTTGAGGGATACCACTTGTTACAGACCTCCAACTAGACTTTGTCACTGATCACAATCCTCTGAGTGCTTTTAGTCGGTGTTCAATCCACCCCATTATCCATTCATCTAACCCATACTTCCTAAGTTTGTTCATGAGGATGCTGTGGGAAACGGTGTTGAAAGCCTCACTGAAGGCAAAGTAGGCAACTTCCACTGCCCTCCTTTCATTTTTCCTTCCAATCATGCCCTCATAGAAGGCTATCAAAGTAGTCAGACATGGCTTCTCCTTATGAATCCAAGTTGACTACTTCTTATAGCCTTCATTTCCCCCACATTTTTTTGAGATGACACCCAGAGCAAGCTGGGTGGATTTCACTCTTGCATGGAGGTAGACTTTCTTATTCTCAAAAATACTAAAACATTGCCCCACAAATACTGAGATACTACAAAGAGGCACCTCTCTGGCCAGCCCAAGTACATCCCCATCCCTCTTTGGACCTAGCTTAAGGTTCTCTCCATGAATCCTATTAACTCTTGTCTTAGAACACTTTTCCCACTGGAGACAAGCTTTGCTCATCCATTACCAGTATACCTTGTGTCTTGTTAATCCATGCATGGTCAAAGAACCCAAAGTCTTGCCAGTGGCACCAAGCTTGGAGCCCAGAGATCTCCTACCCTCTAACAAATCAACACTTGCCCCCAGCTTGGTGTCATAGCAGAATCTTTACTGCTAAAAGACAGCCACTACAAAACAAATTTATTTACACACAAAGCAATGCAATATAGGTGGGTTGCATGGAGCATGTAGGTGGTAGCCTTTAATCTTTTGAGCATGCTTCCCTGAGCATGAAGTGTTTTTAAACTGTTCCTTTTATTATTCACTTGCTTAAAGACAATTATGTGCCAAACTTTTTGCTCTTTTGATACCTAATTGACTCTGAGGACTGTGAAGTTAAGAAACACTTCACAAAGACTTAGGTCTGTTTCCTGTAAAAGAAGGGTCAGAATCATAGCAAAGAGCTTCTGGGACAAGACCAAGTGCAGGGTCTTACATCTGGCTTGAGGCAATCCCAGGCACAAATCCAGGCTGGGCAGTGACTGGCTGGAAAGCAGCCCTGAGGAGAGAGACTTGGGGCTGCTGGTGAACAAGAAGCTCAACATGAGCTCTCAGTGTGCACTTGCAGCCCAGAAAGCCAATCAGATCCTGGGCTGCATCAAGTGTGGTCAGCGGGTCAAGGGAGGTGATTCTCCCCCTCTACTCAGCTCTGGTGAGACTCCACCTGGAGTACTGCCTCCAGTTCTGGAGCCCCTATTACAAGAGGGATATGGACGTGCTGGAACATGTCCAGAGAAGGGCCACGAGGATGATCAGAGTGCTGGAGCACCTCTCCTATGAGGACAGACTGAAGGAGTTGGGGCTGTTCAGTCTGGAGAAGAGAAGGCTCCGAGGTGACCTAATTGTGGCCTCCCAGTATCTGAAAGGGGCCTACAAGAAGGCTGGGGAGGGACTTCTATTCTATTCTATTCTATTCTATTCTATTCTATTCTATTCTATTCTATTCTATTCTATTCTATTCTATTCTATTCTATTCTATTCTATTCTATTCTATTCTATTCTCAGGATATCAGGTAGTGATAGGACTAGGGGGAATGGAATGAAGCTGGAGGTGGGGAGATTCAGGGTGGATGTGAGGAGGAAGTTCTTCACCATGAGAGTGGTGAAGCCCTGGAATGGGTTGTCCAGGGAGGTGGCTGGGGCCCCGTCCCTGGAGGTGTTTAAGCCCAGGCTGGATGAGGCTCTGGCCAGCCTGGTCTAGTGTGGGGTGTCCCTGCCCACGGCAGGGGGGTTGGAAGTAGATGATCCTTGTGGTCCCTTCCAACCCTGACTGATACTATGATACTATGACACTGGAGAAGCTGTCTAGCTCAACTAGCATAATGTGGGACCAGCTAAGTCTACACTATTACTGAGCCCTGTTTCTCTCATTTTTAATCTGTATCTACTGATGAGGAGCCTCAGCCTCCCTAGACAGCCAGTTCTACATCTTTTCTCTGCTCATTAAAAAGGATTTCTTTTAGCGAGACTTTCCTCTGTTAAATTTCATGCCTCTTTCCAGTGGCAAATAAGGATGTGAATAGATCTTCTCATTAAAGATGCCTTTTGTAACATCTGCTAAATGACTGGTATTAGGAGACACAGACATTGATATAGGGCAGCACGATATCCTAACAGAGGAATAGGAAAAGGGAAGGACATGACCTTCCACTTTCTTTTCCCAAACTTTATCAGAGCCAGTCTTTGAAAATTCGGTATCAATTATGAGATTCTGCTTAATAAACTTGGCAAACCTGACATTTTAAAAACAAACCAAAACCATGCTGTTCACTTTCCCTTTTCATTCTTAATTGGCCCATCTAAAAGCAATCAAGTGAACATTTAACTGTGGTAGAAAGAACTGCAGGAGACCTCTCCTCCAAATGCCATTATTCAGAAATGCATAGGACTGTGGATATGTTTATAGAGAGTGGGAGGCACTCTTCAAATTCTCTCTCAACAGTGACAGAGAACAGGAGGGTACTCAGGGATGGAACCAATGAGGGATGTAGACATCACAGTGCTCCAGTGTTGGGGACTAGATGTATGGGGGAAATCACAGCTAGCTATGCCTGTGTCTTAGGCTTCCTTTATGATGTCAGGGGAAATTAGGCATTAAACAATAAACTGTATAAACAGCACACTGAATAGGGAACTGACAAAATTTATTGAAATGGAGCACTACAGACTAAAGGATTTCTTTAAGGAGGTCTTTCTCATACAACATATCCACCGAGAAGAGGGACCTCTCTCAACTGCTCAGCTGCTCTGTGAGAGGAAAGGCTCTAGAGCAAGAGAGGAAGAGGTGTGCATAAGGCACAACTATAAGTCTGCCTCATCCACAGCTGAAATGCAGACCTGCTGCAGCACTTAATCTGTTCCACTTGGTAATGGTTTTGGAGGTATGGAAGTCCTGACTGGGCTGCTTGGTTAGTGTGATGCAATACATCAGGTATTGATCAAGTTAACTTCTCACAGTAGGTATTACAACTTTTAGAAACGCATACACAAGTGTGTCTAGGACAGGAATCAGATTTCAACAGTGGAACCATACAGAATGTATAATTATATTTTGCATTTTTAATAGAATCATTAGCATAATAATGCATTAGCCTAATGGAATATTAATGTCATGCAGAAATATTAGCATATTACAGATCCTTATTCATTAATACATTAGACCCTTATTGTATTAGTGGCACAATCTTCTGGAGAAAATGTTGCTTTGTGTCGGATACTACAATCCATGAAAAAAAACAAGATGGCAAATACAGGAGCCTTTTTGTGTCACAGGCATGCCTTACTCTAAGTGTCAATGGAAGAGCTGGGAAGGAAATGCTTTTGCATTTGGAAAGCAGCTGATATTTGAGCAGTTTTCTGACTTTCCCCCTCTGAATTCAACCTAAAAAATATTTTCAAACTATTTCCATTAAAATATGAAAAATCACAGTGCTCTAAATCCTAAACTTGCAAGAGTCCCAGGACAGGATGAAAGAGAGGCCTTTTTTGTGGCATTCAAATATCCTCCTAAAATCCAGGGAACTGGGTTCATGTCATTGCTCTCCCACCATTTCGCATACTGGGTAATGGCCTGCTTTGGGAACCCAGTGGCCTCCCCAAAGTACGCTCTTGCAGACCTTTGTGTTGAATACTACCATAAAGGTCATCTCAGCAGCTTCTACCCAGATACTCCACAATGTGGAGGAAGTACCTGGTTTGTTGGTTTGTTTGTTTGTTTTGTCATTGTTCCACTTTCTCTGTCTTTCACCAGAACTGAAAAGACTGTTCTCATAAAAGCTTAATTGAAATCAGTACTGTCTCATGAAAAGACCTGGAAAATCTTATTAAATTAGGATCCCCCAAATTCCTCTGTATCTTTGTTAAGACTTTGTCAGATTGACATCGGTCCTCGAGTCCCATCCCTGACCTGTTCTCCTCATCCACGCTTTATCAGGAAGTGAGACCTCTTGAGTTTGTGTTGCTGTCTGTGCCTTTGTACCAGTGAAACAGACTCTGAGGACATTTTTAAGGCAGGCTTCTAGGACAATCAGAATGTCAAAACAGGATCCCTTTTTGTGATAGGGACTCAATGCCTGTGAATGGGACTGTATAATGCAGTTGTTTGCACAGTTTCATACTGGGCTGCATGACCCTGATGTCCTTATAGCAACTGAATAAATATTCTCTATAAACTACGTAAAACAAATATCATTTAGTGACTTAATCCCATGTCTATCATTCACAGACAGATTGACAAATAGAAGTAATTCCTCTTATTAATACTTTGTGTATAGGCAGCAACACTGACCAAGATGACTCATATGTTGGATTATGTTCTTTTGACAGAATAGAAAAGTGTGTGAAACCGAAAACTGAAGAATGTCAGTAGGGGTGCAGAGTTTTGAAGTCTATTGTTTCTTCTTTCCTTTTGAGGAAATGCAGTACAGACATTTTCAGAAGCAGATATTCTCCAAGCTCCAGGTACCCATCCCAAGTAAAGACAAAAAAGAGAATGTGAGAATCATGTTGCTACTCTCTAGAAAACATTAACATCTGACTGCCATCTTTCTGGCTTCATGATTGTTTGAAATTCCTTCTGAGTAACTCAGTGAAGAAATTTATTTAATTTTATTTGTATTTTTAAAATATACTAGATTCCCAAAATATAAAGCTGTTGAATTGAACTGACCACAGTGCAATTTTTTCTTAGTTTTGTATTACAGTCAATGGTCAGTCTTCCTAGTTTTCCTTTTACTTTTTTGTTTGTTTGTTTGGGGGGGGGTGGTGGTGGTGGTGGTGTGTTTCCCCCCCCCCCCTTTTTTTTTTTTGTTTCCTTGATGCATTTAAACAGCATCTTTTCCCTTTTCCTTGTGATCATGTTAAATGTTTAATTGCTCTTTGCATTTGCTGATGGCACAGCATAAGCCCCTGCAGTAAAAGAGATTTGTGCTAAAATTCAAGTGCTGAAGAAATAAGGAAAGGGGTTATATTTTGGGTCAGTTCAATTATCTCTCTCCTTTTTTTTTTTTTTTTTTAATTATATATTAATTTTAATATAAGCTGCAGCACAGAAGTGCAATTAGCATTCAGACAATGGGAGAAAGTCTTGCTTGAAGTTAACTGATGTGTACAATCCAAGCAAGGGATTCAGGGAGGTTAGACAGTGCAGATCACTGCCATAACACAGCTAAGCCAGGTCCTCAGACAGTGTACACCAGCACCGTCAATGGAACTGCTCTGATTTACACGGGATAATTATGTTCACACAGTGCTGTTTGAGGTGGGCTCAAGATGACAGCATTGAGATCATCACTAGAATACAGACTTTTTTTCACATTCTGAGTTACATTAAACCCATCCAGTTCAGCTGAGAGTTAGAAACCCAAGCAAGCTTTTTATTAGCAAGTGTCAAACTATTCAAGACCAATGCCAGCCACTCCAAATATGTCTGATTTAAGTAATAAGGAGAAAGCTTTGCTGCCTTCTTCCACATCAGTCAAAGGCAGATACATTTATATGCTGTTTTCACTTAAACCACTGCACACTCTGCTTGGCATAAAGGGGATACTGAGCACCAAGTAACTCTCTTGTGTAACCCATCTTCTTCCAAATTAATACTTCAGGTAGCAATTGATAGATACTTGCCTTCTTACCATATTTGGCTTCTCATCTCCAAATCTACTGTAACACCATAGCAGGGCTGACCTAAGACTTTTTTTTGAGTTAAGACCCTTGTCTATTGAAAAGCAAGGACACAATCCCCTTTTGCTTCTAGCCTCTAAACTCCCAACCATATTGAGCTGGAAGGTTCACTCAGCAGTTTTGTGAAAGAGTGTTGACTGACAGAACCTTTCTAAGCTTAGAAAATTAATGAGGTTGCATTCTGCAAGTCTGGGAAAGGAAACCAGATGGAGAGACCCTCCATACAACCATTAATGCTGCTTTGCTACTATCCTTTGTTCAGTGTTTGTATAGTGGTCATCAGACAGGGGCTCTGCTGCTTGATAGAGGACCAGGTGATCCTGAAATGCAATTATTGTATAACAGCTTCAACCAATCCCTCTAATTTACTGCCTGTATTTCTCCTGGGCTTGCTGTTCTCTTGATTTTTTCCCTCCCACCAGGAAGGATTGTCACAGCTTAAAAAACAAACAAACAAACAAACAAAGAAGAAATACTGTGGGAGAGCTTTTTTGGCTTTTTTGTTTGGTTGCTAGGTTTGTTAGTTTTTGGTTGTTGGGGTTTTGGTGTTTGTTTTTGTTTGTTTTCTTTTTCTCTTTTACCTTCTGAATATTGTTTGAGGATTCTTTTATTTAACAAAACAAAGTCAGCTCATCATTCAAAAGCTGAAGGTTTCACAATCTCCAAGACTGATTCCATCTAAAGAATTGCTTTTTAACACATTCTGACACTGAGGACACATTCTGGCCTCTGCATCCCACACCAATGAGGCTGAAAGCAGAAAACTAAATGAAAAGAGTGAGTGGAGGCAAGTTCATGGATTAACAAAATGTGATTGTTCAGTCCTTGGCTGCCTCAATCCCTGGGATTGCTCAAGCAGCAGTTAGGGACATGGTTTAGTGTTGACCCTTCAGTACTTGGTCAGCTGTTGAACGGGATGATCTTTGAGGTCTCTTCTAAACAGTTACATTCTGTGGTTCTGCAATTCTGAATTAAAACCATCCTTTCTGAGCCAAATACAGTTTGACAGCCAAGGACTGAACAATCACATTTTGTTAATCCACTTACAGAGGTGCAAATATCTAATCCAACACCAGTTTGCACTGACACAACAGCAGTATTCTAGGATTTTTTTTTTATTTTTGCTAATGAAAGGAGATTTTGAAAGGGATAATTTTGTTACTGTTTGAAGGAGGAGAGATGGATCCTATGGAACCTATGGGGGTATAGGATTTGTCACCACCATCTGAAGCCTGTATTGCTTGTTTATAGCTAAGAATGTAGCTTTTGTGTCAGAACCTGAAGCCTTTAACATTTCCAAAGTCTGTCTTCCTCTCATCTCTGGTGTACGTACTGATGGAAGAAAACAAGGGCACCCAGAGCTCAGAAGCTCTTATAACTGGATCTAAACTCATTTCAATCTAAGGTCAGTTTGAAGAGGAATCTTTAGATGCCATGCAGAAATAACAGGAGAGGCTGATGTAAGCCCTAGTATTGCAGGAATAATATAGCACTTATCAGTTAGAGCCTGCTGCTGTAAAGCTGCTCTTGGAACTGTCTCGCTTGTGCATAACCTCTGGATCTAGATCATTTAGACAGACATATAGACAGGTATGGGTAAGGAGATGAAATCCCATTCTTGTCACTCAGTGATCCAATTTAACCAGATTTTCTTCTATATAATTTTGTATACCTTACTACTATAACCTCGTTATCTAAGCATGTAGAATGTGAAATGTGACTAATCAGTAATAGGGATAAATAATTATGTCAGTCAACAGATGTGTACTTGTTACTGCACACCTAACTTCTTGCCTATTCTTGTACTTATGCATGTATCTTTCAGGTGTTTATGATGTTGGAAAGGCAAATATTCATAGTTTAATACTTTTCTGCATTTTTAAGTGGTCAGTGAAAACATACACACTTGCAGGTCAGCCCTCTTGAAAATGGTTCACTGAGCACTGCTGAAATATCAGTGTGAAGGTATTAGATCACACATGGGATACCCAAAAGCTGTCCTCAGTGCTGAAAACTCACCTACTCTGTTTGCTTCTGCCTTGTCCTGCCACCACCCCATTACCCAGCCTTTAGAAAGTATCTACTTCCCACTGTAGCTTGAAAATACATGTGCCCACGTGGGGACTATCAACTTTGAGACTAAATAGCAGGGCTGGGAAAACAACAGCAACAAAACCACCACCACCAACAAAAAGATGTGGCTCTTGTTCAAACTAAATAGGGAACTTGGATGATATTGGGCAGGGTTAAAGTGGTGGAGATGAGAATGGGGTCTTTTGTGCCACCCCTTAAGCAGAACAAAATCTTACCTTCCACCTTGTCTAGCCTTAAGGGAGAAAAGGCTCAAAGGGATCTGCTGCCCACCCACTGTCCCAGGTTCTCAAAGGCTGAGTTAATGCAATCACACTAACAGAACATAACAATGTGTTGAGTACTTACCACATTCCTTGAAATTGAAGAAAGTTGCTGTGGTTATTAGTAGCTCCTAATGATATTTGCATAGATTAACAGACTTTAATGCAATCATGAATGCTACAGTCCCGGGGAAAATAATGAAGAAATCCATTATGAGGTAATAAAATAACTGAGTCAATACAGTAATAATTTGATCCCATATTAGTAATAATTTCATCTCCTGCTGCAAGGCAATTTTAATGCATATACCATTTCTGGACAGTTTTATAAATATCACCTTTGTTTGAGATAATTAATTAGCAAAATCAAAAAATATATTGCTGGTATTTTATACAATAAATTAGTCATTAGGTTTAAACTGGCAGGCTGTAATAAAGCTTATTAAGATAAATGTGCTGGGATTCTTAACACTTCAGAGAGGCTGTTCTCTGTCTTAAGGCTCTTCTGGTGAAAAACTATTATTACTGCTGGGTGGTTTCTATGTATGTTAAAACCCAATTATGAAAATCATGTTTATAACCCTGACTTCCTTGGCAATAGGAGTTGAATGCATTAGTCCATAGTTGCCCAGCAGATGAGGCTAAGGTGAGAGTGAGTTGCTGAGGGCCCTATTATCTCTCTTCCCATTGTCAGTCAGAGCCTAGAGCCTCCTGCAAGACTGAACCAAACTAACTTCAGAGAAACTCAGGTCCAGGTCATCCCACTGATATAGAGAAATGTTTTGCATTCAGAGGCAAGGGATGGGAAGAACATTAATCATTAGGGAGATGTTCTATTTCCACTCTTATTTTTCGATTACTGAATCAATTTGTGGTTTCCAGAAAGGCTTGGAAATCACAATGGGCCTCAGCAACATCTGTGACAAAGTGGCCACTGGAGCAAAAAATTTCACAGTGACCACCACTCCAGCTCTTGGAAATATTCCCTTTGTGTGGCCTGAGCTCTGACAAGGTCTTTTCTTTGTGTTTAGGGAACTCTCCCAGCCAGATGGCACAGGCTGGCTGAGACTGTCAGAACTCGATGGGGACCAACTTCTTGCAAGGAGTGCAAATCTTGCCATCTAATGAGCTTGTCTTGGGTCCCTGGAAGATTGTGCTGTGTGGCCAAAGCAAGGATTGGAATTCTGGGTTTCATGACACCACTATCCAGGAATAGAGCTGTTAAACAATCACATCACATTTTCAAAGGGCATTGTTTGGGTCTTGCTCAGATATCCCCTGACCCAATTTACTATTATCTTCCCAAGGCATTACAGTTTCCTACTCTCATCAAACTTGCCACCTTCCCTGTAGTTCCCCATCTACCTGAGGCTTCCAAATCCATGTTACTTTGCATTTGGAATAGTAGTAAATTATGAATAGGGATATGGAGGTGCTGGAGCATGTCCAGAGAAGGGCCACGAGGATGATTAGAGGGCTGGAGAACCTCTCCTATGAGGACAGACTGAAGGAGTTGGGGCTGTTCAGTCTGGAGAAGAGAAGGCTCCAAGGTGACCTAATTGTGGCCTTCCAGCATCTGAAGGGGGCCTACAAGAAGGCTGGGGAGGGACTTCTCAGGATCTCAGGTAGTGATAGGACTAGGGGGAATGGAATGAAGCTGGAGGTGGGGAGATTCAGGCTGGATGTGTGGAGGAAGTTCTTCACTATGAGAGTGGTGAAGCCCTGGAATGGGTTGTCCAGGGAGGTGGTTGGGGCACCGTCCGTGGAGGTGTTTAAGATCAGGCTGGACGAGGCTCTGGCCAGCCTGATGTAGTGTGGGGTGTCCCTGCCCATGGCAGAGGGGTTGGAACTAGATGATCCTTGTGGTCCCTTCCAACCCTGACTGATACTATGATACTATGAAAGTTGATGAAAGTTGACTCTTGTCTTCTGTGTGGGCAAATTCTCAACACAAAACAGGAATTTCCCCAAACAGTCTCATCAGTCTCATTTCCTAAAAAGTACAGAGAGTTCTACACGTAGCAGTGAGCAGGTTATGAGCATCTCTGAAATCTTTTTTTTTTTTTTTTTTTTTTAATTTTAACCAAGTAAACAGTCAAAAGACAGAGACAGTGGCAAAGACCATTGATTATCCCATTCACAAAACTACCTCTTGTATAATATTGTTAGGGTAAGAACAATACGTTGTAGAGCTAAGAAACTCACTCTGCTGTAGAAACGCTCCCTTTCCCAATACACCAAGGACATCACTTCTGAAATAAAATTAGAGAATCAATGCTTTGTCATATTTGTTTAACCTCTCTAGGGAGAACCAATGTTTTTTCCTACCAAAGAGCAACAACTTTACTTTATGGGTACTTTCTTGTTGATGTACAAAGTGCTTTATGTACAAGTTTGGTTTAGGAATCCTGTAAGCTCTGAAGTGCTGGAGGCTGGAAGAACAATCATTGCACAGACACTTTGTTCTGACAGTTTTTCCCAAGCATGCTCTACTGGCCAGTGTCAGGGAAGGATATTGCACTACATGGACCTTTGATATGACACAGCATGGTAATTATCATATAATCATATCATACCCTATTGCCAATTGTCTTGACTACTGCATTCAGCCACCAGGTTGTATGCCTTACTTTTCAATGAGACCATGTTAGACTTGCATTTTAGGCCTGCTATTGAGTATGTTAATTGCAAAGCTGTTTAAAACTGGTTTGATATGAAGAGTCTAGGCAAGACCTCAAATACTATTCCATTTGTTATTGTCTGAGGACACATGCCAGCCCCATTGTGCTCTCTGTTCTACTATCTCTGATTTGAAGTATTTGCCTACACAACTGGTTCTGACTTCTCAAAGGGGAAGGCATAGGTTTACACGACCATCCTTTTGAGTGTAGTTTCCTTAAACTGACTTCAGACTCCAAATTATCCATTGGAGAGATTCCTTTGTTTGATCTCCATCATGTCTACTTTTTGAGGATGTACGTGACACAAGTTCTTCCCAGTGTTTGTGATTCACAAGTGACCTAGAGCCTCTATAATGGTGCTTCGGTGATGTCTATTGTGTGGACTGTCTGCTGGCTGTTACACTTCTCTTCCTTGCTTGAACAGAGTCACAGAGACACAGAATAAGAAAGGACTGGGTTTGGATTACCATATGAAACCACTGAAATATTCGGGAGAATTGTGGCTTATAGATAGCCCCACCCATCTCACTAAGGCCTACACAGGATGAGGCAACAAATAACCTAAGAACCTCTAGGGTAGTCCTGGGAAGCCTACCCCACTTGGCTAAATTGGAAAAGCCCCCATCTAGCTGGCCATTTGTGGCTTGGCCTGTTCATGAGAGTTTTGGGGAGCCTTCCTGATCGCGCATGGGATTGTCAGTTCTTTGGTCATGCTCAGCACCATTAAATCGTAAGAATTCAGGGGTGAGGGAAGGGAGGAAAAGGCCTAGGCATAATCCCTTCAGCATCTTTTGTGGAAAAGTGGCTTTAGTGACAAGTGCTATTCCCACAATCATTCCCCTTGTCAATACAATGACCTTTCAGAGGTGGAATCTGCTTTTTATTACTCTGTGCACTGGGGTAAACCAGGCCATGCTGTGTTATCTACCCAATTTATCAACACTATTTACAGCAGGTCCATTCCACTGTTTAGCTTAACTCAGTGCCCAGAGACCAGGCATTGAGAGAGGAGGCAGCTGCTGAAAAGAAAGAAATGTCAATTGCAGCCTAGTCCCCTAAAGTGAAATAAAAGAAACAAAGTAAATAAGGAAGGAGAAGTAAATACAGTATCTGAAGGGTGATTAAGTCTATCTAGTCCAATACTGGCATGCAGGAAACCAATAGAAACACTGTCTTATGCTCTTAGTTATCGCCACACACAGAATGCCATCTCTTAGTGACCTAAAAGGAAAGAAGCATGAAACATCTATCTTTAATGAATATGACATATCTCTCACCTGCTTGTATTTCAGCAACCCAAAGTGCTGAAAAATGAAATACAAGAGCCTGTTCTCCTTTTTTTGCCCTGTGGCAAAAAAGCATCATAAGGATGACTTTGTTCTGCTTTGGGTTTTTTTTGAAAAATTACTTTGGTACTCTTATTTCTGCACACCCATTCTTTAAGGGTCCAGGTTTACCAGCCATTCTCCACAACTCCACGATCAAGATACAATATTTACTCTTTTTAAATGGCAGAAAAATTGCCTGTTATATGGACAAACAATTGCAAGGCTGCAGGTAATTGGAAATGGCAAAGTTATCATGAGACTCACTGTGAAATCACAAAGGTGAGAGTCTGTTGCCTCCCTCCAACTCAAATAATTTGAGTCTTGGGCCTGCTTTTCTAAAATGTTTACAGGATCACAGGATGTTCAGGGTTGGAAGGGACCTCTGGAGGTCTTTGAGTCCAACCCCACTGCCAGAGCAGGACCATGGAATCTAGTGCAGGTCACACAGGCATGCGTCCAGATGGGTCTTGAAAGTCTCCAGAAAAGGAGACTTATCCTTGTTGAACCTCATTAGGTTCCTCTCTGCCCAGCTCTCAGTCTGTCCAAGTCTCACCAAATGGCCACACAGCCTTCAGGGGTATCAGCCATGCCTCCCAGTTTGGTATCACCTGCAAACTTGCTGAGCAGACACTCTGTCCCCTCATCAATGTCATTGATGAAGATGTTGAACAGGACTGGACCCACCACTGATCCCTCCACTGGGGGACACTACTAGTTATGGGTCTCCAGCTGGACTTGGCACTGTTGATCACCACTCAAAGTCAATGAGATGTCAAAACAGGCCATACTCCTTCCCCTGTGGTACTGCTGGTTTGTAAGGTGTTTTAAGCCATGTGATGAAGGGGATATTACTCTGATACTTCACAGCATCTCTTAGCAGGTCTATCCTAATGCCATGTTCTACTCTCATATGATCTGCACTCTCCCTTCAGCATGGATCACACCATAGCTAGCTATACATTCTTCAAATGAGTCAATATTAATTACATACTTCTCTGTCCTCTTCTCCTGTGAGACCACAGTTCAGCAAGAAGGCAACTCTGGGACTGGCTCTTGTGGACTCTAGCTGAGCAGTGCTTTATTTTGGTTTATTTTTTTGGGCCTTCTCAGGGCAGAACAGACAGTGAGGACCAGAAGGGTTGTCCTCTTGTGTGCCTGATTGGGAGGGTGATGTAGCTAGGGGCAACCGGGGGAAATTTAAACACACAGGAAACACAAAAAACTGTGAGACCACCATTCAGCAAGAGAGGTCTCTCACTGGATTGCACCAAGCAGCACATGCTGGGTCAGGTGACAGAGTGCAGAAGTCTCAGTGGGTAAAACAGGGGGTAAAACAGAGAGTAGTCAGGTAGGATTAAAAAAAAAGAGAGAAAAACCCCCCAAGAAACAAACAAAAAAATAGTTACTTTTCACCATCTCAGTCAAAATATAATGGTCTTGATCTGGCAGAAGAAGAGATGCTCCTGATGCCAGCCAAAATGGAGGCAGGAACCCAGAGAGAGCTCCCACAGGAGGATGAAATGACTCAGGTTGCTGGCTGTAGTGAATGCCTCGGTCTGTCCTTGGTAGAGAGGAGCTGTGCATGTTGTGAGCAGGTAGAATTTCTACTGAGCTGTGCATCAAAGCTTCAAAGCGATGCTGAAAGATTGAAAGATTAATTTGATAGGCTTAGGAGCATTAGGGAAGCTGAGGATGAGATTGACTGTTGGAGCTGGGCTCTCACTGTCCTGAGGAAGGGTCAGGAACACCCATTAGAAAGTACTGAAGGTCAAGTATCCCCAGTAGCCTTGCTCCACCAGACTGAACACAGTAACCTAAGGGAAAGGAGGGAGTGGAGGCAAGTCCATGGTCAAGGCAGTAAACAAACTCCTGCCTTGCCCATCTCCCCTCACCCCCTCAACAGGGGCGAGTGGCAACAAGTTCCTGCCCGGTGTGGCCGGAGTGTTGCTTCAGTTATTCCCCTAGTCCCCCAGGTGCCCTTGCAGAATAGGTATGATGTCCTCCAAGTGCAGACAGACAATGAGAAAGATGAATCATCTGTCTTGGAAGTATTCCCAAGACCAAGGAAGCCAAGGCCTAGCATACAAACATCTATAAAAAAAAAAAAAAAAGAGAAGAGTCACTGTTATAGGTGGCTCCCTTCTGACAGGAACAGAAGGTCCAATATGCAGTCCTGACCTACTTCAAAGGGAAGTCTGCTGTCTCCCTGGGGCCCAGGTTTAGGACATGGTAAGAAGGCTTCCTGCCCTGGTACAGCCCACATATTATTGCTTATTATTAACCTTCCAGATAGGTAATGACAACCTTGAAAAAAGGAAGCTGAGGGCTATCAAAAGAGACTTCAGGTCCTTGGGTCAACTGGTCAAGGGAGTGGGAGCACAGGTAGTGTTCTCTTCTACCCTTCCAATTGCAGGGACCAACCCAGAAGGACTGAGGAGGAGTCACCAGATCAATTCTTGGCTTTGAGCCTGGGACCTCCAACAGGACTTTGGGCTTGTGACTGTTGGTAACCTCATATGATGACAGATCTGCTGGTGGCAGATTGGGTGCATCTCTCTCAAAGGAGGAGGAGGTTTAAATTGCTGGGCTCATTAATTGAGCTTTAAACTAGATTTGAAGGGGGAAGGGGAATAACCATGCTGGCTGGGAACAAGCCTGGGATGCTTGTGAGGTGGTGTGCCAGCTCCACTAGTATCCCAGGGGAGGTAGGGGATAATGAGCCATGTGTTGGGGAAGATGCAGGAGCTATTGAGGAGTTAAGACTCACAGGGGAACCTGGGAATCATCAAGTAGATGCAAAAGAGAAGGGAGATAATGATATCACCAGGCCTTCATGTGATAGGCTGAGGGATGACACACCAGGGTGGGAGTGAAGGGTGGCTAGTAAGCTTGCTGGCAACATGCAGCACAACAACACAGTCTAAGTTTCACAGAGATGAGCCAGGGGCTCATATGGTATTAACAGCCAACAACGAAACATCAGCACATGCAGGGCTCACTGGTAGGTTGGTGGACATGGAGGTGGCCAGGAGTGGGTGGCCAGCAAGAGTGAAAACTAATGGAACTCCCTCTCTGAAATGCATATGTACCAAAGCCTGGAGCATGGGGAATAAGCAGGAGGAGCTGGAGATCTGCATTAGGCTGCATGACTATGGTATAATTGGAATCACTGAAACACAGGTGGGACAGCTCCCAGGACTGGAGTCTTGTCATGGATGGCTGTGTACTGTTCAGAAAAGACAGATCAACAAGGCAAACTGGTGATGTGCAAGAGCAACTGGAATGTGTGGAGTTCTACCCAGTGGGAGAGGCAGAACAGGTGGGAAGCTTGTGGGTAAGAATTAAGGGATATGGAAAGGGAGATGAAAATGCTGGGGGTGTGCACTATAGACCACCATAACAAGCAGAAGATGCTGATGAGACTTGCTACATTCAACTAGAGGTAGCCTCTAGAACTCACTCCTTGGTACTCATGGGTGAATTCAATCACCCTGATATTTACTGGCAAACCCACACAGCCAGGCTCAGCCAATCCATAAGGTTGTTGCAGTGTGGTGATGATAACTTCTTGATGCAGGTAGTGGAGGAGCCAAAAAGGAGAGACACACTGCTGGACCTTGTATTAACTAATAGAGAAGGACTGGTTGGGGATGTTAAGGTCAGGAACAGGCTTGATGACAGTGATCATGACATGGTGGAGTTTAGTATTATACAGGGTAGAAGCAGGATCACAACCCTGGACTTCCGCAGGGATAACTTTGTACTCTTCAGAGACATATTTGCAGGGTTCCCATGGACTAAGACTCGTGAGGGTAAAGGAGCCCAAGAAAGTTGGTAAATTTTTACCAAGCCCAAGAGAGGTGTGTTCCCTTGAGTAAAACATGGGGTAGATGTGCCAGGAGACCTGCATAGATGAGCAAGGAGTTCTGAAGGAAATCTCATGGAAAAAAAGATACTTACAGTTCATGGAAGAAGGGCCTTGTCACTTGGAATAACTGTGGAGTAGTTACCAGGCCATGTAGGAAGGCAACAAGGAAAGCCAAATCACTCTTGGAAGTAAAACTGACAAAGGAAGTAAAAGAGAGCAAGAAGGGCTTCTTCAAATGTGTCAGTAGGAAAAGAAAGAAGAGGAAAGGTGTGGCCCCATTGCTGAATGAGGAGGCAGCCCTGATAACCAAGGATGCAGAGAAGGCAGAGTTGCTGAATGCCTTCTTTGCTTCAGTCTTTACTCCTAAGATTGAACTCCCTTAGGAATTCCAGACCCTGGATGAAGAAGAAGCCTGGAGGAGGGAAGACACTCCACTAGTCAATGAAGACTGGGTTAGGCATCAATTACATAATTGAATACAAGTTGTTGTTGCTCTACCACTCTGCATCATCTTTGCAAAATCATGGTGTACAGGTGAGGTGCCTGAGGGTTGGAGGAAAAAGTCTTCAAAAAGGGCAAGAAAGAGGTTCTAGGAAACTATGGACCAGTGTGTCTCACCTCCATCCCTGGAAAAGCAGTGGAGCAGCTTATTCTGGAAGTCATCTCTAGGCACTTGGAAAAGAAGATGTGATCATGTTCTTGGAAATGGCAAAGTATTGTAAGTAGTCAGCATGGATTTACCAAGGGCAAATCCTGCTTGACTAATCTGACAGTATTCCATGATGTCATAACTGAATGGGTAGACCAGTGGATGTAGTCTACCCTGACCTTAGTAAGGCTTCTGACACTGTTTCCCATACCATCCTTGTGAGTAAGCTTATTAAGTGTGGAATAGAAGAACAGACAGTGAGATGGATTAGGAACTGGTTACACAATAGAGTCCAAAGAGTGGTGGACAATGGTGCCAAGTCCAGCTGGAGACTTGTAACTAGTGATGTCCCCCATGGATCAAGGCTGGGTCCAGTCCTGTTCAACATCTTCATCAATGACATTGATGAGGGGACAGAGTACCTGCTCAGCAAGTTTGATGATAATACCAAACTGGGAGGCTTGGCTGATACATCTGAAGGCTGTGCGGCCATTTGGTGAGACTTGGACAGACTGAGAGCTGGGCAGAGAGGAACCTAATGAGGTTTAACAAGGATCAGTGCAGAGTCCTGCATCTGGGAAGGAATAATAAGCTGCACCAGTACAGGTTAGGAGGTGATCTGCTAGAGAGCAGCCCTGTGGAGATGGAGCTGGGAGTCCTGGCAGGCAACAAGTTACCCATGGGTCAGCAATGTGCCCTTGTGGCCAGGAAGGCCAATTGGATCCTGGGGTATATTACAAGGAGTGTGTCCAGCAGATTGAGGGAGGTTCTCTTCCCCCTGCGCTCTGCCCTTGTGAGACCTCACCTGGAATATTTCATCCAGTTCTGGGCTCTCCAGTTCAAGAGGGATCTACTTGAGAGAGTCCAAGACAGGGCTACCAGGATGATTAAGGGACTGGAGCACATGCCCTGTGCTTTTTAGTCTGGGGAAGAGAATACTGAGAGGTGATTTATTAAATGTTTATAAATATCTGAGGGCTGGGTGTCAAGAGGGGGGGACATGATCTTCTCTGTTGCACCCTGTGATAGGACAAGGAGCAATGGATGTAAACTACAGCACAGGAGGTTCCACTTCTACATGAGGAAGAGGGACTTCTTCTCTGTGAGGGTCTCACAGCACTGGAATGGGCTCTCCAGAGAGGCTGTGGAGTCTGCTTCTCTGGAGACTTTCAAGACCCGTCTGGATGCATTCCTATGTGATCTGCACTAGATTCTATGGTCCTGCTCTGGCAGAGGAGTTGGACTAGATGAAATTTGGAGGTCCCTTCCAACCCCTAACATCCTGTGATCCTGTGATCTCCTGCACCGTGGATTGATATTGATTCTTGACAACTACAGTAATTCAAGACAAAACAGGTAGCCATCAATATCCTGGATTTTGTCTTGTATTTTTTAGAACAGTATTGAACCATCACATGGATGGTCCATGGGGACTGTGATGAACAAATAAATGCATTTGTTTCCCTACAGCTAAAATATGGTTCCTGCAAACCCCATGGCTGTGATGTATCACAGTGTCTGCACATAGTCAGAAATATAGCTCAACCGTGTCCTCACAGATTTACAAATCAATCACAACAAAACCTGGCAGAGGTTGCTTTCTTAAATCATATTTGAAATGTGGAATTAAGAGAATAGTAAGACTAAAACATGAAAGAAAAGATTTGTGTATAAAGAATAATTCAGACAGTTCCACTGAAACTAAGGGCTTTGTTCGGGTTTCTTGTTATAGCTACACTTTATTGCTGCCTCCCTCTGATGACTGCCTTGGAGCTAGCCTTTGACAACCCTTCCTCTAAAGCAGGCTTTCTGGTTTATTGCTTTCCTGGAGCTGGGAGTCATACCTGTCTACTCCAGGCACCTAAACCAAATGTCTGGCTGAGGCCTTAAAGAAACAGTCTTCTTGCACATGCCTTCAAGTCAGAACCTTATTCTAGGCATGGTGGACTTTGGCTATGAACCTGACTGTGGTCGTTTGAGGCTGTGCCTTTAAGAACAAACACTGCTGGAACACACTGGCTAATGTTTTTGGTACTAGAACCAAAACATTCTGATATTCTAAACGAATTTCATTGGTTGATAAACAAAAATTCAGCTTTAGATTGTGAAGCGGTTGGAAAATTTTTTCCTCAGTTCAGTTGGGTTTGGGAGTTGGGGGAGTTTGGTGTTTCAGCCTGTTCTCCCTGCCTGCTTCTTCTGCGAACTGCTGGACTTGGCCTTCAGATAAGCAAACACTAATCCTGCATGGGCTTTTGAAGCTTGCTAACAACTCTTTTCCTTAGTAACTTGCCTTTCTCTCTCTCTAACCCCTTTTTGGGGAAAAAGGGAGGTAAGGGGGGGAGAGAGGGGGTTCCAAAGAGGGGATCCCTCCCTGAGGGAGGGATTTTTTGTTGTGTAGAGATCAAGATCATAGTTCTGTTTATTCTTCTAAGTGCTTCACCAAGCAAGGAAAGATCCAGATCAGAATGCTGCCTTATAAGGGGAGAGTCCTTTGACACTACACTGGGCTTGCTCACAGGGTGGTTGTAGACCACCTCAGGTTCCCCATAGAAGGAGCAATAAGACCTGGGCACATCCAAAAGCAAACCAAAAAGCATTTAAAAGGGTTAGTTTGTGCCAGTTTCAGAACAATCACCTCTCCCTTTATAACTCCCTTCTTATTTACCCTGGTGAGCAGAATGCAGCCCATCATTGGTGATGAGCTGCTCCAGTGTCACTATCAGTTCAGCTTTTAGTAGCTGCCTGCTAAGAATCATATGGTCATTTGGGCACTGCCAATATTGTGAGATACCTTTAGCACTCCTATCTGATTGACAGTGAAGTGTGACACCACTAGCACTGAACTTTCTGCAGTGTCTGTTAAAGATAAAGGGGGAGGGGGAGCACTTGAATAATTTATGCTAAGCATTGCAAACAGAACTGGAGTTGATAATGAGTCTAAGAAGCACATTTTGAACTCAGTTGCAGAATCTACTGCATTGTAATTCTTGCAGGATACAGGATTTCCTAGCAGTATAAAGGCCAGGAAGTGTAAACAAGGTAGTTGCTTGAAGAAGAATCTATACAGAATCTTTCTTTACCAATTACCACCAGATCATCTTACATTCTCTACAGCTTGTTTGGTTTGAACCTCCTGAAATTATCAAGAGCTGCATGTGTTTCCCCATGCTGCAGAGAGAAGACTGGCTCCATTGTTTGACAAATAACAGTTTGTAACTGGTGTAATCTGTAATCAGGAATCAATTAAAGAGATATCAACAGGAAAGGAAAGATAAGGGAAACTGAGGAGAAAAATCAATGAACAACACAAGGGAATCAATCATTCAAAGGGTCTTTCTTAAGCCACTGGATCCTCTCAGAGAGCTCTTTGCTGCATGTCCCATAGGCTTCATCTTTTCTTTTTCAGCTGTTTTTTGGCCCTTTTACATGAGGAAGCCCTTATCTTTAACAGTGGGTAAAAAAAAGCAAATACGCTTATTCAAGTCTCTCTGCCTTCCCGGTACATTGAGTGGCCATCACCTTTTACACTCATAAAGCAAGTGAAAGATTCTGAGAGGATGCTTAGAGCTGAAGAAAACTGATGCTAAACTTTGTGAATTCATAGCAAATATCTCCAAGAACACTTTATAGGATGTACATATCCTCAGGGATGCAAGCATCAAAGAGTTCACTAGCACATAGCCTGTGAAAAATAATTTCCCAGAAATTCTTACACAGTTTAAGAACCATCTTTGTTCATACAATAGAGTCACAGAATCATAGAATCAATAAGGTTGGAAAAGACCTCAAAGATCATCAAGTCCAACCTGTCACCCAAGACCTCACGACTACTAAACCATGACACCAAGTGCCATGTCCAATCCCCTCTTGAACACCTTCAGGGATGGTGACTCCACCACCTCCCTGGGCAGCACATTCCAATGGCTAACAACTCTCTCTGTGAAGAACTTTCTCCTCACCTCCAGCCTAAACTTTCCCTGGTGTAGCTTGAGACTGTGTCCTCTTGTTCTGTTGCTGGCTGCCTGGGAGAAGAGACCAACCCCCTCCTGGCTACAACCACCCTTCAGGTAGTTGTAGAGAGTAAAAAGGTCTCCCCTGAGCCTCCTCTTCTCTAGGCTAAACAATCCCAGCTCCCTCATTCTCTCCTCATAGGGCTTGTGCTTGAGGCCTCTCACCAGCCTCATTGCCCTTGTTATAGTAGACCAGTTATTTGCACTCACTTATTTTATCAAGACTTTTTTCTTCTGTTTAGATATCTACCATCCTTTACAATATACTTGCTGATTTCAAAGAAGCCAGTAGAACAACAGTAATGAATCCATATTACCAATTCCAGCAAGTGCTTTGAGTGTCAGGATATTTTATGTTGATCCACGACTCCTTCCAGTGTTCTGCACTTACATGGATAAATCACAGCTTTCAGGTAAAAAATAAACATCTTTCCAGACATGAACTGAACTGCTGAAATGAACAAAATCTTAAAAATGTGAACCAACTCCTGAACCCTGGAGATTTTAAAAACACAAGTGAAGTGAAAAGAAACCAGAAATTTAAGCACTAAAGAGGAAGAAGGAAAAAAAGAAAAAAGGGGGGTGAAAAAGCTAATCGGTCTTATTGATCACTTTTGAACATCTGTAGGTTGGGACAGTAGTGAAGCCATGGGAGACTTTTGAGCTTTTTTTTTTTCTTTCTTTTTTTTTTTTTTTTTCTTAATGCCAAGATTTGTGTAATTTCCTGCAGTCACTTTTACAGTTGTTAGGGAATTCACATGTCCACTGAAGAGTCTGTCACTGTTCCCCACACGTGGAGCTGGAAAAGTTCACAGCAGAACAGGAGACATGGTTGTGGCAATAACAACATAAGGTGAAGGACTTAACTGCATTCCTAAAAGCAGGAAAAATTTTGGGAAGCTGAACCTGGAACCAGGTTTTGCTAACTGCTGAGATATGCATCATCTTGTATCTCAGTAAGTACTTGGCTTAAGCTAAGCCAAAATGCAGTGTATATTCAGAGATGAGCTCCTGCAGTCCACACCTGAGTCTTTTTTACTTAACCCTCCACCTTCTTGAAAAACTGTGCACTTCAGTATTTGAAGCAATCATTCCACTGCTGTCTGCCACTGAATTTTAGGATGCCATAGTTAACAGGAATAAGAAGGTAGAAATTTTATTTTGATGAAAACAATTTTATTTTTTCTAAACAATGTGGGATATATGATGAGGAAACCTGCTTTTTACTGACCACAAAACAAACAAACAAACAAGCAAACACCCACAAAAAAATGACAACAACAAAACCCAATACAGGACAGCAGGGCTTCAATGGCTCCCAGCCCCTTAGTTTTAGTAGTTTACCTCATATGTCAAAAGTAACTCCAACCTCTTCTGGTGCTGAACTAGATGATAAACAGAGGTGACTTTCTACCCTAACTATTCTGAAGAACTATCTTTAGAAACTAAGAGGAGGGACAAAAAGGAGGGACAAAAACCAGTTTCATAGCATTTCAGTATGTAAATGTGGCTACAAATAAAACTTCTCAACTGAGTTAATTTCTTCTCTATTTTGTCCACAAGCATTTTCTAGTCAGAGAATCTGAATTTACACGACTGATCAGATTTCAGCCTAGACAAGGATGAGGTAAAGTCTGGAAAAGGCTACATTAGCATTAAACACTTTGGATTTTGGTCAGTGTCTCTGTGGGTCAAATATTTAAAGAGAAAATGGAATTTGTTGTGCTGAGTTGTACAGTGTTCGTTCTTGTCTTCTGCAGCAATGATGCTTGCTACCCTGGAAGATGATGATCATTTTCACCTCCATAATTAACTGAATTAATTATGTAAATCTAGACACAGAGGAGAATTGTCTCTTGATCTCATGTACCAACATTTGAGAGATTCCTTTGTCTTTAACTAGTGATGTCTTCATACCAACAGGAAGTTACTGTCACTACTGGTAAATAAAGGCGTTTAAAATCCATTACAGCAAGATATGTAATGACTTCTCTTTCCATCAAGATCTCTTTGTCTGGTTTAAAACACGAGCAGGGATGAACCTTTTTCCCAGTGGTGAGTGGTAACCATCAGAATTCCTCTGACCTCCTTGAATCTGACAGCACTTTCCTTCTGCTCTTTAGGGAGAGAAATGTTAAATGTTACCTCTGCCTTTCTTCTTTCCTTTCCCATTGGTCTCTGAGAAAGAAAGGCCCAAAATTCATATCAGGGACATCAAGTACAGGCTGTGCTGTACTGCTGCACTTTCAAATTGACAAAACATTCAAGAGAGTCTCTCCTTCTCTCCTCCTCTGCCTCTTTATTTCATATTCAAAGCTAAGTTGATCAAGCATTCCTTCTACCCGATTTCCATCTCAGTTGAGTGTCATTTCTCTGCCCTCCCAACTGCAGGCACATCTTTTCCTGTTCCTCAATGACAATAAGACTTCAGCAAAACAGTGGGAAGGGAAGATAGAGAGGAAGTTGGCCATATACATGTGTCTTCATGTTGAAAATCACAATATGCCTCTCACCTACTTTTGAAAATCCATGTTTTGACATCCAAAAAATTTATTTCAACTGAGTTCTTTCCCGTCTTGATTTTCCCATTTCCTTGATATTCAGACATATTTTTTTTTCTTACTTTCTCTAAGGGACTAGAGAAATGAGGCAGTGTTCAGAAAGTTATATATTTAATTATTTTCCTTTTTGTCCTACCATATTTCCCACCACCATTGCAAACAATCTGGCTGCATTGTGTTAACATCACAACTGAATGAGTATGGAGAAGGTAAAAGAGGACAACAGACATCTCAAAGTCACCATGACAGGGTTTCTTACAACTTCCTCCCAGTACTGGAAACAGTACATGGAAAAGAAATAAAGAATTAAAAGAAGGAATAGAGAAAGGTTCCTCTATAAAGAAGACAGTCATTTAGATGGGCAGATGGTGTCATTCACTTGCAATTACTGCTTTTCTGCCAGATTCAAGAAATTCACAGAGATGAAACACAGCTCCTTCCTCTCTCCTGAAGTAAATGGTTCAGGACATGTTATTGTGTATGTTGCAGATCCATATCTACGAAGCTCTTAGTTTTTTAAAGTATACTTATCACTTCCTTTTTCTGATCTAGTCCTGCCCAGTTTACCACTTTAACTCAAAACACTTGGGGAAAAAAAAATCTGTGAAACATTATCACAGATGCATACATATATAAAAATATATACAGAGCAACTGAGTTGCCCAAGTCTCTGAGTTTGCTCAAGCCTGAAGACTTGCTTTCGTTATTACTACTGCATTTAATTTGTAATAACCCATCATCATTAATTATGCAACAACAAAAAATAGGTTGAGTTCTCTGCTATAATATCTCAAAACCTAGAACAGAATATGCTCTTTGGAAGAGCACTGGTCAAACAGAAAGAAAATGCAGAAGTCACATCAAAGAGGGCTGGGTTCTTTATACATTTTTGTTGGGTTTTTTTAGTTTGTTGGCATATTTTCCTTCTTTTTTTCTTCCCCCCCCCGCTTCTTCTTCAAAATTATGCACAAAACACTTAATTTTACCTTTCAAGAACATGTTTTAGATCAAAAAGTCACCTTTTTTCGTGTTAAACTCACATATTATTTTTTTTCTTTTTAATGGACATAATTTTCTGTTGTTTGCAGAAAGATAATTGAAGGACTACTGATGAAAGTACAGTCTTCCCACAATTCAAATAATAGTGCTGAGAGCCATTTCTTATGAGACCAGTAGTTTAACTGTCACACATCCCCATCCTTCAGAGGACTGGACTTCCCCCTGCCGGGCTGCAAATCCCATGGCCTCCCCCATCCACAGTATTTGGTGAGGTACTGCTACAGCTCAGGTCTGGCTGCCTGGAAATTGAATTCCTATTTGAGAAAAGTCTAGATGTTCTTCTTCAATCAAAGATGTCAGACTAAAAAGTTTCAATGTTTCTGGAACTCCTTGTGCTAAGATATGTTTTTGATATTCTGCCTCTTCATTCCAATTCAGGACAAAACCAAATGTTGACAAAACTCTAATTGCTTAAGTCAGCTTTCCTATTTAAATTCATTTTGTTAGAGCAATCAGAAGACTGTGAGGACATTTCTGCTTCTGCTTATTTCATTTAAGAAGTTTTAAAATTAGGTGAAATCATTGCTCCCTTAAAGTAATAACAGTGGTATTTTAAGTAAGGCCTTGGTAAAATAGTACAGTAATTCAGGTATATAGCACCAGCTAAAGGATTACAAAATCACTGGGTACATAAAATAAAGTGATGAACTTATACATTTCTGGTTCTAATGTCTTTGATGTTTTTGATGATTTAACTCTGTTTCAAAAAGTTTCAGTCTGAACCTATGGTTCAAGTAGAATCTGAGAGTAATGCTCAATTGTAGAAAATCAATTTTTTTATTATTCCATGTAAAAGCAATGGTAAACCCTGAAGTTTTTAGCAGTGCTAGCTACCTGAATGTGATTGTATGCTAACATCTGATCTGGATAAATTAACACCCTCAGTACTTAGTGCAAGAGATCCTGCATTAGAGATTTTGATGCCATATGTAACCAATGGCCCTCTGTCACCTGCTCTGATATAACTCATCAAGCAAGTATCCTTAGCTCAGCCACCCTGGCATGAAGAAAACCCCATGAGAAGCCCAAAAAGTGGACTGCAACTCATAAGCATTTGTCTGTCTTCACACCAGTGCAGTTACACTAGTACAAGGTTGTTGTAGATGAAAATTGAGGTTCATTCCCGATTTTAGAACCATGGACAAAAGTAACTAAGATATCCTGTACCTGTGAGATGGCACCAATAATGTTTAGTCACCTACAGGTTAAATAAAAATGTTCTCAATTATTAACCTTGCTCAATCCAATTGGGATCTGAACACTAAAGCACCTATTTCAGCTTTTGATATAACTATAAACAAATGAAGATTCTATACTTCATAAACAGCAAATGTCTGCAGAGAGAGGGACCACAGATGCAGGCTAGCACATCCCATTTCTGACAAAGGTCAGCAGTGGGCGTGTGGAGAAGCTGTGTGAGAGTGAGTACTGACACTGCTTTAGGATGCCTTCCTTTCCTTGAAACTTAACTGATAAATTTATTGACAAGATGCATGATGTAGAATATCATCATGATGCACTTTCTTATAGAAAGACTGCTGAAGTGAAACTATCAACCTTCTAAGAGTGATGGACTTTACAACACATTCGGCAGCTGACAGTCAGTTGTTGGGCTTCTACATTGCAGCAAGAGACACAAAGGTATTTTGAAACACATTTTTGAGATAACAGAAATCAGCAGAGGACATTCAAGGGCAAACATAACACCTGAAACTACTTGTAATTCACATTTTATTCCTAAGGAGGTAGTGCATGTTGTCGGTGTTCCTTTAACTGCATTCACACTGGCAGCAGCAACGGACTCCTCTTGTCCATAACTTAGTCACTGGTGATTCACAGACACTCTGGACTACGGCACATGCAAGCATGCCACTTTCGATGCCGTTACTGAAATACCTCATTCTAATAATAGTCCTTTTCAGTCTCTCGTTTCTCACAACACTTTATAACTGGGCTGTAGTTTCAAAAGAGGCCTCATAACAACTACCCTATTTCCATATGCAGAAAGGGAAGCAGAAGGAGATAAAATGCCTGTCCTGGGTATGCCTAAGACACAGCAGCATCAGGTGTACACCTCCAGGATAACACAGACTTGAGTGATGGACACAGTGATTTTTTTAAACACTTTCAAATAATGTGTAATTTAGATAATTCTCTCATGCATTATCATTGCCTAGTTGATCCTGACACATGACAGCTGCTAACTAAACAAGTAACATGGGCAATAACACAAATAATGTCTTTTAAAACCAGTCTAGGAATTGAACTGTTGAAAATGTGCAATTGCACTGAGACAGAGAGAATCAGGTAGGAGCTGCTTGAATTTTCCAAATGCTCAGATGACCTGTGGTCTCAATCAAAACTCTCTTTTAAATACCTGAAGTTGATATGGTTAATGTTCATTTAAAGTTATACTTCTGATTTATGTGGAGAAACAATCTCATGTTCCCAAATAAAAATAAAAAGATAAAAAACCACCCCAAAACCCCCAAAACCAAAACCAGCACAATCAAAACAAATCTTCCCATTTACTTCAGTGCTTTTGGAAGATGCTCATCAAGAAGTGACCTTTGCAGAACTGCAGAAAGTTCTCCTTTCACAGCTCACTAAAGGTAATTATTTTTTGAAGTTGTTTTTTTTTTGTGGCATGCATGATGAAGTCCCTGGTGGGTAGAAAGGAGTACTCCAGGACCTACTGACATGTAAAACTCACCTTTGTTCCTTGGAATATCAAGAAACAGATCCTTCTAGAAGCTCCGATAAGGCATATGGAGAATGGGGAGGTGATTCAGAACAGCCAGAATGGCTTTACTAAGGGCAAATCCTGCCTGGCCAATCTATTGGATTTCTACAATGGAGTGACTACATCTGTGGACAAAGGAAGGGCAATGAATGTCATCTATCTGAATTTCTGCAAGGCCAGCATATTGAGAGAGATGATCCTTCCTTTTTACTCTATTCTGGAGAGACTCCTACAGTAGTGAATCCAGCTCTTGGGCCTCAACACAAGAAGGGCATAGACCTGATGAAGCAAGTCCAGAGGAGGACCATAGACATTATTAGATGGCTGGAGCACCTCTCCCACAAAGACAGGTTGACAAAGCCTGAAGGAGGAGGGGAGGCCTTATAGCAGCCTTCTGCTACATGAAGGGGATGCACAAGAAAGCTGAGGAGGCACTACTTACTATAGCATATAGCAATGGTACAAGAGGCAATGGTTTTAATCTAGAGCAGGGCAAACGCAACTCAATGCATTCTATGAGTCTATGTACTGACCATGTAATGGCCATGAGCACCAGTCTAGAGGAAGTCATGCTGTGATTTGGACAGCTCTTTCTTGCGATAGCCAGAACTCAAAAGCACCACAGACTGACAAAGCTAACTCTGCATAGAGGCAACAGTGACACTTGACCTAAATCTGCTTTCCTGGAGTCCCAGTCATCGGGCACACCGTGTGTTGAGCAGTCACACTATGCTTGCAGGAACAGTTGCCCTGATGAAGGCAGGCATGATGTTTGAGAACACCTTCAACAGGGCACTCTTATCAAAATGGCCAACCAACCACACATCATGGTCTTCAGTGGAGAAGGGGGACTTCATAGCTCAATATGGGTAACTGTGGTGACAGAGGTAGATATTAACCACAAAATAAATTGCTTCAATGACAAGGTCCAAACTTGCCTTCAGTCCTTGTCAAAGTGCAGGATATCTTGTGAGCAGTGTGCTACTTTCAGTTTTCTGGCTGTATATAAGGAAAAAAACCCTGAAACAAGCAAAACTAACAACAAATCCCAGGGAGGCAGTGGGGGAATAAAGGGGTTAAGGGGTTCACAAGTAATGATAAAATGTATGTCTCCTTCCTGGACACATAAACACTCAGTCCTTTCTCCTGAACTAAAATCCTGATGTTGAAAGGCATGCAGGCTCAGAGGAAAAGGATTTCTGTGAAGAAGGCATTTGCAGCAATTCATTATAATTCCTTGCTTGCTGTCACCCGTCTCTAAAGTCACGGGCAATGCAGTACTTGTGTGAAGTTATTAAGGCCAAACTCTCTTTAGATTCATGGCAAGTGCCAAATGACAAGGTGAGAGCCCAGGCAGTGATAAAGTGAAGTAACATGCCATAGCCCCTTCCTCTCCACCATCCTATCACCACCATGCCAAGGATGAAAACATTGTGGATTTTGCAAATGAGAGCCACCTCTTCTCTCCCTGCACTGTGCTGAGCTCCGTCTGCCACAAACATCTCCCTGAAGCATGCATACAGAGAAGGGCAAGGGGAAGTGGAAGAAGGCAAAGGAAAATGTTCTTTTGCTCACTTTCACAAAGATCACATAGGTTTCTCTCAGAGGTTCTCAGACAGATGACATGTATGTGAGAGATAGGCAGGCTGGACAGAGGAGAGATCCAAGTGGGAACTTTTCAGCTATCTGAGATAAAGACACCTCTTAAAATTGTATATCTATATATATAAATCGATTGCTAACTTATCTACATCTCGGTTTATCCCTCTATCTGTGTTGTGCTGTTCATTTCAGTAACCTCCAAGACTAGACAGAGGAAAGACAAATCTCTTTCCGCTGTGCAGACTTTCAGCGAATAAAATGTGTAAGTAAAAGATGATGACTCTAGAGATCAGGGCTTCTTAAAAACTGCATTTCTCTGTCCCCTCGATTTTTTTTTTTTCTCCCCTTGCATCCTTGGCCTCTACATTTTTTTCCTTCCTCTTCCCATCCCTTCTTTTCCTAAGCTGGGCAGAAAAATCAGCTTAAAGGATAATACTGCTCATCTTTCAGTAGGATAACATAGCCAGCCCACAGGGAAGAGAAAACCTCAGACCCAACCAGAATGATGAAAACAAGCAGGTTATTAAAGGTCCTCCTAAAATGAAAGCTAAACTCATGGTTTAGATACTCACAGGCTGTTGCTCAGCAGTGAGGATCTCTGGTTCAATTCCAAGTGCTTGCCAACAGCAGGGGTGTAGTGGGAAAAAACCCACTCCTCTCCCCTAGCCCCTTACACTGGAAAAGCCATATGCTATTTTAACAGTGTAGGGATGATCACAGGCTCTGAGCATAACCTGTCAGAAACCACAGAGGAATTACCTTACTCCAAAAATTTCTACAAGTTAAATTAATCCACAGACTGCCCAGGTTAGGTGTAAAACTGCAGTGAAACATATATTTGCAAAACTTCAGACAGATGAGCAAGACTATTAAGAGGTATCTGATGGGACTAGGTATTCAACACCAGTCTGCTGTCTTATACACTGGGTAGTCATGGCCATCCCCCAAGTTACCCTTCACACTGTGGTACTCCCTTTAGGTGAGAGAGAATATGTAGACCTTTTGAAGCATGTCTGAAAATTGAACATTTTCAAAATTTTGGAAAAACAGGGTTACTGTGGTCTTTTGTAATTAGTGTCTGCTGCCAGGGAATGGTCTATCACTCTTCACTGTTCTCCCAGAAGGAAACATCAGTGCTGTTGACTCTTCTGATGTAAGAATGGGGAGGTATGTTTTGCTCCTCAAACACCTGAGACTTTCAGATGAAGTCACCTTCTTGGCTGAACAAGGTAAGGACAAGCAGCATAAGATGCTTCATAGCAAAAAAGGAGAGGGGCTCCAACTCCCCACAACATCAGGGTCCCTCTTATTTCACTGAAGGCAATAAGAGTTAGGACATGGAATGTATTGGGAAGCCCAGGACTGAGTTAACTTGGAGCAATAATTTAAGGCTAAGGCATAACATAAATGCACACACTTGTTTAAATTAAAATTGCCCATAAACCTTTTATTTCCTTGCATCTGATTCTTTCCTGGCAGATGACAAGAAATTGCTGGTCGTTTGCAGTCTTTTCTTGCACTGAAAAGCCACAATCAATCACACTTTCTTCTGACCCTGCAGTTATAAGGAAAGAGAATGACTCTGGGCTATATTTTCATACTCCACAGGTTGTTCTGACTCTGTATTTGGTGTCCCCTCCTCCCTCACTTCCTCCATGTTACAAAAGATCAGGACTTTCTTTTATAAAACAGTTCTGGCATTTCTATTATCACACATGCCTGAGAACAAGGATGTGATTGTAGTGAATAGTGTGAAAAAAAGAAAGGGAGAAAAAAAAAAGAAGAAAAATCAAAGCACAGCCGAGTTGATTATTTAAAGAGCTGGGTGAAATTTGGCATCCTTTTAAGGCATCCTGGGCTCTGGAATATCACTGTGTCACTTAATGTTTGCAGTTAAGTATTTACAGATCTGTTTCCATGGCAACTGATTCTTCAAAGTTACTTTTACAATTCTGTTTTCTAAAATGTGTTTCTTTGGTTGATTGCACAGGGATATTTGGAAAGCAGCCAGGTCTAAATCATGATTTTTTTCCCATTAAGGAGAGGTCCTTTCTAATCATGTTTAGTTAGTTCTCTGATGGCTTTATCTTGATTCGAAAATGTATTTTGTTTTTTGTTAGCAGGCGGGAGAGGGAAGGGGAGTAGAACATGAACAACTACTGTGGGTCTTTAGCAAAAAAAAAGATGATGGAAATTAGGAATGTGAAATAACCTTGTCTGAGTTCATTTTATTTATCCTTTCATTGTTTAGAAGAGTAGGCCTTTAACCACAACTAACTAACTAACTAAATGCTCCACTGATAGTTTGAATGCATTTCAAGGCCACAGGAGAAAATTACTCACTTATTAATTAGTCAGGGAGATGGCAGCATGGAGAGGCATGATGAACACCAGAAAAAAAGCAGTAAAGAGAGACAAGCAGAGCAGGATGTAGAGTTGGCTGCACACAGCTCTGTTGAGATATCTACATGGGAGTGGTGAAGATTGACACCTTTTAAAACCACAGCAGGGAAAGAGTACTGATCTCTCCTATAATTTCCTTTGCAGATGTGGACAAAATAATCAGGAATTTATCTTTGTAAAGATGTGAAGAATGTAACATAAGTGTCCTGAGCCCACTGACCTGTGCTGTTTCCATCACTCATCACCATCTACTCATCCTTGCATCTTGCTCCCCAGCACACAAAAGGGAGCATAAGAGCTCAACCTAGAAAGCCATAGATTAGGAGCCATACAACTATGTAGGATGGGTGGAGAAGGTACTGTTCCCTAAGTCAGAGATAAGCTTGTCAGGATGCCCAGAGCAAAGAGTGTCTTTATGAGTGGTTTAGGATTGGTGTCAATTTGGGGCATGTGTTGAGGGGAATATCAGCTCAGATATGTTTACAGACCTCATGACAAGCAAGGAATCCTGCAACGTTCAGCTACCATCTCCCAGGCAAAGATATCTCTGTCTGATAAATCATTTCAAATAGCAGAAAGGAAAAGTATTAAATTATCCCCATTATTTGGAGTAGCAACTGAAGGTGAGCCTTTAGTAGTTATTAGTAACTCTTTTCCAGCACACTACAGCAGGCAGAGATGTATATCTCGAGGGAAATTATAGGACCAGAAGACAGTAGAATCATAGAATTATAGAATGGTTTGGAAGGGACCTTAAAGGTCACATAGTTCCAGGTTGCTCATCCAACCTAACCTGAAACACTCCCATGGTTGAGGCCTCCACATTCTCTCTGGGCAATCTGTTCCAGTGCTTTAACAACCCCACAATAAAGAACTTCTTCCTTACATGTAATCTAAATCTTCTTTCACTTTAAAGCCACCACTGCTTACCTTATCGATATATGCCTTTGTAAATGACCCTCTTCAGCTTTCTTATAGATCCCCTTTAGGTACTGGAATAACACTAGAAAGTCTCCCTGTAGCCTTCTTTTCTTCAGGATGAACAACTCCCAACTCTCTCAGCCTGTCCTCACAAGAGAGCTGTTACATCCCTCTGATCATCTTTGTGAGCCTCTTCTGTATGCACTTCAATAAGTCCATGTCCTTGCATTACAGATTAAGCAGAGTATCATGACACGTTAACCAGAAAAGATCGGTGAGATATGTGGCATTGATAAAGGAGATTAAATATGGATGGGTAATTACTACAACCTGAGGAAGGATGGGGATAAGGATAGCCTGATTCATATTTCCATGTGCTTTGCATGAGACAACATGGTCAAATTAAGGAGTGAGAAGTCAGGACTCCTGGGCTCTGCCATTAATTAAATATGTGACCAGTAAGGCACTTGTTGCCTTCACTAATGCAAACTTCTAGGATTGTTGTCAGGTTCAGTTAATTATTTTCTTCAAAGAGCTTAGAAACCTATACAGGAAAGATGCTAGACAGCTAGGCTGGGTTTAATATTAAAGTTCAAAATATCATAATTTTATAGCCAAAAAAAAGGTGTGGATCTGAAATGGAAGTAACAGAATTACAGGAAATATTATAAAATGAAGGAAAACTAAGGGGGGAAAAACCCACAACTTAAAAACTAAAGAAAGGAAAATGAGAACTCCTAGGCAGGTGACTGGCAAGGTGAATTTTGGCTGACTGAGATAATAAGCCACTTTTTTGAAACTTTTTCACTTTTTTTAGCTTACTGCAGAAATGCTCCATTAACTCTCAGGAAGATGATTTACCACTTGCCCTTTATAGACAAAGCTGAAATAGTAGGAACATCATAGCAAAACATATGACCTAGCTTTTGGCACACCCTGTGGCTCCAAGCCTTTAATGCACAACGGAGTCTTGGATTCTGAAGGGAGATGATAAAGAGACATTGACTTGCTATGATGTTTATTAAATGGACAACAGCTACTAGGAGGGCCAGGAGAAGTTACAGGGAACTAATTCCTTACTTGCAAAGAATACAGAGATTGCCCCTGATTTATTTAAACATCAGTCTTCATGATTTGTGACCTTGAAGACCAGGAAGCAAGAAGGGATAGGCACAGTCATCTCAAAAAAAAAATATAAAAAAAATCACAAAGGACGGTAAAGAAAAGTAAAACACAATAAAAATGGATCATAATAACAATGGGGTCTGCAGTGATCTGCTATATTATTAATTTTGACTGGGTGGTGGATGGTCATAGCCTCATAAAATGGGATCTAAATCAGAAAAACAGCAGGTAATAATAACTGCTTTTACCTCCTCCTCTTTCTTTCCCTGGTTATTTGTTTGGTGTTCCAGCTGAGTGGCCTGTGAGTAAATGGTTACTGTATGAAAAGGGAATGAGATAACCAGTTTTGGGTAACCAGCTCTTGAGCCTTCAGGCTCAGGATCACAGTTGGAGAAGGAACAGAAAAGCTTTCAATTTTTCAAAGGTACAGATTTTCATGTGCTGGCAACTATCCCATTCTTCATAATGGCAGCAGAGGCACTGAGTATGTCACCATAGCTAAATAAATAAGAATTAAGGACCATTCTCCAGCACCAAGACCAACTGATATAGTCTGACCACACTCACAGGAAATAGGTCTGTAATTTTGTGCAGGCTCTGCTCAAAATAACAGGAGACATACTCTGTATGACAGATCAATTCTTTCAAAGCTTGAAAATAAGGGAATGTGTTAATGACATGAAGTGTACAAAGCTCACTGGAAATGCAATGGAGGACAGAATAGAGTGGAGGGAGACAAAAACCTGGTAGAAATTCTTTCACAGTATTTTTATAATGGTCTTTGTAATGATGTATGCTGTTATGTAAGTACCAGTGAGCAGTTTGAAAGCAAGTCAAAACTGCCAAAGGATGTGCTAACAGCTAAGTGGTGTGTAAAGCTATAGGTAATACTGAGGGGAGGGTCTTCTCCAACCTGACTGTTTCTGTGATTCTGTGACAGAGTTCATGCCAACATGCTGGACTGTTTTGTTTTTTGGTAGAGATGCCCATCAAGACAGCAATCTGTTGGCTTTTGGTCCTGCATTTGCTCTTTTCTTCATGCTGTTGAGAAAGCCAACCCCAAAAGATACTGAGATGTAGGCTTTCTGGACCTTTCTTTAACATTGTGTTATTATTTCATTAGGATGCAAGTAAATGTTTTACTTCTTGCTTACATGTAAAAACGCATCAGACAGGACTCAAGACAAACCAGGTTCTCTATCATAAGCTATACTCTTTAATACATTCATTAATGTTATGTAGACATCTTGGAAAGAAGATTTTCTGAGCTAGCAACAGTTTAAGGCTTTCATATGCAGTGCAATAAACGTTTGTCCAGTTCTGGAATAGAACAAGCTGACATCACTAACAGTCTACTGAGTTCTTGTATCACTTTTATAAATATTTTTAGTTGCAGACATTAAATTAATATTATAAATATACTACTTATGATATGCTTTGGGAAATAACTACTTCTCTTAGTACACATGTCTTGTTTTGGTTTACTTTGCCTTAGTGTGGTGGCCAGGTGCCTTGAAGGTTCCAGAGTAATCACAGATTGTGCTATGGGGGCTCTCCTTTACTGGGAAGACAGAAGCTTAACACCTTCTGGGAGTCTTTAGGTATTTAAATCATCTGGGGTGAGTGTCATACCAATGAGATTCATCTATGGATTAAGTGTATAAGAGTTGGATGCCTACCTGAACTTATCACTTAGCTTTCTTGTGTGGTCAGAGGAGAGCATCAGTTTGGATACCTACCTAGGATCAGCTGGGTGATCCACACTCTTCGTCTGTCAATTTTTCTTTACTGGCCCTACAGAAAACTAGCTCAGTCTTCCCCTCTGATTTTTAAATGTTAAAAATAAAGGAGACTAATCCCACTCCTATATAATGAATAAAGACATACAGGCACCTCCAGATTTTGCAGGATTTGCTTCAGATAGCTACAGCTAGACAGTATTAACACTCTTCTCTGTACTCAGGCTTTGATTCATGCCTGTGGCTGTTTCCATCTTACAAACATACTGTAGGTCCTGGATTTCTGAAAAGAAGCCAAAGGACTCAGAAACTTTGATGGCTTGAAAGCACACATCTGTACCAGGCCCCAGAAGAAAAGCCTAGAATGAGGTTTCAGAATAATGTCACAAATGGAGTGATAGGCTTGCCTCCAGTAGTGCATTTTTTTTTGTAAGGAAAAAAATCTGTTGGCTGTTTTGAGTAAGTTCTTACAACACTTTATGCAGTGATTTCCATCAGAAGAGAGATTTTCATGACTTGGGATTGTCTTTTTTAAGCTGAGTAAACTGAGGCACATTAAATTATCAAGCAACTAGGAGTACACAATGAATCAATAAGTAATCTTTTTTTCACATAGACTCATTTTATAAAATAGAGTATTTCATATGATCTAACTGCATCTCTAGTTCCTCTTAAAATGCATGAAAAGATTCACGGTATCTTGACTAAGGAAATGTCCAGTAATAGTTTCATGTGTTTTATTCTCAGATCATATAGAACCATTCATGCTGGACTCTCAGTTCCAGTGAGGATCAGCTGATGCTACCATTGCTGCCGTTAACTGGAACAGCAAATTTATCAGAAATAATCCCTTTCAGGACTGAAATTATGACCCTAAGGTCAGTGCAAGAGTCCTTGATATCAGCGGAAGTTTTATAGACATGAAAGAATATTCCTCATATTTGTAAAAGCTCTTCCAATGTATTGCTGGAGACTATGAGCTTCAACACATGCAACATGCACGCTCACACACTTACTTACTCACTCACATACACAAGATAGAGTTTTCTGCCACTTTCTATCTGGCAACATATTAATCTTGTGTTTCACATTTTCTAAAAGCTTCACCATTATAACATAATTACTGCTGAAATTGACCTTTAAAATATATTCCAAATTTCAAATGTCTTTAAACCCCTCAGTGAGCACCATTTTTCAATTTCACATATTGTTTTCTTTTTTTAGGAGAGGTGGGACAAAAGATGAGAAAGAGCATTAGCAACTGAATGTCAGCATGTAACACATGCATTTAGTGATAAAACAAAATCTTGTAAAAAATTATGTGGGTATTTTTAATATCCGGTCTTCAAGCAGTTACAATTTCCCTTAAGGTAAATGAAAATGTAATAAAACTAACTAAAATGTTGCATTTGTGTCTCATCCTGCCCTAAAGTAATTCAACCAATCAGTTTAGCTTCACTAATATTCAAATGTATATGTGATATTGGCAATATAAAAGTTCAAGTACTCCTAAGCCTCTAAATACATTTAAAATGCCTTTATTAGAACATGCACTTTCTAAATCTGTGTAATTACCTAAAATTGATTGTTTCTAAGTGTCCTTAAAGGAAAACATAACCTTGCCTGGAAATGAGATGCATGGAGGCAGATTTTAGCATCTAAGGCTAAAAATGTACATAGTCAATGCACAGATGAATTTCTATATGGCCACATTACTGTGCAAATAAGAAAGTATAAAAGCAGATGTTACCATTTCCATCCAGCAGTATTTAGATCTAGGCTTGGTCCTTCAATCTCTCTACTTCCAGGAAAGGGAGGCCAGGGGATCTGGAGGAGAGCAGAGGAAATTTCCTCTTCTCTCAGGAGCTCTCCACTGACAAGGCGTGCCCCTGCCTGGGTTTGGGGCATCTGGAAGAAGGACAGATGAAGAAGGCTCCTGTCCCTTTGGCCAGTAAAAAGCTGACATCAATTTATTCCAAGATTTCCAGTTGCGGGCTATTCTAGGGAAATCCCAGCTTGAAAAGATTGTTCACAGACCTCTCACTCTTTTCTCCCACAGAGGTGAGTGTATGATCTGTACATGGGGACCAGTTATGCACATATGATTCTGCTCACCACTGGTAGTGCACACTCAGAGGACACTTTGCAGTATGCCACTAACAAAGTCCTCTTAGGCTGGCATGAGGATTGAAGCCCATTATTTTTCTGTTAGGTTTGATGCAGGATTAATCCACTCTCAAGTGCCAGTTTTCTGTCCCCTGGCAGCCGCTTATGCTATGAAATGCATATTGTAACCTGATAGCCCACCTTACTTTTAACTTCATGAAAAAATGTTATGCAAAGTCAGGATCATTAGAAATGAAACCAGATGGAAATCATTGGAAATATCAGTGGCGACCATCCAACACCTTTGCTGCAAGGTTGAAGTTTTTTGCTTTCCCTGCACACATCTGGTTTAGGTTGTAGGGTTTTGTTGTGCATGTCATACACACACATCTCCTCACCCCCTTTCTCCCTCATCCATTCTGTGGGGCAGTGAAATAAATTGTTCTGCCTACTTTGCACAAAGGCTTACATATTGTTCTGTTGATTAAGTTTTTGTTATGCCTAGCAGATATAAGAGGGAATTATCAGTCTGTATCACTTCTAAAGTGTGTGTATTTTCTAGCTAGCTCATACTGCTTTAGAGGATTTAAGCCCTTCATAAGAAGTCCTTTTGCCTGTGAATCTTTTATGTTACACCTAGGTGTCCTCATTATAAGGGCTCTACTATTTGACAAGCAACGCTTGTCTTTACAGTCAGTGATGAACACAGCATGACAGGCAATGTGTGCCTCTGTCCAAGGCACTGAATCACAATAAAATGGTAAATTACTGTCTGTCATAGCTAGGAACTGCAATGACTAATATCCTATTCCCTATTATACAGAAGATGAGGTGGGGAGGTGGGGAGGGTGCATTTGTTTGGTGGTGGTGGGAAAAGATAGTGTTACAAACCTTTTTATTGAATCCTTGCAATTGAAAATGTACCTGGACACTGAGAAAGAAAGCTGAATTTTGCAGGAGGAAAAGCATGAGTTGCTAGCAAATGGTGTTACTGCTAGAATATTTTTTGATATCTCAGAATTAGCCATTATTCAGGGATCATCAGGATAGAGATATTTGCAAATAAGATTCATTCTTCTCACTCTCTGGCAGAAATATGGAACCGAGTTTCAATTAAAATGCAATAATAATTGTGAGTTGGACTGTGTGTCACTGCAGCTCACAAAGCTCCCCTTTAGAGAAGCCTTTATTTTAAAACAAGTAATTTATCATTGGAGTATAATTTCCAGTAAATATATTGTTTGTTCAACTGTAATGCTAGAGATAATGTTTAAAATTCTCCCCTCATATCTCATTACAAAATAATTGATAGCAACTTGGCCATTTCTTTTCTTTTGTGAAGCTATAGTTGTTGTTGTTGTTGTTTTTCTTCCCCTCTTCCTTTAAGGAAAAGTCTTGAAATAATCAGTATCAGCACTTTCAAAAGTGTGATACAATAAATAAATCTCTCAGACAATGACAGAGAATACCCTTATTATAATAAATTTACCATAAATAAAGCTGTGTGTGATATTCCTAAGCATCATCTTACATGAATGTCTTCAAATTTTGTGCAAGGAGAGAGAAGAAAAGGGAGGACGGGGGGAAAGGACAAAGATGTGTCTTCCACAAATTGTTTCATTCTCAAAATATATTAAATTCATCCTCTTATATGCTGCATATATAGTAATCTCCTCCCAGCTTGCAGAAAGACACTGTATTGCTAGGAGTTAATTAATAATGTCTGTATATGAGTGGATTGTCTGCATCATTCTTTAACAAGATGCACTGCTACAGCAGAGCTTTTAAATTAACTGTTGTCTCACAAAACACCTTTGGAATCATTATTTTTAAATATTGTAATATATCAATATTAATAAGGACCAGCTGCTTTTGCCACTGAAGGCCATCTTTGAAGGGACTCAGTGAGAACATTCTAAATGGGTCTGAAAGATAGTTTCCAACCTTTCATACTACAGTACAAAATTTCCTATTTTGCAGTCTTTTCCTCTCATTTCATATGCCACAATCTGGCATTTCATGTGAGCTTGGTATTTCAGAGCAAATTTCTTCTCTCCCTCTCCTTCCAATCCCCTCTGGCTTTCAGAGAAACTGGGTCTCCATTGAGATTTTGTCACCTATCTTTCTCAAGCCTGAAGCATTTGCTTTAATTTAAGTATGTGTTTAAGTGATTTGTTGAAGAGGAATCAAGCATATTGTTAACCTTCTTTGACTTTGAATAGAGATGCTTCAGGTGTCTACACAAAAGACCAGAAGAGGGAAGGGCAGATTTTTATGCAAAACTTGCAGTCTGTTAGGGTTTGATATTGGTACTGAGATACTGTAGTAAAGAGGTGTTAAAATACAGGCAGACATGGAGAAAAAGGGCTGCTCTGAAATTCTTCATTGCTTATACTGAAATATTTCTTCACTTGGTGCCATGGTTTAGTAGTCATGACATCTTGGGTGACTTGATCTTTGAGGTCTTTTCCAACCTTATTGATTCTATTATTCTATTATTATATGATTCTTATGCTTTCCTATTGGCTTATGCCGATGTTATCTGAACTTTAAAACTATATTATTTAAGGAAAAAATAAGAAATAATACCTGGAAGGTGATATATGTAGCAATATCAATACCTGGCACTCAAATGTCACTTTTCATCTCCAAAGCACTTTACATAATTAACTAATTCATCACCATCCCTGCATGAGCTGAATCTTTTCACTGAGACAACACAGGAGCTTTGACATTGAGGACTGACACTGTTCATAGAGCAATCAGACTATCCATATGGGGCCACTTTTGGGTGAAAACATCTGACCTTATCTTAAGGACAGGGCTGCCTTAGGACAATCGTGGTAATGACAATGGAGATGTGATAAAGGAGTATTCACTTTGAAAATGTTGCAATGTGGTTCCCCAACATGGACCCCAAAGTTCTGCATATCTATGAAGATGTGCAGTGCCTGTGCTAGTGACTCCACAGACACAGGACTCAGAACTGTTCTCTGCCAAGCTTGGTCCGGGTCTGTTGGCAAAACCTGCATGCCAGGAACTCGCCTGCAATATCTGCTTGTCCTTGTGTTTAGATTGGCACCAGCATTTTGAAACAAATCACAACAGTTGAAAAAGGACACCCTGTGGACTTGGCTGGAGGCTTGGTACTCAGCAACTGCATTTTCTTTTTTCTTTTCCTTTCTTTTCTTTTCTTTTCTTTTCTTTTCTTTTCTTTTCTTTTCTTTTCTTTTCTTTTCTTTTGTTTTCTTTTCTTTTTTTTTTGTTTTGTTTTGTTTTGTTTTGTTTTTTTCTTTTCTTTTCTTTTCTTTTTTCTTCTTTTTTCTTCTTTTCTCTTTTCCTTTTCTTTTCTTTTCCTTTTCTTTTCTTTTCTTTTCTTTTCTTTTTTCTTTTCTTTCTTTTCTTTTTTCTTTTCTTTTTCTTTTTTCTTTTCTTTTTCTTTTTTCCCTTTCCTTTCCTTTCCTTTCCTTTCCTTTCCTTTCCTTTCCTTTCCTTTCCTTTCCTTTCCTTTCCTTTCCTTTCCTTTCCTTTCCTTTCCTTTCCTTTCCTTTCCTTTCCTTTCCTTTCCTTTCCTTTCCTTTCCTTTCCTTTCCTTTCCTTTCCTTTCCTTTCCTTTCCTTTCCTTTCCTTTCCTTTCCTTTCCTTTCCTTTCCTTTCCTTTCCTTCCTTTCTCTTTTCTTCTCTTCTCTCTTCTCTTCTCTTCTCTTCTCTTCTCTTCTCTTCTCTTCTCTTCTCTTCTCTTCTCTTCTCTTCTCTTCTCTTCTCTTCTCTTCTCTTCTCTTCTCTTCTCTTCTCTTCTCTTCTCTTCTTTCTTTTCTTCTCTTTTCTTTTCTTTTCTTTTTCTTCCCTCAGTGCAATGGTGGAACTTTTTCATCAGAGCACAAACCAAAATATCTTCCAGTCTGCTTCTCTGCCCTGTTTTGAAATGCCCTGGTCACATCCATAGGTCAAATACAGAAACTTTCACCCTATCTACAAGCAGTTGTAGAAAGAGAGAACAAGTTTTTTCCTACTGAAAGACCACATATGTAATGATGACTTCAGTAGTACAGATACTAACCCTTCACTAGAGACTGGAACAGGAATATCCCAGAGACATGCTCTGGGGAATAAACATTAACAAGCAGTAGAAGCTAGTTCAAGGGGAAAACACAGGGCGGAGAGCCCATGTAAGCACCCTGGTGCTTTCTCCTTCTTCTCCGTTCATGTAGAAAACTCAGGGAGAAATTTCTTTTGTCACAAGCTCCCTAGTGTGAAACCAACAATAAGGCTGTGTGAGCTTCTCTGGGTTTTAGGTTTGTCTTCTGCTAAATATAGGATGTGCTTAGCTTTTGTCTTGGTGCGTACCCATTCACATGTGCATGGGAGGGCCTCTCTTCCAGAAGATGATCTGTCAGAACTTGCAGTGAAAGTCAAACTCTGCAATTAAACGGAGTGGTTGTACTTGAAAGAGAGATGTAGAACATCCCAGTGCACGCTTGGATTTATCATATTGAAAGAACATAGTCCTCTTTCTACACAGTTGCAGTGTTTGATAAACGGCCTACATTAGGACACCACAAAGGTGCATTGCATCATTAATTACCAGGTTATATGCCGAAGTGGAACTTAATAAAAATTGTCTCCTGCATGGAAGCAAGAAATCTTACTACCTGATGATTCCTGATGGAAGAAGATGTTTCTGAAGCCACATGTGCAACCTTGTACAGGTAATAATAGCAAAACACTCAGGGGAGTCTTTTATGTTTGAAGATGTCATTTTTCTTTTTGATTTATAGGATACTAATGGCCTTTTTTTTTTTTTTTTTTGCCAAGAGAGATGGTAAAAATCAGCTGATGCCACTCTGATTCAGAGAGAAAAACAGAAAAGAAAAGAAGATAGGACAGAATAAAATGGGACAAATACAAGTCTCTGGGAGGAATGCCAGCCACTAGCTTCACTATTATTATACTGGAGAATCTTATAAAACTCCAGCCATTAATAACAGGCTGCTGCCAGATATTGATAATTTATTCAAATTGTAGGTCTGGATTTGAGGAAGCAGATGTTCCTCATGCAGACACTTTCAGAAAATGAATTCCAAAGAAACAAAATAACATTCAGTGCTATCAGTAGAGAGGAAAGGTAGTATTTTAGTGTGGCATAAACATCTGGACTGTCTTCTATTTTTATTGTCACTCACACCCTTGGCTCTCTCCTACTCCACCTTTACCACTGGATGATTCTGTAGCTCTTCTTCTTTTTATGTCAATTAATCAATCAATACTCTGGTTAGTCTTCTGCTTGTGTTAGAATACATTATGCATGATTTCACTAGGAGTAATGGGACTTTGAGCAGGAGCAAAGCCTCTGAACCTATTAGGAAGGGTAGAAAAAAATTTTGATCTGGAACAAATTCCTCTAGCTGTTTCAAAGTTTTGAGGCTGTGCTACCCAATAGAGTGGCTATTTTTACCCTGCAGCAAATTCACAGATGTTCTCTCTTTCTCTCTCTCTGCCTTATTAGACTGGAGGAACACTGGTACAGATGCTCTAAACTGAAGCAAGCTGTTCTATCATCTTCTCCAGTTGTTGACCACTCCATTTGAAACTATCCTAGACGTAGTGCAACAGAATGTGTTGTGTGTTCAAAAACTGTTAAACATATTTCCTTGGCCTCAGTGACAACTGCTAATGAACACTAAACTGCAGTGCTTGCTACCAGTGGCCCTGTTCTCTCAAAAAAACCCTCAAACAAACCTGGACCAAACCCAGAGTTCATACAGATTTGTGTAGTTCTGTACTGTTTGGAAATGTAGATAGGTACAAGAAAATCAAGAGAATTAGGATGGTGGCCTAATTCTGAGAAGGTTAGATGGTAGGAGATCTCTTCAGAGGGACCTTGACAGTCTGGACAGATGGGCAGAGTCCAATGGCATGAGATTTAACACAGGTGCCAGGTTCTACACATTGGCCACAACAACCCCATGCAGCTATAGAGGCTGGGGTCAGAGTGGCTGGAGAGTGGCCAGGCAGAGAGGGACCTGGAGATACTGGTTGACAGCCAGCTCAACATGAGCCATCAGTGTGCCCAGGTGGCCAAGAAGGCCAATGGCATCCTGGCCTGCATCAGGAATAGTGTGGCCAGCAGGAGGAGGGAAGTCATTCTGCCCCTGGACTCAGCCCTGGATAGGCCACACCTTGAGTCCTGTGTCTAGTTCTGAGCCCCTCAGTTTAGGAAAGATGTTGACTTGCTGGAAGGTGTCCAGAGAAGGGCAACAAAGATGGTAAGGGGTTTCGAGCACAAGCCCTGTGAGGAGAGTCTGAGGGAGCTGGGGTTGCTTAGCCTGGAGAAGAGGAGGCTCAGAGGAGACTTTATTGCTGTCTACAACTACCTGAAAGGGGGTTGTAGCCAGGTGGGGGTTAGTCTCTTCTCCCAGGCAACCAGCACCAGAAGAAGAGGACGCAGTCTCAAGCTATGCCAGGGGAGGTTTAGGCTGGATGTTTGGAAGAAGTTCTTCACAGAAAGAGTGATTGATCATTGGAATGGACTGCCCAGGGAGATGGTGGAGTCACCATCACTGGAGGTGTTTAAGAAGAGACTGGATGGGGAGCTTGGTGCCATGGTTTAGTTGATTAGGTGGTGTCGGGTGATAGGTTGGACTTGACAATCTCGAAGGTCTTTTGCAACCTGGTTAATTCTATTCTACTCGTATTGTATTGTATTGTATTGTATTGTATTGTATTCTATTCTATTCTATTCTATTCTATTCTATTCTATTCTATTCTAACTTCACAAATGGTTGTACAAGCTTACATTCCCAACCAGTCCAATTTTATAATTTCTAGCTAATCTCATGCAATAACTTGTCTTCCAACCAGTTGCACATTGCCATCTGTCTCTTCTCCAACTGATCCCAAGTTGCCATTGGCCCCTGGCCAGCCTTTCTTAGCTATACTCCACTTGGAGAAGTACACGCATGGTGATGCTCAGGGGTGTCAGTCCTTCAAACTGTCTAGTCCAAGCCTCTGCCTGACATCCAGCTCTCACATCATGCAGAGACTGAGGAACACCCTCTTGACATCTGTACTCACATGCTCAGCATCACATTTTTCAGTAAGTGTTACAAAGGATTGCTTGCAAGGAGAACCAAGAGCGGATTAGTACAGGGGACTATATAACAGGACATGGGAAGTACCGGGGTAGGGAAAAAACAGTCACAAACAATTTATTTCTAAAAGGGTGTGCAGATGCTGTTGAGAGTCACTTCACATGTTGAATAATCCTAAGACTGATTAAGTATCTCTCTGTTTGCTCCCCACTACCCTATGCCCATTGTCCATAATGACAGGCATTAAAGCAACACGTTTTGTCATAGAATTCTAAAAGTGATTGTGTCTTATTTCATCCCAAAGCTTGAAATATGTCTTTCAAGACTTTGTAATGCAGAATTTCCACTGCTTCCACCTTGCTTGGAGGTCTGTTCCCTTTGTGGGAGAAATAGTATTTCTGTTGAAAGATTCTATGGATTAAATTGTCTCCTTTTGTCTTCCCTGAATTTAGATGATAGTAAAAACTTTCAGGTTTCACTCTGACAGTGACAGCAGTTTACAGTTGGGTAGTAGAATGGGAATGGAGTCTTTTAGCTCACTTTCTGTCCTTTGCAATGCTGTTTTAGCCTTCAATGCTGCACATCATGTGTACAACATGCAGAAAAGAGTAGAAGGATCAAGACCTAAAAAAAGGTCTCTTAATTTTTCCTGTGCCTAGTTAACAGTTGCCAGTAACTTTGCAAACTTTATTGACTCCTGCTATGTCTGGTGCTAAGTATCTTTAGACTTCATTCCAAGTAATTGGGGGGGGGGGGGGGGGGGGGGGGGGGGGGGAATGAGGGGCAATCATCTAGTTCCATGATGAATGAAGCCCATGTCACTCAGAGAAAATGAATATTTCTTTGCAATAATGACCAGATGGTAGCAAGACTCAGATCCAAATTAAAACATGCATGATAAATGCCAAGAAAACACAGAAAGACAAAAACCCAACCTGGAGTGAAATCTCTCTATAAATCTTCCCCCACTCCCTACCACACAGGCACTTCTAATGGGAATTGAATTATTAAGAGATGTTGCAAGGAGAATACAAATGTGAGAGTCTTCCTCCGTCTTGGAACTTTTTGAAAGAGTATTTCAGCACTGCCAGCTGGCTTTTCTGCTCTGTATGAGACAGAACTGAACTGAATGGGATCTTTTCATGCAGAAGCACAGGCAAAATACTAATCCAGAAAATCAACTATATATTGGAGTTGGCATAAGACTATAATAAGTTTGCCTCCTGCACAGCTGACCTATGGAACTCCTTGTTGCAAGAAGTTATTGCAGCTGAAGGTCTTCAAGGGCTTAGAAAGGGAGCAGTATCTGCAGATAATAAAAACACTCTAAGTTATATTAGACAGAACAAATGTGGGTAGTGGTTTTGCAGTATCTTAGTTCTAGGTGGATGCAAAAAGTAATTTAATAGTGTTAGAAAGAAATGGTCTTATTAAAAATGTAGAGTCTGTAATTTTTCTGATGCTTTTTCATGGGGTATGCCATATTTGACACAGTTGTGATCATGACAAAAGATAGCAGGACTGCTGGAGCTGCTCTAACATGGCATTTTGAAGGAGGTCTGTATTTTGGCATCCTCCTAGATGGCTTCTGGGTGAGACGAATCTGTCCCTTCACTGTTCAACTGAGCAATACCCACAAACCCCTGATTTTTACTGTCCATTTCTGATCCCTTGTGATCCCTTCTATGCCCCCTTCCTTCTATTTGCAGCTTTCACAAAATGGATGCTCCCTCAGGGGATTGGATGGCCCCTCCCTGTCAGCACTGACACCTTCCTCCCAGAACTAAGTTAATGAGAAATATTAAATTACAGAGGCACACATGCACTTTGGAAAGAAACATGGTGTTTGATCCCCTTAAATTGCCAAGCTCTACTTAAAACCAATAACAAATGTTCTTCCCCAGCAAGATGTGATTAGCTTTTATACCTGTGCAGATTGTACAAACACACAGGAGGGAGCTTTTAAATATCATTGATTTGCCTATTTGAAATTATTAATTTCAAATTCGTCTGGAACAACCTTTGCTAAATTACATTGTGCCAGTGGGAGTTAGAGGACCCACAAGTCTAAACTTAACTTAAGAATAGGAGGTGGGGAGGCTAAAGAAGGAGGAAAAAAAAAAAAACTGAAACAACTAAAAGTCCATTTAAAACTGACTTGATTTCCAGTTAATTACCTTTTCACATGTATCCCAATAGTTACAGATGTATTTATAATGTAAGCCTGGCTTGGTAGTTACTGAATACTGCATTCTCCATGGATTCTCTGTGCCAGGATTTCTTCCTAATATCTAAAAGGTGTTCCATTTTAATTGCAGTCACATCCAAATACTGTTGGGGTTCAGTTGTTATGGCTCAAACTAATTCCCATCTCTCCATTCCTGCCTTTCCTTCTCCTTCTCTTCTTCCCTGTATTAAGGGAACAAATCAATGTCATGTGTGGAGATATTACTGAATTCTGGTGAAACTTGTTTGAGGATGCATCCATTGTTTGACTGTGGAGTAGAACAGATCTATGTGACTACTAATCACAGCATTCTTACCCCATCCTGACAACATACCCCATCTTTCTTGGATACTGATACATGAGTTCATCACCTTCATACCTCCTTTTTGGGATTGGAATACATTGCTCTCTGTAAAGGACTTGTCCTCCTTAACCTTGTTTGACATAGCACTCTATGATCTGCCCTCATGTTGTAGGTCTCACAACATGGGGCATGGCTGATTCAGCCCATCATCACCAAGTCATAGCTGTTGTCCCACAGTTCTGTGGAATTAGAAAGACTCCTTCAGAAGGCAATTGTCCTGTTTTATTTTTAGGAGAAAGATTGCCATATGGAATTACTTTTTCCTCTCTGCTGGCTCAAAAAGAAGCCATAGGCAACTAGCTCAGTCACAAATAAACTTTCATTATACCTAAATTCAACCAGATGAACCTTACCATAACACACTTACCAGGGTCATTTGAGGAGACTATTGCAGAGAGACGGACTGAATGTAAGTACAACTCAGGGAGTGAAACTACTTTTACTGAGTCTACTCTGGGAGGAAGGAAAAAGGAGTGGATTCAGAGACTTCTGCAAATACACTATCACTATCACTTCATATGGAATGACCAATTTTTTCTGATCTCATACCTTCAGGCCAAAATCCTCAACCTTTCTGAAGAGTGTTGAAGAAGTCCCTCATTATTGCCACTCCTTAACTTGTTCCATGTGGCCTCCTAAACATGAGCAAGTTCCTACTGGTGTAAGAGGCTCTGGTTGACAGTGAATGACAGGCTTACATTACAATCAAAATTTTCACAAGGGCTGTATGGAAGCAGCTCTCACAAAACTACAGTCATCACAGACTGCAGCCATCTTTCAGTTGTAGGCTAGGGATGCTTCATTAACTTACTTTCTCTGCCACACAGCTCAAGTGTAGACATTGAGACAGACTTCAAAAATAAAGCCAACAAAGTAATCATGTACCTAGATTTGCCCCCTGAGAAGAAAATGATGGAAGAGGCTGCAGTGGAGAGAAACTGGTCATACTACTTAATGCATGACTGGAAGGCACTCTACTATGCTGGTGCTGAGGATGGAATGAAAACCTATCTGGAACAGAACAACACTCAAGAGGTTATTCACAGCCACAGCATAAGCTGTGAAATTTACTGGAGTACATAGACCACCCAAGTGCGCAGCTAAATGAACATCATAGTAATGGAATTGCCATATCCCTCTGAATTGTACCTCAGTAAGGCTACCCTGCTGTTTCAAAAGCAAATTCAGAGTAGATAGTAGGAGTCTAGGTAATTAGAATACAAGCCATAGGGAGAAGATAAACCATCTAAGATGATAAGGATAGTGTGAACTATTCTGACAGCAAAACTGGTGTGAGCATAAAAAAAAGACAAACAGGTTGTGGAAATATGGTAATGTTACAGCTCAGGTAACAGAAGTACTGAACAGAAGACACACTGTACTATCTGAAACAACAACCTGTGATTGCTGTAATAGGCAGCTATTCATCCAGTGTCAATCAGCATAGCTCCATTGATATCAGCCTCTTATTCCCAGTAATCTGCTGTTTCTTTGCTAATAAAATGCAACATAATTTCACACTTTTTTAAACTTCACTGGATTTACACAGACTTCCACCAAGTGAAGGTTTGCTTGACAACCTTGTAATATACATTCAGAAGAAAAGCTAGGACTACAGAAACAGCTCTAAGCTGCTTTCCTTAAGTCTGAATTCTTGATTACAAAACCACAGTGTTACTGTAGTGTGGTTTCCTCCCAAAACATCAGTGCCTTCAAAGCTTTGTCCATGATGGGAGTTTGAGCTCAAGTGCCAAGTGCCCTGGTCATCCCTATTGTTTTGTTTCTAGTATATAGAATAACACAATAGTAACACTAGACAGCTGGCACTCTTACAGGCAATTCCTGGACACAGTTTTGGAGGGTACCACAAACCAGGAACCTTACCCAGTAGGAAGAATGGATGATGCTGTCTGGTTTTAGGGCAGAGAGTATTTCTAGATGTGTGGTCTTGAGTTACACCAGTTCACTTGCCTATGAAGCAAGGGGAAGTCTGGGGCTAGAGCAGAGGTAGCTGCTCAGATATCTTTCTCCTGGCACTAACATTAGTATGGAGACTTCACCTTTTTCTACCCAAAGCTGTTTAAGTGAGGCAACTCTTATTAAGACACAGGGACAAAGTGCTACACAGAATGCTTTGCAAGTGGGAGGTGCCTCTGGATGCTGGGAACCTCTTACTTCTGACATGCTAGTTTACTCATGGTTGATTTTGGTGTCCCCAATGTCACCTCATAGCTCCAGGGTGCTAAAGCTAAGAGTAGTGGAGAAGGAGGGCCTCTCCCTTGAAGTACAGAGATCAGCCACTTTGCCTGACTCTAAGTACTTACTCAGCAAAGGAGGAGAACAGGAGATGGGAAAGAACAGTGAGGAGGGAAATAAAAAATAAACCCTACCAAACCAAACAAAAACACTTTCAGTTCCTTTCAGGAAAAGAAATGACACTGAGTCAACACTCCTTGATTCTCTTTTGTTATGACTGTTACATAGAGTCTTCCAATTCCTTATGTCTTCATGACTAGCAAACATTGTCTGAGTACCTTAACCCAGAGTCTATGGGCCACCCTCTTCCATCTTGTATTTTTTTTTCCCGTTGTTTTTAAGTCATTCCCTCTATAACAGTTGTTTTTCATATTAAATAACATCAGATGAGAGCTCACCATAGTCAGAAGAATGAAACCGTCATCTCCAATTTGCCTGGCAGAATCTGCGTTGACAGGAAGTTGTCTCTGGTTGTTTAGAAATAAAATAATGCTCTGAGGAGAAGTGCAGAAACTTAATAGGACTTTAAAAACAACAGGAGCCATGGGGACTGCAGATGGTTCCTAGGCCTAAGGACTAAATAAACAATGATTTTATGGGCAAGAATGTAGCCTAGGGGAGATGGCCTCTAAAGAGATGTTCACACATATTGTGTCCAACATCATTAGACTACCCGGTGGGAACAAACATTCAGCAGTTAAAGGATTTTGAAAAGGAAAAATCAGCCTCAAAAGATGCTTTAAATGAACAGGATGTGGAAGAGCAAACTGTCTGAAGAACTTCGCACAGCTAAATGACTCACCAAACATCTGTCTCAGGGACCAATAATTTGAAACTTATTGACTTACTGTGTGTGAAATATATAGATAAATGTAGAGGAAAAAAATAAATAGAAAGCATTGAAAAGGGAACATGGGATTTGCTGCAGGAAAACAAGAGATGGGCCTTGGTGAGGAAGGGGAGTCCAGAGGGGAAGATTCATAAATAAGTAGTGATAAAGGCAGCAGGGATGAGCTCTTTCAAAGGTCCGGAGCACAGCTTACATTCCTTCTCTCTCTGAGGTTTCATTTAAGCCTGGCACATCTGAGTGCAGAGATAAAAAAAAAAAAAAAAGAGAGAGAGAGAGAACCTGATATTCACTGATTGAAAAAGCAAACACAGGAACCAGCTTCGAAAGGGCTCCAGCACTGTGATTTTGAAAATAAGGACCTTGGAACACCAAATGCAATCTTCCATCCAGGGCTGCTAAACCCTTTCTGCCAAACCATTTACATTTATAAGGCCTTCAATCATGTAGGATTTTTTTTCCCTTTCCCCCCTTCTCAGCCCCTACCCCACCTCCTTTTTCCCTCTCCTTTTAGCAAAGCAGTCATTTCAGACTCTCTCTTTTGTTACACCTGTTTGCAAGTGGGTATTTTTCAGTTAACTTCAGCTGGCCTCTTCATATTTATGGCTTTCAAGACAGGCAGAAGGTGGGGTGAGGGGAAGAGACCCAAGCCAGCGTTTTTGCAGAGAGATATGGTAAATTTTGCATCCAGCATTTTTGGCTGGAGTGTTTGCTGCAAAGGAAGGGATGTTGATGCTGCAGCTGGTGCTGGAAGGACCTGCCACAGACTGAGTGGTGGAATCCCTATTGTATAAAGGCCAAATCTCTTTTATTTTCTTTTTTTTTCTTTTTGTATCTTGATTGCTGTATATATGAATCTGATAGATTCAAACATTACCTGGGAATAAGCTTGTATTTCTAAAATAAATTCTTTTATACCTGGAAAGATCAGATTATTATTTTTTCTTGGCAGCAATGTCAAAATACAGTATTTTGATCATCTTCTAAGATCACCCTCTGATTTTTTTTCCCATGTGTTTTCAATGATCTAGCATTTCCTAATAAATGAAGCAATAAAAGAACCCATCAGGCCAGGTAAAATACAGGTTAGTGGAAAATCCCTGACCCTCAAACTGGACAAGGTCTGGTTTTGTTACCCAATCTTACTTTTTAGCCTTCTCCTGGAGTTGACAGTTTAATTGATATGAACCAGGTTGACCTGTTTTCTTACTCATTTGAGGGTACTTGGATCATATTCTGTGTCCCTTGAAGCAGTAGAAAAATAACACCAGTGCTCTTGAAACTAACAGGATGCTCATCACCTTGGGTTTGTAAGACGAACGCCAGATAAAGAGAATCAATAATCTATCTCAGAGCAGCAAAAACATCAGAGCAAGCCCTTCCACACAACCCTCAAATGTTCACAGTGAGTCACCATCGGCAAATGCAGATCTTGTTTATGCCTCTCACGCTATCAGAATAACACACTAGAAGTAACACTGTTATTTAGATATCATGTAGCATCTGCAGGAAGGAAACAAACCTTTTAAATCTCTAGGCAAAAGTGCCTGAAGCATTACTATCCCTATTTTGCAGTCTGGGCAAAAGTGGGACCCTCGGGAAGGGTCTGGGTCAAGCTGGAGATCCTAATGAGCAGTTCAGTACCTTACCACCAGCTCATAAGCCCCCATGCACTAGATAGTCTTATCAAGGGCATTGGTAGGGAAACCAGCTTTGGCTGCAGTCACTTGTGGTGGACAGCCATTTACAATACTCACTTTTGAAAACAGATGATGCATTTCCACACTCTGTTTCCAAGAGACAGCCTTATCCATGCTGGGACACAAAGGCTGATTCCTAACATGGAAGGAATGAAACATCTCTAGAGAGGAAGCAATTGGGTGCTCCTAGTTTGAATGGGCATTGAACCATAGAATAATGAATTGCTTTGTTTGGAAAAGACTTTTAAGGTCATCAAGTAACAGAATTAACCAGGCTGGAAAAGGTCTTTGAGATCATCAAGTCCAACCTATCACCCAGCAACAGCTAATCAACTAAGCCATGGCATTAAGCACCTTGTCCAGTCTCATTTTAAACACCTCCAGAGATGGTGACTCCACCTCCTCCCTGGGCAGCACATTCCAATGGCAAATCACTCTTTCTGCAAAGAATTTCTTCCTAACATCCACTCTAAACCTCCCCTGGTGCAGCTTGAGACCGTGTCTTCTTCCTCTGGTGCTGGTTGCCTGGGAAAAGAGACCAGCTCCCACCTGGCTACAATCTCCCTTCACATAGTTGTAGAGAGCAATAAGGTCTCCTCTGAGCCTCCTCTTCTCCAGTCTAAACAATTCCAGATCCCTCAGCCACTCCTCATAGTGTTTGTGCTCCAAACCCCTCACCAGCTTTGTTGCTCTTCTCTGGACACGTTCAAGTGTCTCGATACCCTTCTTAGACTGAGGGGCCCAGAACTAGACACAGTACTCCAGATATGGCCTATCCAGTGCTGAGTCCAGGGACAGAATGACTTCCCTTCTTCTGCTGGCCACACTATTCCTGATCCAGACCAGGATGTCATTGGCCCTCTTGGCCACCTGCTGGCTCATGTTCAGCCTACTGTCAACCAGTACACCCAGGTCCCTTTCTGCCTGGCTGCTCTCCAGCCACTCCGAACCCAGTCAACACCACCATGTTCCTTAAACGTGTCTTGAACTTCTGTGTCTACCTATTTTTAAATGTCTCCAGGGATGGTGACTCCACCAACTCCCTGAGCTGCTTATTCCAGTGCCTGACCACTTCCTAGTAAAGAAATTTTTCCTAATGTCCAACCCAAACCTCCTCTGGTTCAACTTGAAGCCATTTCCTCTCATCCTGTTGCTAGTTACTTGGGAGAAGAGACTAATACTCACTTTACTACAACTGCCTTTGTTCTGCCCCTAAGCTCAGGTACCATCTCTGCATGCAAACTTCATTTACTGTCACAGGTCAGTGTTTTCAAATCTGAGTCCCTGAAATTAAATGTCGGCATCCTTATTCAGACATTAAAATATTTGGCCTTTGTCTCAAAATTGCTAAGCAACTGTTGCTTACTCAGGAACCAACTGGATCTGTGAGTAGGAAATTGTACCATTTCCAACAAGAAGATCATTCCTCTAGTTACTAAATGCTGAAGAAGGTTGCTGTGTTTAAGCACCTGAGGATGAATTTTCTGACCTTAATTTCTTTATGCCTCAGTGTTCTCTTCTATAAAGTGTTTATTGCACCTCAGTGAGCATGAGGATCTCTTCAGCAATACATCTGCAAAATATCTCAGACTGGGTGAAAGAAATTGCAAGGATGAATGGGGCAAAGCAGGGGAACAAAGAAGATACAAGGTAGTGAAAACCTTGACACGCAATGATGTAGCATGGGGGTGATGCAGGGCACAAGCAACCTTCAATTTTCTGCAGCTGTGCTCACATGCCTCACAGACACAGCCCTGCTACCTTCGTACAGCCATGCAAAGTCCTGAAATAGGCATTTGGAAAGTCAGGTGTGGGAGCTTGGGTGGGGATGTGGAGGTTTGCAAGTAATTATGAAGTTAAAAGAGACTACAAAAAACATCTGGTGTAAGGATAGGCAGCCTGATCCTGGGGGGGTAGCTAACAGTCAGATTTATTTGCACCTGGGCAGGCAGACTGGTAGGTAGACCAAACAAAAATCAATGTGCCAGGATAGGTTACGTCTGAGGAGGAGAGCATGGACCCTAGTCTGAGGGCTATGCAAACAAGAATGCATTGGTCTGATAGGCTGACTACCTGACTTGGGATCATGAAGGTCCAGGTTCATTGAAGTATATTATATACTGACCAGATATTGTTCATGCCACTGAAGCTTAATAATTCAGGTTCTTACACTATTACAGTGGCCTGTGGTGTGTGGTGTTGGTTTTTTTTTGTCTACGTGATCTAGCACTCTGAAAAATAATCCTCAATATTTAGGGAATAAAGATAGGCCAAAGACCATCCTTAATGAGCAGTGTGAATATGAACACCCTGTTTCAAAAGATAACAGACTGATAACACAAGGTGCTCCACTTTTGTTGCTTAACTGACTGAAAGAGGTCCCAACAATATTAATTTTAGTGTCCATCATAAAATTGGAAGTCTGAACATTTTCCATCTAGTCCAACCTTCTGAATGCCCCAGATGTAAATATTTCACTGATCAGCTTCTTTGTGCAACTTGTTTGAACCAGAGCCTCTCTTTAGGAGAACATCAAACAGATTTTATCCATGGTTTCTTCTGTAGCCCACACAGTTTTCATAGGTATTAGTCAAGTGAGTCTCCAAAAACATCTAGAGGTCATCTCCTGTCTTTATAAGCATTTCATAGGTTTAGAGAGGGAAAATGCCCTACAGTTCAGATCAAATGGAACCTCATCAGAGTCAGGAGCAATGATCAGATATAGGGATTCATAGTCTGTTGCACAGCACAGCCTGTTCTGGTGGATGAAACTCAGTTCTCTGTGGATGAGGAGGGTGGTGTCTGGAATGGAAAAGGGTGGGAAACAGTAGACAGTGTAGTGCATTATTAGGGATACCATTATGGCTGTGTCCAAAAGAAAATCACACCACTTGGAATTTGGCCCTTACCAGATACTCCTGGACACTTCAGTGGAATTCTTGTTTCATTCCTCATCCAAGACTGTTTCTGAAACTTGGAAATTCCTTTGCTATTGTTACCATTTACTGTCTGCCTTTGCTGCATCTACTTTAGACTGAATTTAAGAAGTGTAAGAATTTCAAATAAATGACTACATCACTATTTTGAAATCATCAGATGTAATGGGGTGTCGAGGGGCAGAACTCAGGGCACATTGTTACTGTTTACAGACTCCAAGTCAGGAGTATTCACATGCTTTCTTGTCTCTAGTTCTCTAGCCTGACCCCACTTCTCTCGTCCTCTCTCTTCCAGAAAATAAATCAAAAGAGATTCTGATGAGCAGGGACAGAAGGAAGCTGTGACATACAAAACAGTAGTCTCTGACAAGCTGTGCTCGCACAAACAACCCCCTGGTGCTTGTAAGGGGGAAAAATGGGGACAAAGCAGAAGCTATAAGCAACATAGCTATTTTCAGATCCCATTCCCTGCAAAACTGGTACTAAATTATTTACCAACCAATTGTGTGAAGGAATCACATCCAGTGGCATCCACATGCAACACTCATAACCTACTAACTGCATTAATGCAGCTAAGGATTAAGCGAGATTTGAATCAAAGTAATGGGAAAGAAATCATGTGCTGAAGTATTTAGATGTAGTCGCTTTTCATGCTGCCTTGATGCCTAGGGACTCATCTTCTGTCTTCCCCAGCAAGTAGCTGCCAGTTACTAACCATTGGTGCTGACAGCTTCCAGCTCTGCCAAGCTTCCATTTTGGAATCGAATTTGAAAAGATGCAGCTGGGTCCAGGAGTGAAAAAAAATTGAAACCCCAGGAAAACAGACAAGGAGAAAGTATGATAAAATAAACCTCCAGTGCTTAGGGGGCTATCTGAATTAATAGCAGGGGGCTGGCAATGTGAAGGGGAAGTCTGTTAAGGGTGTCCCAACTTGTCCCAGATGATTCTGCTAACCATCTGACATCTTTTGCTGGATTAGTGCCTGATGGGACAGGGAAATTAATCTGAATAGCAATAAGTCTAAGTGCTGGAACAGCTAGTCTGTGAATGAACAGCCAGCTGCTGCAGTTGTAGAAGCAGACAGTCTTCCCCTTGATTGAGGAAGGAAAAGAAGGGAGATCTTATGATTTGGGGAAGAAGAGGATTTAGCAACTGTTGCTAAGATACCCTCCTGCCTTTCACCAGTACTAAAGAGCTGCTACGCCAAAGCAGATCTGAAGATGTGCAAATTTAATAGGTTGCTTCCAGCAGTGATAGACTATCCCAGGGCTGGATGGTGAAGCAGAGACTCAAGTATAGGATCACATGTATTTTTGCAGAGTTCACCCATGCTGAGGAAGAGTAGGATGACTAAGAAGCATGGAATGGAGCAAGTGAAGCATAAAAGTAGCTGCAAAGGTGAAGACATAGGCCAATGCTGAGTTACCTTGTATATGTCCCAGCATGCAATATTTCCGGTTGTTTTGTTTTTTTGATTTGGTTTGGGTTTTTTGAGGACAGGAAGAAGTCTGGACTTTGGGATCAGGCAACATCTTAATGTTAATTTAAAGCAAAGGATCTGCATCTGGGTGTCAGAAAAGCTAGACTTTGAGAGTGGTCTTCATCCCATAGTTTGCCACACAGACACTGCATTGAGTGGTGTTTGATGACAAAGGTGGCAGTGAGGAGTGTTATCTTTGAAAAGCTTGTAAACCAAGGACACAATCTGGCCCTGCATAGTTAAATTCTAGAAGTCATCATGCACTCAGCTCACACACAGGCCTTGTGCTATAGGGAGAGGGAAACATTGGCAAAGGCATTGAGGTGACATCTCTTCTGGGAGAGTTATGCTGGAATCTCTTTAAACTCTTTCTGGACAGCAGCCATGAGAGATGGGCAGGGCAAGGGAGCTCTGGTAAACAGTATATCTGAAGGACGCTAGTCCTGAGCACAGAACCTTTGTAAATCTGAGCCTGAGATCTTTATTCATTTGCAATACCCTATGTAATGTGAGTTTTTTATGTGGCAGTGAATGACTTTCTTTCTGAGGGTAGTGTTTATTCTTGCCAGCAAAACAAAGTAAGGATCAGACCTTAATGGTGAAAAGGGAAGGAGACAATAAATGCATGCCAGGGCTGAAAGTTACAAAATCAGCAATTATCTTGAACTTTTCCTAAATCCAAAAGGAGTTTTAATTAATTTCATCTTGAAAATGTTTATTTTCCTCTCTCTGTGGCAACTCTGCAAGACAGATCTATAGATGTCTTTTACTTTGCAGAGATCAGGAAACTGAGTCATGGACAGGAAGAAAAGGAGCAAGACTTGCTTCAGATAGCTTGATTCAGATCGGTGTCTTAACCTCTGTTTCAGCTGAGGAAGGTGCCAGATGAAGTAACTGAAGTCAGTCAGTGTCAGCCAAAAACAGGACTACCCGTAGAATGAGATAGATAAATTGTAGTAATTGAGTGTAGCAAGAGCTGTGAGAGCTGTGTACATATACCTTTACCCAACTATATGCAGCAACAGCTGCATCAACAGATCTTCCAAACCATTCAACACCCCTCAAAAAATCCTGCTTGAAAACTATGGCCCATTCTTGTCTGTGTGAATGATTAATGTTATGGCCTTGCTCATACAGACAAGGGCTCATCAATTTCTTTAAATTGTAATAGCTCTCAAATGCTTCAACTAATTTGAATGAATTTGCAAACCCTATTTTATTTTACTCAAGCCTGTCCCCCAAGGGCTTGCTTTGTACATTTTCTCTGAAACTGTGTATTGCTTTAGATCTGTGGTTTGTAATCAGTTAGACACCTACTTAGCAGTGGTTGTCAATTGAGATTTTGGCTTTTTTAATATTCTTAAATCTTATCAAAACATAAAGTAAAATTCCTTTCGTTAACTACCAGTTATGGAGTTATTGGAAAGGGCAGTTGGTGAAGGATAGCAAAGCTGAGCTCAGTGCTACTATTTGGAATGGACAGTTTTATACTTAATAATAAAAAACCCATACTGTTTAAACTCTATTTTTCTGAATCTCTTAGCATGCACCCTGATCAGAGTTTGACTGTCTGCTAGAGTGAAACAGCTGATTCAAAACCAAACTGACCTTCTTTAGTTTGTAGTAATAACAATGAAAAAAGAGAAATAACATTCATGGGCATTCAATTTCATGCAGGAGCTATCAGATTCCTATAAGCCAACATCTAAAGCAGGGTATAAAGGGGAAAACAAACAAACAAACCAACCAACCAAATCAAAACAACAAACATTAAAGCAGAATAGACTTGTCATATATTTTAAATTTTGTCATTTTAAGCTGATTAAATAAACAAAGAAAATGTAGCTTTATTTGGCTGAGGGGAAAATGTGACAAGGAAACTTTGAAAGGATTCAAAGACTCAATGTGGTGTCAAATCAGAAGTCAGGCAGAGAAGCGGGTACAGCTCTAAGACAGACTTTCTGTTGGACTTTGTGCTTCCCAGCTCACCTTTGAGTCATTATTGTGAATAGACACCAAATTCACAAATGAACCAAGGTTGATCTTATAGTGTAAATGAACCATCTGCCTCCTATCCTAGCATGATACCACCCTGACAGATATTGACCCTGGAAAGAAACCTTGGATACAAAACCAGCAAAAAGATTCAGATCTGAGTTTTCTTCTTCTTTTTTGCTCTCTCTCTCTTGGTTTTTTTTTTGTTGTTTTGTTTTGTTTGTTTTGTTTTTTTTTTTTTTTTTTTTTTTTTTTTTTTTTTGTTTTGGTTTGGTTGGGTTTTGGGGGTTTTTTTTTTTTTTTTTTTTTTCCCAGTGGTTTTAGTCCAAGTCTAACCTTCCTAAACACTAGCACAACTTGGAAGAAGATCTTGGAACAATCTTTGTTCTTCATATTTGTAAATCTCCATCTGCTGTCAGGTATTAGTCTTTAATTTTGTTTTTACCCCTTCCACTTGAGAGTTACAGTTTGAGTAACAAAGGCTGTGTGAAAGACAGATGAATCATATAGGCAGGTTAGGGTGAACAGCTCTTGTATTAGTCACAAAAGCCTGAAGAATGAGGTGAATTATGTGTATGCCAGTCATTGGGAGAAGATTCATTAGACTGCTGGGCCTTGAGCTTGGTTAAAATCACACCCTTTTAAATCACTGTGTAGAGGTTTCCTAGTGCAGGGGATAACTCACTAGAGAAAGACTGAAAGAGCTAGGGTCTAAGCAGGCTCTGACACAGGCAGCAATATGACCTTGAGAAAGTAATTTTCACCTCTGTGTCTTTGTTTCTCCTCTAATCTTCTCTGTATGGCCTGGCAAAACATGCAGATCAAGAACTACTGCATCTTATTAGATGTGTTGTCCCTCAAACCACCCACAGGAGGAACATCAAGCTTCTACTAGGCAGCAAAGTGTGATGCTGAGCTTTGCCAATACAAGGAAACCACAGTACCAAGGCATGCTTCCCATTGCAAAAGTATTTTAGAATGACAAGGCAGTGAGGCAATTACATTTGTCCTACTCAAAGATACCAGGATGTATTTAAGCCAAAACAAACTGAAGAGAGGAAGAGAAACTTTGAAGAGCTGAGTGCTTACGTATCACATGAAAATGGAAGTTGACTCAGTAGGTGCAGAAATTTCACATTTGTAAGCAGCAACAAATACACATACCAGAGGCAGCATGCAACCACTAAGCAAGAAGCAAGGAGCTTATTGCTAAGTATAAACAAACACAAAAATTAAATTAAAAAGAAAATCAATGCTCTCTCAAATACCTGTGTTATCAAGTCTGGCATATTGATTACAGCCCAATCAAAATGACCCATTGTGAATGATTCCAAATCCTTTCCTCCTTTATTTTTATTTTTTCATTCTTTGGATAATCATTAATTGATACAATACACACTTGTAAGAACAATGCTGCAGAGACATTGGGCTTGCATCATTTCACAGGCAACGTCACGTTCAGGACTTTCACATCCTATTGAAAGTATTGAAAGTACAGAGGGACACAGCAAGGGTTTTCAATAAAGTCTAACCTCAAACCAAACAGATTTAAGTAGGAGTGTTAAAGCCCAGAAAGGCAATTAAATTCACTATTCAAAGGCTGCACAGAAGATGGTAAGAAAGGAGATTTTATGCTCAGCTGTTCTAATTTCCATCAGTAGATGAACTGTCTCTTTTGTTTATCACTTTCACTTTAGCAAAGGTAAAACTGAGGTTTGGAGAAACAAGATTCAACAGAAAAACAACTTCCCAAAGCCACTTTGTTGTAACTGAAGGGCATTAGCATAAATAACTTGTAAGTATAATTAACCATTGAGACTAGGGATGTGGCAACATTTTCACTGCTCTGAGACTTTTCTGCCTGAGACAGAGGCTGTGGGGCAGATGCAAGAGCCATTAACTAAAATACTGCACTGTGCACAAGACCAGGTAGAAGTGCTAAAGGCTAGTTCTGGCCTTCAAATCTCCACTGAGGAAATGCAAAAGTTGGAAGTTCTGTCATTTGCTCTGTTCTTTACACTACCAATATGAGAGTGCAGATCTTATGTTTATAATTGTAGCATCATTTTTATTCTGACTAGTGAGTTGTAAGTCTGACATAAATCTGCAACTTCTGAGTTTTCCATACAAAGTTTCTTTCTTAAAATAGAAAATGAAACAGATAAATTCCCTCTGCTTGCTTCAGATTTGACTCTCTACCTCAAAGGAATTCAAAGAGAAATATCAGACAAATGCATTTAAATGTCATTATTTGGATATGGTAACTAATCTCTTTAAAATTAACTGATTGCATGAATGCTTTGCATGTATCAAACAATTCGTGGACTATTACACCCTCTAATAGTATGAATTTGGCATGTTGGGTGACAACAGCAATGAAATCTCATGGAGCTAAACAAGACAGAACCTGAGGTCTGAAGTAGAAGTATAGATGTAGAAGATGTTTTGATTTGATTCAAAATCTTGCATACCTGTCATGTTCAGGGAAAATCCTGTGCATCCCTTGGTCACAAGGATGTATGGATATTTATGCAGAGATAGCTTTTATAGCCTTGGAGCAAACTGTTTTTAGAGATGTTCCTTGCTAATCAATGTCTTCCACATTTGCTGCCTGTAAGGGGTCAGCATAAACCTCCTTACTGGGTCTCTGTCCTGTCCCGTCTTTGGACCCCATGCCACAAATTCTCATCATCTAGTCTCTTTTCCTCTCCAGTAATTTACTCCAGAGTACATACTTGTTGTTAGATTTTTTAACAAAAGGTTCTGAAACAACACATGCATTTGACAGAATTCACTCTCTAAGCCTTTCAGCTCATTTAGCAGCACATTATTTGACAGCAATCATGAGATGATTGAGTTCTCTATCCTTGAGAAAACAAGGAAAGGGGTTAGTAAAACTGCCACATTGAACTTCTGGAGAGCAAACTTTGGCCTGTTCAGGAGATTGATTGACAAAATCCTTTGGGAGGACACCCTGAAAGATACAGGATTCCAGGAAGGTTTGATATACTTCAAGAGGGAAGTCTTAAAGGCACAGGTGCAAGCTGTTGAGGATAACAAAAAATGTTTCTATAAATTCATTAATAACAAAAGAAGGACTAGAGAAAACCATCCTTTATTGGATGCAGAGGGAAATGTAGTCACTAAGGATGAGGAGAAGGCTGAAACGCTCAATCTCTACTTTGCCTCTGACTTCAGCACCGGATCCAGATGTGCCCTGGAGGCCCAGCATCGTGAACTAGGAGTCAGGGAGGGGAATCAGAATAAATGAGGAAGTGGTCAGTGACCTGCTATGCTGCTTAGAGGTACAGAAGTATGGGGCTGGATGGGCTACACCCAAGGGTGTTGATGGACTTGGCAGATGGCCTCATCAAGCCACTATCCATTATTCACCTGAAGTCTTGGCTAACTGGGGAGGTCCCAATGGGCTGGAGGGTAGCAAATGTAGCACCCATCTACAAGAAAGTCTCATTCTGTGAAGAATTTCAAGACCCATCTGGATGCATCCCTGTGCAACCTGTAATACATTCTATGGGTTTGCTCTGGCAGGCAGGCTGGACTTGATGGTGAGGTCCATTCTAAACCCTGACATCCTGCGATTCTGTGATCCTGTGAAAGGAAGAAGGCAGGATGTGGGAAACTATAGACCTGTCAGACTGACCTCAGTACCAGGGAAGTTCATGGAGCAGGTCATCTCAAGCTCTGTTACACACCATACAAAGGACAACCAGAGGATCAGGCCCTGTCAGCAGGGGTATATGAAGGTCCTGCCTGACTAACCTGATCTCCTTCTGTAACATGATGATCTGATTATTGGATGAGGGGAAAGCCTGTGGATATTGTCTACCTAGACTTTTGAAAAGCCTTTGACACTATTTCCACAGAATTCTTGTGGACAAACTGGCTGCACATGGCTTGGATGAGAACACACTCTGCTGGATAGAGCACTGCCTGGGTGAATGGGCCCAAAGAGTGGTGGTCAATGGAGTTAAACCCAGATGGTGGCTGATGACAAGTGGTGTTCCTCAGGGCTCAGTATTGGGACCACTTCTGTTTAACATCTTTATTGATGACTTTGATGAAGATATTTAGGCTCCCAAACATTATTTGCTGTCTTTACAGGAAGTATCTTGGGTTTGAAGGTCTAACATCTCCTTCAGTTTGATCCAAGAATGCTGAGAAAGGACAACAGATAAACAAGTTGTCCTTTCTGAAAGAACTCTTTTTTTCTTTCTTTTTTTTTTTTTTTAATCCTTCTATTCTCTTCCACAAAAGGATGTGAGAAAGTCCCCAAAAGTATCCCTGGAATGTTCTCAGGAGAAGGATATCTAAGAAGAACATGATAAGGATGATAGGGTTAGTCTAGGATACCAATCTCAGTGGCTTGAAAGCAGATGGATTTGCCTAAGACACAGCGGGAGGAGCCCCAGAAAAGATACCAAGTAATTTCTGTAGCATCAGGGTATACTTTTTCTATGAACAGCAATCTCAGAGAGCTTGAGATCATACCTGAATCTACTGTAAAGTGTTAAAAGAAGAGTTTTTTCAAATGCATCAATGATAAAAAGAAGAGTAGGCAAAAAGTAGGCCCACTACTTAATGGTATGGGAGATATGGTAACTCATGATGCAGAGATGGCAGAGTTGCTGAATGCATTCTTTGCCTCAGTCTTTACTCCTAAGACCAGCCCTCAGGAACCTCAGTCTCTAGAAGCAAGGGAGCAGAACTGGAGGAAAGAGGACACTCCACTGGTCAATCAGGATGCACCCAATGAGGTGCATCCATGAGTGCTGAGAGAGCTGGCTGATAGTATTGCTCAACCTCTCTCCATCACCTTTGAAAAGTTATGGAGAACAGGGAGTGGTGCCTGACAACTGGAAGAAAGTAAATGTTGCTCCAGTCTTCAAAAAAGGCAGGAAGGAGGACACAGGCAACTACAGTCCGGGCAGCCTCACCTACATCCCTGGAAAGATTGAGCAGCTCATCCTGGAGGTAATTTCTATCCACATGGAAGACAATAATGTTATCAGGAGTAGCCAACATGGATTTACCAGGGGGAGATCCTGCCTGAGTAATGTGATAACCTTCTGTGAAATCATGAATTAATGGGTAGATGAGGGAAGAGCAGTGGATGTCTTATAGCTTGACTTCACTAAAGCTTTCGATACTGTCTCCCATAACATCCTCATAGAAAAGCTCAGGAGATGTGGCATAGACAGCTGGTCAGTGAGGTGGATTGAAAACTGGCTTGAAAACAGAGATCAGAGGGCCGTCATCAGTGGCACATAGTTACGTTGGAGGCCTGTGGCCAGTGGTGTTCCTCAGGGATCAGTACTGGGTCCAGTTTTGTTCAATATCTTTATTAATGACCTGGATGAGGGGATTGAGAGTGCCCTCAGCAAGTTCACTGATGATACAAAAATGGTGGGGTTGGCTGACACCCATTAGGCTGTGCAGCCATTCAATGAGATCTGGACAGGCTGGAGAGCTGGCTGCAGGCAAACTTCATGAAATTCAATAAGGACAAGTGCAGAGTCCTATACGTTGGAAGGAATAACAACAGGCATCAATACAGATTAGGGGATGCCCTGATGATGGGAAGAAGCCACACCAAGAAAGACCTTCCAGTTTTAGTGGGCAGCAAGTTCTTCATGGGACAACAATATGCCCTTGAGGCCAAGAGAGCCAATGGTATCCTAGGGTGCATCCAGAAAAGCATGTCCAGCTGGTCTAGGGAGGCTCTTCTCCTCCTCTACTCACAGTATCACAGTACAACTAAGGTTGGAAGAGACCTCGAGGATCATCGAGTCCAACCTGTCTCCACAGACCTCATGACTAGACCATGGCACCATGTGCCACGTCCAATCTCCTCTTGAACACCTCCAGGGATGGCGACTCCACCACCTCCCTGGGCAGCACATTCCAATGACGAATGACTCGCTCAGTGAAGAACTTTCTCTTCACTTCGAGTCTAAACCTCCCCTGGCGCAGCTTGAGACTGTGTCCCCTTGTTCTGGTGCTGGTTGCCTGGGAGAAGAGGCCAACCCCTTCCTGTCTACAACCACCTTTCAGGTAGTTGTAGAGGGCAATGAGGTCACCCCTGATCCTTCTCTTCTCCAGGCTAAACAATCCCAGCTCCCTCAGCCTCTCCTCATAGGGCTTGTGCTCAAGGCCTCTCTCCAGCCTTGTTGCCCTTCTCTGGACACGTTCAAGTGTCTCGATGTCCTTCCTAAACTGAGGGGCCCAGAACTGGACACAGTACTCTAGGTGTGGCCTAACCAATGCAGAGTACAGGGGCACAATGACTTCCCTGCTCCTGCTGGCCACACTATTCCTAATGCAGGCCAGGATGCCATTGGCCTTCTTGGCCACCTGGGCACACTGCTGGCTCATATTTAGGCAGCTGTCAATCAGTACCCCCAGGTCCCTCTCTGTTTGGGAGCTCTCCAGCCACTCTGACCACAGCCTGTAGCTCTGCATGGGGTGCATGGGGTACTCAGAGCTGGTGAGACCACACCTGGAATACTGCTTCCAGTTTTGGGCTCTCCAGTTCAAGAGAGACAGAGATCTGCTGGAGAGAATCCAATGGAGAGCCATGAGGATGTTTAGGGACCTTGACCACCTCCTCTATGAAGACAGACTGAGATCCCTGGGGCTGTTTAGTCTTCAGAAGAGAAGACTGAGAGGGGATCTGATCAATGTGTATAAATATCTGAGGGGTGGGTGTCAAGTGGAAGGGGCCAATCTCTTTTCAGTGGTGCACAATAATAAGACAAGAAACAACAGGTACAAGCAGGTACAGGTACAACATAGAAGACTTTACCTCAAAATGAGAAGAAACCTTCTTACAATGAGGGTGATGGAGCACTGAAACAGGCTGCCCAGAGAGATTGTGGCGTCACCTTCTCTGGAAACATTCAGAACTCACCTGGATGCATTCCTGTATGGACTACCCTAGGTGATCCTGCTTTGGCAGGGAGGTTGGACCCAATGGTTTCTGGAGGTCCTTTCCAACCTCTAATGTACTGTGATACTGTGATACTGTGATAAATGTCCCTGTCACTGAACCGAGTTACAATGAGATTACCAATTTACATTACCATCATTGCCCATTGGAATGGATAAGCTACCCAAGGAGCAGGTCAACTTCAAATGAATGCAACAGGGTCCAAAAACACCATCCAGCTCTCAAGTGAATGCCAAAAGGGTAGGACATGAACACCGGCTTTTGAATCACTGCAGGCTGAGATTGTATCATAGAGCAGCCGTCACCCTTCCAAATATAGAAAGAGATTCACTGACGACCTCAACTGCTTATCTTTGCTGCTGACCTTTACTGAGTTACACAATTGCTTTCTTGCACCAGAGAAGACTCAGATTCAGTTTACTACGCATTGGCTGTCTCCACTTCTGTGGTTAGCACTTTTACTTTTTATTATCTTTAATTTTCTCCTTCCAACTCTTGAGTGGGTATTAGAAAGTCAATACAAAACCTATTCTGGCCTTTTATTCTAAAATAACAGCACTAAGCTTGTTTATTTACACTGAGACAAGATGATATTTGTGACAGCCTTGTCAATAGTTCAGTGGCATGATGCTAACTTTTTTTCTTTCAACTCAAATGCACTTTATTTGTGTGTTTGTCTGTCTCTCCTGATTAACTCTTGTTTTCCAGAATCAATATCAATATCCTCTGAAGAGCTGAAAAACTGCTCAGATAATAGTTGGTGAGCAAGGCACATGGCCTTTAAATGCCTCACCATAGGTGAGGGCTGTGCCGATTCCCACTAATAGTTGGAAGCTTATGCACTGAATTTACAGTTCTCAGCTTGCTTAGCTGAATGGGACCATTTGGCAAAATTAGTTTTTACCAGCTAACAGAAAGTACTTGGCAAATCATAAAACAGTCTGTGAAGGAACCTCAGCGTGCTCTTCCCTCTGCAAATTCACATGGGTTTTGGGTCCTGCCACAACTTTCTGGTCATCTTGCTGTTGCTGACTGATATCTTTGTTTCTGGGAGTAGATGAGAAAGCAAAAGCAAGCAGACCTCCCTGTGGGAAGACATAAATCTTTTATCTGCTTTATAATACAACTTGATGCCTGTGCAGAGTTTGATTGTCTGTAATTCTGATAGCATTGTTTTTCTGTCCTGCTACAGCTGGATATCTCAGGCTAAGTCCTATATCTTTCAGGATTTCAGTTTCCCACTCACAAAATAGGATGGATGCAAAACAATACATTGTTTGGTTATAATTATTAGCTGACAAAACAATAAATATTTGCAAATTTTAAGTCTCAAAATAAAGGATTGATCTTTCAGAGCACTTACACATCCACTTTTTCCAAGAAATATCAGGGAAGTTTCTTCTACACCCTCGAAGCATAAATAGTATATGTAATAGCTTTCCTACAAAACACATCATTGGGGTTGGATAATGCAGGACTAGAACATCCTTTCAAGAAGGGGATTTATGCACTGCATTGAAGTACTAGATGTGATTCCATCCCTCTACTGTGCTCTGTTGAGACCCTGTCTGGAGTATGCTGTCCAGCTCTGGAGGCCACAGCACAAGAAGGACATGAATGTATTGATGAGAGGGTCCAGAAGATGGCTGCAAACATTATCAGAGGGCTGGAGCACCTATTCTACAAGGACAGGCTGAGAGAGTTGTGTCTGTTCAGTGTGGAGGAGACAAAGCTCAGGGTGACCTTTTAGCATCCTTGAAGTACTTGAAAGGGGGCCTATAGGAAATCTGTGGTGGGACTTTTTGTAAGGGCATGTGGTAATAAGACAAGGACCAGTGGTGTTTACCTAGAGCAGGGTATATTTAGAATAGACATTAAGAAGTCCTTTACTATGAGACACTGGAACAGCTTGCCAAGAGGAATTACAGATGCCTCATCCCTGCAAGTGTTTAAGACAAGGCTGGTCCAGTAGGAGATGTTCCTGCCCAAAGCAGGGGGCTTGGGAATAAGTGATCTTTAAGGTCCCTTCCAACTCCAGCCATTCTATGATTCTGTGATTTTATCATTATATGATTCTAACCTCAACACCAGTGGAGGCTTTTCTGCTTTCTTTTGGGGTTGTTTTAAGGTGTTCAACTTATCTAGAAATCATTTAAGATAGATTAAATCCCTGAGGAATGACTGATTTTTTCCTAAAAGTTTTAATGTGGCTGAGAGGTAAAGCATCTCTCTATCTCTAAACATCAGCAAAGCACATTTCTGTGACTGATTAGGTTATGAAGCAGCTGAAGCTTCATGATTGTCAGAAGAGTTTGACCACCTTTTAAAAAAATAATTTAAAAAAAGGAACAAAAAGGAATTGCATTGCCTAAATTCTGTCTGTGGAGTCTGGAGGGGAAAAAAATGACCCCCATAACTCAAGACAACATGCTCACGGTCTTTAAGAATGTCTGACGTCTACCTTGAATATAACCTTTCCACTTGCACTTATTGTACACTTTTTCATGTTCTAACTAACACACACAGGACTTTTGTCTCATCTGCTAGTCAAGGCATCATTTTGCCTGAAGCTTTTTTCAGATTATGCACCTGCTCTCAGAACTTTCTGGGTTTTCTGCCCTACAGAAAATGTTTTGCATTGTTGCTGTGACCTGCTACAGAAATAACAGCCTTTTGGTGCTTGCTGCAGACAGCAGTCTGCCAACTACTGTAAGGACACTGTGGAGAGAAGGCATGCAACAAAGGCAGGGGTGGGTCATGAATTGGTTTTGAACTCTGATGAGCAATAAAATGATACCTGGGAATATATGCTAAATTGTGGAATTCAGATATGGCTGGCTGATTATTTCCCATCTTCTGTTGACCCCAAAAGTCAATAAAGCTCCTATACTGCTCTTCTTTGAGATTTCCCATTCCTTCCTATAACAGTGTGATTAAAATACTCTAGTTCAGGTCCAGCCTATTGAGATAGTGCCATGTGCCTCTTCCCCATGGATTTCTTCATTCTGGCTGTTGGCCAATCAAGGCTTCAGCAATCTGATCACCTGCATGATTTAATGAACCCTCCTTTCGTAAGGAAGGTCAAGTTCCTTTGTAAAAACTGGTGAGATATCACATTTCACAGGATGACCTCTACTTTCATAAGATGATAGGAGAAAATTGGTTTTGTAAATCGAGGAAGATTGCATCTTGTGAAACAGAATCCAGAGAGTGACACACAGACCACCTGTCCATTCCAGTCCATTTAATTTTCAGGTTTTGGTTTTGATGGGGAGCTAAATATAGTTTGAGTCACTAGACCAGAAGCACAAATAATTAACAATAAAAGAAAGCACTCTCCCACTCCACTTCTTTGCTCCAGAAAACTCTCACAGCAAAAGTACAGTGCTCAATGTTGAATGAAGAAAGAGACTTCGTCCTCCATGCAGCTGCAGCAATCTTTAGGGGGAGAAGTATACTTTTTTAATAATATCTTGCAATATTGTTCTGCTGCTGTTGCTCTGCCCAAAAGGCAGATTTGAAGAGGCAGAATGCAATGGTCCAGACATTAAGACCTGGACTGAGAGGTGCTGTCTGAGGTTGAAAGTCTTATATAAACCAAGAGAGTTTGGCACCTACATAATTTTCAGGGTCCTATCCTGAATTCTTGAGGAAAATGGAAAAAAAAAGTAGTTAAAGTTTATAACAAGTGGAGATTAACTTTCAGAGTTGTTTAGAGAGCTTAAGAGACATTCTCTTTCATGAGGTCATAAACTTGATGCTCTAGGCTAAATAGAGTCTGACAGGCATGTTTGTTCAGGATACATTTATTACTGAGCTGCCCAGGGACATCCACAATTACTGTCAGGAGTAGTCTGATGATTAAAGAGCAGAATAAGCAAAACGGAAGATTAAAGGCATAGAATGTGGAGCAGCAATGTTTGTCTTCACTGAGAGTACCCAACTGACAGGAAATTTTGATCTATTCAGGAATTTGTGTACGTCTGTGCAAGCTGAAACTTGCTGTACATTTCTTAGATAGCAACTGCCCTGTTTCTATAACCTTTTACAGACCATAAAAGGACACAGATCTTATGGTCTGCACCCTTGGCTCTTCAGAGAGCCTTTTGTGAGGAACTTGGACACTAAACAGGGAGGTATCAGTGCTGATAAAGTGTGCTTTTATGTGGCCCTGTTGTGATGACTTATAATTCCTAGTACCTACAAAATGCTTTTCATGCTCTTTCCACTTCCAGTGTTCCTGGCAGAAAACTGTAAAGGACAGAAGTACCATTAGTTTCTAAAGCCTTGTGTCTTTCCTCAACATTGTCTGGCTTCCAGTTTACTCTTTCGGAGATTAACCTTTTTACTACAGTATCGGGTGAAAGCTTTTGTATTAGATTTATATTTGCCTTTCAGAGAACGTATGGTACAGGAAAACTGACTGACCCTAAGGATGGATGGAGCTGTGAGAACCTACCAGCTTCCACCTGAAGTGAAGAACAAGAAGTTTTCATCATGCAGGCTTGTGGCATATATTCATTTGCTTTCCCTTTCAAGTCAGAGCTGCCTACTTGCTTTTTCCTGGGGAGGTCCTGGGAAACCACTATCAATGACAAAATCTCAGAATCATTTAGATATCACCTACATAAGGGCAAGCAAGTCTTCCAAGCCCTAGATAATCACCAGGATCCATATTGAATATCCAAAAAGAGAGATAAGAGAAAATATATTCAATCAGGGGGAAAGGATCTCCCAAATGTTTTAGCTGTGGAAATTATCACAGTATCACAGTATCACAGTAACTAAGGTTGGAAGAGACCCCAAGGATCATCAAGTCCAACCTGTTCCAACAGACCTCACAACTAGACCATGGCACCAAGTGCCACGTCCAATCTCCCCTTGAACACCTCCAGGGACGGCGACTCCACCACCACCCTGGGCAGCACATTCCAATGACGAATGACTCGCTCAGTGAAGAACTTTTTCCTCACCTCGAGTCTAAACCTCCCCTGGCACAGCTTGAGACTGTGTCCCCTTGTTCTGGTGCTGGTTGCCTGGGAGAAAAGACCAACCCCCTCCTGTCTACAACCACCCTTCAGGTAGTTGTAGAGGGCAATGAGGTCACCCCTGATCCTTCTCTTCTCCAGGCTAAACAATCCCAGCTCCCTCAGCCTCTCCTCACAGGGCTTGTACTCAAGGCCTCTCACCAGCCTTGCTGCCCTTCTCTGGACACGTTCAAGTGTCTCGATGTCCTTCCTAAACTGAGGGGCCCAGAACTGGACACATTATTATGAGATGACAATAGAGGAGGGACAGTCTATAGTTTGGATAGTTCAGCACAACTTCATCTATTACTTCAGAATTCCTCCTCTATGTCAATAGGAAGGTCCACATAAATACAACCTGAAAAACTGTGGAGACACCCATGAATAGTTCAGTCAGGACAAAGTGCAAGAAGACCTAGATTATGTAATGGCCTGATAATATATACCTTTTGCATTTCTTCTTTCCTCAGGAAATATTTGCTCTTTGTCCTGACCTAAAATGCGTCTGGAGAGCACCCTGCCTGCAAATGAGATGGAAACAGAAAGAAGAATAAACTGAAAAAAAAAAAAAACTGAAAAAAAATTTTAAAAAAACACACACACACACACACACAAAATCTGTATTCCTGGATTCTTTTCACCTGTAAACACTTTTCTTTCTCTCTGTGTATGGCTACACATTCTGCAGCTGTGCTGGGTTCCCCTGGGGAGTTCCAAACTCTCTTAATGTTTATGACTGCCAGTCAATTTCCATCCAGAAATATCCTCCATAGAAAAGATGTGAAATAGGCAAGAAGAAAACAAATATTCATTACTCTAGGATTTAAAGTAGCATCCATTTGGTTGCACATCTGTAAAAGGCCAATAAATTGAAGACAATGTTCATAATTACATTGCAGGCTAGGCTGAAAAAATGATGCATTCCTCCAGTGTAATTTCCTGTTGCTGGGGTTTAAGAAACTTCTCCCTCTCTTCTGCTGCCAAAAGGGAAAAAAGAAACAAACCCACAAAATAAAAATACTCCAAATATTAGAACAAATAAACCAACAAACAAACAAAAAAAGCACACCTCTCCCCCAACCTCCCCCAAAAAAATAGAAAAGGTACTTCTAGTTTTGGACATTGATGATTAAATAAAAGAACGCTGAACAACAATTGTCATTAGACCAGCAGGAGGAATAAATAAGGAACATAATTTGTAGTTGTAAATAGCGGATGCTGTTTTGAGCACAAAGCAAAACATCTGGAAATTATTCTCAATTCCACTCCAATTGCTTTGATTTTGTGGCATAAGGTGCCACAATGAATTCTGACTTTATTTATTTATTTATTTGCAAATCACTATTTAACTGTAAATTGTCTTAGAGGAATCAATGGGATTTATTTCTTCTGCCATGTGAGGTGTGAAATGTTTGCCATTACCAAACAATGGATTATTTCTTAATAATTTCTCCTTAATGTCCTTTTCACTTGTCATTACATTGTTTTGGCTGGGGCAGAAGTTGCTTTTGATCCTCCTCTTCCTAACATACTCACACTTTTTATTTCTCATAGTATACTTTTTGCTGGCTCTTCCTTTCATAGATTATTAACATTACTTCCCTTATTAAAAGAGAGCTTAAACAAGACTGCTCTGCCAAAGCTGAGTATGTGACCTTCAGCCAATCACTTTTAGGCAGATTTTTTTGGAGTGACATATTTGGACCTAAGCAACACACGGAGCAACACATATAGTTGTTGTGTTTTGGTTTGTGTTTTTAGTTTTTGTTTGTTGTTTGTTTTTTTTTCCCCCCCTTAAGCCTGATTATTTTTCCACTATGGTTTGTGTTTGTCTTTAGAAAGAATCCTTTCTGTCCATTCTCACTCCCTCCAGAAATTCAAGATAAAATTCCTCCTTTTCTCTGAAACAAAGGATAAATGAAGAACATAATAGATATTCTCCCTTTGCAGTGATTATTAGAAGATTTCAAAAAAAAGAAAGGAAATTTAAAGAAATTTTCATTTATATAATTTCTCTGGCATTGACTAATAGTATTTGTCGATGTCCCTTTTTCTGTCAAGAATTTTAATTTATTATTACACTTAGTATGTCCAAACAGCACCAGAGGCGATGGTGACCACTTTAAAATATCTCTGGATCTTGGTTCCTTATCTGTGACACAGTAATAGTGTACCTTTTTATTCTGAATTTTCTGGTGAGGTTATAACCATGCTAGGACTTCTTTTGTATTGCAATGTGTACAGTACTTAGCAGAAAAGAGACACAGTCACAGTTGCTTTCTCCAGATGATACTGTAATTACCACATTAATTTGCATAACCTTCAATCCTCTGTCTGGGACACTACTTCCCCTGAGCCACACTTACTCCTGTACTAGACTGACATATTCTCTCTCCTTAGGACAGGACTCAATTTGCTTGAATCTGAGATGTTTTTCTGTTGAAAGGCAGGATGGGGAGAAAGGAAGATTTTTTTTATTATTATTTTAGTGAGAAAACAGGCTTTTTCATTAAAATAGATTTTCTTTGAAACTAAACTAACAATACCTGTCCTTCAGGCCTATAGCACATCAGTTTGAAGCTCATGATAGCATCTCTGAGGTATGAGAATACAGGTGTTTGCACAAACAAATTCCCAGACTGGACAGCAGCTTTCCAGACTTCAGTGGAGCCCAGTAAGCCCCAGGAACAGTCCCAGAAAACCAAAGAGAAGGTGAGGACTGTCCTGTTTGCTAATCATGAAGATTCTGATCCCCTGGAGTGACTAGAAAGCTGCTGCTTTGAAAGCTGCTCTTCTGTAGAGCAGCAAAGTTGCTGGAACTAGGAAGAGTGTCTTCTCTTCCTTTGATGACAATCACTGAGCATTTAGCTCTGCTGTGGAATAGAGGAGATATAATTAACACAAGAAGTCATAAAGAGATAGTGCCAGTGGGGAAAATGGAGTTGGGTGAACTGTCTGTGTTCATACCCTGTGCAGTCCTCTTGTCATGAGACCCTAGCAGAGTGATTAAGAATGACAAGTGTTAACCCCTCTGGTCTGGGGAGCTCCTGGCTCTCCTGCTGCAGTGGTCTCATCCCATTTTCTTTCTCAGAATTACAGTAATTAGCAACAGAAAAGACATATTAAATCATCTATTGCACAAGCTCACTCGTCTCCTTGGATGGAGTGAAATAAACCCTTGTAGAATAGAATAGAATAGAATAGAATAGAATAGAATAGAATAGAATAGAATAGAATAGAATAGAATAGAATAGACCAGGTTGGAAGAGACCTTCAAGATCATTGTGTCCAACCCATCATCCAACACCACCTAATCAACTAAATCATGCAACCAAGCATCCTGTCAAGCCTTGCCCTGAACACCCCCAGCGACGGCAACCCCACCACCTCCTTGGGCAGCCCATTCCAATGGGCAATCACTCTCTCTGTGTAAAACTTCCTCCTAACCTCCAGCCTAAACCTCCCCTGATGCAGCCTGAGACTGTGTCCTCTTGTTCTGGTACTGGCCGCCTGGGAGAAGAGACTAACCTCTGCCTGACTACAATCCCCCTTCAGATAGTTGTAGAGAGCAATAAGGTCACCCCTGAGTCTCCTCTTCTCCAGGCTAAACAACCCCAGCTCCCTCAGTCTCTCCTCATAGGGCTTGTGTTCCAAGCCCCTCACCAACTTTGTTGCTCTTCTCTGGACACGTTCCAGCAAGTCAACATCCTTCCAAAACTGAGTGGCCCAGAACTGGACACAGTACTTGAGGTGCAGCCTAACCAGTGCAGTGTACAGAGGCAGAATGACCTCCTTGCTCCTGCTGGCCACACTGTTCCTGATGCAGGCCAGGATGCCATTGGCCCTCCTGGCTGCCTGGGCACACTGCAGGCTCATGTTCAGCTTACCATCAACCAGCACCCCCAGGTCCCTCTCCACCTGGCTGCTCTCCAGCCACTCCAGTTTTCCAATGACTTGAACAATGAAGATTGCCATTGTTCACTTTTATCTGTTTTCTTTAAAATGAAGAGAATTTTGTCTTAGAGGTGTGTAACAGGGAATATCTACAGAAAAAGGAAATGCACAGTCTTGATGATGTCCTCAGCGAGATTAAGCTGGGGTCAGGGCTAAGTGTGGTTCCAAACCCAGACAGAGTCACACTCTAAATGTCTTTTTATGGATTGCACTAGTCAAGTGTGTGAGAAGGAATAAAAGGGAAAGAAGCAGACAGAATGAAGGGAGAAAGGATTCAGTATTTTAATCTAGATCATCCAAACTAAGAGGCTTTCAAAACTTTATTTCCTCCTTGAAGGAAATGATGATTAAGGCATTTCCTATGAATAGCTGAGTCAGAAGATCATCTTTGTTATTATTTTTTTCTTGGAGTTTAAATTACTAGAGAACAATAATAATAATTGAAGGCACACAGTAAAGCTAGGTAAATTCCAGGCACCACAGCCAACTGGGAATGAATGCTGTTTTCAAGTTCTGTTTGTTTTTTTCATTTGTTTTCTATCTTTTTAGCTAACAGTGCCTCATACTTAAATATCCCCTGAAGGGAAAAAAAAATATGAAAACCCATGAAACAGCTGACATAAAGAAAAGGACTGAAAAGAGCACCTGACTAATGTAGTTGTGTTTATTCACCTTGGTACACAATTTGTATGCATACACACAGATATTAATCCTCAGCAACTGCTTTACTAACAACTTCTCTGACAAATGAGAGGGTTAGACTTCAGTAATAAGAACTTATTGCATTTTATCAATAATAAGATCAAAATTACCCATGACTATCCCTTCAACCTCAAAAAGCATGTGTGTACCCAGACATTTTGTAAAACTTCTCTGGCTTAATACAGAGATCGTTAATATTCACAGTGGTGTTAACATGACCTGTGCCAAGAGTTGGGTGAGATGTTCCAGGTTGTTTTCCATCCACACTCCTTAAAAGAAAACAAAATACAAAACAGAATCACAGAATCACAAAAAATTCAGGTTGTAAAAGACCCTTGGGATCACCAAGAAATTTTATATGCATATATATATATATATATGTATAGTTCCCTTGATTTCTTACAGTTTGTAGGCAAGGTACAGCTAGAACGGTGGGTATATAAGGAGGCTGCCTGAGCAGCAAGAGACCTGGTTAGGAAAGCCAAAGCAGAGTTTGAATTGAATCTAGCCAGGGAGGTTTAAGGGAACACTAAGAATTTCTACAGGTATATTAATAGCAAGAAGATGACTAGGAAAGGTGTGGGCCCCCTCAGAAAGGAAACTGGTGAAAGGGTCTTAAGTGATGTGGAAAAGGCTGAGGTTCTCAATAACTTCTTTACCTCAGTTTTCACTGCAAGGGCCTCTAGCCATACTCCTGGAGTCATGGAAGACAATGGCAGGGACCGGGAGGAAGAACTGCCCATCATAAGTGAAGATCAGGTTCGTGATCACCTGAGGAACCGAAAGCATTCAAGTCCATGGGACCTGACGGGATACACCCATGGGTACTGAGAAGACTGGCAGATGAGGTTGATAAACCCCTCTCTATTATATTCCAAAAGTCATGGCAGTCTGGGGCAGTCCCCACAGACTGGAAAAGGGGAAACATTACTCCCATTTCAAAAAGGGTAAGAAGGAAGAACCAGGGAACTACAGGCCAGTCAGTCTCACCTCTGTGCCCAGAAAGATCATGGAGCAGATCCTCCTGGAGGCACTACTGACACAGAAGAATAGTGAAGAGGTGATTGGAACAGTCAGCATGGCTTCACCAAGGGCAAATCCTGCCTGACAAACCTGTTGGGCTTCTATGAACAAGTGACAATACTAACATGTGGGGGGAGCAACTGATATTGTTTCCCTGGACCTGAATAAAGCCTTTGACACTGTCCGGCACCACATCCTGGTCTCCAAACTGGTGACACACGGGTTGGATGGGTGGACCACTAGATGGATAAAGAACTGGCTTGATGGCTGCACCCAAAGAGTGGCTGTCAATGGGTCCATGTCCCAGTGGAGGCAGTGACAAGCAGAGTCCCTCAGGGATCAGTCCTGGGACCATTCTTGTTCAATACCTTTGTAGGTGACATGGACAGTGGCATTGAGTGCCCCTCAGCAAGTTTGCTGATGACACCAAGCTGTGTGGTGCAGCAGACATGCTGGAGGGAAGGGATGCCATCCAGAGAGACCTTGACAGGCTGGAGAGGTGGGCACAAGCCAACCTCATGAGGTTCAACAAGACCAAGTGCAGGGTTGTCCAGGGAGGTGGTTGGGGTGCCGTCCCTGGAGGTGTTTAAGAGCAGGCTGGATGAGGCTCTGGCCAGCCTGATCTAGTGTGGGGTGTCCTTGCCCATGACAGGAGGGTTGGAACTAGATGATCCTTGTGGTCCCTTCCAACCCTGACTGATACTATGATACATCTAAAAAGTTTATTAGACCACTTGACCTACAAGTCGTCTGTAGTATATTATACTGGTTATAACAGGAACATCTCTATCCACATACCGGCATCCAGAAGTATGCTTGGGTAATGCTGAGACACTAGATTTCTATCCAGGAAAGCAGAACTAAAGATGAAGCACTATCTGTCCTGCAGATAGGTAAACTTCCACACACCTGGGTCTGTGGAGGTTTCCTTCAGAATGTACTTTCCTGCACTTCACGAACAGAGATGTTTTGAGTAACACCTCAGATTTGTTTATTCCACATGACAAACACACAAAAGTCAACACTGCCAAGTGAAAAGGGCTTGGAAGAAGAATGGATAGAGGTTGAACCATGACAAAAGAAAATAAGATTTGTTCACACACCTTTTTTAACCTTGAAGTCCTTCTTGACAACGTGAAGATATGACTGAAAAACACATACCATCTTATATTTGAACTGTACTTTTTATGTTGATATATCAGAAACATTTCATAAACCTTTCCTGTTACTGCCATTACTTTCAGATACTTCTCACTGAAAAGCAGCCACCTTTGATATTGTGCTAGTTGTTAAACAATGTACAGGGACTCTCCATGGTGGATTTGGCTGGGGAGGGAAGGGAAATGCAACAAGCAGAATGGCTTTTCTGCTGTGTGAAGCACTGTTGAAATCAGCAGAAAGGAGCTAAGAAATCTGTCTGACATCCTGTTAAAATCAACAAGCTGTTACTACAGGAGGCCTCTTGACAGGGTATCAGAGTGCATACACTGAAACAAGTTGCTTCATGGGTAACCAAATGCACAAAGCCTCTTCCAGTGTCCCTACCCCCATGGGTTCAGTGATGTCTAATAAATGATGGGCTTATGAACACTAATGAGAAATCTCTGCTCTGCCTGGCTGTCTATTTTCATGGAATTTATAGGAACCCAATAGCTTTGGGACCTCTTCCACCCCATCACCAATAGGTTAAATTACCCAGGGGGTTCAAAGCCTCAAGGAGGAGCCCTTGACAGACTGACTGATAAATGGGCCCAGCACACACAAACAGCCGGATTGTACAAGTCTGATTTCCTTTAGAAGGAAAGAGCAGAGTTTTTATTGATTCCAGCCAAAAGGTGGGATAACTTAGAGCAAATTGCCTTGTTGCCTTCTTAAGGTGTGGCTTTAATGACAACTCAATGGCAAAGCACTTTCTGGAATTTGAAGACCTCACTTGAATGTCTCCCCGGGCCAAGTGTCCTCACTGAGCTTGGGAAGCTGTGATACCATCAGAGGTGAAGGTGGTACAGCTGCAAGTGTGCTGAAAGCAGAAGTCTGAAAGAGGAGAGCTTTTCAGAAGCATACCCTTCATTCTAAAGGGCAAGGTCATGGCTTTGAGAAGCCAAACAATTTCTCTAAAGCACGATTTTGTTTGTGCTGCAGGGGTATTTACTGTTCTAAGATTTCCTGGCATTTGGGTGGTATAGGTAAAACATTTGCATAAAAAAGGTGGGTGTTGGGCAGGGGAATCAAACCTTCAAAGGAGCTTTAAAAGGAAAATATCCTAACCCACTGTCTGTTTAGGGTGTTTTATTTGGACAGAGCAGTAGCTGAGCCTTTTGTGGCTAGACATTTGTATGTGTTTTACTGCATGTTTGCACTGCTGCATGCAGGAGATAATGTAACTGACAGGCTAGTGATGATGGATTCCTACAGAACAGGGAATGCAGGGAGGTCAGGAACGGGGCTATATCCTTTCCAGTAGGATAGCACCATCATTTCCTTTTTTCCTGTAATGCCAGCAGCAAGATGTTCCCCTTCCACATGGAAGATGTACATGGGTGGTGCTAAGTTTTTAACAGGCTGGGGGCAAAAGGAACTCTTCTCCAGATTCCCCAGAGATGCATCACTCTTCTCTGTGATTTACATTTGAGCACATTTACAAAAGCCAGAAGACTTATGCAAAGCTGAGATGGGAAAAAGAGGAAAATAATATAAATAATAAGGCCAAATGTAAATAAGGCATTGATTAGAATTTAAAAGACATGACTTCTGCTCTAAATTGTGCAATGAGGTGGTGCTCTGAAACCAGCTCCTCAGTTTTCTCATCCACACAATGACCAAGACAAAGAGGCCGAAAGAGGTATTGAGAGCCACTGAGTATTATCTACATCACTCAACAGAGTATCATCCATTTTAAAACCATCTTTCTGCCCTTTGCTCTGCAGGTAAGGATGAGGAGCTTCATATTGCTGGTACATCAATAGGGACAGTTTCACTTTGCAACCCACTCAATTCTTTCCTGTCGTTAGGAATGGAGATGTTCATAACTGGCTTAGTACTTGAGGCATGTCCATAAGAAGGAATGTCTAAATGTGACAACCTATAAGATCTGGAGGACAGAAAAAGAAAAGGAGCACAAAAAACAGTTGAAGCATATACACACAGGGAGAAACTCTTCTGCAAAATTTTTCTATCAGTTGCTGCAACCCGCAACCTATTTTTTTTAATAACAATTTTAGCATCAGCTATAGTTCCCATTTTCAGTGGTTTGTTTGTATGGCCATAGTTTCTCCTATACTCACATCTCAGCATCTCAGCTGTTACATAATTATGCAGAAGGGGAAATGAGTATATGCCCTTTCTGGTAGCAAATCTACTAACTGTACCTGTACTTCATTAGACTGTGAAAGGCAGACCTCATACTGTGAGAAACAGTGCAGGATAGCTCCTCCCATTCCCTCTCTTAATTCATATTTTGAATATCTTTTGTATATGTTCAGATTGTATCATAGTGCAGATAATGTTTAAAGACAACTTCAATGTTCACTTTAAACTGTTGGCTGCTGCAATGTTCAGCTTTCAGAGAGGGAATGTGATTACTGAAGAAAATTCAAATAACAAAACAGCAAACTGGTGGTAAGAAAATATTTAAGGCTTAGGTACCTGGACTATTCTTGTGGAAATCTTCCATGGAGTCCTTGGTCCAAAGGCCTCTGGAGCGTGAATATGCTTTAAACCAAACCCTAAATAGTTTCCTGAGTGGATACTGGTACTCATGGAACCTCATCTCTTTATCTCTGGAGACTGATGAATTTTCACAGAGTAGAGAGAAAACTTTAACACAGGATCAGGCTACCTGCCTGCTTTGCCTGCACAAAGTCTCACTAAGAGTGAAAGCAGTTGCTTACAGGAAGAAGATACCAGCAAGAGACTAATTCATTTTACGTGTCCTTTAATGTCTGGGAAACCCACCAGACACAATCACAGAAGAGACTGCACATTAGACACCATCAAGAAACCCTACCAAATCTAAGCACTTATGACATGCTTCTGCAGGGATAATTTAGTATCTGGATTGGGGATACCTGAACTGCCATTTTTCGAGGACATTGACTGATGAATGTGAAGGTTTACCTGGAGCTCCATCTTTACTCTGAAGGTAAAATGTATGTGATCTATGACCTTTACTGACTCTTGTGATGATGGTGGATTCAATCAAGGGCCATGTATTTGTTTATGTTTTGTCTGGAGCTGGTGAATAACTATTCCTTACATAAAATCAGAAGAACTGTGTCCTAGACCAACATTCTCTTTTTCAAAGGCATGGGAAAGAGCAGTCTTACAGCCATTTGCTTGTCCCAAGATTCATGTCTGGTCGAACAGGCCATGGGTTTCCTTAAGCCACTGTTAGGTGGGAATCAAAATTCTGCAACCTACTTGTTGGTTTTCCTGCATCTGATGATAAGATCTTGAAAAAAGCTACTAGGAATCATGGAAACCTCAGAGATTAATTGGCTTCAGGAGTTTCCTCTGAACATTTTGCAGGCAGGAGGAGCATCTTATTAAAACAAGAGCCATGTGAAATATAATATCCTGCTCTGGCACTGCTAAATGACAGCATTTGTTATAGCTCTTTCCCATCCTGCTAATTGAAATACTGCCAGCAGGTACCTATATGTCCCCAATGTAATCCTCTCTGCTGTATGCAATGGTGAAGGTCTTGTACAGCATATGGTGCTGCACACTTAGTCTTTACTGCATTCCTAGCCACAGAATGGTACAGATCTCCCTTGCTCCAGAGCAAGCAGTGATATCTCAAAGAAGCTAAGAGTTACAGCAAGGCAACCCAGGCTGTCAAAGATAGAGCAGTCACTTCAACAAAAAAGTTCAGGTTGGCCTTTTAACTTTGCTTAGAACAGAAGCAAGTGACAGAAGGAGCCCAGTAAAATCTACTGCCTTAATAACAATCATTACTATGCTAGGAGACCGGATGGATAATGCACTCCTAAAGCATGGACATGAACTAATGTCATCAGCATTGGTATAAATAGGGTGTCTGCATTTAATTAATAAATAATAGGCTGCAATGCTAATCTCCTTCTGCTAACTCTTTTCTAAAGGTGCAATCTATTAATCACATGTCACTGCCAGGCTGGTCACTTCTTTTTTTAGATTCAAGACAGGGAAAAAAAAAAAAAAAAAAAGGCAGCTAGAAATAAATGGATCCTAAATACAGCAGGGCAAGCAAATAACATAGCCAGCACTACAATCTACTGCTGATTTCAATCCTTATTTACAAGTTTTTCCCGTTAAGGACAGATACATACTTTAAAGAGAGAGTGAAGGTTTACAGAGTTGCTAAAGGTCAGCATGTTACTAATGTCTGCAAATTAGTGGATTTTTCCCTGGTTATTTGCCCATAGAAATTCTGCCACTTTACATTGTCTGTCAACACATACTAAGACCTATTTCTGTGGATGCTGGCTAAGGCAGGTGAGCTATTCCTTTTGAGATGGGGAACAACTTTCTGAAAAGCACTGGAAGTATCTCAGCTCTTTGGCACATGGTAAGACTAAGAAAGCAGACATTCAAGGAGAAAGAACATTTATGTTGGCATGGAAATATAGTAGATGGGAAATGACAGTGCTGTTCATTTGAGAACATACAGGACAAGTAATGCAATTGATTCTTCCACATGTGATAGGAAGCTTCTTTCTCTGAATGGCCTCCATTTTGTTCACAGACACAATGAAAGTTTTCATCTGTTCAGCTGCGCCTCTTTGAAGGTCTCTTATGATAAAAAGAAGGAAAACTTTGCCCCAGGAAAACACTGCCACTCCTGCTTTTTTTTAAGAGAGCCTGGGTGGTGGCAGACGTGTATATTTAAGGCAGAAACCAAGTTTTCATTTATATTAATTTGACTGGAAATTACATCCTACCAGGTCTAGGCATTTATTGCAAAAATGGTATCATTACTTATTGAAGTACTTTTCAAAATATTCAAAGCTTTTAGAAGAAACATTAAGATTCTAAAAGCTTTTAAAAGATAAAAGAAAGACTAAGAAATAGGGGGGCCCTCTCTGCAAGGAAACAGAGGACCTGGTTATCCAGCATAAGGAGAAGGCTGAGGTACTCAATGACTTTTTTGCTTCAGTCTTCACTGGCAAGGGCTTTAAACATCCTTCCCAGTTTACAGAAGGCAAAATCAAGAACTGGGAAAATGAAAAATCACCCCTCCTAAGTGAAGATCAGGTTTGAGACCACCTAGAAAAATCTCAAAACATACAAGTCCATGGTACCTGATGGGATCCATCTGCAAGTCCTGAGGGAAGTGACAGATGAAGTTGCCAGTCCACTTGCCAGCATATTTGAAAAGTCATGGCAATGTGGTGAAGTTACCACTGACTGGAAAAGGGAAAACATAAAACACATTTTCAAAAAGGAAGACCTAGGGAGTTGCAGCAGTCAGTATCACCTCTGTGCTGGGAATGATCCTGGAACAGATACTTCTGGAAACTGCTAAGGCAATGAAAAATAAAGACGTTTCACCAAAGGCAAGTAGTGCCTGACAAGCTTCATGGCCTTCTGTGATGGGGTAACAGTGTTGATGGATAAGGGAAGAGTAACTGATGTAGTCTGCCTGGACTTGTGTAAAGCATTTGACACTGTCCCCCAAGACATCCTGGTCTTTGAATTGGAAAGACAAGGACCTGATGGGTGGACCACTCAGTGGATAAGGAATTAGATTGCTGGTTGCATTCAAAGAATGATGCTCAGTGGCTTGATGTCTTTGTGAAGACAAATGATGAGTGGTATTCCTCAGGGGGTGGAAGTGGGATCAGTTTATCATTTTTGCTGGTGACATGGGCAGTGGAATTGAATGCACCCTCAGCAAGTTCCTCATAACATTCAACAAAGTGAAGTGCAAGGTTCTGCACCTGTATCAGAGCAATCCCAAGTGCAAATACAGGCTGGGTGGAGTATGGATAGAGGGCAGCCCTGAGAAGGACATGTGGGTACTGGCTGATGAGAATCTCAGCCCAAACCATTCTGATTCTTTTCAGAGAGTTCATCTCCACATATCCTACCTGTTTGACATCAAAATAGTGCTGAAGCCTCAAAAGAGTAACTCCCTGGGTAAATTTATTTACTCTCCAGTCAAATACAAGTTAGAAGTCTCAGCACAGCACATCTGGGCGGAATTTTACAGTCGTTTTATGCAAGAGGTTAAATGAGCTCTAATAATTACTTCTAGTTCTAAAACCTGTTAATTCCCTTTTAATCTAGTCAGAAACACCAGAAAACGGTTAGTGCTCCAGTGTTTTGGCCTTTCTCAAGTCCAAATTTCAATTAGGGAAGATGACAGGCTCTAATGAAAAACGCATTGCCTGTAATACCTGGGAAGAGTGCTGGATCACACACTGAGATCAAGGAAAGACAGGGATACATTCAGCTCATTGCAAACACTAGAGAATATATACTTGCATAAGGATTTGAATTTTTGTTGTGAGACAGGAAGTTTGACCCTTTCTTTTTTTCTCGGTGTATTTGGTTCCTTGGACAAATTCCTTATAAAGAGACAGTTGATATTCTGCTATATACCAGTTTACTCCTGCAGTCTTATTTCTCCCACAGTACCCATGGACCTGCCTCCCCTATAGCAAGTAGCATGGTGATGTAACAGCTATGAAGTGTCCCTCAAGCTACTGTTGAACCTTTTTTTTTTTTTTTTTTTTTTTACATCAGTGAATTTGAACACCACAACCATCTGCCTGGCCTGAGCTGTGACCAAATATGCCAACCAGAACCACAGGGTGGGAATGTTCAACAGGAAGGATGATAGGTTGGACACGATGATCTTGAAGGTCTCTTCCAACTTGGTCTATTCTATTCTATTCTATTCTATTCTATTCTATTCTATTCTATTCTATTCTATTCTATTCTCCTTGTCAAGAAGGAGGCCGTGCTATTAGTCTAAAGTCTTATGTGTGTTATTCAGGACGTCACTAACTTTATCTCAGAGGATGTGTTCTCAAAGTGAGCTTTGCTTGAAAGCTGTCTGTAGTGCTTCTTTTCCCCAGGTAGAACCTAACTTCACAGTCCCTGGACTGATTTACTAGCTTCAGTCACTGTTTTGAACCCAGCATAATCTTTTTTCTCAAAGCTGGGAAGACATTATAGGACAGGTGTGCATTCAGACACTGTCTTATGTTTAGACAGTAACCTCTCAAGGAAAAGAAGGCCTCTATCTGTTCTGCATTATACAACAAACCTGGTGTCATGGTTCATAACTAGTCTCCCAGGCACTGCTGCAAGATAGACAGTAAATAATTAGATTTCTGACCTAGGGAGTGGAGAGACTGCTTTGGTTCAGTCCAATCTCTAAAGTCATTAAACTCTTACTATCTTCATTCCCCCTTGCCTGAGGTTCTGGCCCATTCTCCCACATCTCTTCTTCATTAGCTATTCATTATAATAATAGTCAGATTCATTTTGTTGAAAAAAAAAATCCAAGAAAGCAACTAATTCAATGTAGAAACATAATTTCATGTTAATTGAACGGCTGCTTGGAAGTGTCAGTATTTTGTGGTTTATAATCAGTGCATCTGGCCATTCATCAGTGACTCAAGAGGTGGATAAAATAGAGATTTGTGGGAATTAATTACCATTCATATGATGGTTCATAGGCAGGAAATGTTTTACTACCTATGAATTCCTGCATACTAGGTTTGATGCTACAAGAAAGAACTCCTCCACTAAAGCCAGTCCTAATATCTTTCAGCTACTTATCCCTTAGTTTTGACACTCTTGTAGTCCCATTCATTGGTAAATCTCAGCTTGTGCCTTGAACTAAACCTGCTCTGGTATGGGACATGTTCTGCTCCGGTTCCTACAAACATGAGAAGGTAGTGTCTTTTGCAGGAACAAATCTGAGTCCATTGTAAAGGTGTGAGGAATGCAGAATGCAGAATACAGAATTAACCAGGATGGAAAAGACCTTTGAGATCATTGAGTCCAATGTATCACCCAACTAAACCATGTGGGCACTAAGTCAGGCCCATAAAGTTGTCTCCAGCTTTTTGGAAGAACATCATTATTTGGAAATATTTTCCAAGGGAATATTTGTACATCCAAGACCCATTGACCTTATGTAAGATCTGATTGGTGAAACACATCTGGCACTTCCAAACATCTTTATCTAACCAAGTTAATTCAGTGGAACTAATGGTTAAAGAATGTGAGTGCCTAATAATCTCAAATACACGTATCTTTTCAGTACTCATGCTATTTTATAGAATGATACTGGAATCAGAGGAAGATGTTTGGCCAATTTTATGTATATATTCAGACAAATATATTAGTCACCAAATAGAAATGGAGTGAAAATAATAAAGGAGAAAATCTATGCCACAGCAAGAAGTTAAACTTCAGTCTTCCAAGCTGCACTTTATTGCCCTATCTAGAGCTTTCCCTTCCTCTGTGCAGGATTAGGCTGCAAGACTGCGCTTAAAATTGAAAAGAAAGGAAACAGTCCCTCACTAATTGAAGTCAACTGTTTACACTCCCTGGGGGAAAATGTTTCAGTGCAGCGCTGCCTTGAAAATTACCTCTCTACAAATGATATTACAAAGGGCCATATTAATTTTCCATCACAGATTCCAAAACAAGCTGGTTTTAAAGATAAAAATATTTTTCTTAATTATGGGAAAAAACCAAACAAAAACCCAAACTAAACCAAAATATAAGACATTGATGCTTTTAATCTGAAGGGTTTTTTACCTTTTTTTGTTTGTGTTTTTTTTTTTTTTGTTTTCACCTTCTGCTAAAAAAAATGGGAGTGGTAGCAAGCTCAAATACAAAAATTAAAATAGAAATTGACTCTTTAAATAAGAACAAAAATTTATCAGATTATCTCTATTCCCCTGGTGTTATGAAGTAAGTATGTTAATGGACAAAGTTGTCTGCCCTTTTTAGGACAGAACCCCAGTATCTCCTACAATCCATTGGTTTTATATAGTAATTTTTATTCATAGGTCTTAACTAGAGTTTCAGAAAAGTCAAGTATCATTATTCTTACGAGGCAGATGGAAAACTATGGCATGAAAAGGTGAAAGCTGCAATTCATCTTACCTCTCTTCAGGTGTCTAAAAATGAGAGATCTAAATCTGAGTTAATTGCCATAGGTTCATTCCAGATTCCCTGGAGAGAGAGAGAGAGAAGGGAAACTTCCGAGCACCCTTTAACCCATCTATCTTAGAAAGGAGTGAATTACAGTTTGGAAGCACCTCTCTCCCTCCACTGTCCAGATGAGCAGCTGAAATGAGTGACTCAGACAATATGCCTAACGTCTATCTGTAAAGCAAGGCAAAATTAATCCAGTATTTTAAGGGCAGCGGCTTAGAAGTTCTATTTAAAATGTCTTCTGTCCCTAAGACCAAGGCTCCAATGAGGCCAAGTTTCTAGGTAAAAGCACTAGATGCAATTTACTCAGTTAAATTATTTACATAGGTATTTTCTACTTCTCAAACAGATTTCATGTACATACTGCAAAATCTATATACCAGTTGGAAAGTGCTCTGTATGCCATTGAGAAAAGTTTTCTTGGCCCTTAGTGTCTGCTGAGCCTTGAAACTTTCTGCAAGCTGTGATACTATGATGTAGGATCCCAGCAGGCAAGATGCAAAGCCCTTCTCACAGAAATAACCAATCAGAGATGAGAGCTCAGTCTGCATCACAGCCTCAGGGTTGAGGCAGTCTTACTTAATGTGCTCAGTTGTAATCTTTGTGTTCCAATAGCTGAAGTTATTGACTATATTCCAGGCATTTCCTAGCTCCTGCATGACACGCAACTCACTTTTCAGAAAGACCAAGGTTTACTGTAGATTCAAAGACCTTTAGAATCACATAATAAACAAGTGATAGTCATGAAGAAATAGGCACAGAGCAATATGTCCTGGACAGTGGATCCAGTTTATATGCTGAAAATACCTTATACAGAAGTATGTCTGCAAAAACTATACCAGATTTGGAAATGACCCTTTACTTTTTTATACATATATAATATTTTTAGGTAATTGGTGAGAATTGATTTCAGTTTGGGTTAGGCATCTGAATAAAGATAGATTAATCTCACATGTATACAGTTGTAAGTTGCCAGAAAGAATTGAAATTCAAACTTGGAATAATATTGACAGGCAGGAGAATAACTTTGAATGCCTCACAGCACTTTTTGTTAGTCACCTATAAACTTTTTATCCCAATTCTGAGTTACCTGCCAGATACCTCAATTTCCTTTGTACTAATTTTTCTTTTCCTACCTCACATTTCATACCAGAACTTTTCCAAGGCCTCTGCATTCCTGGTACCTCAATTAGTAACAACGAAGTTTTGACATAGGGAAAGAAACTGAATGTTTTGCATTACAGGCCTTGCCCATGGATTGTTTGCACATTTTGATTAAAGTATCACTTGGCAAAATACAGAATAAAAAGAATCCACACAACAGGAGTAAGGAAACACCAAGCCCTTCATACCTAACTCATTGCTAACTTATTAGGGCATTTCAATACATTGCCCTTCCAGGAACTGGAAATGAACTTTGGGTGAGACCATTTTGATTTTTTTGTGAATGTCAGACCAAATGCACAGAGAAGCTTTAAAAATCCCAACAAGCAAAGGAAATCTGTAAGGTGTGATCATTGGTCATCCCATCAGTAGTCTTCACTTTATTCAACATAGGCAAATGGCCTATATGTTCACTTTTTCCTTAATGCTCCTCCAAAATAACAGCAAAAGTTGCTTTTCATTTTTTAAAGAAATGCCAATGTAACCTTAACTACAAGTTCATCAGTTGAAAAACACATAATAAAAGGCTTGTTATTTTGTCTCTTGTAAGACAGTTCATTAGGAACTTCATTTGACTGCATGGATTGCACTTATTCAGCTATATTCTAAGTGTACATTCCTTCCAATAGAGGGAATGCATTCACTATTGATGTGCTATGAGCTACTATACAAAGAGGTGTTATTACATCCCTGTGTAATAACAAGCCAATTATAATGATCAGCAAAACCTTTACCAAAAAAAATAATAAAAAAAGACATTGCATGAAGAGTGATTATCTTAATGCATTCTAACTATTCAGTGACATAAATGCTTTGCAATTAATTGTGGACACTAGCTATAAATGTATTATTAATGCTGTATAAAACCCCACTGACAAGGAAACTTTACATTAAATAAAGACATTAGAATTGTAATGTGTCCCTGAATTGACCTAAGAGGTTGAATTGTATTTACAAATGCAGAATTTTTTAGTAGGACTACCTTTTTTATTTCCTCCAGTCTCCTCCTCTCACCACTTCTCACATTTTTGTCCTGTTGCTGAAAACCTACTAAATATAACTGCAGTGTGAGGGGGCTTGATCATCCACTATATTTGATTTTTGGGTCTGCACACATTTTAGGTGCAGCTATAGACTTTCACTGGTGTCTTAAGCCTATGACACTAACAGCCTGATGTGCCTTAATGCCAAAGGCACTATCTGCAAGAAACGAACAAATGAAAAGAAACCACAACCTTAGCAGGCAATGCAGGAAAGGTGATAAGGAGAAAGGAATCAAAGTTACATGAGTGATCAAAAGTCACATGGTAGTAGGGAACAGAACAGACATCAAAATCTCAAGGTGATGAGTTCCCTCACCTCTTCCCAGGCTCTGCTCTAGACCCTTCTTCTTATAAAAAGACATGCAATGTTTTTGTGTTTCCTTTTATTCCCTTAATACTTGATTTTAAATGGTTGTCCTTAGTACACGTGCTAGAACACAATGTTCTGTGGATCTTTTCCAGTTTCTATTGATGGGCACACTTCCATCGATTTCAATCACGGTCGAAAGGGCAGATGTGAACAAAAGTTTGATGTCACTTATTTTCTTCCAGCAGGTGAATGTGGAATGGTGTACATCATCCTTCAGCAGAGTCATCGAATATAAAACACTACACATGAGGATCTGTAGGAGCCTTTTTTCTGCCCCTGAAATAAGTTTTAACAGACAGTGGAGAGCATGAATAGGATCAGCCAGGGCGACTTTGAACTAGCTGATCCAACTGCATGCTGATGCATTCTATATGTTTGAAAATACAGTCTTGAAAGGACAACAAGGTGCCAGCTATCAGCAGGATCATGCAATCCTGAATTTCCACAATTAACCAGAAGATTTTAATTTCCCATTTACTGTAATCAGTTTCACAATAAGTCACAGCTAGAAAGAGCTTTCCATGAGTACAAGCTGTCTGCCGATGGCTTGGACAGCAGCACTCTGCGCTGGGTTAGGAACTGGCTGGAGGGCCAAGCCCAGAGAGTGGTGGTGAATGGTGCCACATCCAGCTGGCAGCCAGTCACTAGTGGTGTGACCTAGGGATAAGTGTTGGGCCCCATCCTGTTCAGAATCTTTATTGATAATCTGGACAAGGGGATTGGGTCCATCATCAGTAAATTTGAAGACCTTGACAGGCTGGACAGAAGGGCATAGTCCAACGGCATGAGATTTAACACATCTAAGTGCAAGGTTCTACACATTAGCAACAATAACCCCATGCAGTACTAGAGACTGGGGTTGGAGTGGTTGGAGAGCAGCCGGGCAGAAAGGGACCTGGGGACAGTGGTTGATAGTAGGCTGAACATGAGCCATCAGTGTGCACAGGTGGCCAAGAAGGCCAATGGCATCCTGGCCTGGATCAGGAACAGTGTGGCAGCAGGAGCAGTGAGGTCATTCTGCCCCTGTCCTCAGGACTGGATAGGCCACACCTTGAGTCCTATGTCCAGTTCTGGGCCCCTCAGTTTAGGAAAGATATTGATTGGCTGGAATGTGTCCAGAGAAGGGCAACAAAATTGGTGAGGGGTTTGGAGCACAAGCCCTAAGAGGAGAGGCTGAGGGAACTGGGGTTGCTTAGTCTGGAGAAGAGGAGGCTCAGAGGAGACCTTATTGCTGTCTACAACTACCTGAAGGGAGATTGTAGCCAGGTGGGAGTTGGTCTCATCTCCCAGGCAGCCAGCACCAGAAGAAGAGCACACAGTCTCAAGCTGCACCAGGGGAGATTTAGGCTGGATGTTAGGAAGAAGTTCTTCACAGGAGGAGTGATTGGCCATTGGAATGTGCTGCCCAGGGAGGTGGTGGAGTCACCATCACTGGAAGTATTTAAGAGACTGGATGAGGCACTTGGTGCCATGGTTTAGTTGATTGGATGGTGTTGGGTGATAGGTTGAACTTGACGATCTTGAAGGTCTTTTCCAACCTCATGAATTCTATTCTATTCTATTCTATTCTATTCTATGCTATGCTATGCTATGCTATGCTATTCTAAACGACAGGGTTATTTTAGGCTTAAAGAAAACACACTACAGATTTTAACAGTTATTCAGACTTGGAATAAAATCTAATGGACAAGTTCCCTTTGAACCCAGTGTCTTTGAGCATTGCTCCTCACACATAATTGGGTCTAAAGCTCAGCTCTGCCTGTCAAAGGCTGTGGCTTCACCTGACCTGAAAGAAAGGAACAATATCTGAATTTGGATGAGTTTTTGATTCTGCCAAATATTCAATCTATCCCAGGTATATGAGGAGAAAAATAGGACATTTTAGCCAGAAGACAGAACATTATTCAAGACTGTGGTATATGTAGGACTTCATTGTCATCATTCCCCAGCCCTTGATTAGACAGAGAGGAAAACACATTTAAAGGTGTTGATGACTCTTCCTCTGAGGGTCTCTAAGAGTCATTCTTCTGGAATACATGCTCTCAATGACACCAAGGTTTATTGTTGGTCCTTACATTTTCTGACACTTCCTCTGAGGCCAGCCTCTGAGGTGAGAAAGCTGCCTCAGGGTTTAATATCAAGATCTTTTGGTTATGTTCTTGAATTTTCTTTTTCACCTGTGACTCATGAGCTCATCTCCTTTCCCAGTGGGTTTTCTAACATAATACTAGATTATATTTAAATAGCTATTCATTCTTTTTACCCTTCACACCGAGATATTGCAACTCAGCACTAGCATGTTGTTTAATGTTGAATGTACAATTAATAGGGAAAAGATATTTAGACTTGGGTGTGGAAGTATTTTCCATCTGCAAGAAAAGTAAAAAACAGCTGATTAATCACATTTGGGGTAAATCTCAGAAAGAGAAGATATATGAGACTTAGAGAAGGAGGATTGGAATACATGGGAAATCTTTTAAACTGCAGGGGAAGATAAAGAGGGAGAGAGATGTTGTTTAAACTGTTGTGGGTCCTAAGGGAAAGAGAAAACAACATGAAGCCCCAGAAGTGGCAGGTATTTGCCCAGATGTCTTGAGTCCAGACCTCATAAAATATGAAAACAGGAGCTATTATTATCCAGCTAATAGTCTGAGCCTTGCAAGTGCAATGATCACAGCAAAGACTGGTATAGGTGTGTTGCATGACCTTTGCAAGTTCCTATCTGTGCCTTGCTCTACTAAGCTACAGAAGATTAGAGTGAGTCATACTGGGTTCATGGTGATGTTTAAAGTGTTAATGAGGATGCATTCATGGAGAAGTAAGCTTGGATCTTTTCACCCAGCTGTGAGAAGGGAGAACACTGTCTGTCTCCCTGGGATGTTTGCCAGTGCCACCTGCCTGTTCATGCTTATAGGGACCCTACAAGCAAATGAGATGAGCAGCTGAAGGAAAATCTGTGGTAGGCAATGAAATTGTAGGATGCATGTATTGCCACCTGGAAACAAGACATTCCCTCAGCCTGCTCTCCAGCTTCTGGGATGGGGAGCCTTTAAAGAAGCCCACCAAAGGTACAGTATAGGGAAGTGCTGTTCAAGTGGCTTCCACAGAGCTTGATATTCTAGGATATTCTAGGTAACACATGTTTCTCAGAGATGAGAGTTAGACAGGAAAAACTCTGATGCATGTGTAGTCCCAGTCTTCAGGATTTTATGTATATATGCATAGACTAAACACACAGCAGTCTAGGAGAGAGGATCCTAAACTTTGTCAAGACTGCTGTGTCCTTGTTTATCCTTAATTCTCTTCTTCAGACCTTTCTGGTCTGAAGGTCTGAGCAACCTACTCTTTCCTAAGCACTTCCAAGGAAGAAGGAAATTATTCCATGTGGCATTGTTTTACCAGTGTGAAGCCAAACTAAGCTGAAGACAAGTCTTTCTTGATTGTGGCACCTAAACAGGCCTAGATCTGGCTAGATCTGGATCAGAAGCTTCCTGAGGGGTTTTTGGTCATCTGTATATGCCACTGAATTCTTATCAGTTAAATTCAAAACAGCTAAATGTCAAATAGTTACTGAGACCCTGGGCTGTGTTTGCTGCATCCAACAGGGTTTATCTATAAGAGCTAGTGAGAATCAGAAATGGCTGGATGAAATAAAGAAATAGATCCAGACTTTTGTTCCAAAGGAAAACAGGTTTTAGAAACTGTGGAGAAGCCATTCTGTCTGCGTCATCATTGCTAAGCTGATGAAAGGGAATAAAAAGAAATAGATCATAGTGCATGAGCAAGGCACCACTGTTCTGTTGTTTAGTGTAAATGAGTGCTTGGACATGTTGCTTTGAAGTTGGAATAAACCAGATCATTTCAGAGCCTGCACACTGAATGTCCCCCAAACAGCAGACAAAAGACGCACTGCACATGCATCACCCAAACACACCTTTTAAAAAAAGGTGTGAAAGCACAAACACAGACTGAAGCTTTAGTATATTTGTAAAGCCTTGCACACATAAAACACTGCAATGCGATGAACTAAGTCTTTCCTGTAAATCTCTCAACTCCCTCTCTGCAAGACATTTGCCTTTTTATTTTCTTTAGTCCAGAAATCTTCTGTATCACTTCCATAAAAAGCAGGAAGACCCACAAACCCCAGTGAAATATTTCTTGTCCCATTAACACTGGACTTGCGTAGCACACTGTGTACATCTTTGTGAGCCTTCTTTTACAGCCTTTCCTCTGTCCCATGAGAGGAATGTGGGAGCAATGGAGCATCTAAGTATCACTAATGGAGTGCAACTCAAGTCCTTTACTTTAAAAAAATATTACTCCCTGTACAACCCACTGAGACCTTGGGGTTGCATTTAACATAGATTAACCCTGTAAGATGCAGTGAGTGTCATTTAGTGAAGACAGATTGAGAAACAGCTCCAAACTTTTGCCTTAAACCATGAAACAGACTTGAAACCTTACCCTAAGTTGGCAACATACTAAAAAATTGTATCAATTTAATTGGGATTTGTCATGTTCAGAATTTAATATGGAGTTGTAGTTTGCATCCTTAAAAATGTAATGGACTAAGTAATTGAGAGCAAAATTGTTTCTCCATAGACAAGACAAAACCCAGACAACACAAGGGCCAGTGAGTGTTTTTAAGATGCTCTTAATGGAGGTAGGGTTACACTTTGATTTTTCAGAACAAAATACAGAATTGTTACCTTTTTATCACATTCTATCAATTCTATGACTGCTAAAATCTCTATAAAATGTTAGGGGACTCTAGTCTTCTGATCAAGTATTTGAAGCTTCACGAAGCATTTTGTAGAAGCAATATACATACATAACATTTTGTAGCTCGACTACACACACATGCACAAACAGTCAGAAATGTAAATTTTTCCCATTAATTTAGACTGTTTCCCTAAAGAAATGTACTGAGGATAGATTAATTTCTAATTCCTGTGAGATTACGCAAATGTAAGTAATGACAGTTTTTACTAAAAAGGATTGTATGATTTTTCTTCCTCCTAGCCCAAAATAAGGAGTAACAAACAAAGTGATAAAAATCTGCAAAACTAACAAGGGGCACTCAGCATTTCTATTTTGTTGGGCTGAGAGTAATTTGTGCCAAGTAACATTCTGAATTCTTCCCCAAACCTAGATGATCTGATAGTCTGAGATCTCACTCATACACAGTAAATGCCGTAACACATACACTTCACGTTCAACTGAGAATAAAGACACAAGAAGGACTAAAAATCAACAAAATCAAGATTTCAGAAGCACATGAAACAGTGATGAGTAGAATCTGGTTGAGAGGGGAGAGTAAATTTTGGACTCCCAACAGTTTTGGGTTATGGGAGAACTTACTGGAAAACTCAAAGATCTATTTTAGCAAAAAAGCAGGTACTTATCCCCATACAGAGCACAACCACACCTCTTCAAGAATACTGCTCACATTTCCAGCAAAACTCTCCTTGCAAACTACAACTACATTCCATGTTTAATACCTTGACCTGGCACCAAAATTCCCCATCAACCAGAAGACAGAAATGTATTCAGAACATGGGCTTTAAGCAGACTGATGAATTGTGTTGCATGGAAGAGATGCTTAATCTTCAAGCCCCACTCCTCCCTTGTGCCTCATTTTGATCCACAAAATATAATAATATGCAGCATATGTTTCTTTGTTGTTGAAGTTGACTTTTATCATACAGGTCTAATGAAGGCTTTTGATGTGCTCAGACGATACTTGGCCTCATTTTTAATGTTCTGTTTGGTGCACCTGTTTTAACCAGTGGGCTAAGGAACGTAAGTTTTCATACAGTGCTCCCTCTGGATGCCAAATGTTCTTTTCTCCCATGGCTGCCCTTGAGTCATGCCACCCTGAAGCATCACCAGCTCAGATGCAGCTCACCAGTGGCAAATTAGGACAACATGTCTTTCATGCCCATGATGATTGCCTCAACATGGCCCTTCATGATCACCACTGATAGGAACAGTATGGCAGCAGAGCAGGTGAGAAAAGATGTGGTTTCTGTGTGCTGGGGAGATAATTATCTAAAATGCAATGGGAAGGGAGCCGAGAGTATGATGGATAATATGGAATCCAACCCTTCCCAGAGCCCTTTGCAGTTCAGACCACTCCTTCTGAAAGCATATACTCTTAGTAGAAGAGTTTGAAAACCTTTCCCAGAAAATCAGGCATTTTTGTAATTTGCATTTAAAAAAAAAAAAAAAGAAAAAAAAAGAGTGATTGGGTGCTATATACCCTGCAGGCGCACTAAGCAAATTGGCCAGCCTAATTATTATTTTTTTGAATGTCTAATTAAATAGACAAAAGGCCCTCCTTTCACTCTTGCTGTCGGCAGGAGCTCCACTGGAATGTGCATAATGTCCCCTCATTTGCCCAGGCAGCTGAGCCTTTCGCTTTTCCCCAAGGAGATCGTGTTGACAACTGCCCGTGGCTTACCCAATCCTACTCAGACATGGAGCCAGCTCGTTAGGTAGGAAGGAAAAGGGGATAAGTTGACCTGGTTCTGTTAAAAAACACTGGACGATGCTGTATGATGTGACATGCCTTTGTTGCAGGTTAGAAATGTGTCATGGCCCTTGGTAGTAGAACTTGCCATCACAGAGCCCATCAAATACTTTCTGCCCAGCATTGTCCAAGTTTCCTCAAATTTACTTTATGGGGGCTCTAAAAGTGCAACATTTATCCCTGATCTTTCTGGCATTTTGCCAGCAATAAGCTCTTCTCCTGCAATTACACAGCACCACAGCCCGTCATTGCAGAGCCTTTCTTGACCTGATGGTTTCACCACTCTGTAACGCCAACCCTTTAACTACAAGCTACATACAAAGTCTTCCAATGACTTGAGTCACTGAAAAGTTTCAGCCTTATTGTAGTCAAAGCCTCTGGAATCCTAAGCTTTCAATCAAAAAAATAACAAAACTCCAATGCTTTTTGTCTTTGAGGCATTTTACTCCTTTTAAGTATATGTTGCTAGAGATTTCCACTAGCGTGAACGCAAAAATTGTTGTCCTGTAAGTGAGTAAGAGTTTATGTCTATGGTAGAAATTAAAGATTTTCACATCTCAGAGTCACATCATTACTAAATGACAAAATCTACCCCCACATTTATATGAAACAAAAGTGCTAGTATTTTTACTGCATATATGCCCAAAATATCTCTTTTTTTTTTTTTTCTCAAAAGGGAAAGGGATAGAGATGAGAGGCACCATGTAATTATGTATATGTGGCTATATAAAGGGGGGGGGGGGGGGGGGGGGGAGGAGAAAGCAGAGTGATAATTGATCCAGCAAAATAGTCTGTTTCATGCTTTTTCAGAGACCTCTGTGTTTGATCCAACAAATGGGCTCCTATTAGAAGAGTATGGTAAAGTGCTGCCCCATCAGTTCTGGTAGAAAGCCTTTAACGGGAAACACCTTATCAATGGTGATATAGTGGACTTAGCAAAGACTTCCAAATCTACTGTCTAGGATGGAAAAGCAAAATATCAGCTCCTGATTCCACCTACACCTGTGCAAATCCTGAATAACTCCCTAGTACTGAGAGAAGTCTTCAGTTTCCACAACAGGCTTATCAAGATAAGCTGATACAGATGCAGAAAACTCCACTACCTCATAATTCACTTTTTCCAAAAGTAGAGTAGTTTCAGTCCAAGCAGAAACAACATGGTCAGAGAAAACATTTTTTTTCCCTTCATTTTCTTTACCCAAACTTTTTTTCCCCCCATTATTTGCTTTATCCTAATCAAATTAAACACCTCTACGGCTCAGGTCTGAAAAACCTCCATTGCCATGACTGCTGTTAAACTTTGTTAAGTCAGCGCCTGATGCTTCACTTCTTAACAAGGCAGTTATTTGTTTCCCAGGCAATTGCTGGCACCTGCCTGCCTTTTAAAATCAAATAATAATTGAATATGAGGAAAGTGAGACGAAGTAAAGGAGATTTAATAAAGAGAATCTTTGTTGCAGAGGGAATTTCTTTGGCAGTGATTACATTACTAATTGATCAGCACATTGCCTGAGAGAAGCCAGAGACAACAATTATAGTTAGCACTGTGGCTGAAAGCAATGCAGTCAACTACCTCCTCGGCTTTCGCTGTCCGCTGGTTTCACCTGGATCGGTCTGTTCATCTGTAAGAAAGAACAAAGAGAGACACATAATTAATGGTGGAATTAAATATTCATATATAAAAGCTTGCTTTGGTTTTCATTGTGCAACATAGTTAGCACCAGAATTTCCTCTACAAGGAAGAAAAAATGTAATTAGTAAGCAAAGAAGTAGCCACTGAGCACCAGCTGCTTCTTGGTCTGAGGTAAATTACTGTCACCCTGTTTATCTGACAGGGGCTCCATTGAGTCACATTGGAAAACAGATCTGACTCACTTCACACAGGTCATGAAATTTTAAACATAACTTTTAAAAAAAATCTAATAGTCTCCTATGGAAACACCTCTGTGATAGAGCAGAATTTCTTTATCAGAGCATCAGGATCAGTGAAACTTTAATTGCAAGGATTTCTCAAGAGTGGCATGATGAAAAGAAAATGGAAAAGTGAATTCCTCCTCCACTTTTAGCTCAGTAGGATAGTTGTGTTACCATGGTAGACTCCATTTCATACCTAAAGAACAGGATTTTCACCTGGTTTGCCCACATACTGTGGAAGTGCTGGCTATTATGATTATTTGTGATGGGGAGAGGGTAGGATATAAGTCAAAATGTCTTACTCTTTCAAACACCTTTTTCCTTTCTTATGATAGCATATAGGTTAAGTATAAAAACCTTGCATCATGCTCCAAATAGGGTTTTCCCAGAGCTACTCAGTCCATTGGTAGTGTCTACTATGATGTGGTTGTCTGATGAACAAGAGTGAGGACATCCCCCTTCTTTTACAGTTGGAAGTGCAGATTGCATCAGTACCAGCTGAATTTTTAATCTGAAAGCCCCTCCCTACCTCTTCCTCCATGTCACTTAAAGCAATCCATACACTATGCAGACAGACTACTCAAAATGTCTTTCTGTGTGTGACTGCCCCTGAGTGGAATGAAATTATCTTTTGGATGTGGCAGCCAAAGAAAGTGCAAGTTCAAACAGGCATATCAACAAGCAAGAGATCAGAAGGTAATGGAAATCTCTAGACATATTTCTTCTTAATAAAGTCAGACCATAAAATGGCCGATAAATGTAACAGAGTGCCTTCAGGTGATGCTGTCCCTCTTTTATTTGTGGCTAATCATAATTGGGCAGCAAGGCTGTTAGTTTTCTTTTTCACTTTTTTTTTTTTCCCCCCTAATTTCCCTTCTTTTTTTGAAAGTAGTTCATAATCATTTAGATTTATTCTAATTGCTCTGCTGACATATTTAGTAATAAAAAGTTATCAAGCTCGCTGACAAGTAGGTTAAGATGATGGAGAGCCTAGCAATCCTGCTGCATTGTTGTCTCAAGAGGAAAACTGTATTTAGCCATAAACTGATTACAGTTAGACTCACACTTAGGAGGAGAAGGATCAGTGCTTCAGGCACTATTGAGCAATTTCTGCTCTCCTGTATGCCTGTATCACCCAACAACCCCAGAAAGCTGAAGTGCTAAAAACCAACACAGAATGTGGTACTGCATGAACCTTGTATTAGCCTCTGAGTTTGCAACTGTAAAGACCTGTTACTCACATATTACAAGATACTAGCAGGGCTAGAGGTGATATATTTAGCATTGGCAGGATAGACATCTTGTCATAGGGCTCATATAACCACGAGTGAACAGCTAGATGTTATGGATATTTAAAGATCTGACATCACACAGGTGAGGAGGGTAATTTATGTCATATAGAATAGAATACATAGAATACATAGAATACACCAGGTTGGAAGATCATCGCGTCCAACCCATCAATGAATCCAACACCACCCAAACAACTAACCCACGGCACCAAGCACCCCATCAAGACTTCTCCTGAAAACCTCCAGTGATGGCGACTCCACCACCTCCCCAGGCAGCCCATTCCAATGGGCAATCACTCTTTCTGTATAGAACTTTTTCCTAACATCTAGCCTGAACCTCCCCTGGCGCAGCCTGAGACTGTGTCATCTTGTTCTGGTACTGGCCACCTGGGAGAAGAGACCAACATCCGTCTGTCTACAACCTCCCTTCAGGTAGCTGTAGAGAGCAATAAGGTTCCCCCTGAGTCTCCTCTTCTCCAGGCCAAGCAACCCCAGCTCCCTCAGCCTCTCCTCGTAGGGCTTATGTTCCAAACCCCTCACCAACTTTGTTGCCCTTCTCTGGACATGTTCCAGCAAGTCAACATCCTTCCTAAACTGAGGGGCCCAGAACTGGACACAGTACTCGAGGTGCGGCCTAACCAGTGCAGTGTACAGGGGCAGAATGACCTCCCTGCTCCTGCTGGCCACACTGTTCCTGATGCAGGCCAGGATGCCATTGGCCCTCTTAGCTGCCTGGGCACACTGCAGGCTCATGTTCAGTCTACCGTCGACCAGCACCCCCAGGTCCCTCTCAGCCTGACTGCTCTCCAGCCACTCTGACCCCAGCTTGTAGCTCTGCATGGGGTTGTTGTGGCCAATGTGCAGAACCCGGCACTTGGATGTGTTCAATCTCATGCCGTTGGACTCTGCCCATCTGTCCAGCCTGTCGAGGTCCCTCTGCAGAGCCTCTCTACCCTCCAGCAGATCAACTCCTGCCCCCAGCTTGGTGTTGTCAGCAAATTTACTGATGATGGACTCAATGTCAATGTTTAGAAATCCAATGTCTAAAAAGTGTAATTTTAAGCCACTCTTGAGCGTGGTGTCTGAGATTAAAAGAAAGAATTATCTTCTGCAGTGCCTGTGCTTCTCCACTAATCATAAAGACAGCTTATTCAGTTAGAGCTAGGTGAGATGAACTCCGTCTTGGTTCTCACGCATAGAATCACAAAGCCAAATTACCCATTTAGTGTGCTTTAACTTCCTGCAGCTGCACAACTGCTGCAACTAGTTTGTATTTACAGCAGGTTGGTGTTGTGACCATTCATGTACCAAGATGTGACTTGAGAACTGTTAGCTGATGACAGCTGCACAAATGTGATACATTATGGGTTCCTTTTCTAGACACAATGGCTAAATAGAGGTACCTGGTGCTCACTCCAAGACAGCCAGAACCTGCATCTCAAGCAGAGAATAGTCTCTGAGAAATAGTCAGAGTAGCCAGGAATTTACAGGAGGTGTGCTGCATACAGCCCTGAGAGGCAAATGTCTGCAGTTCAAAATGGACACAACCTTACAGGGCAGAACACTTCATAAATCTACCAACATAACACTGATCTGAAGCCTGCTAAAGACCATGAAAATCCCCACTGAACTCTAATAAGCTTTGGATCCAGCCTTTAGAAAATACAGACAGATTTCTTCCTGCTTGTTCTTGAGTTGGATGTGGTGAGTTTGCAAAAGGCAGAGGAGATCATCATATCCTTCAGGAAAAATGAGAGAAGACTGATATTTGTTTGTGGTTGAATTTGGCTTCTTGTTTTGAAGATTGGGGCATGAGAAAAAGAAGACAATCACCAAGAAAGGTAAAAAAGAGGTAGGGAATGAGCATCCAACAGTCAAGGGAAAAATGGGGAATTAATAAATAAAAGGCTAGTGTAATTTAATCTACAATATTATTTATATACTTGACAATTTCTTTATAGACCAAAGAGAAAGTGCTGCCTGCATGGAACCCGTAATACAAGTTGAGATATTCTTGACATGAAACACATCAATTATAGGGAGAAACACTGAGAGGAAAATAATTAAGTTTCCTCTCTCCATCTGTGGATTCCCCCCCCCCCCCCCCCCCCCCCCCCCCCCGAAGCAAGAATCACAGAATAGTTTGGGTTGCAAGGAACCTCCAAAGGTCATCTAGTCCAACCCCCTTGCAGTAAGCAGGGACATCCTCCATTAGATCAGATTGCCCAGAGCTCCACTGAGCCTGACCTTGCATATCTCCAAGAATGGGGCCTCAACTATGTCCCTGAGCAACCTGTTCCAGTGTTCCACTAACCTCATAGTAAAGAACTCCCTCTTAAGGCCCACCCTAAATCTACTCTCTAATTTAAAACCATTGTTGCTTGTCCTATCACTAGATGCCTTTGTAAACAGTCCCTTTCCAGCCCCCTTCAGGTACTGAAAGGGCACAATTAGGTCTTCCCAGAGTCTTCTGTTCTCTGGGCTGAACAACCATCACTCCCTCAGTGTCAAAATAAAATGATAGAAAGATGTATCTTTGCCCAGTTTGGGGAAATGCTTTCTTGGGGAGAATGAAATTCAGATATTCTTGCTCTCTATTTATTCTCCACCTGGAAATTGTCCTGGATTTAATGTAAAGAAATCAATACTTATACATAAATATATAATTCTTTCAAGAAATGCTGCTTTATAGATTTTAAGATTCATAGCATTTGTTCTTTAACCCTTAAGGATGGTTGCCCATGGAGATAGTTTGAGGCCCCATTCCTGGATATATTCAAGGTGAGGCTCAACAGGGCTCTGGGCAACCTGATCTAGTTGAGGATGTCCCTGCTTCCTACAGACAGGGTTGGATTAGATGACCTTTGGAGGTCCCTTCCAATCCAGACCATTCTATGATTCTATGATTCTATAATCTTCTGAATAGTATTTTGGGGAATACTGATATGGACATCTTTAGTAGCTCTTCTGTCTTGACAGACTATAAGAGTCTGAAAGAATACATAGAATACATAGAATACATAGAATAAACCAGGTTGGAAGAGACCTTCAAGATCACCGCGTCCAACCCATCAACCAATCAAACACCACCCAAACAACTAACCCACGGCACCAAGCACCCCATCAAGTCTCCTCCTGAAAACCTCCAGTGATGGCGACTCCACCACCTCCCCAGGCAGCCCATTCCAATGTGCAATCACTCTTTCTGTATAGAACTTTTTCCTAACATCTAGCCTGAACCTCCCCTGGCGCAGCCTGAGACTGTGTCCTCTTGTTCTGGTACTGGCTGCCTGGGAGAAGAAGAAAGAAGATTTGACAATCAGAAAACTTGATTAATACCATGGGTAACCACATGAGATCACAGGAACAGACATGGCTGTGAGATTTTACTGATCTTTATCACTAGATGTCTTCAGAAGCCATTTGGCAACATGGCAAAATAACCTCGGTAGGCTGATCCAGCGTTTGAACAGAGAGATGACCTGGTTGAACTCTGTTAGGCTTTCCTTTAGGATGTGCTACATTTCAGTCTTTTGCAAGAGTCCTTCTTTTCTCTGCCCATGGGTGTTTTTTGTGATCTCCTTAGAAATATGATCATGGTTCCTTATTCTCTGTTATTCCTGTTAGGCTGCTACAGTGAATGAAGTATAGTGTTTTATCATTAGTTAACAAAACAAAAGAAGAGGTTTTCTTCTCTTTAACATTCCCTCCATCCTTTAGGACCTGACATGACAGTACAAGTATGCCTAACAGTCAGAAAAACCATTATAAATCAGGGTGATATGTTTATCCTTCTTCATTATTCCCACTTGGCTATAAATACACTTTCAAGTGCCTCACTTAACCTCAGTGCCATAAACAGACATATGATGGGGACCACTGAGACACAAAGGGAATTAGGTAAAACCCAGAAAATTTAATTTCGGTTTCTGGTTACATATGACATATGCAGTTTTCAAAGGGATGGCAAGGAGATGGGAAATCAGAGTTTTATTAATACCTGTGTTTCAGTGTTGCTTCAGAAAAAGCCTGTGTCTCAGATTTCCTGTTTCTACTGGGATCTATAGCCACTGGGTACCACTACAACTGTGAACTGGACCCATTTCAGGTAGAGGGGTTGTGTGGCTTTTTCAAGTGTTCATAAACACTTGGGCTAATGGAGGTGTTAGAACTTCTGATGCATCACAATTCTCATTTTCCTTTGATCACTGGCTCATTCATCTCTGAAAAACACTTTTAATATCATCTTTGCATAGCTTGGACAATGTGATCATACTTGTTAGACTTCACAATCTTCATTTTGGTTTTTCCTTCCTTTTGCCTAAAACCAACCCATTCAAATAAAGCCAGATGTCATCCTCTCACACCAACTTGCCACTTGCCCCACCTACCCTCACACTCATCCTCCCTGCAAGTCGAAACACGACATCATTTTTCATGTCCAATTACAGCCACCGTGGTGCCACTGTTAAAAGACAGCGCAGATACTCCTGTCAAAAAGGGTTTGAGTTACAAGAAGCAATGAATTACAGCAAGCCCTTTTTCAATTCTCCACAGAAATGAAATGTCAGAGCTTGCCGCTGTATTTTTCTCAGCACCATCAGGTACAGGCCACTGCAGGAATTAGACAGGGGACAGACGCTTTTCTGCATCATGATTTTTCTTTTCCTAAGGTTGTCATTTTCTCCCCCACCAACCTTTTTTCTACTCCCTTTGGCTTTGATATTAATTTAGAGGAGATAGAAGGATCACCTGGGATAGAAGAGGAGGAATTAGAGACAGATGATTTCTCACTGTCTCCATCTTTCTTCCTCTCAGTGTTCCTACTTCCCTCTCCTTTCTAGTCTCACTCACTTTTTCATTACTCATTAACATATCTGATTTTCTAGCCAGGACTGAGGTTTTACAAGGCTTGAGAATGGATAAATGCAGAGATAAAAAGAAGAAAGTGAAAGGAATTCAAAACGATGGGGACACACTGAATAGCTTCAAATGTGGGCTGAGACTGGAAGAAAAAGTGAAGAGGAGAATAGAATGGAATGGAATGGAATGGAATGGAATGGAATGGAATGGAATGGAATAGAATAGAATAGAATAGAATAGAATAGAATAGAATAGAATAGAATAGAATAGAATAGAATAGAATAGACCAGGTTGGAAGAGACCTTCAAGATCACCGCGGCCAGCCCATCAACCAATCCAGCCCACCTAAACAACTAAACCATGGCACCAAGCACCCCATCAAGTCTCCTCATGAACACCTCCGGTGATGGTGACTCCACCACCTCGCCAGGCAGCCCATTCCAATGGCCAGTCACTCTCTCTGTGTAAAACTTCTTCCTAACCTCCAGCCTAAACCTCCCCTGGCACAGCCTGAGACTGTGTCCTCTTGTTCTGGTACTGGTTGCCTGTGAGAAGAGACCAACATCCGCCTGTCTACAACCTCCCTTCAGGTAGTTGTAGAGAGCAATAAGGTCCCCCCCTGAGTCTCCTCTTCTCCAGGCTAAGCAACCCCAGCTCCCTCAGCCTCTCCTCATAGGGCTTGTCTTCCAAAACCCTCACCAACTTTGTTGCCCTTCTCTGGACTCGTTCCAGCAAGTCAACATCCTTCCTAAACTGAGGGGCCCAGAACTGGACACAGTACTCAAGGTGAGGCCTAACCAGTGCAGTGTACAGGGGCAGAATGACCTCCCTGCTCCTGCTGGCCACACTGTTCCTGATGCAGACCAAGATGCCATTGGCCCTCTTGGCTGCCTGGGCACACTGCAGGCTCACGTTCAGCCTACCGTCGACCAGTTCCCCCAGGTCCCTCTCGACCTGGCCGCTCTCCAGCCACTACTGAAGATCATTGACAGGACAGTAATAGTTAGGAAGATCACATCCAAGGTCAAAGAGAGCTGTGTTTGAGGTGCTTTACTTGTTATGCTTAAGAAATAACTTCAAGAGTTAAAAAGTGTTTCTAGAGCATTTATGTTCCATAAGACCACAAAAAGTGACAAAACTGATTATCTGTCTAATAATAGTATTTCCACCCAAACTTAAGAACAGATTAGAGGGGCTTATTAAGGAGTTTGTTAAAAAGAGTTTTGTGAGGAAAAGTTGCCTACTGCCCATGTTTCCAAAGAGCTAGTCTGGTACAGTGTTGTTAGTCTCTGACAGGGCCTGCTTCAAGCCCTGCACTGGCCTTCTGGATGAATTTGGATATTTCATTACAACTGCCTCTTGCTCAGCTTTCTCTTCTGTGCAATGAAGATGATGTAACATGAAGGCATCTGATTTTTTTTTATAAAAAGTACCTAAGAGCTAATGTTAAACAAACAAACAAGCATCAAGTAATTTATGTGCCTGAATCATGTGGATAGAATTGTAAATAACAAAATATCTTGCTCAGCCATGTTCTATTGTGTTTGCTAGGCATCAGCCCTCTAAATCAGAGCTTGTAGTTTTTAGCAAATGCTTACCGAGCACTACTGCATGTATATAGATGTCTCAGGAAAGAAAACTTATCCCAGATACAATCTCATCTTCCTAAAGATGCCATGTAGTTCTTGGTGATGTCATGGCACAGCTCAAATGTTAATTGGAGGTATGAGCAGCTAATTGCCTTGAAATTTCCAGAAAATATGTTTACATATCTTCAGTGTAAAAAAAAAAAAAAAACAACAAAAAACATTTGCGTTCAAAATTTCCCCTCCAAATGTTAAGAGGAATTTAATTTTGCCACTTTTGGGGGGTTCTGTCACGTAATTCCTCTCAAATCAATGCAGCTATTGATGGGAGTAAAGGAACTGCTTTGGATGTTTTTGCAGGAGTGGGTCATAACTTTTAAAGCATTGAGCAAAATCTGCTGTGATTTGAAGGCCTTAAGGAAATGCAAAGTATATTAGTGTCAAAGTTGGAAAGGCCAGGAAAATCACCTACAATTGAATTATGTGTATAATTGCAAAGTTCAAGTAAATCACTCTGTACCTGATTCTGAGTGACATAACTGAATTACAGTGATCTAAACTACATAGCCATAAGAGTGAATCCAAAGCAATCTCCTCAATCTGAATTAAAAAACAAAGTCAGGACTCAGGTCCTCATCTCAGGATTTTTTTAGTGAATGCTACAGAATCAGGAAAGCTGCTTCAATGTAAGTTAACTGTACCACCCCTCCTTCTGTACTCGTACATTGCAGCTGTAAGGCATAGAGTGAAAACCTACCCCCTGAGAATAGAGTTGTGTTGTGGTTGCATGAATTGCTGTGTGATTACGCATTAAGCATACTTTTGTGTGGGCAGTGCAAGCTGATGAAATGTTGGATTAATGAAAGAGAAGGGAGAGGAAATGTGTTAGAAAGTTTGATGAAAAAAATCACATTGCCTTGCCTTGTTGTGGAATACACTCACTAGTAATGCATTGCATCTGAAATGATTCTATCCCAAATCTTATCTAGGTAGTGGACTCTTAATTGTTTCCCAACATTGTCTTCCTTACCTTGTGAGATGTGTGTCATAGACACGTACACAAATAGATGAGAAGACCTGAGATGGGAATGTATTTGATATAAAAAAAAAAAAAAAACAAAACAAAAAAAAAAAAAAAAAAAAAAAAAAACCCACAACCCAAAACCTTGATGGGTCTGACCTTTACAAATCAGTCAATGCTCTGTTGCCTACCCCTGAGAATGATTGCTACCGGCTATCCCTGCACTCTGAGAATATTTTCTATATATCATATAAAGCACATTATAATCCATCCGTTCAACTATTGATTCATCTTTCCAGTTGTCTCCTGTATATACATGAACCTAGAGGGGGCTTAAGTTCAGTGCAAGCTCATGTGCAAAAGCCTGTCTCTTCAAATTCGAAGCTTTCTCCCTGCAGAACAGTTTGGGTTTATGTTTGCAGAAATTGCTGATTTTGTTAGTAGCAAAACATACAACAAATCCTTTGGTTTGCATTTGGGGAAGATGAGCATACAGCGCTCAACCTCTCAGTGCCTCAGGTTTTAAATGGAGTGGGGAGGAGTAAAGGGCAAATTCAGTCCTCTGCAGGTTTGAGTACAGTAAGGGGAATGAAACACAGGATGCTTGAAACAACAAAGCCTTGTTTTCCAAAACAAGAGAAAAAGCACTTAATTTTTTTTTCCCCATAGTGTTCGTAAGTACTGCATCATACACAAGTATGCATGTGAAATAGCAGGGAAATCCTCTTAAGATTTTAGGTAGTCGCACAGTAGAAATTACGTTCAATAGGTCTACTTTAACCTGATAGACTGTGCCATTACACACACAGTATGTAATGTGTGGTGATGACAGGGTACTGGTGCCCTAGTTATCCAGATGGGTATTTGTTTGCACTCATGGATCTTGTGTGGCTTGTACTTGACCTTTCTTTCCTGTGAAAGGAGCAGCCCTGGTGTATGCACACTTTAGCTTTTCTATAGTCCTAGACCCTCTGCATATGTGAGAAGTCCCTGGACATTTAGCAAGCATACTCAAGCATGTTAAGTGTTGCAGGATTGCCCCACTAGTGATAAGCTAAACTATATAAAAGGATCTATTTTTCTCTGTATCCTGATAGGAGAGGTACAAGTTTTGAAGAGACATCTTGCTCATTAAACCTAGTTCCATGCTGCTACCATGAGCAATCACAATGTCATATTCTGTTCATAAACACATTAAATTCTAGTATAAAACTAAGTAATTCTTTTGTCATCCTTTCCTCCTTTCTTCTCTAATATCAGTAGGGATAAGCTTTTCCACAATCTTACCTCTCTTCTAATTTCTCATTTGAGTTTATTTCAAGATAATTTGCATTCAGTTTTAAAATGGTTCCAAACCATCTCTTTTTTTTTTTTCTAAAACCATTCTTCTCTTTCCCTGACATTTTCTATTACCCAACTCTGCATGCATTTAGAAGAAAGCAACCACATTTTCTTTAGGCCTAGATAGTGTGATCTCAAACTTTTTCAGGGCAGAGCAACAGCATGATTAACACTTATAAAGGTAGTCCCTATAGATACAGCCAAGGTACCCTTAAACTACCTAGCATGGCTAACAAATAACTGTATCTGTGTGATAACATGAAATTTACATGAGCTATGAGAATACGTGTCAAGAGTCCTAGACTGATTTTGCAATGCATACTCAACTCAGATGTTTGTGTTTGTAGGTTTATCTGTGCTTACATTGCTGGATTGAAATCGTGCTCTCAAACTTTTATCTGAGTTATCTCATAGATGCTGTGCTGGTCAGTTCTGAGCCTGGTCAGCCTAGCCTGCAGCCAGTGCTCACCCAGGCAGAGGCACAGGTTGGAGTACACTCAGGAACTGCCTGGGGGAGGAAGTGGAATAAGGGGAAAGGTAGAGTGTTCACTGCATATGGGGCATGTCATGGTTTTGTGCATGTTAGGCACATTGCACAGAGGCCACAGGCCAGAGACCACTTCAGCACAGATGAGAGCAGGGCTGGCAATCAGGCCAGAGAGACAGATGTATTACTCAAGGCATTATGGACATAACCCCTGCCCCTTACTCAGAGATGAACATCTGTTCTCGTTTTTTGCCTTATCCTGAGCCCATGACCTCTGGCTGTTGTCACTTGCCTGCTGTGCTCTTCATTCTCTAGGCTTTATCTCTTCTTCTGAAGCAAGACCCAAATGATGCCTTTGCCACTAATGGTTGCTTGGCTTGACTCTGCAGACTTTAGACAAGGCCAAGCTCCCATTGACTTCAGTGCTTTGAGTGCAAAAGGAGATTGGCCACCGTCCATTCAAGAAGATTAGACCTTCTGTGCTTGCAGCTTTGTATGCCTAGGCACAAAGATAAGAACCCCAGCCAGTCCTTTTGCCCATGGAGAAAAGCTTTCCACAATACTGCTGTTTAACAAACAACTAAGTAAGCAGTGTAAACAAACTAGCTTTCACCTACTTCCACAATCATGAAGTAAAGGCTCTCTTGCTGATACAAACATGTAGGTAGCCTCAGGGCCTGAACTAAAGCATAGCCTCCCCAGGAACTGGAATAGACTATCGCAGGGTTAAGGTTGCAAGCAAGGTTTCCCTTGGTATGGGGTTAGATACATTCTGAGCCAGAAAGTGATTTTTTCCCCAACACTGGTCCTGTTTTCAAGGGTGACATGTTCACTCTTTTCCTCTCAGCTTAATTTCCTTTCTCCCAAGGGTTAAGGGTGAAGTATAACAGGTAGCATTCAACCTAGGAGGATCAGACTTAAACCTATTCCAAGTAGGATGCTGCAGCATTTCTGAAGCACAGGTGTTTCCTTCTCAGTACATATCTCTGCTATTACACAGGTAGTATAGTTACACTTTCCTTTCTGTTCTATTATTTCATAAAAATAGTCTAGTTATTTTAAGAAGATTTGAAATAAGCAGAAAGTTTCTTTCAAGCAGAAAGAAAATCCAGCAGCCACAACATGTTCTTCACTGTTTCATTTAAACTGATTTGAAAACACACTTCAAATCAGGTGTGTGAAAACCTTACCTAAAGATAAACCCCTTGGCTGCACACTGGATCAAGACTAAAGTTCCCAAAGAAGACAGAATAACAAAAATACAAAAAAAAAATTACATTCTTTAGGTTGGAAAAGACCTTTAAGATCATCAAGTTCAATGTTAGGAAGAAGTTCTATACAGAGAGAGTGATTGCCCATTGGAATAGGGCTGCCCGAGGAGGTGGTGGAGTCACCATCACTGGAGGTGTTCAGGAGGAGACTTGATGGGGTGCTTGGTGCCATGGGTTAGTTGTTTAGGTGGGTTGGATTGGTTGATAGGTTGGACGCGATGATCTTGAAGGTCTCTTCCAACCTGGACTCTTCTCTTCTCTTCTCTTCTCTTCTCTTCTCTTCTCTTCTCTTCTCTTCTCTTCTCTTCTCTTCTCTTCTCTTCTCTTCTCTTCTCTTCTCTTCTCTTCTCTTCTCTTCTCTTCTCTTCTCTTCTCTTCTCTTCTCTTCTCTTCTCTTCTCTTCTCTTCTCTTCTCTTCTCTTCTCTTCTCTTCTCTTCTCTTCTCTTCTCTTCTCTTCTCTTCTCAAGTTGCTAGGTCCACCATGTCCCTAAGCACCACATCTACACATCTTTTGAATGCTTACAGGGATGGTGACTGCACCACTTCCCTGAGCAGCATCTTTCACAGTTTGACAAATCTTTTGGTGAAGATTTTTTTTCCCTACTATCTCCTGGTACCACCTGAGGACCTTTCCTCTTGCCCTGTCACTTGTTACTAAGCAGAAAAGGCCAATCCCTACCTCTCTACAGGCTTCTTTCAGGTAGGGAACAATGTGATCTCCCCTCAGTTTCCTTTTACTCAGGACAAACAACAAACAGTTCCCTCAGCCATTCCTTGTTCTCCACACCTTCGCCAGTTTTGTTACTCTTCTTTGGACACACTTCAGTATATTAATGAAAAAAATAATAATTCAAACAAACAAATAAGGAAAGATTTAGGGAAAGAATAAGATTATCTTGATTCTGACAATGTCTCTTTAAAGAAAATCTTCTGTGAATGAATTTAGAGCATTAACATTTTTTCTTCTCTGCTCTTAGCAGCGAATGAATAAGCACAAGCGGGAACCTTAAAAATATTAATATAACCTTCAAATAGAGGCAAAAACAAAAGCACTTAGCTTCCAAAACATTTTTCTGTGTTGATCAAAGCATGGAAATCTAAAAGAAGATCAATAAATAACCACAAATCTAGTAATTTTTCCCAGATGCCAGATCTCATAATCAATGCAATTCCCTGTGCTGGTTTCAGCCTCTGCAGAGTCAGGTCCTCCAGTGTCAAAGAAGCTACCACCCCCATGTATGTTTAACTGGTATCATCTGGTCCCATGTTTTGACAATTATCTATAACATAATTACCAGACTGATGAGTATAGCTGATTAATTATGCCACCTTTCAAAGTTGATCTGGGTACGTAAAATAAACAAACACTCTGGCTGGATAACAAAGGTAATTTTCTGTGTCTGTTCCAGCTATCAAAGGTCTAGCAATCTCATTCCACTTTGTAGGGATGTGGTCAGAGACTCCTAGGGATTTGTTTCTGGTCTGTCATTCATGCAAAGCTACTTTCTCTTTAGTCCCTGGCTGCACTCTGGTTTCTCCTGTGTGGAACAGTAAATATTTCCTCTCCATTTAATGCTATCTAACAACAGTAATGTCTGATATATCACTGATGCTTTCCTGTAATTATGCCTAAACATTTCCTTTGTTTCTTTTTCACCCTGAACAACCACTTTTTTTTTTTTTTTTTTTTTTTTTTTGCAACACCCTGTACCAAAGCATTAAACAAGACATCCCATTAATTTCTTCATCATCATAACTTAAGCCTGGGACATACCCTTTAAATATTCATTCAGCTATGAAAACTGGGCATTAAAATTTTAATAATGTCAAGCTCATTTGAACTGAGCTCCTGGGGGACTATTACGATACAATTAGAATAAATATGATGATTGATTTGGTGTAAAGGTTCACCTGTCCACATCTGTTAGTGGCCAGAAGCAGCACGACAACTCTGAAAGCAAAGCTGATAGCTCCAAGTTACTTACTCCCCTTCCTCCTCACCCCTATTTGCTTTCCACTTGCTTGTGAGCTTAACCCTCTTGCTTGCTTGCATAGCATGTTCAGCTTGGATAGCCTGAAGGGGCATACAAAAGAGGCCTCATCAATAAACGACAACTGATCTAACTGCTCAGCTGCTCCCTTTCCCTTTCTTGCGCTGTGGCATTTGATTAAAGACAGAGCGTTGATCAGAGCCACTGGAGGTTCAGCTCAAAACTTCATGATGGTACTAGATATTAACCTTTTTACAGTATGGGTCTGACCTCTCAGGGACTGATTCTTCTGTTTGGATCACTACCAAGGCTGTGTGGAGAGCAAGAGGTGCTGGTTCCTAGCACAGTCCTTCCAAAATCACAGCAGAAAAAACATTCTCAAGACAAAATGATGAGATTAAAAAATACACAAAGAGGGAAACCGCGCAATAAATCCCACTACTTAAGGAATATTCTCTTCCAAATGCAGGATATTCTCAAATACACAGACAGATGATTGAAAGATTTTGGTCCACTGGGTGCTGAGCATATTTGAAAATCTGGGCCAGACTGTACTTTCTCTTTCTGTGGTGTGAATTGGGTGCTCTATGGTGTAAGTACGAAATGAGATAAATTTGAGCCACGACCACTGAGAACAACCAAGGAGTGGGTTTTTTTTTAGACTATCTACTTTAAATAAACTACTCATTAGTTATTCGAATTAAGCCCTGCTTACATGCATTGCCTGTATTTATAGCTGATGGGGTTTTGCCACAAATCTCCTGGCATATGGTGTTTTCCCTAAATCCTTGAATTCTGGACCTGAGAAACTTTGTGGTGGCTTGAAACCACTTTCTGTTCAAGATCTGTGGAAAATTTTAAAGGCACAGCCCAAAACTACCACAAATGTTTTAGCATGAACTTTAATTCTAGAATGAAAAAAAACCCCAAAACTTAATGTTTAAGACAGAGCTCAAAAAATTTATATTAGAAAATCAAGGATTTATCTGGTTGGATAGTACCCTTGGGTGCATCCCATCAGGTCCTATAGACTTGTGCACATCCTGAATTGTGGGAGCTGCTTTCTGCTCCCCATCCCTGCCTTCCAGTTCCAGAGGCTGAGCCCTCAAGGAGTAACTGGTGTCCCTGACAAATACTGAGGCAAAGTAGCTCTTCAGCAGCTCAGCATTTGGCATTGCTCTTCAAGAACATCTTTGCCATTTACTTTGTTACCAAAATACTTCATAACTATTATGCACCACATACAACAACTTTTCTCACTGGAACCCTTCTATCTTTGCAGTTTCTGCATGAAAGAGCATAGGTACCCAGATGTACTTAGATGAGCTTCTGTAACCATATTTGTTATTTGCTGTCAGATCACATAACTGAGGTAACACAGGTGAACTTGTGGGAGTTTCTGCCCTGACAGTGCAAAGTAAAATTTCATAGGTTTAACACTTTTGTTAGAAAATCGTGGTCATAATTTGCTTCTGACTTTTGAAATCACAGCTGTCTGATTCCTGAAAGCACCCTGAAGCAGCAAGCACTGAAGCGGTTACCAAAGGCACTTACCTGTACTGAGTGTAACCTATTTCTGTAAGATTTCTTTGTCCCTTTGCATTCTCCCTCCCTGCCAGTCCCATCCCCCAATAATACAAGAAATTAAGAGATTTTAAAAATAAACTGAAGCCACTCCATAAAATAATATGGAGACAGGAAAGGGAAATAATAGTCACTTGATGCTGATTTTCTCATAAAGAAAAGAACAATTCAGAAAGTCTAAAGTCTATTTACTATAAATGCAGAGTGTGGAAAAATATGGCCTTGAACTCTTTTCCAAAGTCTATTACTCCACCAAGTCTTCTTCCCCACTTTGTTTCCTCCATGGAAAAAGGAGTTAGACAGTAATCTTTACTTTTGGGGCCTATTGTGAGCGTTAATTAGATATTATTCCTACAAAATGATAAAGTTCTAAAATGCTATATAAGCTCTCAGTGTTATTATAATGTGCCATACTATGCATAACATATACCCTTGCAATATTACTCCTTGGTTGTTCGAGACTACAGAACTGCTTCTTCTAATTGAGTTAATGGCTTCATAGGTTGGTAATTTAATAAAACAGACTGCTTAAACCAGCAAGTTTCTGATTAACTGGGGTGCGTGAAAAGGGGAATTTGTATTTGATCCAAGGCATCAAGGCACAGATAACACTGGTAAAATAGTCAATTACACACAGAGGAAGGAAGGCCTGAGCTTGAATCCATCTTGGACACTGGTGTTAGGTACTGCTATAGTCAGATATTTGGGGCTGGATTCAGGACTGTGCACATGTAATTGGTAGTGTACACATGCAGACGAGATTCTGCTTCTTCCACTGCTGTAATTTTTTTTTGGAGACAAAAAAGATATAATCTAGGTTATCATGCCCTTTACCTCACTTTAGAGAGAAACTCAATTGTTTCTTTTCAGCTGCCTTTATCCCATAATTTAGCTCTAATACTGGACGAAAAAACGGAAATTTTTGGGAGAGATCCTATTTGCTTTATGCAAAGAAAGCTTGTATTTAAATCACAGGTATCACGAAAGCACCTGGCCCATTCAGAAAAGTGGGCTACTGGAAGACCTCCAGAGGGAGCTCTTGTCTGCCTAAATTTAGGTAACTGACTTAAGCAGATGAAATTTTCTAGGTAGAGAAAATTAGGATTTATTCCAGGAAGTCTGCTTCATTAGGTACTTAATATGTACTCAGAAGTTAGTCACTTTGCTGTATAGACTGGCTGGTACTTTTGACTCCAGTGATTGCCTGTCTGCAGTGGTTTTGGACTGTGGAAGCAGCTCCAGTAGCTTTCAGTACCTGTTTGAGGGGGGGGAGCGGGGGGAGGGACGGTGGGTGAGGGGGGTAGGGGGAATCTGTCCTAAACTTGGAAAAGCAAGGGAATAAATCTCTCCATCTTGATACTTTCCTGTGCTGTAAATGTCAGTTCATAGCTGTCTCTGCACCATGGGTCAGCATCACTGAGAGTTAAAAGTATTGTTGTGTCATCTCTCCAGAGTTCCAAGACAGGCAAATCTAAAATCAAAGCAATCCTTTATTACATTCATCTGACTCTGAAAAAAAAGTGAGCCAGGCACAGTTAGCCTGGCTATTTTATATATAAAGAACAGCACCCACAAAGTGATGAGAAGCTTTTATGGCTGTTTGATGAACACTGATAAACAGGAACAGGTCCAAGTCCAAACTGAAAAGATTTACCTGTCAAAAGCTGAACAGAAACTTTCTATAATAGAGGCCACAGAATTCAGATGCTGACATGAATGCAGCCATCTTAGGAAGGCATATGGCAGTTGTGCTAGTGGTTGAAATTCTATCTTGTTCAGAAACCTGGCTCAGTTAAACAGCTACTTGCTCACATCTTAACCTGACCCAGCCAAGCTCCCAGCCCAGACATCTGCATTTCTACAGGGCTCCATTAAGACACAGGAAGCTGTTGAGTTTGTTTCAGAGAAAAGGATGCCTGATCTAGACAGACAATGGGGACCCTAGTCCAGACATGAGCCCTCATCAGGCTTTCTAGCAGGGTGATGAACACTTTGTGGCTCTAAAAGAGTTGATGTCTGCACTTCCAATTCTGTGGGGAAGAGATGTCTCAGCAGAAATAAAAAATAATAGGAGAGTGAAAAGTCTGACATCTAAAGTACATGTTTTTCTTTCTCCCTAAATATTATAATCCAGTTAAATAACAGATTTTTCTGGTATTCCTTAGTCTCTAGCAGAAGGGTCAGGCTGGTTGATGAAAATTAACCACCTCAGCCTTAGAGTCTAAACTTTGCTGAAGCTTGGGAAAGATTTGTGCCCTCACATAACTTTGAGTAAAGACTTAGGACAATTTACTTGTGGCTTCAGCAGTTGTGCTCATTCCCCACAAGAAATTTATTAGACCATCATCAGAAATGTTGCTTTTATTAACATTAATTTCATACCTTTTATTATCATTAATTTCATACCTGGCCAAAATTCCCCTCTTCCTTTTGTGACAATCTCCATTGAGCCAGTGCTGGACAAAGGGAATTCAAAATTCAGCTCCTTCATGTGAGGTGGTGTGTACGTGTGCTTTAACTAAATCATTTATGGTCAATAATGCCAGGTTATTATAGGTCAATAACTTTCAATTATTCACTAGCCTTGCTCTGCTCCCACTGTCAGGCAGCACACAGCATGTCAGCTCTCAAGAAGCAAAAAGCTCATGATGGGAGCTTTGGAAAAGCAAGCATGAACACAGCTTGAGCAGAGAAAAAGAAAACAGAGGAGGAAAAGAGTGTGAAAAGTTCTAGTTTCTCTCAAGACTGTCTTGGGAAGTGTGTGTGTGACATGATCTCCCTTTTTCAAACATGCATGTACACTCAGCCCCAAGATTCATTATTCCTATGCTCACAGTCAGATGTGAGACAATCGAGACTGCAGGGCTGTGTGGCCACAGAGCTGGTCCTGAGTGATTTTCTCTCACTAAGGTCTACAGACTTGGGTGAATGCCACAGTACCCTGTGGACCATTAATTCTTACAACTGCCTGCTCTGTACTGGGTACACTTAACAGAGAAAGGTTTATTTCAAGTCATGGTGCAAATATGAATAAAGAAACTAGAAGTGGGGGAAAAAAAAGGTAGGAGAACATGAAAATTGTATTTGTTGCTGTAGCTAGTGTACTGGCATTAATGCTTTGCCCTGTGTCTCACGAGAAAAGTAGCCAGGAGCCTCAAATGGCAGGCATGTGTAAATAATAGTCTGTCCCTGTGGGAACTGCAGGAGGCAAAAACCAGCCCTGCCATTTGGCAGAGACTCATTTTGCTCCTGCAGAGGGTCTGAGTGTGCTGCTCTCAAACAAATGTTTTGAGGTGACAAGACAGGATGCAGGAGTTGTGGGAGGGACTCATCTCTTGTAAAGGGCAATCAGTGGAAAATGAACTTCTGTGTAGAAAGCAGAAACAGAGTAAGTCTGGGAGAAAAGACAAGGAAGGATAACTTTTTCTCTCTTTCTTTTTCTTTTTCTTTTTCTCTTTTTTTTTTTTTTTCTTTTTCTTTTTCTTTTCTTTCCCCTTCATTGAAAACAGGGTATCCAAAATATCTGCCTGTAAGCCTTTTTGGCTTTATGCTTAGCAGCGCATTGACCCTGCTTCCACCTAACTCTGGGAAGGTGCCTCCTCAAGGAAACAGCTTGGCATTCTTCACACTACACATGGAAAAATACTTGATTTGGAGAAAAAATATTGACCTTTCCCTGCTGTCTCGGGCAGTGGTCACTGCTGGAAATATCCCCATCAGTCTTGGCTTTGTTGATTTCTGTAACTGCACAGCTACCATGGACAATGAGGAGTTAACAGGAGCTCTAAAGAGCAGGTCCGTTTTGAATGTGAATAATGGGAATACTCTCCTTCAATCGTGTATTCAGCACAGGGATGTACAGAGGTATAAAGTTAATCACTAGCTGGGCCACCCCTATTTCCAGAAAAAGAACTTTAATACCTCCTTTATCCAATGAAGTACCATTGTTATACCTGCATATTATGAAGGGTTTATTAAACCGGTGATAATCTATTCAAGATAAAGTGATCTGTATGGCCAACTGAGCACAGATCAGACAGAATGATGGGAGGTTATTGTTAAAATATGCAAATTCACATCCTATTGAAATGCAAACCCTCCAGATAAGATTTTTTAATAAATCTGGTCTTTTTTCACTGCATGAAGGTAACCTAATGTTTATTGACTTCAAGACCATATAATGGAACCTAATATCTATTAGTCAGATCCTTGCCTCTCTTTCGATTACTGGAGGTACATGTTCTGGCTCCCGAAGAATTTTTGTTTTATGGCTTGGTACAAAAGAAAAGAGATTAAAACCCCTGAAATTAATTAACTTCATTCTACCCAACAACCCCATTCCTCCTCAACTGTTGTCATTAGTTACCCAAGTAAAAGGAAGCTGTACCCATAAGCTGAGAAACTGTCCACTGTTTTCAGTGTTAGGAAAAACAGTCAAAAGAAGAAATTATACTAATTCAGGACACCTCTGTACAGCATTAGACAGAAACTATGGCTCTCAGATGCCTTCCTTGGGCTTTGTATTACCATGCCAGAGAAAGCTGAGTAAAGTTTTATTTCACTGTTCTGTAAAATAGGACTATGAAATAGCTTGACCTGACTTCTATGTATGTGTTTTTCTGGGTGTAAGACTTGTTTAATATATATATTCAGTGTGCTTTTATGAGCCGTAGGGGACAAGTGGTTACAAAACAAGACACAGCTTCAGATACCAAAGCAGCAGCTGAAATAAACTGAAATAAAGGATATTATTTTAGTGAAATGCCAGTGCTGCGATAGTAAAAGTAGAGAATCCATTTCTGCTTAAAGGTCGCTTCTCCTCAAATGCTTTAAAGTCTACATGCTGATGTAGATTGATATGAGATTTGGTGTGTCTGGTGGAAGTGGAAGGCTTATTTCTCACTCCAAAGTGAAGGTCAGTAGAGTGAAAGTATTCTGAAATACAGCTTTCTACTTCCTTGGAAAAGTCCTGCCCATCTCAAAGAGGCTTTTTCATGTTGATGATACGCTCTCCCAGATGTTTGTGGTCATGTTGGGATTATGATCATGTTTAAAATGGCCTCATCTACTCAACATTTACCCCAGCTGGTTCTTGATGATCACAGAATGGAAACAGCAAGACAGAGGGAGGGGCTGGGCAGGGGCTGGCATCACTACAGGGAGTTGGGACAGGCAGCTCAGTTCTGGGCGTGTACAGGAGGGATTCAATATGCAACTGAAGATGTAGGGACATGTAAATGGCTGCCTGCACTTGGAATCTGAAGAAACTATGCCTCTACTGACCTGTGCTGTTTCATACAAACAAGGCTATACAGCAGACCAGGGGTAGACTTTCCAAGTGCAGCCAAAATCCTTTTTAGAGTCTGGTCCTCTGTCTTGCACAAGACCTCTGGCTTCCACTGCAGCTGAAGATAACCCAAACTAAACCTTTCTGGACAGTTCACCTATTTAACTGAAGGGGACATGCATAACATTTCCTGCTTTCCTCTGTGTCAGCAGTGGGAACAGTACTTTCACATCCACAGTCTGCACTGCTGCCAAAACAGACTCTCTGCCCAGGCACCCTTCTCATCAGTCACTTCACTGGGTATACCACCAGTTACAAATTAGCACTTAATCAAGATAAATCCCATAGGAAGGATATGGATAATATGCAATGCATTAAGCCTGCAAATTAAGATGGTCTGATTTAGCCCTGGCTTTAAAACTCCCAAGCTTGCATTAGGATCAGTGATGAATGGGCGTACGTCCCTGCTTGGACAGGAGCTCTGTCAGGGCAAGGCTGCCCAGCAGTGACAAACCGAGTGCAGAGCAAGTGCTCTGTTCAATGTCCATTAGGCTGTCCACACTCTCCCTGCTTGGGAATGTGCTTTCCCTTGCTGCGGATGACTGTAATAGTGACACTTCTCCAGGATCTATTGACTTAATGTTAGTGGAGTTCATCAATAAAACCTGAGGGCAGTGGCTGCTGACATCATTTTGACTGCTGATCAGAGTGGGGAAACTGAGGTACACAGGGCTATATTTAGAGAGGTTGACCCAACTGTGCCCAGTGCTCTTCAGTCATTGTCTCTAAGGAGAATCCTGTATACCACCTTGCCTAGGCACTCAGACACACTTGGGAGGCTTTTAATCTCTCACTAAGTAGCTGCATTTTAGCTCTCTAAGGGTGGTCCAAGGTACTTACAGCTCAGTGGTCTGAGTTCTCCTAGCAGATTAGTGGAGAAGCAGAGGTAGGAAACTTGTTCCTACTTCATCTCCTGAGCTGCAGTAATGGATGATGTAGCAAGATGGTTCTCAGTACTCTGCTCAAGATACAAATACAGCTATTTCTAATGAGCTGCTCTGTGGCGCAGCTTACTTTGAAAACATACAGTTGCAGATTGCTTCTGTCCTTGTGTAACTGAGCAATCACAAAGCTCTGGTTAGTTTCTCCTCTTGTCTCAGCACTTTGCAGACCTGAAAAAAAGCCTGTTATCAGGCCTCTCACCGACTATCCAGTCCAGAAAGTAATCTCTGAATGAGATCAGGGAGGAAGAAAACACCTTAGCAGCTTGTTCACCCATTAAGGTCAGTGTCCACATGGGCTGGAGATAAGATACAAAACCTGCAAAATGAAGGGGAGCTACTGCTTTAAGGGACATTCTCTGTGATGGAGACTGTAAGAAAATCCGTTTCACAGGTGGGTAATGTCAAGAACCAGTTACACTCTGCTAGGGTTTAAGGGGCTTTGTTCTGGCTGCAGAAGTAATTTAGGGAAGGAAAATTCTTTAAAATAAGAAGTGTGACAAAATCTGTGTTTTCAAATGCACTTTTCTTAGCTTTGCCTTAGTGTGTAAGCTTGTCAGCTTTCCTGAATACCATACTGCACTTAGTTCTGAGAACCACTGCTTTCTACAACGTGCCTCTACTTTATGGCTTTTAAGATATGGATGCTGTCATCATATTCCCCAGAGATGTGTTCTGGTTCATGGAGAGGCTATTTTATATAATCTCTTGTGAAAGACTGAAACAACAGGCAGCTCCTGATAAAAAACAATGAAGTGGTGGCAGAGGCTACAAAATCTCATCACCAACTGGAAAATAGCAGACTTAACTCAGTTCATGTGGCCACTTTCTCATTCCGCAGGAAGAAACCTGGATCCAGGACTGATCACATTCATCCTCAAAAGGACAAGCTCTGTCATCCTGACCTGGGAAGAGCTATTCTCTATATATTACTGTATCAAATTAAATCAGAGCTTTTTCACAAAGTCCAGGTGGCTTAGGGCATGACACGGAAGTTTTGACTCCACTTCTGTGTGACAAAAACAAGGCTCAGGTTGATGCCAGCTGGGTGTTGTGATCCATCACGCATATCTCCTGGTACTCTGCTGCTTAATTGTCCTGAACTCTTCTCAACCCACTCTAAATGAACAAGAGTTCGAGTTTGTTCAAAGACATCAAACACAGCTGAGTACACAGCAACAAGTGCACTACTTATGCACAGTAGAGCCTGAATGTATGCAAAAGAAAGCCTGCAACCACCAAAGCACGACACTTCTCCACTGCTCTCCTCCTCTTTGGTATCATGCATCTATCATGGCCATCTTCCCTGTTGTGCCTCCGTTCAGCAGCTCAGGTCAGGTACCAGCAAGTGGAGCTCTCTGCCAGCCAGTGAAGCTCCTGATGATACCTGTCCTTTCCTGGCCTGAAAATGTGAAATCTCATAGCAGAAAGTGAGAGAAACTGTGTCCAGACAGAGATGCAAAAAAATCTACCAGGAAGTGCAAAAGTCAGAGGTTATCTTACTATCACTGGGACTTTTTCATTGCCAGAGAGAACTGTAAGCCACATATCAATAACAAGATTGTTGGTGTGCAGTTTGTGGTAGAGGAAAGGTGACATATTTTTGTTTCATTTTCCTTTCTTTTATTTGCTTCCTAAGATAAGAGGCCAGAAACTGTTGATCCATAGGAAACAAGAGCGCTTTGTATGAGGGAGAAAGATTAAGGGGCTTTCTGTTAATTTTAATAGTGCTGGAGATACATATTGAACTGAAGGAACGGGATATGACTGTTCCCTAGGGAGTGTGTATTTATGTCTGTGTGTAGTTCTCCACCTCCCAAGATGGGGAAAAAGAAACAAAACAGGAGAGATCTGTGTGTGCTTGCATTTGCAAGTAATATGCTTCTGTCTTTACTTCCAATCCAGATTGACATCATGGGTTTGAAAGTTTGACCGTGAACATGTGAGTATAATACTTAGGGAAAAATGTTCCAAAGGAAGACAAATAAATTGAAATAAAATCTGCAGATGGAGGACAAGGGATGTGATGTAAAAACTGGAAATGATGAAAAGTAAAAACCAAAGATTTATGCTATAAAGAATCTGAAAGAAAGAGGTTGGAAAAAAAAACCAAAACCAAAAAGCCCCTCACAAATCAACCAATGGGGGAAAAAAAAAGCACCAACAAAGCCACAACAGGTGCTGTCATGGATGATTATAAGGGTTTGAACCTGTCACCTACAGCAACAAGAGCACTGGCCTTTCTCACTTGACCCAAGGAGATAATGTTGTTAGCTGAGGTTAGAGAGGGTAAGGTGATGAATCGCTGTCTAAATACAAAGCAAAGATGTCCTTTCACTCCAGATAATTAAAACAAAACATAAGCAAACAAGGCCTGAAGTTCTGGAATTGCCTTTGAAAGTGCCTGAAATCCCCTAATACATCCAGACCTTCTCATACTGACAACATCCACCAATACTTATGAAATGCCATTATCTTGGGAATAAATTCCCCAGTGTCCTTTTAAAAAAAAACAATACCAACATGTTCTGGTGCTTTACAGTACGTGGAATTCATATAGAAATTTCTGTATAACATTGCTGAAATGCATCCGTTTCCAGAAGATATTACAGAAGCTGTTTAACTGTGCACCACTTGACTGTACAATAGAGTAAAAGTTAAGAGGGAAGGCAAATTCCCTTTACAAAGGACAGAAGCAAATTGCATGCTTATAATTTTTTCTTTACCAGACATTTATATATTTATATGAATATTTATATGAATATTAGAGGAAATTCTGTATTCACACAGATATGTGTCTGCTTATTCAATCAGGAATATGAAACCACATGATGTGGGTTTATCGATCAATCACAACTCACCAACACACCCTGAGGAGTGAATATAGATAGATAGCAATTCAAATACACAAAAAGAAAAAAAAAAAAGAAAAGAAAAAAAAAAGAGAGAAAATGCAACTTATAGTCAAGAATAATTACAAAGGGTAAATGAACAATTTGCCAGTCATTAATATAAATTCATTCTACTGAGGAACTACATTGACCAGTTCTGAGTATATCTAACCTAGAAATTAGGAAAACAATTATCTCCTATCAATAGTGTGGAGTCCTAGACCAGCAGTCATCAGGAAAATTAGGCAGCAAGATACAAGGACAAATTCAAGACAGACCTTGGGAAGTTCATGAAGTGGCAAGGAATCAAACTTGATAATTGTGGAATGTTATTCACTATCATGTGTTAAGTAGTCCCCACAATCCAGCAGGAAATGATCAATGATCTACTGTGCCACACAGATATGCACAAATCTATGGGGCTAGATGGGATCCACTCAAGGGTACTTATGGAACTGGCAGATGTGCTCACCAAGACTCTCACCATTATTTTTCAACAGACCTGGCTAACCTGGGAGGTCCTTATTGACTGGGGGATGGAAAATATGATGCACATCCACAAGAAGGGCTGGAAGGACGATCCCAGGACCTACAGGCCTGTCAGTCTGACCTCGGTGTCAGGAAAGATTATGGAGCAGGTCATCCTGAGTGCCATTGCATGGCTCTTACAAAGACACCCAAGCAATCAGCATGGGTTTACAAAAGCCAGGTCCTATCTGACTAATCTGATCTTGTTCTGCAAGGGGGCCTGCCTAGTGGATGAGGGAAGGGCCATGGACATTGTCTACCTGGACTTTAGTAAAGCCTTTGACACTGCCTCTCACAGCATTCTCCTTCAGAAACTCATGGTATAAAGCTTGGATAAGTGCACTCTGCATTGGACTAAAACCTGGCTGGCTGGCACCCAGGGTTCCCCAGGGTGTCCCCCAGGGTTCGGTACTGGGGCCTCTTCTCTTTAATATCTTTATCAATGATCTGGATGAGTGCACCCTTAGTAAATTTGCAGATGACACCAAGCTGGGTGGTTGTGTTGATCTGCTAGAAGGTAGGGAGGCTTTGCAGCAGGACCTGGACAGATCAGACTGATGGGCCAAGGCTAACTGTATGAAGGCCAAGTACCAGGTCCTTCACCTGGGTCACAACAACCTCATGGTAAGCTACAGACTTGGGGATGTGTTGCTGGAAAGCTGCAACTTGGAGAGGGACCTGGGGGTATTGATTCATATTCAACTGAACATGAGTCAGCAGTCTGCTCAGGTAGCCAAGAAAGCCAATGGCATCCCAGCTTATATTAGAAACACTGTACCCAGAAGGAACAGGGAGGGCATCATCCCCCTGTACTCAGCATTGGTAAGGGCACACCTCAAGTTCTTTCTTCAGTTCTGGGCCTCGTACTACAAGAAGGACATCGAGGTTCTGGAGCATTTCCAGAGAAGGGGAGCAAGCCAGCCTGATCTAGTGTGGGGTGTCCCTGCCCCGACTGATACTATGATACTACGAAAGCCCTGGAGCACATGGCCTACAAGGAGCATCTGAGGGAGCTGGGATTGTTCAGTCTGGAGAAGAGGAGGCTGATGGGAGATCTTATCACACTCTACAACTACCTGTAGGGAGGTTGGAGTGAGGAGGCTGTCATCATCTTCTTGGTGTCAGGCAACAGGACTAGAGGAAATGGACTCCATCTGCACCAGAGAAGGTTCAAACTGGATGGCAGGAAATACTTTTCCACAGAGGGGGTTATCAAACATTGGAATGGTTTGTCCAGGGCAGTGGTGGAGTCGCCATCCCTGGAGGTGTTTAAGCAAGGTGTGAGCCTGGTGCTTAGGGACATGGACTGACCCTAAACTGGGTCAAAGGTTGCACTAGGTGCTCTTTGAAATGTCTTCCAAACAGATGTTTTCTGTGGTTCTGTGATTCTGTGTTTGCCCCCTTTTATTTTACTTCTGATTTTATGCCAATGTTATCGAAGCAAGTGTGCCTCCTTAATACTGTTATGATCTCTGAGATTTGGCTTAGAAAATTGTTCAGATTTTGAGTTTTTCCTCTCTGAAAATAAATGCTGTTCAAGCTTCTCTACAAACACTGGTAGACAGAAACTGGAGTTAAATTTAATTAAGATGAATCAGCACCAGTTCCAATACCTCCAAAGGCAAGAGAATTAGGATGCTGATAGCAAATGTTGTTGTTTTTTAATGATAAAAATATTGTGAAAACTGGCAAAATGGCTCATGTGTTTAAGTTTTCAAAACCAATTTCAAAAAACCTGGACAAAGATGTTTTGATTGTCTCTTCATCTGTTTGTGATACTTAGTTTTCTCATTTGAAAGTCAAATAAAATATCATTTGAAATTGGAGACACTGCCTGATGCATGTGAATGGGAGTCAAGGATTTCTGTGCAGAGTGGTTGAGATAGCTGCCAATTTGTGTGTGTGTGTAAAAGTAGTTACCACCCTCTTGACAAAGCCACTGAGTTTGAATCTGGGACCTCTGGGGTGATGGGCTCCAGCTCCACAGCTTGTCTTGGAAAACTGGCAGGTGCCAGCTGGAGGTTTTAAAAACTCATCTCCTCAGAGACAGAAAGGACAAGGCTCATAACACATGAGGTTCTGATGCTTTTAATTTTTCACACTCCTTTTGGGAAGAGGCAGAATAGAGGCTGAGGAGGAGATTAATTCAATAAAATACTAAAAATACTAAAACATGTAAATGTTTTTATTTTCCAGTTTCTGGCAAAGATTTAGATTATCATTATCCATAAAGAATTATAAAATTTAAAAATATGAGCCATTATTTCTTTAGATCAAAGTTGATTTTTCCCTTTCTGAACTTCCCTCCTCTGGTATTTTATCAATACTTAGTACAACTTCAGCTTAAGTATAATGGCAACAACAGCAGCATGCATTTCATAGTGTTTATTCTGGCTGAAAGGAGAGTTTTCAAATCTCTATATGCACTCTCAAACTTAGTATTGTGTTTTATACCTCAGTTTCCCTACAGCAAATATCATAATCATCTTACCCCTTCACAGTATTCAATTAATAATTTTAAACTGCTTTAAAGATGAAGAACAAAGAGGCAAATTTGAACCTGGATTATTTACATCTATTAATTAATTCCTAGTATAGAGATTCCTAGAACCTCTTAAAAAAACAAAAAACAAACAAACAAGCAAAGAAAAAAAAACCACAACAAAAAAACCCCACAAAAACATTGGGATGTGCAACAGAACTGCCCTACCTCCAAGCAGAAAGCTGCTTAAGTCTTCTCTGTAGGCATGATTATTCCTGGCTGGGAGAAAAGCCCCATTAAACAGCTTTTCTGCTCCCTCCCCTGGTTATGGGGCACCATTCTGAAGAGAAATAATTGACAAGTCTACCTTTTTCTAAAAGGGTTAGCCAAACGAATTGTTTTTCTCACCAGAGCTCCTCTTCTAACTTCTGCCCTTTTGTCTTTCTTTTTCCTTGTTATAGTTAGAAGTGAACATTTTGGCACGTTAATTAAAAATAGTAATAGTTGCAACAGAAGAAAGAAAAGGAGGGGTAAGGTGGGGGAAGCTGAAGTGGGACAGTAAATGCAGCCCTAATTAATAGGATTACTCTCAGCTGAAAGACACTCTGATAAGGATTCTTGTCCTTGAATACTCTGGTGTCTGCATATGTATGTATATGTGCATATGTATAGATAAATGTACACGTAAAAACAGTTACTCTGTTGCTTAGCAGCCAGTAGTCTCCTTTCATGAGAAAACAAAGTATATGTGACAAACCATCTCAAAAACATGAAGTTCCATGAATATATTTTCTTTCTCATAGCTATTCAGAGCAGGTGAAGAGTGGCCCTGAAATTAAAGTCTCATCCACTGGATAAAGGCAGAACTAAGGTGATTGGATTCCCATCTATTTCAAACATAGTCTCAACATCCCACAATAATGAAAAATAATATGATAATCATGGCTAACAATTAATCTCTTTGTTTAATATTTTTACAGAGTGTTGAATGGATACTAATTTCATACAAATACAGATTGCTGTCTGGACAGATCCTCTGAACAAAAAAATAAAAAAGAAAAAGAAAACAAAAGAAAACAAACAAATAAATAATAATAATAAAAAATATAATCATAGTCTGACCACACAGAATCATGTCAGATCTTCAAGCACAAAAGGGGAGAGAAATGTTCTCTATGTGCCTATACCTGTTGGTTGGTTTTCCCCTTCAAGTCATAAACACCCCAATGACTTCAGTCTGGAGACATTACTGCAGGAAGTGTATTTTCATTTCTTATGCTGCCATCATTCTCTGTTGTGAGATGACTCCCCTAGACATACCAAACCTCTCAGGAAAGTTTGTGGGCAAAAGTTCCTCTGACAAACTATTCTCTTTTTCACTAAAACTAGAGACTGTGGTAGGTACCATATCCATGTAGTCTAATCTAGGATTATGGTATATAGAAAAAAAATGTAAGCATATGCTTCCAAAGCATGATGGTCTCTTGAAAAATAAATATTTATTTATGCCTTCTCTGATTATTTGTCCATGGAACCAAAATATTCCATGTAAATCTGAAGGACCTCATATAATTAATTTTGTCAACTTTTTTTGGATTGTTTTTAATGAGGAAAGGAAACAAATTTAATTGCTTGCAGTTTTACTACAGACCTAATTTCTCTCTGTTTGTGGTATTGAAACCCTTGTTAAGAGACAATGTTAGTATAAACTCTTTATTTAAACTTAATTTCCAGTTCTAGTATATTTGAAGACTGATGACAGAATTGGGCCCTAGTTACAAAAAAAACATATTTTAGGGTTTGGGGATCAGTCTACTCATATATTTTCATTTTCAAAACTGGCACTAGCCCTAACTGCCAAAATCATGGTCAACCATGATAAAGATAGTAACTTCTTGTGGAGGTCTGCATTAAGAGAAGAGCATGACTTCTCTTTTGATTTCTAAAACCTTGTCCTTCTGTGTTTCATCAGCCCTGATATAGTGATGGAAAGGGGGAAGGAGATCTATTCTAACAACAGGCAAGCCACACAGTTCTGTTGAACTAATCCTGACATTTCTGAAGATCTTTACATTTAACAGCTAAGAGAGTCAACTACAAACAAGTAGATGGGTGACCAGACAGATTTTAAGTGTTATTGGTCACATGTTACCCAAAACATACAGTCAAAGTATTAAAGCTTGATAGGGGTAACACATATGATGCCCCAACATTCACAGATTTAGAGATACAGTTAGGAACCACCATTATCTAAGCACTTACAAAGCACCCATAAAAATAGCACTATTTAAGTGCTGAGTAAAGTCAGTGCATTGGAAAAGAGCTTGAATACCAGGAAAGCGCCATTGATCCCACAAGAGCTGCAGGAGGAAAAGTGACAGATTAAATACAGGATATGTACTTTATGAATAATTATGTCCAAAAAGGACTGGGACAAAAAGACAGAAGAGGATGTCAAGGATAATTCTGACCTCAACATCCAGATCACTCTCAAATAGTTTACTTAAACAGTGCTGGTAGAACAATCTCATTAAAAACCAATAGTCAGTGCTCAGAGAACAACATTTCTGAGCTGCTACCGGTATCTTGACAGATGAACATGAAGGTTCACACCATTAATGACTAACATTTATAATGACTTCTTTATTTAATTTCCCAAAGTCTCCATTTCTAGAGGACCCCCAGATTAAAGATGAAGAATTGAATTGACATGTATTTGGGTCTTATATAAGCCAGAAGCAATTAGACTGGTCATAGGAAGATCAAGCAGAAAGCCCTTTCTACATTGTCACCAGCCAGCTCTCAACATCTGTGCCTGTTAGTCTCATTAATACTCAGCATTTGTGTTGTGAAATGGATTCTGGTCACTGCTTGTAAAGGGGCAATTGCCTCTACACTATCAATGTCAGAACCTAGGTCCCAGATTAAGCAGAGGGCTTCAACACATGCTTAATTTCAAGCACAGACATACAACTATTCAACTCAGCATAACTCAGCAAGAGAATGTTCAACATGCAGCATGGGGCAAGGAGGTAGCAGATGAGTAATTGGCACAGCAGGGACTGACACAGTATGTTTAGCTACATGGCTTTTTTGCTATTTATACCTGTAGGGGTGAGTGGGTAGGGAAGAAGGGAGAAAGGCAGAAGCATGGATGGAAATGGCAGGAGGAAGAAAGGAAAGAAATAAACACATTACATGTCAAGGCATAAAGACTGAAAAGTTCTCTAAAGAGATATAAGGTTTGTTTGTTTGGGGTTTTGGGGAGCTTTTTTTTCCTTTTCTTTTTTTTCTTTCAGGTGTGCCATTCAAGTAGCAAAATTGGATGCTGAGGCTGTTTGCTAATAGGCATGCAGAGGTTTAGTCACTGCAGGAAGGAACCAAGGAATAGGAAGGGCAGAATGAATGTCTTACATGTTTGACAGTGTGTTCTAGCAAAGCTAAGCTAACTATAAAGTTACTTTCACAAAAACTTACTAACAGCAAGTGAGATATTTGAACTAGTATGCAGCTATGTCCCAGGGATCTGAGTGCATCCTGCTGTGCCCTGAGCAACTAGTCCCACAGTCACCACCACTGGTGCTACCTAATTAAAGTGTATTTATTTGTTAGCAAAACAGAACAGCAGATGCAATTGTCTGCTTCATTATTTCACTCTGACCCATGCTGGGGACAGCTTTCCTAGGTGACAAACAAAGCCTTCAGTGTCCTGTCTTTCCCACAGTAGCTGATTAATTCAAGTCACTTGTGAATTGTTGCTGAACTTTTGCCATGTGAAGGCATAATCTCTAGTCAAGCCAATGTAGGTTGAATGTGGATTTCATCAATGGTAGTTCACCTGGTTTTAGAAGCAAGAGACAGTTCTTGCTATCTTCATGAAAAGATAGGGAAGGCTTCTCTTTCAGATTCAAGAAGGCAAGAAACAACCCACTGTGCCAGCCTGTAGTCTGTTGCCTCCTGGCATGTACTAATCACTGTCTTCTGCAGTGTCTTTCTGGTGGAGTTGACTCACACTGGAGGTAACAGTGTGGCCTACTTCTGCATTATGCTTGTTCCCTAAGAACAAACTCTTACCAAGGTGGTGCCTTCTCCACACCAAGGCCTCTTCTTGTCAGAGACAAACATCAATACTCAGCCTGTAACCTACACAGGCGGGAGAAAGAGAAGGATGCGAAGTATAGCAGGCCACTTAATATATTTCTAATTCCTCAGGGTAAAGAAAGGAACTGAATCAAGGACAGTGATCTGCAATTTAACGCTCTCCTCTCTAGATCAGGATGGGCCTCTTTGAGAGACCCATGCCAGGAGCTTGTTTACAAGATACTTCACCACTGACCCTAAAAGCCCTTGGGAGTATGCTGGGTACACTTTGGATGAGCTCCGCTGATGCCTAATCTCTGCATGAAACCAGCTCTGATAAAGAACAACTCTTGTGGCTAAAAACGCTGCAGCAATTTTCAGGCAGACTACAAGCTAATCCCTAGGATCATGAATAACATGTTTACTTTGTGCTAAACAGATTCTAATGTCCAGGGCTGGGTGTAAGCATTGCTAAGAACGTAGTCACTAAGCTGCTAGATTTGGGTTGCCTGTTGTGATTGAGATGAGCACCCCTGGCTCTGTAATAACCTTGAGCTTCCAGAGAGTGGGGAGGTGGGTTTCTTTCCTTTTGATTGATTACTTACTTAATTAATTAATTTGATTTTCAAGACCTGAAAGCTGTTCCAGTCTGCCATTGAGCAGTCTTTCTAAATATAAAATGATTGTTCTTTTTAATTAATCACTTTTATTTTTTTTTTATGTAAGCAATATATTTTCCCTTTCATTGCTCATCTAAAGACATTATCACAGCCTGGAAGAGCTTTCTTCTCAGTAAGCAGTAGAAGATGTGGAATTGAGAGAGATTGAAGGGACACCTCTGCTCTACTTGTCCAAATGCTTCTAGGTTATGCAGTCAGGGTTTCCCACAAGATGGGAAAAAAAAAAAAAAAAGTAGATTTGTCTCTTGTGTATTTGTTTGCTTTTTGCTCTCAGAAGAAGAATTAAGTTACATGACTTTGAAATAATAAATGGTTCACTTAATCACCACTAATAAGAAAACATTTTTGCAATCCACACCAGACCTTCCTGACTGAGAGCTGGGGTATTTGCTTTCATATGGCTTGATTTACATGTCCACATTCATAATTAGATGGGGGGTGGGGTGGGGTTGTGGTGTGTGTGCTTTACACTTTCCTTTCTTCCCCAAGAACATGTTGGAAGAAGAGAGAATAAAGTATGAACAAGCTTTCACAGAAAGCGTGTAGGAGAGTAGCAGGAAAACCATATCTCTTCTAGAGGACATGAAGTACAAAGCAGGAAATTTTCTCTTGTGCTTTCTGCAAACACTGTCCTACTGATATAGTCCAGATACCTCAGAAACGTTCTTTGCCCTTTGTATTCCTTCCCATAACCAACCATTAGAGTGTGCTGCACATGAGCAGTCACTAATTGCATCAGAGGAAACCTGATCTTAATTCAAATTGCACATACAATGCCAGATCTTTTCATCTTCAGTGATCTAGGCAAGCCAGAATATCTGCCTTCTCATGGCATCTGGTAGTCACTGACATCCTCCATGGTCCCTGATGGTATGCTCTGAATTGTTCTCTCTTCTGTCACATCTTTAACACTGTCCATTTCCCATTCTCACTTGAATTTATGTGTTTATCCAGCCCCACCACAACAATAGGTGTATGACTCAAGGGTTACAGGCTAAAGGAATGACAGGCAGAACTAATCCTGCCTTGGTACCTGAAGATAGGTTAGATAACCTCTGTGTGGCTCCATGTTTTATCATTTTGTGCCTTCCAAATAGAAATTAAGACATTAATCTGTTAAAAAAACAAACAAGCAAAAAAAAAAAAAAACCAAAACCAAAACCCACAAACCAAACAACAGAGAAATCAATTGAAAATTATGTTTTAAGGGGATATGAATAACTCAGAAATTTGGTCAACATCTAGAATACTTTATGTGAAAATAAGGGAGAAAACAGATTTGGACATACAAAAAATGGATAGATTTTTTTCCTTGTTTCAAAATGGCATGCTTTTTCTCTTAAATTGAAAGGAGAGGAATGGATTAACCCCTAAAGTGTTGAAATTCAGGAAAACCTCACAGTACCTCTGCCTCTGCTTCTTCTTTGCTAGGTTGGTTTGGTTTGGTTTGGGTTTTTTTGGTGTTTGGTTTTTGTTTTGTTTTGTTTTATTTTGTTTTGTTTGGTTGGGTTGTTTTGGGGGTTTTGTTTTTGTTGTTGTTGTTGTTTGGTGGTGGTTTTTTGTGATTGTGTTTATGTGTTCATTTTTAATTGATGTTGCTGGTTTTATTTTCTTTAAACCTCACCCCAGTGATTTGTCTTTCATTGCCTCTATTTCCCCAGACCATTATTTCTTTAGATGACACAAATTCTGGAGTGTTCAAACATGTTCAAACATCCTTGCCATTTTTGAAAGTAGGAGTCACTGCAATATCTATTTCGGGATATGATCCTACGTTGATACAACACAGAAACTGCAAAAGAATGCAAGTCCAGTGACATGAGTAGCTTCAGTCCCTGCTCTGCAGAGATATTTTGTCTCATCACAGACAGAAACTAGGCTTTACTGTAAGGGAGCACCATACCATGGCTCTTAAGCACAGCTATGGATGTCCATTCTGTGTGCCTATTATCCTGTATGCTGGGTATGATCTTGGGCAGGTCAAATGTCTTTCCATCCAGAACAACGCCTGATGGGGCCAGAAGACTGTGCCATAGCAGTGTTCCACTTGTCTGGATACAACTAGCTAAAGACTGTAGAGTGAAATTTTGATCCCAGACTCAAACGGTTCACTTGTCTTTGTTCAGCAAGGGCAAGAGTCCTGTAGAAGGCAATGTCACTGAGGGGCTGCATGCACTCCAATTGCAGTGTGCTGACCCCACGGTAATAACTCAGTTAAATGAATGTCTGGGTAGATAGGTTTTCATTAATCAAGCATACGACTTGGAGAACAAACAGTCATTGAAAACATCTAGACAAGCCTGGAAGAGTGCAGCTGTTAGCATTGCACACTACATTATCACTACATATTTAGATTGTTATTAAGTGAACTTTAAGAAAGGCATTCTCCATTTGTCATTTTCACCCTGGTGAATTTAGCTACCAACACTGATTTCTTTTTTTTTTCCCTTTTTAATCTGAAAACGTGGCTATTAACTTTTCAAAACTTATTAATCTATTTTCACTCCATTGGTAGCAGCTTCCCCCCACCCTCTGCTCAGCTTGCTAAAACTTAGAGTTGATTGAATATGACACAACAGTAAAATATTACATAAGTGTATGAGAAAATGTTTATTTCATTATCGGCAGAAAGTGAGTCATCTTGAATATGACACTGGCTTTGGCTCCACTTTCTCTCACTTTTTTTCTCTGGTTTTATATTTAATCACAGGGTTTTTTTCCCCCCTCTTTGCAAATATGATTTTGTTTTTCAAGTCCAGAGCAGAATGATCCAACTTTGTTCTTGTGCTATTAATTAACACCATGCTCTAGTTTCCAACATACTTAAATGATGAATAAGGTTAAATCCCAGACAATGTTCTGTACATTGCCATCAATTAACAATTTTTGAGGCAGTGCTTCATTAATAAACATTGATCAGCAGAGCCCTTGTGTGGAGAGTATTGGAGATTAGAATTTGTACCAGAGCTTCTTTAATACGTGTTCTGGAGAGTGTGGTGTGGGTGAGTGTGTGTATGAGCCTGTATGCATGCATGTGTGAAAAAAATCAATGCAATATCCTAGGAAACTCATCAGCACATCATCTCCTTAAAGGTTAATTAAGAATTTGAGGAAGAACAGAGGGGCTGAAGCAGAGGTGATGGACATCCGTGTCTCTCCAGATCATTAAGTACTAATTAGGTTTGGAAAGTCTATTGAGCATCCTTGGTCTCATCAAGCCATGTGATAGTCCCTGGATACCTCAGTGTGAAATGCCATCAGCACTATATCTCCTTATATGAACAGGATGCACTTCAGTCTCAGGTGTGCCTGCTGTCTCTCACTCTGTGTGTGTATGCCTCTTTCAGTATGTGTATGATTAAGCTATTCTGTATACTACATAATGCTGCATGGAGCATACAAACTGTTTCAAAATCATGTGTAATGCATCATTTTTGCTGGAAGGCTAACAAGGCCAAAACAAGGGCATTAAAAAAACAAACAAACAAACAACAAAACAAGCAACCAAAAACCAAAACAGTGAAATAACCACAAAAAAAAAAGGGCATGAAAAGTTCCTGTAAGGCATAATTTCAGAAAGAGCCATGGAAAAACTTAAAAAATCATATAAAGCTTCTTGCTGTGCTAGAAGCCCTAGGGAAGGGCTTCCAAACTTGCTTTGCTTTCCTTATGTTTCCTGAGATCAAGATGGAGGCAGGGCAAAACAAGATCTTCACATGGTTGAGTCAAAGAATTACAGAATCATTTAGGTTGGAGAATACCTTTAAGACCGAGTCCAAGTACTAACCCAGCACTGCCAAATAACAACTAAACCATGTCACTAAGCACCATATCTAAACATCTTTTAAATACCTCACTGGGAAGCCTGTTCCAATGCTTAACAATCAGAGCAACACCCCAACATGCAGCTTCAAAGAAACTATAACATGTATTATTTTAATTACCTCTTAAAAAATCTTAGCAGAAAGGGCTCCACAGCTAAACCTCAGAAGTGGTGACAATGTTTTAGAAATGGTTTCCATGGAAGGTGAGATGCTGCTCTTAATTTCCTGGATTTTGAGAGTATTTCAGTCTACAGATCTTACAGGGACATGCTTTTCTCAGGATATTGTCATTAAACTGAGTTGGAAATACAAATTCAGATGCTCAGCTATGGAAAAGGATCTAGCAAGCAACCCACTCTGTTCCCGAAAGAAACATTTCACAAGCCCAGGGACTTAGTGTTGACGTGAAGAGTAATTCAAATCAGATGCCAGTAAACAGATATGTTCTTCTGGCAACCATCCTTGATGGTGCTATTAGGAAAAAACACAGCTGGTTGTGTCATGAGGATTCACTGTACTAGGTAACTCAGTGTTGTTAATTCTAGCTTTTAGGCATTGTTTCTGGTGGAAAGTGAAGAATCGAAGGGCCTTGTAGCACTTTGGCATAGTCAGTTCAAAGAGAGATATGTGGGAATATGAAAGAGATACCTTCTTTATCATTAAAGAGCTAACCTACACCCAGTAACAGACCTTTTCCCACCCTCAGGGAATAATATACCTTAAGATGTTAGCACAAATTCAACAAAATTATATCGGAAAGGGTTCTCTTCTGAGATGGCATTTTCAAGGAACACCCAGTATAAGGAAGAATGTTGACGCTGGGAATAGCTGTCATTGTGTTTTTGAGCCCCACTGAACTTTGACTTTGATTGCACCTGATGGAATGGAAGTTAATGGTTCACTGGCTCAAATTGTTGCCCAGCCAATATTGTGCTATTAACATTTTGGTTATTAAGAGCAAGTCTGGTTGTATTAGCAACATCACAGGAGTGAAGGGGGGCAGTCTGGGAACCACTCAGATGTGAGCTCCTTACGATGCTTATGGAATTAAAATCCCATTGTCTCCCACAGTCACCAGTACTGTCACACAGTTTTCAGTAGGATATGACTGAATTGAAAAGCTACTGATAATGTTGCAGCCTACATGTCTGCTCCAGAATATCAAGGACCCCTTGATAAACCCACTGCAATGCCTGGAGCACTTCATCTGCAGGCAACTTGCTCTCTGCAATCTGGAGAGGATTGCCACTAATCCTGGTGCATTACTGTTCACTTGACAGAAGTCGCCTGAAACAACTTGCGTCTGTTCTTGTCCTGATTTGCTGTCTGTATTTATTAAGAGCTTTATGTTTAAAAAGGCACACAATGTAGCCTGCAGATAATGTCTTAAGCTTCCTGTCTATACCAACAGAAAAACAAACACCCCATCCCAAGAAAATCTCCAAACATTGTCACTCCCCACTTTGCTCAGCCATGTCATTTCTGCAGCTTCCTCATCAAGAAACCCCTGTAAGAACAGTGGTAGTAGGAAGAGGCATATCTGATTTTACTTTAAAAAAATATTTCTGAGTGTTTGTAACATAATATTAAATACTGAAATGTTAATAAACAAAATATTAACCTTTGAAATTAGCCTTATTTTTGTTACTCCTCTAGGTAATGTGTTAAACTGACAGCATCTGTGGTCTTCTATTGACCCATGAGACCTTCCTGCTCCTCTCCATTCTGAAATTAACCTTCAAAAAGTAAAGATGTAACAGCTTCTGTGAACATTCAGTCTTAAACATTATGCTTAGAAGTAAGAAACATCTACTGCTGAGAACTGAAAACGATGATAGCTACATGATGTGGGTGTTTATTTACCAAGAGAGCATTTTGATTCAATGGCACTGGCTTGTCAGGTTGACTATTTGTGTAGTAAAGACCATAAAATATCCAAATATCCCCACTGATTCCTGTTTTGATTCTGATTTCTGTTTGGACAAGGTTTTAGAAGTATAATAAATTCCCTGAAGGAAAAAAAAAAAAAAAAATCAACAAAGAAACTACTAGTAAATGTGTCTCCAACATGTATTTTCCAGTTTCCAGCAAGGGCCCTACAGTATTTCCAGCTGGGTTGATTACAGACATTTCTCCTACCTTTTGATATCTCCTAGTTTCAATATCATCACAGACTAAGAAACAGTTTGAGTAGCAGAAGACAGTTCTCAAACTGGCAAAAAGAATCTGCTTTTCTGTGCCTCCTACACAAAAACTGTGGTTCACACAACAACTGTAGTTCTTCTGCCAATTCAACTATCATACAGAAAAATAAGAAATATCTTTTTTTTTTTTCTCCCCTTTCAGAAAGGGAGATATTAGAGGTATTCACGTTTCTTTTACTGGCTCTTTAAGATTTTTTCATCAGGTTCTTAAACACCTATTTCTTCTACACTTGGATGGATAATATGCTTAAGAATTTATCATCATCTGAGTTTTTCTTGTTCCTTTTTTCCTCCCAACACATTGGTCTCATCAAAAATTTCATCACTTATGCCTGTGAAGGACATATGTGCATATGTGAGGATATGCATATGTATCAGTCTAGCATATTTTAAGTCGTTTTATATACATATGTACATATATATATGCACACATTTGTGGGGAGAACATGTATGTGTAAAGAGGGAATACTGTCATATCTGGTCTGGGTATTTCTGTACTTTAGGCAGTGTGCAGACTGAGATTGGGATGAGTTAATGAAGAAGGTTTATGTTGTGATTAATGGTCCTGGACAGTAAAAGGAGATAATGTAAACTGTAACTCTACTGATCTCAGTTACATACTGAAAGACATTGGAATACAGTGAAATATTTTTTTCTTCTATTCTTTAAAATAAAGGGCAGGTTTGCAAAGCAAGACCCTGTACATCAACCTGGTTCATGCAGCATCTTAACATTTGTCTGGAACAAGCAACATTAGGTATGGCAGACAGTAATGGCTTTCAAATGAGGGACAGATGGCTGTCCACCACTGACACTGCAGGGGCCCAAGACTTTTAATTCGGTTTCAATCAGTGGACCTTTTGTTCTCCATTCCCTTGCTACCACTGTCAAACTTTTCCAGAATCAGGAAAGGTAGTAAAAACATTTGGTATTCCATCTGGGAAATTAGTTCATCAGATAACACTGTGCTTCACAAACTAGATCTCTGAGAAGCAGATGTGTATGCTCTGTGTGTGTATGTGTGGGATAGGGGTGGAAGGCTGTGGAGGTAGGAGAGTGGACATGGAAGAGGACTAGCTCACAAACCTTAAGGTGAAGGGGAGGCAAATGACAGATGGATCCTGATGGGATATAACAGGGTGTCCATAAGAGTGAGACACAATATTTACCATAAACCTGTCTCCTATTTGAGTCATTTGAAAACCTCAGCTCAGAGATGAACACGAGTTCTCTGGCACCAGAGTCTCATCTATCAATGTCCTTGTAGACTCTGGTGAGATGAGATGAGATGAGATGCAGGAGAACAGACTAAAACTTCCTTTGTCCTTTCATTTCTTTATCCATTCCTGCAAAGACTGCAGTGGTTGAAAGCTTTAAGTGCTTAAAGTTACAGATAGGGATGTCCCTTCCAGAACATGGTAAAGTCCTTGGTAAGCCTAGCTCTGGCCATGAGAGCACAGTATTACTTTTGTGCATTGCTCACCTTTTGTAGTGATGGTCCTTCTGAGAACACAAAACCGTCTGCAGTTGAGTATTTTGGGAACCCTCTGTCAGAACAGCTACACTTCAGCCTGTCTGATGGGAGTTCAGGGACAGTCTTAGGCTAAGAAACATTTCCTCTCAATCTGGGTAGCAAATCTTGGTAGGCATTCTGTGACTCTCATGGAGTTACTCAGAACTAGAAAGGGTCAGAGAGACTCTGCCTTGCCTAGTTGGACACAGTATTTACAGAAAACAAATTCTGTGAGCTCCAAAGAGTGAAGTCAAGCACTTCTAGGGGTTTGTACTGTGATCTTCAACTCAATTTATATTTTTTGGTGTCCAGTAAGGGATGCTCTCCAGTGTGTGCTCTCTTTTTTGTATAAGTATGGTTCTCAGAACTGCATAATACAGTGTATTCCTGTGTCAGCTCTCAACAGCATCTTCTTTGGGAAATGATAACCGGGCTGAGAAGAGGGAGGAAGTTACTTTATTTGAGATACCATTGTCCAGACCAGGATTATAAGGGTCAAAATCTGCTATGCTACACCTTCATGATCTGCATGTGTTATAGATCTAAATCACTGTATGTATCCATGCTCCCTGAGGACAGGGAGAGGGCAGGAATCATAAGCTCATATCAGGAAGATTTATTATTTTTGATAAGAAATCCACAAAAAGTATTTTCCCAACTTTTAGACACAGCACTTTCTCCAGAAATCAGGAAATATCAAAAGAATTTCAACAGTATCTGGAAAGATATTTTCCATTAAAAACATACATTACAAATGCTCACTTTTCACTTTGACCAGCTTTTGGACATAACTTACATTGAATTTTAAGTCCTGGATATCAAGTATTTCACCTTTCATGGAATGATATGAACAAATAAGTGTTTTTCTTTGCACCCCTAAGAGTAACTGTATTTCCTCATCTTGGCTGCTGGGGATGCTAAGATGTCCTGCTTCTTCAGAGACAGGCAGTGCTGCAGGGGGTATATTCCCATCCATACAACTGAAGTGCAAACATTTTTAAAGCATTGTTCAGGGAAATTACATGTAGCATTTTGAAAAGGCATGTTCTTTATACTACAGATTAAATAAATCAACTTTACATCAGCAGTTTGTTCATTATCTCTGCAATTTTTATTTTATTTATTGGATGAAAGGAACTATGATTTGGTTAAATTTGAAAGTTCAGATACTTTTTAGTTTTCTGTATTAGAAACAAATCTCCCACACTGTATCAATTTTTGCCTGTCTTTGGCTGAGCTGAACAGTCTGATTCAAATTTTTGTAAATATACTTCAGCTGGTCTCTGAGAGGTACTCCGCACTGCAGAAGAATGACTCACATTGCTGCTTTCACTTTTACACTGGAGATACTTCTTCTGCCAGGATCTTGCCATTTACCTGGAGAACCAGTCAGTTCTCCTTTTGTATTCCCGATTGTCATCCTTCCTTTCCATTTCACCCTTTGTCTACCCTCTGGGAGCTGCAGAACATCTTTCTATTGTTCTGTGGAGATAGATCTTGGATAAATGATATTGCCTGATTCCTGGAGAAGGAAGGAAAACAAAACCCCAGCAGCACAAACCTGTTCTGATTCACACCCCAAACTCCAAATATGGTTTCTTTGTGCCAGCTGCACCATCATACTACCATGTTCTATCTTGCTACAGTCTTTTTTGGTGGAAAGCTGCCTAAGCAATCCTTGAGCACTGTTGGAACAGCCCAATTTTACAAGCGTAAAGTATTATGATTGCACTGATTTCCATCATAAATCATATTTTCCGTCCTCTGTCTCTCTTTCCTTTCACTGACTGAATTAAGCCTTGGAGTTTTCTTTAGCTGCTGCCAGAGCTGAGGCTTGAGATGATATTAGGGTAATGATGATAAATTTTACCCTCAAGCCAAACCATTTCCACATTACAGATAATGTTTTTTTCCAAATAAGTTCTGTTATTGGAATCCAGAACCCACCACATCTGCAGGCTCAGAGGCTGCCTGAACACAGTCACTTTGCTGTTTATAGATTTGAAAACTTGCTCTGAACAAATAGAAGAGAGGAAAGAACTAATGAGGGAATGGAGAGGGAGAAATGACCAGAAGGAGGAGAAAAGGAAGAGAAGGAAAGAGGAAAAAAATCAGGAACAACAAAGACAAGTAATAAGGGAAAGAAGAAAAGGAATAATGGTGGATAAAGTAAATAAGGAGAAAAATGAGATACTACATGGCAGTAAAAGTACTAACAAGTCCACTGATACATGTGTATGTCTCCGAAAGGAGCTAAGATGGCCCTGTAGACAAGCACAAGTACCACACATGCATGCAGATCCACAGCTATGTATTTCAGATTTTACTCCTGCCTTCTTAGAAGACTATTGCCTTGTTTAATCTCAGAAAGGCTTTGGACAGGCTAATGCAATATTCTTGCAAAATCTCAGCTGTCTTCATGATGAACTAGGACAAAACTAAGCTAAGCCTAACCCAACACTAGTATCTGCACTATTGATTCAGTCTCAGGCACTGCCTTACTGGTCAAAGGCTATTCTTATTTTTCTGAAGTTACTGCAAAGCAGGTCATCTTTCATGAGTGTGATTCAGTCAGTGTAATCAGGGCTGAAGGACAGTGTACAATGCTTAGCACAATATAGATCCTAGGCATGGTGACCTTCAGTATTGCAGCTGAGGGCAGCCAAATCTATTGCTTGTTCCTCAGCCTCTGTGAAAGGAGGCATTTCACCATGTCACTGTGGCATCTTACAGAGGTAACACTGTAATAAGCCTGTATTTCCCTGTGATGTTCCATCTTTGATTTGGAGCAAGCATCAACAAATCCTGTGGTCCCTGTATGACTTGTAAGCATCCAAGTGCTTTTCTGCTCTGCTCCTCACTGTCACCAGAACAAATCTGCCTGGGTCTTTTTTTGCCTGTTACTCTGCTGAATGAGTGAAGTCCCCCATGTGGGAGCACAGGCAGAGATGTCTGCTTCAGCAGCAGGTAGCTCTTGGAATTCAGGCTGGCTCAAAGGAACACAGGAGTCCTGAGAATCTTTGGTTTGGGAAATCACCTACACACAGAGACACTTCTGTAGGAAAAAACACACCTTGATGCCTACCCTATTTCCTCTCATGTCTTGTCCTGCCAGCTGAGATTTTCTGAAGAAGCTGCTCAGCATCTGCCACTATGTGCATACAAAGGGAAGAACAGTTTCAAATTCTTGGTTCATCTTGAGCTGTAAAATTGCATCTCATTAACTTACACTGTTACAGTGGGATTTATCTGGAAAAAAAGCAGGTACCTCACACATGCCTCTACCTGCGAGAGTCTCCCTTTAAAATCAATGGAGGCAAACACAGAGTCCTAGCTTGTTACTTATTTCATCTTATGGTGGATAACTAGGTAAGTCAGGTGAACCCCTCTACTTTAAAAGGAGTCTAGGGTGACTTGCTTAGATATACCATCCTACGTATGAGTTCAGCTAAGTTGTATGTAACTATACCTTACTTCTTACTAGCCCAGCTGCTTACAAAGAGACAACTCTCATGTGCTTTATTTGTGTAGCTTGCATAAGAAGCCTCAGTGTGAGTCAAGCTGGCAAATAAAACTGCTGCACAGTGAAACAGGTATACTGTACAGAAAAAGTGAAGAGGTGTCTATCATAGGAAAATTTAATCACAGTGCTGGAATACAAAATGAAAGTGGAGAAAAAGTGAATCCCATATGATTTGTTATAGAAATTCCTTTCTCTAGAAGGAGGCATGATCTCACAGATGAAGGCTGAGATAGTACAACAAGCCCTGGGGCTAAATTCCCCTGAAAAAAAACAGAGGTTCTAAATTCCAGACAGGTGTGGAGCCATAGCTCCTTGTAGACTTTGCATCTTAGTCCTGGACAAGTTGATGGGTCTTCAGACTTAAGAGAATCACAGAATAAAAGAATCACAGATGGGTAGGGGTTCGAAGTGACCTCCGGTTATCAACCAATCCAAGCCCTAAAGCTGGTTCATCTAGATCAGGTTGTGTAAGAATGTACCCAGGAAGGTTTTGAAAACGTTCAGAGAATGAAACTTCACAACCTCTCTGGGCAGCTTGGTCCAGTGCTCTATCACTCTCAGAATGAAGAATTTTGTCCTTATGTTTAGGTAGAAGTTCCTGTACTCTAGTTTGTGCCCATTGACCCTTGACCTATAAATGCCCACCACTGAAGAGAGACTAACCCCGTACTCTTGATACTCACCCTTTAGATAGTTACAAGCATTGATTAGATTCCCTCTTAGTCTTCTCTTCTCCAGACTAAACAGCCCCAGGTCTCTCATAAGAGAGATGCTTCTGTCCCCTAGTCCTTTTTGTAGCCCTTCACTGATCTCTCTCCAGTAGTTCTCTGTCTCTCTTGGACTGGGGAGGCCAGACCTATACACAGTACTCCAGATATGGCCTTACTAGGGCAGAGTAGAGGTAGAGAAGAACCTCTCTCTACCTGCTGTCCACATTCTTCTTTACACACCCCAAGATACCATTGGCCTCCTTTGTCCATAAGAGCACACTGCTGCCCCATGGTGAACTTGTTCACCAAGACTCCTAGATCCTTCTTCAAGGAGCTGCTTTCCAACAGGTCAGTTCCTTACCTGTACTCATGCATGAGGTTACACCTCCACAGCTACCAAACTCTACATTTACCCTTGGTGAACTTCATTAGGTTTCTCTTCATTCAATTCTCCAGCCTGTTCAGGTCTCACTGAATGACAGCACAACCTTCTAGTGTATCATGAATAGATTCCCAAATTTACTCCAACAGCTCTTTGCTCTGATCCCACACAAGCATTTCAAAACCATTCTAATTAGCTAACGGGAAATGTTAGACTCACAAGATTTTTGTCTAGTCAGTCTGGGACTCAATAGACACTTAGGTAGTCTGTACTTTCAGTAGAACATAAGCAAAGCAGATGATGTTGGCTCTGAGATAAAGCCTTTTTCTGGTGTGTCTGATGCCACAGCTCCAACAGTAGACTAAATAGGTCTGAGCACAGGTTTAGGCACCGCATTGAGAGCACTCAACCAGTTTTATTGCTAGCATGATCCTTGGCATGTTTTCAACTGATGCCAACCAGTATCGTCTCACACAATGCTTCAATATGGGGAATTGCTCAGACTGGGAATGATTCCAGGTGAAGTCTGGATGTGGCTGCTCCATTGTGGGAGAAAGGGAGTTTAGAGAGTTTGGATTTGTTTTGCACTGCTTGCCCTTGAGTCCATAGCTCTAGACTGTTTGATTTAGCTCTATAGATGTTGCTTTACTAATCCTGCACAGTTAAACCACCTACCTCCTGCAAATTTCTTTCTTCATGACCCAGGTTCCAGAAAAGCAGAGGAATGTCTGATATCTTGATTCATGTGTCTTCCTCTGGAGCTCAGAGTTATTACTCTTCTCAGTCTTAAGCCAGAAGCCCTCAGTGAAACAAGCCTGGGCAATGCTGAAATACAACCTGATGCAGATGGTAGGGGCCAGCACTGATTCTGGCCAACGTATTTACAGCAGGGAGAAGGGAAAAAAAATGGACCTGTGGATAGGTAGGCAGGCGGCAGGCAGTTTATTTCATTGGCAGTGTTAGAGTGCCTACTTCATGGGATACTAAATGCAGTAAGTGGGGAGGAGAACAAATTTAAGAGGAAAGAAGGAGAGGGTGAGGTAGTCAGTGCCGTTCAGGTATGAAGGGAACATTCTGGACTTCCAAAGCAGTATCAGAAAAGGAAAACACTCTTAGAATACTGCTTTTACAGGGTCTATTTTTTTAATATTCATACCAACCCCTAATGAGGTGCTCTTTCTGAGGACGTGATTCATCTGGGAAAGCCAGCAGCCCTACCATGTCCCTGCTGCAAGTCCAGATTGCTACAGAAAACATGTCCTGGGTTAAGCACGCCAGATGATATGTGCTTAAAATTGAACAACATTTCATTTGCTCACCTGGATGAATCAAACTGGGATCCGTTTGACCTAATCAGACTGTTTGTCAATCCTACCAGCACTATACAATAAAACCCTACCTATATTCTTAGTACTAAGTTCAAAGCTCTCAGAGAATGCAGCAGGATGCCAACACATAGGGCAGGGCTAAGTTATGCAGTTTCCTTTATACCTGTCTATCCTACAGTTTAAAAACTCAGCAAAGGCTTGACACATTTCCTTTCACCTGTAGAGCACTTTCTTTTTCATCATGCTCATTGCAGGAAAGGAGAAACCTCAACTGGTGGAACGTAAGTGTAGTAACGCACAACTGACAAAGCAGAATTTCTTTCCATGAACGGATTTATTGAAGGGGAGATCAGTAAGGTGAACAATGCAGCTAGGGAACTGTATGCTAGCTGATGTCATCACTGCAAGATGAGGCAACCATAAAGGTAAGTACCACTCAGGCTTCAAGGCATAAAACTATGTACCTGCAGATATGAGAAACTACAACCCTAAGGCAGTTAAGAGCCTGGAAAAAAAGTGTCCAGAATCTTCAGATCCCAAGAAGGGTTTCTGCATAATTCTTACTGACCAGAAATAAAGGAACTATATTTTGTCATAGCCTGGCAAGTTTGCAGTAGCAAAGACAAAAGTCTGAGTATCATCCCTAGGACCTCACACACCAAGTACCTAAGAGGACAAAGTCACTCTTCAATTTACTAACAACCAGTATTGCTGCAGGTAGGCTCACCACAGGGACAAGTATTAGATAAAGCACAGAGAACAATCCTATCTTCCACCTTGTAAAAGAGCATTTACAACTTAGTACCACAGAACATTTATAGTTACTGTGGCCATAGCAGATGGCTTCAGTCTGCTGGGCTGAGATGTTAGGCCAGGTTTTAAATTAAGAGAAATACTAAAATTGTTGTGGAGTATTTAATTAATGACATTTTAATTTAATTTTATTTGTTTGTGGTTTTTTTTTTTTAATAATTTATTTTATTTCATTTTATTTTATTTTACTTTATTTTATTCTGTTTGAACACTGTTTTGGTTTATCTTGTATTTAATTTGAAGGATTGATCAGTTACCCAATAAATCCATAGTGAGATCAACATGAGAAATACACTTAAGAAAACCCCAGTCCACGAACAATAACCACAGAAACCTTTTCTCTGCTGCTGCTGATAACAAGGCCTACTATTTCTCAACCTGTGTTTGGTTTTAGCACTCTATAATCTCTCAGCTATGAACAAGACACCAAGATGGTTCTAACTGGAGAAACCCTATAAATGATTTTGTCATAGAATCATAGAACTGCTTGGGTTGGAAGGGACCTCCAAAGGTCATCGAGTCCAAGCCCCTCTGCAGTAAGCAGGGACATCCTCAACTAGATCAGGCTGTCCAGAGCCCTGTCAAGCCTCACTTTGAATATCTCCAGGAATTGGGGCCCCAATCACCTCCCTGGGCAACCTGTTCCAGCGTTCCAATACCCTCACAGTAAAGAACCTGTTCCTAATATCCAATTTAAACCAATTCCTACTGGAAAGGTGCCATCTGTTAGGTAGGCAGGCTTTTTGGCTGGTTCATAGGTAATGTACAGGCAGTTTTCTAGGGAAAGCCAGGTTTGTACCCAGGAAGAAAACAGAACTTAAAAAAAAAAAAGTGTGTCCTGATGCGTCCCTATGAGATTCATCATACTTTTTCCCCCATTTAGACACAGTGGATATTCCTCTCCTCATGGTGTTTTTTACAGCAAAGCACCTAACCTAGGAAACATAGAATTGCATGAGATTATATAAATACGTAGCACACACCACATCTATCCTTTGTCATTGCCTTTCCAAAGAACTAGTCAACATTTCTTTCTTGGCTTGTCCCAAAGCTGACTGGGGCTGACAGCAGCAAGGAGCTCCTTTGCTGCTCGACAGGAGTGTCTCTATTTAAAGTAGTGGGTATTGAATGACTGGTTAAATTTAAGCTAGAAATTGAGATGGAGATGTAGAAAAGCCTTCCAAAACCTTACAAAGAATGGGAGTGATCTGAACAAAAGCAGATGCCTATAATGGAGCCAGGCCCTTTCTACTTAATAGAGAGAATCAAGCATTGCTTATGAATCATATCACCCTAATGAGGCATCCAAAATAGACCAGATGAATCACAGTCCAGAAACACCTATTTTTCTCCCTTTAGTGTAAAAACTATCTGAGATGGAGACGTTTACACACTGTACAGTCAAACAAGGTGCAAAAGGACACATGTATTAAGGCTATTTGGCACAAACGGGTATATCTGAATGAGATGACCCAGAAGTCCACTGCAGGTAAAATGGGACTATTCCTGCAGCAATCAATTTACTAAATATTACTTTGATGGAAGGTACTCAGGACTGCTACCATAAAAATCCAGATAGTTTGCTTTGAAGCTAATGTAGAACTTCTTAGTTTGTGCTGGGATAGTGAAGAAATATGTCTTCCCTATTAATTTGAATTTATGGCCTAAAGACTACAGAATTTCTCTTCTCTCTTTAATTAATCTATTTTCATCCAACATTCCTGTAATTAACTGAGATGAATCAAGGGGTTGGTTTAAATAAGGAAGAAGCACTTACATTTCCTTCCACTTATTATTAAAGAAGAAGAATTTATTCAGGAGTGAGAGTTTTCTTGATACTCTTTTCCTCAAATTCATCTCAAATGACACTTTTTAAAAAGACTCCCTTCCTCTTGAATAAAGATGTCTTTCCACATGATTATTTCTGTTACCTCAAATCTCATAAAAAAGCCCATGCCTTATGTAAGGTTTCACTTGAAGAAACTAATGGCAATAGTGGTAGGTGAGGGACAGGAGATAAGGAGAAGCCATTGTGTTCTGTCTAACTATTTAACAAAAGCACAGCAACTTTTGACAAAATCTGGTGGATAGAGTATGCAGACAGTGGTAGATCCCAGCAGTCCATCACAATACACATCAAGTTAGCTGAGCCATGGGCCCAAAGGTATTCTCCAACACAGGATGAAGGCTTGCCTTCCTGTTTCTTATAGGAGCTAACACAATTGTATCACACTCAACACTGGGTTTTTTTTTTAGATTAGGGAAGTATCTCAGAGCTGGTAAGTGCATTCCCTTCTTGGTATCCTTGTGTTGAATTTAGCAATGACTGACTTCAGTTCTTGCTTTTAGTTTGGAAGTGAGGGGTGAATTTTTGAAACAGCATGAGAAATGTAATTCTGGGATACCTTTAACCTGACTGACAAAACAGATCACAATCATATGTAGAGGACCCTTGGCACAAGCCTCCCTAGGAGAAAAGGTTTGAACCTGTAGATGAGTGCTTTTGCTCAGAGTGGGGCCTCACCATTAAGGTAAACAGATCCTGAAGCCACTGAGTGATACGGCTTCTTGCCATGTTTGTTTCCTTACACTTATTTTTATCCTTTCCTTTCTGCATATCTAGTCTTAACAACAAAACCTGTGAGTGCAGTTTGGCTTGTCCAGTGTTTCAGATCTCCTTCAGGCTATCCCACAACTCTTTCATCTTTTGCAGCAGTAGCTGGCACACTCTGAGTTTGGTTCCTCTGTGACTGCTGCCTGTTTTGAAATCCCTGCAGTAACACCTGCCAGTAGAAGACACAATCAAATACCGTCACTTCCATTTCTTGTTTGGAAAAGGGATCTCTCTACAGTTCAATTTCCATAAACATCTGGATTATCTGTTCTTGATCTTTTGGTAAATAATAGAAGTACTTTTTTTTTTTTTTTTTACCTTGTTGTGGTATAACAAGTGATGTGAAAACTCTTTTGGAGAAGTTAGCCAGATGCAGGTGGTTTCAGAGCATTGTTTGAGTCCCCAAACAATTTACCAATTGCATGGAGAGAAAATCACCACTCACAACCATTCTCTTGCCCCTAACAAACGGCAAGATGCCCATAAATTGCTTCTTTTCCCTTCCCCTCTGCCTCTCCATCTTGCTCTGTACAGGCTAACCACCTCATGTGGGGATGAATATAACAACCAACTTCACGAGTCAAAACGCCACAAGATGGCATTATAGAGCAATTAAACGGAAAATCTGTGCTAAAATCTGTTTTTTCCCTTGCCAGTGGAAGAGGAATTATGAGAAGAACGGTGCTCACTGTAAGAGGGGACAGGTGTTTTGGAGCATCTTCCAACACAGCCACTATCCCTTCTGTTGACGGTCTCACCTGGTTAACTCTTATTAACATTTCCAAGATTTCAGATGAAAGCCCTTCAGGAAACAGGGGAGAACACATGCCTGTTCATCTAGGATGGGGGGGTGGGGGGGTGGGGTAGGGCATTTCACTGGTTTGTTGTCCCTTGAGGTTGTGGATGTGATATAAACTGCCTGCTTACCACACCATGTGCTGCAGCTAGAAATATGGACATCCATGCTGTGTATTGATTAGTATGTGGCCCAGTGGACCAAAGGTAAGCAAGAGTCTGTACACATGTGCTTGGTATGTGAGTAATATGCATACACATAGGCTGTGTTAACATCTTGAAGTTACTCAGCTGAAGTACCTGTGTGCAAAGTACACGGTATGTCTCTGTTGTTGCCATTTCTCCGTGAAATAGCAAATTATGTCAGTGGAAAGATGTCTTGGGAAACAGTTGTAGGTGTGGTGTAGCAAGCTGTGTAGCTATCAAAGCACACTGAAAGGGTGGGGGTATATCTTTTGCCTTGCGGGCTATGTGGCACAAAGCAGGAGTGTGTCTGTGTTGTGGTGGCATGTGAATTATTCAAGCAAATGGTGCCTGTGTGGCCACCCTAGACTCAGCCGTGCTGGCTTGGCTCTGCAGTGCAGTAGACAGCATGCATGCATCAGCACTCCCATGTTTCTGTGGAGTGTGTGATTTACACATGCATGACTGTAGTGGGGGAAACATACAGCTGGCTTTGGACAGTCACAGCTCATTGCAGCAGTGAGAGTAAAGATGGAGAACTGGTAACATTCAGCCTGATACTGTAGCACTTGTCAGCACTGACAAGGAAAAATAAGGGTGAAAAAAATACACGCAGTTGCTGACTTTCCCTGCAGCTTTGGCAGAGAATGCAGCACTCACAGAAATGACTGAACTGCTCACCAGTACTTGACACAAACTAGCTTATTTTTGTAAATAATATAAAGTTCCTTTTATTTCACACTGTGCATTGGTGCAGGCCAGGCCAAGGAATGCATTGGGGCTGATTCCTCAGAGCATCCTGCCATGAGACAGAACTGAGGCTGAACACGCTTCAGAAATCAGCAATTCAAACTGAAAGCTGGGATCATCAGATCTCTCCAGCATCTTCTTTCTGTTTCTTATGGTCAGTGAAGGCAGGTACTTTTCTTGTTGGCTTCTAGTGAACAAAGAGGTGGAAAGGTACAAATGTTGCTAGTTTATATGCAGCACTGTTTGATAGTGTGTGTGAAGAAATTATTTCCCTTTTTAATAGAAGTTATCTTAGTACTGTTATTTTTATCAATCCTACTATTATGTTTATAATGGTCATTTTAATTAAATTATTTCTTAGCAAATTCACTAAGGTGGGTTTTTGTTTGTTTGCTAGTTTGTTTTTTAAGCTGTGAAAATGCTAATAAGCTGCCACATTAGGGCTCCAAGGAATTTAGGCAAGATTTCCTTTTGGACTACTTTCTTGGTGCTTTGTCCAGCTTCATGCTAATATCAGTCAACATTGTTTAATCTTTGCATTTGTACTTAATTCAGGGATTATTTTAGCACTTCATTTCCTTAAACATAATGCTCCCAAAAGCTTAAAGGAAAAAAGAAAAAGAAAAAAAAAAAGTGTTAGAGTGAGGCTCTCTTTGTACTGAGGTGCTGTTCTTCATGATAGTCTGTGCCAGTGTTGTTGCTTTGCTTTCCTTCTCATGTCCTGAAATTGCTTCCAAGTGGGGCTCAGCCTGTGTAACAGCTCCCTGCTTCCACAAGACAAGGACATACCCTGTACCCACCAACCTTCCTGTGACCATGTCCTGCCACCCTCAACTAAAACCATTTTGGTGCTCGTATGACACAGAGATGATTCAACTTTTTACTCCTATTCAAAGTTATTACCTTTTGTTTCTTTTTTTATTTGGTTTTGGTTTGGTCTTGTTTTTCTGGTTATTCTGTTAATTTGTGTAAATTCAGTGGGTTTATTTTGCCCAGAGTAGAAGCAAGAAGAACTGGAGTGCACTGTATAGTCCTTGGCCCATCCTAACCAAACGCAGGAGGAACTCCAGACCCTGTGCTACTAATGCTATCACTTCGGTGTTGTTACTGCTGCTGCAAAATATAGATAGGAAGTAGAGAAACAGAGCAAGAGGGTGATGTCTGGGGAGCTGAGATCCCAGTAAAATGATTCCTTGGCATAACTAAAAGAGGAAAGCATCTCTAACACTAAGAGCCCAATAGTGCGGTTATTCATGTGATACAAAGAGACAGCACTGCACAATGCCTTGGAGAAGAAATCCCCTCCCAGGAATATTCTGAGGTCCTGATTTAGCACAGACTTAAAAATACATTTGAGTCTCACTATCTTGAGTGATGTTTACTTCTTTGTGTACACCATGGCTTTCAAAAACTGCACCAGGGCACATAACAGCTTACACCCAAAGAGAAAGGAGACATAGGCACAGTACAATTACTGAGGCTGCGCATTCAAGCTGCCTGAAAGCTTTCTCTCTTGTGGTTTTCCCTTTGCTATCTATGCACATTTGGGGAGACCTTTCTGGTAGTGTATCATCTGCTTCAGGCTGAAACAGCTTAGCCATTACAATGATGAGGTGATCATCCTTGTACGGGAGATTTCTGTTGAGTCCCTTTCTTGGCTTGAAGGAACTCAAACTCTACGCTTGGGAAAAGCTTCTTTCTATCTGGCTATAGACTACACTGTAAGAGGGGAGATATTTACATTCTATGCCTCCTAACACTGTGAAATCATTGAGGAAAGACATAAAGAATATATGGAGTGGGAGAAGGGGGAGCAACAGGGGTATATCTCCACAGCTCAGAGATTAGAGAGCACACCTTTGAGTAGGAAAGATAATGCATTTTGCCTTTTATCCAATACCGATTTAATATAAAATACATTCTGAGATTATTTTTTTTTTCTTAAACAGAGTGGCAGAAAGGTTGGGTTATTCTTCAAGAACACAGTGTATATATATATTGCTACAAAATCAGAAAGAAATGTTTTATGCAATTACTGCAGACAGGTAGAAACATAAAAGAAAAAGGCAGAGAGCTAGTTAGCTGTTAGGAAAGTTAAGTATTATGAGAAATTACTGTGTAAAGTAGAAGTTGTATAGAACAATAGATTAGGAAGAAAGAACCTTTACCCTGTCATTGGGAAGGAAAACTAGTGCAAGTTCAGGATGCAGCAAAGTCTCCAAAGGATGGTTCAGTGGGTTAATAATGTCACAGTGACATAATCAAATTAGTAATGCTATCTTAGCAATGTGGAGTAGCCTACCAAGGCCTTTACCTGGGTATAGTGTTCTAAACAATACCACTTGAGAGGCAGAGGAATCCAGATGTCCTACAACCTGCACCAGGCACAGACACACACCATCCTCTCCTATATAAAAACCCTCACTGCAGGAAGTGGGGACTTGATAGAGCAGAAACCACAGCCTGTCTCTCTCCTCCCTGCATCCAAGCCCCGTGCCCTGGATGCCAGCTCCCAGCAGTCTCACTGGGGCACAGGTTAGTTAGGGGTATGATGCCTGTCCTTAGAGAACTCTGCAAAACAATGCTGACTGTAGGGATATGCATCAGCCCCCAGGCATAGATAAAACCAAGGTAAAAGGAATGAGGGTCCCTGAAGTCTTTCCTAGAAGAAGAATTACATGTTTGATTATACATTTCTTCCCCTCTAATTCAAACAAAGCAACACAACCTTGTTAGGGCTGCCTTAGTTCCTCCGCCATGTTCTGAGATTCTCTGGCTATCTACTACTGTAGGGCTTCCAGCCTGAAAACAAGGTAGCCTGATAAGAAAAGACGTGAGCTAAGATCAGTCTAGATAGTGGAATAAGACAGGAATAGCAGGATAAGTACTTAAGTGTTAGACTTGGGGCACTCAAAAGATGAAGCAGAAAAAGATGCATAGAGATGAATGGGAGGTATACATACATAGGGATGAACTCATTGAACAAGATTGCATTATGTCCAGGCTAGGAACTTCTTTAGGGAAGGGAGGAGGGAAGGGAGATCTTAAAAGAACAGTGGTATGTGAGAGGGGCATAAGACACATTTGGGCTGCTGCTTTGTAAGAAAAAATATCTAACATCTATCAGAATGAGATTAAAATACGTTTATTTACACAGTTGTGTTTCATAAAGGTATTTCTTTTAAACACATATATGTAATGTATGTATGTATGTATATGCATGTAGTAACAAGAAATTCAATAGATATGAGAGTCTTTTATCTAAATTCTTACAACCTAGAAAAGGCCATTGAAATCTGTGTAAGAATAGGTCTGTCCCCATCTCCCTCCATCTGCTCTTCTCTTCCAGGACAGGAGGAAAATAAAAGAAATGCAATTCTCCCTGTTCCACCTCAGTGAGGAAGAAGCAGCACAAAGAGTTCCCTTGTCCATCAGCAGGACTCAAAGACGGGCATGGGTCTCTCAGGGAAGGAAACAGAAAATAAAATCAAATGAGGCTTAATCCAAAAAGCAAATGTTTGCAGGGACAAAGCTACCGCAGGGATTGTCATTTCACAAATTGTATTAATCTGGGCAAATAGTGCTTCAGAAACAGTAACCATGGTATTTATGCTCAGTTCCCCCTCCTGACCTTATCTTCCCTCCCTTGCTCCCCTCAATATGGGCCAAACCCTTATCTCTTTGCACCAAAGGTCTCCTCCTCAACACTGCAATCATGAAAACCTGGAATCTGCCCATTAATTTGATAAGGAAAAAAGATGACTAAAATGTGACATTTTTCCTTTTGTTTAAGAAGTAATGGGAGAGATTAGGGGTGCAAGATGACAAAGAAACTGAGTACCCAGATCCCCAAGGAGCACTTCAGTACCTTTCTAGGGGTCATGTGTTTGTAAATAGGATTGCAATAACAAGTCCTGCATTTTAGGTCCAAATAAATGTTCAAGGCTAAGCAGCAAAGGGAAGGTTTGAAAATTAAATCATATATAAGTGAAACAGGGTAAGCAGTGAAACAGGAAAGAGAAGGAAATAATTATAACCAGGCCTGCAACACTTCCTACACACCCTTTTTGGTTCAGCCAACACATTGGCCACCTGTTTGCTTTGTGAGATGCTTTGCTATAGCTGTAGTCCTTCATTTCAGACAGGGGATGAGAGGATAGTTGGTTTTTTTTCTGGAAGTTGATGCAATCTTTCTCCATTTGTCTACTTTAATATTTCTCCTAATCAGTTGGTATCTAGACACCCACAAATTCAAGATTTTCACAAAGGGCTTTTGTCATGAGGAAAAGGAAAGAATAGCGGAATTACAGTTCTATGCATGGAACCAGCACAGAAATAATGAAAACAAACAAACAAGCAAAAACCTAATAAATACTGACTCAGAATGATGCTGGGGGAAGAGGTTTGTCTTGTCAGAGAATCTACCAGTCCTGCTCATGGAGGTGGGTTTTTTTCATTTTTGTTTGTTTGTTTGGGGTTTGGCTTTGGTTGTTGCTTTTTCTTGGTTTCATTTCAAAGACACTAAAACATTGTGTATTTGAACATTTCAGTTCAGTCACTAAAGCTACTGAGTTCATGTTCTGACTAAGAGGCAGCAAACAAAGAGTCAGAGAGTGTGTGGGGGAAGAGGGTAAAAGAGTAAAATCTAGCATGGTGAAAATGAATCAGAGTGAAAAATGTATTGAAACTGGAAAACAAAAGTGTTAGAACCGTGGTAAGGGCAAAAAGTTCTAGAAGGAAATAAGCTATCTAGTGTATCTACCTAACAGTTCCTCCTAATCTTGTCTATCATGCTAATGACAAGATTTAGGTGTTTGTAGGTTATGCAAATGAAATGGTGTGTGTGAGCACGTGTGTGGCTTCTGACAATTCACACATCCAACCCTCTGTTTCCCCCCTTTAGCTGGAGGAATGACAGAGGAAAGATTTTTTTATTTTATTTTTTTTTTTCCCAATTGAATCACTATGAGAATGAGCTGAATTACAGGAAAGGTGAGGTTAGGCAGCTCATGTAGCTTTTGAGAAATCAAATAATAATTAAAAAAAATAAATAAATCCAAAGGATTCCCCAAACCCCAGAACTTCAGGAAATGTGCTAGTTCCTGTGTATTACAATGTTTCCTTCCGAACATATTAATGTCTGATAAACAGCAGTAAGCAATGCCATGCTCTGGTTTTTGTTCTAAGGCTTTCATTCAACCTGAGGTTCTGTATAGACTTCTGCACCCTTATACAGTTGCACTGAGTTTTGTGCCCACATTTATCTCTTTCCCCCCCCAAAATCACTAGGCTTGGCTAAAACGTGCTTTGGAGTGTAAACAGAGTTTCAGCATGGGAAGGTGAGCAGAGGGCAGTTGATAGTTCAGTAACTTGGTGAGGTATGCAACAGCTCAAGTGACAACTACTCATTAGCAACTAATCTAATCACTCCTGCTAAACCAATTAGCCTGAGTAACAGAAGTCCTTGCTTTTCAAGGGTGGTCATTTTGGCCTCTCAAGTATCCCAGGAAGTTAAGTGAATACTAAGGGCAAACCGTCTGGGGGAGGCGGTGGGGGTGGGGATGTTGGTTGGGGAGGGACATGGAAGGAGGGGAGGGAGGAGTGCGAGGAGGGGAGGGGCATTACCTTCAAACTGGCCTTGGATTCACGTGGTAAAACAGCAACATGCCAAAAGCCAAGGCACGTTTTACAATGCTTTTGCAGTATCACACACTTCTCACAAGCTCACTTGGAAGGCGGGCTGGGTTGGAGGAGTAGGAAAAGGAAAGGGCTAGCCTATTGTTATCCTATCCCTATGGCCCCTACTCCCGCAAATTGCACTCCAGCTCTGAATCTTTCAGCAGCCACATCAATATAATTTCATTGTGCCTTCACTGTCTCCTATCCCTAAATAAGGGCCAGTTTGGCTCAGAGAACTGTCCAGTGCTGTTACAACTGATATAAACCACCAAAGTGTCATTTTTCAGATTGTAAGAACAAGAAAAACCATGCTAAATCCTCTGCAGCTGGGTTTAAATGAAGGTTATAACTTCTCACACATGCTCCACTCCCAGTCTACAGGAAGAGGCTGATTAATCCTTCATGTTTTAGACTGGAATATTGCATTACTGGAAGCAAAGAAGCCCCTTAATCTTATTGTTGGTTATGCCAGAAGTCTGTTTTCCCTCCAGTGTATCACATTAAGAGCCATCCCTGGGCTCCAACAACATCCCAGGCTATTTTTCAGGTTGCAACACTGCACACAGGCCTTTTAATTTTGGTTTTGTTTTAGTGGCTGATTGGCTAGGCTGTGGTTAACCTTGAGATAACCACCAGCTTCAAGGAAGTTTCTGAGGAGAGAGGAAGATAGGAATTTATCACCTCCCATCTCCAAAAGAAATCATGATTTGCAAAGAAAAGCTTTTCTCCTATTCTCCTTTTGCTGCTTACTCCAAAAGTAGGGGGGTGGAAGAACAAATACCATACACAGGATGGGAAGGAGTAAGTGGCTGGAATGTGTCCAGAGAAGGGCAGCAAAGCTGGTGAGGGGTTTGAAGCACACACCTTATGGGGAGAGGCTGAGGGAACTGGGGTTGCTTAGCCTGGAGAAGAGGAGGCTCAGGTGAGACCTTATTGCCATCTACAACTACCTGAAGGGAGGTTGCAGCCAGGTGGGGGCTGGTCTCTTCTCCCAGGCAACCAGCACCAGAGCAAGAGAACACAGCCTCAAGCTGTGCCAGGGGAGGTTTAGGCTGGATGTTAGGAAGCAGTTCTTCACAGAGTGATTTGCCATTGGAATGTGCTGCCCAGGGAGGTGGCGGAGTCACCATCACTGGAGATGTTTAGGAAGAGACTGGATGGGGCACTTCGTGCCATGGTTTAGTTGATTAGATAGTGTTGGATGATAGGTTGGACTCGATGATCTCAAAGGTCTCTTCCAACCTGGTTAATTCAATTCTATTCTATTCTATGCTATGCTATGCTATGCTATGCTATGCTATTCCTCTACCCTTTTCTTCCACTCTGACCTATGGAAAGTTAAGAATTTCAAATGAAGAACTGTTGTTTGCACTTTCAGCCTGCATTTGAGGGCAGAGTTCAAGCCCAACTGGGTGTGTGCTAGCTGACAAAGCATCTTTGCAATCTTACTCCCATGCAGTCTAGCAAGGCTAGTCATTAATGAGAGGAAAACAGACTCTCTGAGACCATACTCTCTTGGGAGATCTGGAGCTTTGGGAGTTCTTAACTCCTCCCTAGAGCCATTATGGGAGTGGATACAGAAAGAATAAACACTGTCTTGTTGACACAGTCCTTCCCTAGGAAGCCCAGGGGAGTTCATGAGAAATGCAGAATGCCTTCTGGGATGACACAATATGCACCTGATCTCAGTTCCTTGTCCCCAAACACCAATGGAGTGGTACTTCCCCATGACAATGAATAAAAATATTTCTTTCTGATACCACTGGAAAGTTCTTGTTCTATATTTAGCCCATAGCTGAGGTCAAATTTGCACCTATGATTTTAGAAGCAGGAAAAAACCTGTGATTTAAAATATTCTGACTTTCTTCAACATTTTCAGAAATATGAAGGCCAAATAAAATAACCATAAGCATGAGAATTCCTGGTGGCAGCTTCAACCATGACAAACATGTAGTCAAATCCTTGACAATAAACAATGTCCCACAAAGCATGAAACTAAGCCGAAATGTCTTTGGGGATGGCTGACTATAGCATTTAATCCCAGGGAGGAGGAAGTGACTGAAGGAAAAGAGCTCCTGTTTGCACAGTATCACACAGTATCACAGTATCACTAAGGTTGGAAGAGACCTCAAACATCACCGAGTCCAACCTGTCACCACAGACCTCATGACTAGACCATGGCAGAGGCAGAGGGATGGAGAGCTGGTAAGGGCTCTCAACTTGCTGCCCTGAGGCAAGCCGCAAATGATACACCAGGACACTGTGTGGAAACTGAGGGGAACTGGCACAAGAGGATGACAGGGCCAGCCCAGCTGAAGTGCTTCTATATGAATGTGCGCAGCTTGGGCGGCAAACAGGATGAATTAAGGGCCACTGTGCTGCTGGGATGCCATGACATAGTGGCTATTACTGAAACTTGGTGGGATGATTCCCATGACTGGGATGTAGGGATAGACAAGTATAAGCTCTTTAGGAAGGATAGGCAGGGAAGGAGAGGAGGAGGTGTTGCCCTCTATGTCAATAACTGTGTGGAATCAGTGGAGCTCCACCTGGGGAGGGATGATGAGCTGGTTGAGAGTGTATGGGTTAAAATTAAAGGCAAGACAGGGAAAGGAGATATTACTGTGGGGGTCTCCTACAGGCCACCTGACCAGCAGAGCCAAGCAGATGAGGCCCTCCACAGGCAAATAGAAGTGGCTTCCAGGTCACAAGCCCTGGTCCTCATGGGTGATTTCAATCACCCTGACATCTGCTGGAGGGACAACACAGCAAGGCACCAGCAATCCAGGATGTTCCTGGACTGCACAGAAGACAACTTCCTCCACCAAATGGTAGAGGAACCAACAAGAAAAGGTGCTATGCTGGACCTTGTTCTCACCAACAGGGAAGGGCTAGTAACCAATGTGAGGATCAGAGACAGCCATGGCTGCAGTGACCATGAAGCAGTTGAATTTAATATCCTCAGGGCAATCAGGAGGACATATTCTAAGCTTACGACCTTAGACTTTAGGCGTGAAGACTTTGATCACTTCAGAGATCTGCCAGCCAAAGTGTTGTGGGACGAAGCCCTAGAGGAAAGAGGGACCCAGGACAGCTGGTCAGTATTCAAGGACCACCTCCTCTGTGTCCAGGAGCAATGTATACCAACAAAGAGAAAAGCAGGAAAGAATGCTAGGAGGGCTGCCTGGATGAGCAAGGAGCTACTGGACACACTATTACTTAAAAAGAAACTCTACAGGGAGTGGAGGGAAGGACAGCTAGAACAGGGGGTATATAAGGAAGCTGCCCGAGCAGCAAGAGACCTGGTTAGGAAAGCCAAAGCAGAGTTTGAATTGAATCTCGCCAGGGAGGCTAAAGGGAACACTAAGAACTTCTACAGGTAGATTAATGGGAAGAAGAAGACTGGGGAAGGTGTGGGCCCCCTCAGAAAGGAAACTGCTGAAATGCTCACAAGTGATGAGGAAAAGGCTGAGGTACTCAATAATTCTTTACCTCAGTCTTCACTGCAAGGGCCTGTAGCCACACTCTTGATGTTATGGAAGACAATGCCAGGGACGGGGAGGAAGAACTGCCCATCGTAAGTGAAGATCAGGTTCAAGAGCACCTGAAGAACCTCAAAGTGTTCAAGTCCATGGGACCTGACGGGATACACCCATGGGTACTGTGAGGACTGGCAGATGAGGTTGCTAAACCCCTCTCTATTATATTCCAAAAGTTATGGCAGTCTGGGGAAGTCCCCACAGACTGGAAAAGGGGAAATCCCATTTTCAAAAAGGGTAAGAAGGAGGAACCAGGGAACTACAGGCCAGTCAGTCTCACCTCTGTGCCCAGAAAGATCATGGAGCAGATCCTCCTGGAGGCACTACTGACTCAGAAGAGTAGTGAAGAGGTGATTTGGAACAGTCAGCATGGCTTTGCCAGGGGCAAATCCTGCCTGACAAACCTGGTGGCCTTCTATGACAAGATCACAACATTAATAGATGAGGGACAAGCAACTGATGTCGTTTCCCTGGACCTGAGCAAAGCTTTTGACACTCCCGCACCACATCGTGGTCTCCAAACTGGTGACACATGGGTTTGATGGCTGGACCACCAGATGGATAAAGAACTGGCTTGATGGCTGCACCCAAAGAGTGACTGTCAATGGCTCCATGTCCCAGTGGAGGCCAGTGACCAGTGGAGGCCAGTGACAAGTGGAGTCCCTCAGGGATCAGTCCTGGGACCAGTCTTGTTCAATATCTTTGTCAGTGCCATGGACAGTGGCATCGAGTGCACCCTCAGCAAGTTTGCTGATGACACCAAGCTGTGTGGTGCAGCAGACATGCTGGAGGGAAGGGATGCCATCCAGAGGGACCTGGACAGGCTGGAGAGGTGGGCACAAGCCAACCTCATCAGGTTCAACAGGACCAAGGGCAGGGTCCTGCATCTGGGTTGAGGCAATCCCAGGCACAAATCCAGGCTGGGCAGTGACTGGCTGGAAAGTAGCCCTGAGGAGAGAGACTTGGGGGTGCTGGTGGACAAGAAGCTCAACAGGAGCTCTCATTGGGCACTTGCAGCCCAGAAAGCCAATCAGATCCTGGGTTGCATCAAGAGAAGTGTGGCCAGTGGGTCAAGGGAGGTGATTCTCCCCCTCTGCTCAGCTCTGGTGAGAACCCACCTGGAGTACTGCCTCCAGTTCTGGAGCCCCTATTACAAGAGGGATATGGAGGTGCTGGAAGATGTCCAGAGAAGGGCCCGGAGGATGATCAGAGGGCTGGAGCACCTCTCCTATGAGGACAGACTGAAGGAGTTGGGGCTGTTCAGTCTGGAGAAGAGAAGGCTCCGAGGTGACCTAATTGTGGCCTTCCAGTATCTGAAGGGGGCCTACAAGAAGGCTGGGGAGGGACTTCTCAGAATGTCAGGTAGTGATAGGACTAGGGGGAATGGAATGAAGCTGGAAGTGGGGAGATTCAGGCTGGATGTGAGGAGGAAGTTGTTCACCATGAGAGTGGTGAAGCCCTGGAATGGGTTGTCCAGGGAGGTGGTTGGGGTGCCGTCCCTGGAGGTGTTTAAGAGCAGGCTGGCTGAGGCTCTGGCCAGCCTGATCTAGTGTGGGGTGTCCCTGCCCATGGCAGGGGGGTTGGAACTAGATGATCCTTGTGGTCCCTTCCAACCCTGACTGATACTATGATACTACGGCACCAAGTGCCACGTCCAATCTCCTCTTGAACACCTCCAGGGATGGTGACTCCACCACCTCCCTCGGCAGCTCATTCCAGTAACGAATGACTCTCTTGGTGAAGAACTTGCTCCTCACCTCGAGTCTAAACTTCCCCTGGTGGAGCTTGAGACTGTGTCCCCTAAAGTCCCTGTGGACTTTCCCTCTGAATTGTTTTCCAGTCAGGTCACATGGCCAGGTGGGATGGTGGTAACTCGACGCAAAGCTCTTTTAAAAAGATCTGTGTTCAACTGAGGTTGAACTTAAACAGGCAGGTGTCCAGGCAACTGGCTGCAGAGAGTGGTGGAGCCTGGCACCTGAAAGGGAGGGCAATGGAGATAACACCTGCATTAGGTGTGAGCAGCTCGATTATCCACTTAATCTAGTGGCTGTACTGAAGGAAGAAGTTGCTAGACTTAGGACTGTAAGGGAATGTGAAAGGGATTTGGATTTGAGGAACCAGGCTCTGCAGGCTCCCCTAGCAGAGGGAGGTGACCCAAGATGCAGCAGGAATGGATACAGGGCCCTGTTAGGAGACGCAAAGTAAAGCCCTCACATCTCCCCTCACCTTCCCAGATGCCCTTGCAAAACAAGTATGGAACACTGGAAGTTGAAGGTGAGGTGAATGAGAACACAGAAGACACACCATCTGAGGTGTTGCCTGAAGCCAAACAGCCTGCCCCCCATGTCAGGACTTGTTCCCTCCAAAAAAAGAGGAGGGCAATTGTTATTGGTGATTCCCTCCTGAGGGGAACAGAAGGCCCCATATGTCAGCTGGATCTTTCCCACAGGGAAGTCTGCTGCCTCCCTGGGGCCTGAGTCAGAGATGTTACCAGAAGGCTGCCTAGTCTGGTACAGTCCTCTGATTACTGTCCCTTAAGAGTTATGTAGGTATGGAGCAATAAGGTTGAAACCAGAGGTCCAAAGGCAATCAAAAAGGTCTTCAAGGCTCTGGGAAAACTGGTTGAGGGGTCAGGGGCACAGGTCATGTTTTCATCAATACCCTTAGTTGCAGGAAGGGATACTGAAAGGAACAGGACAGCAGGTGCCATTAACAAGTGGCTCAGAGGCTGGCGCCACCAACAGAATTTTGGGGGTTTTGATCTTGGGGAACTTTCTACGGCACCAGGTCAGCTAGCAACAGATGGAGGACATCTGTCCCAGAGGGGGAGTAAGATCCTAGCACATGAGAATAGCCTATCCCCCAGAGGGAAAAGGGTTCTAGGAAGGGAGTTGGCAGGTTTCATTGAGAGGACTTTAAACTAGATTAGAAGGGGGAAAGGGTTGAAACAAGTCACCCCAGACAGGAGTCTGAGGGTGGCAAGCTGGAGTCAGGGGTGAAACCAGCAGCCCAGCTGAAGCACGTGTACCCTAATGCATGAAGTATGGGTAACAAACAAGAGGAGCTGGAAGCCTTTGTTACAGCAGGAAAGTTATGATGTAGTTGCCATCACAGAAACATGGTGGGACAACTCACATGACTGGAGCACTGTAATAGATGGCTACTGGCTCTTCAGGAGAGACAGGCGAGGGAGAAGGGGTGGAGGGGTTGCCCTGTACATCAGGGAGGCTCTAGATGCCATGGAACTAGAGATTAAGGATGATCAGGCTGAGTGCCTTTGGGTGAAAATTAGAGGGAAAACCGAAAAGGCTGACATCCTGGTTGGAGTCTGTTACAGACCACCCAACCAGGATGAAGAGATTGATGAATTATACTATAGGCATCTAGAGGCTGTCTCAAGATTGCCAGACCTTATTCTTATGGGCAATTTAAATCTGCCTGATACCTGCTGGGAACTCAATACAGCAGAGAGGAGGCAGTCTAGAAGGTTCTTAGAGTGTATGGGGGATAGCTTCTTATCACAGCTGCTGTGTGAGCCTACCAGGGGTAAGGCTATGCTTGACCTTCTTTTTACAAACAGAGAAGGGCTGGTAGGAGATGTATTAGTGATTGGCTAAGCTGTGGTTAACCTTGAGATAACCACCAGCTTCAAGGAAGTTTCTGAGGAGAGAGGAAGATAGGAATTTATCACCTCCCATCTCCAAAAGAAATCATGATTTGCAAAGAAAAGCTTTTCTCCTATTCTCCTTTTGCTGCTTACTCCAAAAGTAGGGGGGTGGAAGAACAAATGCCATACACAGGATGGGAAGGAGTGAGTTGCTGGAATGTGTCCAGAGAAGGGCAACAAAGCTGGTGAGGGGTTTGAAGCACACACCTTATGGGGAGAGGCTGAGGGAACTGGGGTTTCTTATCCTGGAGAAGAGGAGGCTCAGGTGAGATCTTATTGCCGTCTACAACTACCTGAAGGGAGGTTGCAGCCAGGTGGGGGTTGGTCTCTTCTCCCAGGCAACCAGCACCAGAGCAAGAGAACACAGCCTCAAGCTTTGCCAGGGGAGGTTTAGGCTGGATGTTAGGAAGATGTTCTTCACAGATAGAGTGATTTGCCATTGGAATGTGCTGCCTAGGGAGGTGGCGGAGTCACCATCACTGGAGGTGTTTAGGAAGAGACTGGATAGGGTGCTTGGTGCCATGGTTTAGTTGATAGTGTTGGATGATAGGTTAGACTCAATTATCTCAAAGGTCTTTTCCAACCTGGTTAATTCTATTCTATCCTATCCTATCCTATCCTATCCTATCCTATCCTATCCTATCCTATCCTATCCTATCCTATTCTATTCTATTCTATTCTATTCTATTCTGGCACAGGGGCACTGAATCTTACAGCTTTTTAAATAGGAGCATCTGCTCTTGTTCCCATCCCAACTGGATGGCATCTATGCATGTTTGCTGTTAGGAAGATGTGCCATGTGTCTCAAGGAGTAGCATATCCAGGGCAGGGAGCACACAGACAGCTTAGAGGCCTTTACACCACACAGCAGGTCCATTTATTTGGTTTGTAAGTTTACTTGAGGCCAGCAGCTGCATTCTCCATCTACTGTGTAATTTCCAAATGGTAAAGCCCTTAAAAATGGATGCCATTATCAGGGTAATGTGTGCAAGTAAGGATGTTGAGGTAGAGGGCTTCATGAGCAACTTCCACTTTATCTAATTTTGTTTTATTTTACTTTATTTCTTCCATTGACATCACTGCTGCAGACTCTCTGAACTGAAGCCATCTGTGGGACTATCTTTTACTCCCCCTCAGTGATGACCTGCCCTGCAGAAGACTCACAGTGATGGAGAGGGGGTGCAGGAATAACACTGGAATGTCCACATGGTCAAGAGCAAATCTGCAAAAATGGGATTTCAGTCCAGCTCAGAGGCTTGTTACACAGCTCTTAACACTTTGGTAGGTATTTCCAGGGACAAAAATGCCAAATCAACCTTATTTATCTTTTCTGTGCTAGCCTTATTCCATCTATGTCTTTCCCTACAGCATCATCCACCAATAAATTTTAAAAGGCTTATAGGGTAAGTGGGGGTTCATCACATCCTACCCATTGTAAAGGACTTCAAGGGCCCCAAGGAAACCTGCAGCAGCTTCTCTCCTCTGCCCATCAGTAGCAAATTTAACTGCCCCATCTGCCACTACAGCCCTTCAAAAGAACATAAAATGCCCCATCCATTACAGCTAAAGGACAGATCATACAAACTACCATATGCAATGGCTTTTACAGGGTTTAGTCCATATGAATACAGAATACTCACACACAGAATACACAATTAACCAGGTTGGAAAAGACCTTTGAGATCATTGAGTCCAACCTATCACTCAACACCAGCTAATCAACTAAACCATGGCACTAAGTGCTCCATTCAGTCTCTTTTTAAACACTTCCAGTAATGGCGACCTCACCACCTCCCTGGGCAGCCCATTCCCCAGTGGCAAATCGCTCTTTCTGTGAAGAATTTCTTCCCAACACCCAGCCTATACCTCCCCTGGTACATGCAAGAGCAGTCCTAGCACAGTTATTTCCCACATTTAAAGTAAGAGCTGTCAAAGAATGGGGAAGAGTTTCTGCTTTATAAAAATATCTTTGCCTGAGAAAACTTACTATGAAGTGTGTAAGAGGAGACTGCATCGATTTAAGCTGAGTGTTAATAATAAATCCGAAGAGCTACAGCACTGGCTCACTGCCACCCACCTCAGTGAACCTGGCTGAACCTAGCAGACGCAAATACAAGTCAAACTCTGTAGGCTGGATACACAACAAGATACTGTTGTCCCATCTGTAGCAGTGTACATGCCAATGGATATCAGCCTAACACAAGGCAAGGAGATACACAGGAAAGCAGTTGATTTTCTCCTTCCTTCCCACTTTTTTTTTTTCTGCTCTGAAATGGGAAAGGAGCCTGGAAATTGGTGCCATGTCCAGGGTGCTCCCAATAGACTGGCTTTGATATGGCAAACAGAAGAGGATGCTCAACATATGCTGTGTTTGTGCTATGACACAGGGACAGACGTTATGGGACCGATGTAAGTGCTACCTGTGCTGCTGACACCCTAAATTGTTCACTGTGCCTTTGGACACTGATTAATCAGGCTCTCACTCTTTAAACATCAGGCATGCATTTTCTCCAGGGGTCTTTAGCACCCACAGCAGCACCAAAGCCCTTGTGAGAGCCAGTGGACAATTCAATGGACATGACCTGGTTAGTGTCTCTGAGGCCTAATTGGCATCCTTTACAATCGGTCTGGCTTTGGTTGCCAGAAGAGAGAAAATTGTCTCTTCCTTTCACAGATGGGATGGGGGAAGGGGTGACCACCACATGTCTGTGTTTCGGTGTCAGGGGATGGCAACAAAGGATGTCAAGAACATGGCACTGCCAAGGCGCTTGCATATTTGGCTTATAACCTGATGAGTGCAAGGCAGGTGGCAGAGTCTATGTCATGCCCTGTGGGGAGTGGGGAGGGAAGGGAGAGAATAGAGGAAAAAATAAGACTGGTACAGATGGGAAGTGCCAGCTCTTCTCACTGGAACAGAGCTGTCAATTGGGAAACCCAGCCAGAGAAACTTCAAAGGATCGTGAGGAAGAGAGTAGAGATGGTTAGTGTCAGCAAAGATCTCTTGGTCTTTTCCTATAGGCTATTTTGTTGGTATTTTAAAGAACTCCTTTTGATAGGGAAAAAATCCCTAAATTTTAAAAAAATTACATTTTTTAAAAAATGGAAAATGAGGACCATTTCAGAGATTTAAAATAAATGGGACATGAGAGTGTATGAGAGGAAGAAAGAGAAGAAGAGAGAGACAGATTTTTTTTTTTTAAAGACACCACAAAAAACTTCTTGGAACAAAACACACATGGGGCAATGCCAAAAACTTGAGAAGGAGAGTGGTTACACACTAATTTAATTCTCTAATCCCCCTACTCCTGTCACTGTTTACTCACTGATAAATGTGCAGTAGCTTCAGCAAGACAGCCACATTTGCAGAAACTGACAGCCTGACTCAGAGACTATTTACCTAAAGACCATGAATATTAAAACAGGTTTCCAAAAGGGCCCCGTCTTGAAGGAGAAGATTAGCATGGGGCCTCTTGCTGACAGACTCTTCCCTCACCACCCCTCCCTCCTCCACTCCGTGATGCATCTCTTGTGCAAACACTTGAGAAGTATCACCTAGCTGAAGAACTGAAATATTGGAGTAATGCCCTGGAGCTGTGCATTCAGCTTCAGCCTGACAGCAAAACCATCCATTCATTCAAGATAGAACTTGAGGGTTGTTGTGGGGGATTTTTTTTTTTTTAGTTTTCTTTTTATTTTTTTTTTTAGGGTGATGCTTGCCTTTTTTTTCTTTTTTTTCCCCCTTTCTTTTAAATTATTAAAAACAAGCAAACAATTATTACTTTTTCTCCTTCTGGAAGGTGAACTATGAGCAGATATTCCTTTAACAGAGTTAAAGAGCCAATAAAATTTTATTTCATGGTCCTGATCCTGAAATGAGTTTGGCTCTATCTGCTGTGACAGTGTATGGAGCTCACCAATAAGTTTGGAAAAAAGAATGAAGTAGACCTAGAAAGGTCAGAGCAAAACACGGCTGTAAAGATCAGGAGAAAGATAGATTCCACAGGATGGGGAAGATGAAATATTCTAGATGAACTGGCTGAAACAAGACAACAATAAATAATTAAGAGTAATTAAAACAAATGAAAAATGAAGAAGGTAAAAGTATCTGGAAAAAATGGAAATCAGTAAGTTGGGTTTTTTTTGGCTTATTTATGCAATGTGTAATTTTTTGGAAGAACTCTTTGGCAACATAATCTTGTAGGGACCAAAACTATAAACAGATCCACAAAAACATTAAGAAATTTATGAAAATAGTGTGAAAAATGTTTTTAAAGGGAATGAAGCAGGGGCAAAGAATAATAGATTACTAAAAAGAAGAGAGGCAGACTAGGTCTGTCCTAAGACATTTGGCAATAGAATTAGAAGTACAATTTATTTACATGGACTCTCCTTTCTCTTTCTTTATTACCTTTTCTCTCTACTGGGTATGACCATCCTTTTCCAGAGAAAAAGCACCCCGACTCCAGAAACAGGAGCACATATACAGGGCATGGGGACATTGAGAGAAACTCCTGTCCTGTGATTCTGTGATTTAGCCAGGTACACAAATACATAACCTAAACCAGTCTAACCCACTTTGATCCAAGCAGTAAGACCCCTGTCTTTTGCAATGGATGACAATGCTGAAGTGTTATGCATTTATCCTGATACACACAGCACTGCTTATCCTTGCTAATGCATAAATATCCTGACTGAAGACAATGACATCCAGCCTCTTTTAAGCATCCCAAGATGCCTTGATGTAGATGCTCATTTGGCATAAAATGGCACAGCTCTGTTGAACTCGGTGGAGTTATTCTGCTGTTTGTTTTTGTCCCCAGCTGAGGATCAGGTGTTTTGTACACAAGCCATTTGGGAGCATTACTGCCAACTCCATGATGGACAAGGATAAGCATATTTGGCTTCCAGGGAAAAGGGCTAATAGTTGTTCTATTTGCACTCCCCCAGCATCCCTGGGCATCTTCCCAAATGCAAGCAGGCAGTACATGCTTAGAACACTACTGTCAGAAGGGCCGCCCCTCAGCTTTGCCTTTAGCAGAAAACCAGGTTTCAGTAGAGCAATGCCAGAGGCCTACTTGATTTGAAAGTCTTTGCACACACTTCATGAATGAGCATGTGAAAGGGTTAAGCCATGAGACCACCTGGCACTGAGCTCTTCTCCCACCATCATCAGTCTTCTACCTCACCACCAGTCCCAGAAACAACAATCTGCATGCAATCTTCATGGTTCCCTGCTGCCCTGAGGATACAAGTACATCTAGCCAGAGGAAGATGAAGTTTCCTTGTGAATTCACTGAAGGCTACCAAAAGACACCTCTTGTCCACAGGGGACGGGGTGAGGGAGTCAAAGTGAAAGCAAACATCCTCTAACACAGATGGAAATCTTTGATGAATGTTTGTTGAAGGCTGGATTTAGTATCTTGTAAAAAGAAGAGTTTAATTATAACAAGGGCTACCATAATGAACAGACAAAGGTGTATCATGAGGAAAGCCTTTTTGAAGCAGAAATACACTAGCAGAGTTCAGATAAAACAGGACTTACTCTAGCCTTGGAATCTGGACTGAGGGCAGAGCAGCTTCTACCAGTTTCTTTTTAGAATACCTCCATCTGCAAAATATTTTTCTATTACCTGATACACTTCTTTTTATTTGGCTGCCATTGGCTTTTAGTAGAAGCTGAGAGTCTCTGTCATGACTCTGAATATATACTTGAATTTTAAAATCAAGCCTACTTCCGGCCCAATTTTAAATGCAGGATGCAGTCATGGAATCATAGAATGGTCTGGATTGGAAGGGACCTCCAAAGGTCATCTAGTCCAACCCTGTCTGTAGGAGGCAGGGACATCCTCAACTAGATCAGGTTGCCCAGAGCCCTGTTGAGCTTCACCTTGAATATATCCAGGAATGGGGCCTCAAACTATCTCCATGGGCAACCATCCTTAAGGGTTAAAGAACAAATGCTATGAATCTTAAAATCTATAAAGCAGCATTTCTTGAAAGAATTTTACTTTACAACCTACCTCAGACAGAAATGCTTTTGGGCACTGTTTGGTTTAGTGATTGCTAGAACCCTGACATGGACTAATGCAGATAAGAAGTGTCACTCAATGCTACATTTGTTTCTTGAATGCTGATTCTAAACATTCAACTTTTACATCATTGAACAGGTGGGTCTTGAGTGTGTCTCTCACAAGGAGTGATTTTCTACACCAACTGATGTCTCATTGTGGATTTGATTGTTTGGAAAGCTTTTATCTGTGTGCTCTTTTCCCTCCATTAGTTATACATATCCATGCCAGGGGAATTGCAGTATCCCAGGTTTACAGTCAATATCCTCTTGTTTTAGGAAGGTCCTGCAGGCTGTGTGAAGTACATCCACCCTTGGCTTTCAAAAAGGTAGACAAATCCTTTCTCAATCACTGCCCAGGTGACTCATACATCTCATTTGTAATGGGTGCTCTCCTACTGCATGTAACATTGTGCCTGTACTCCAAAGTGCCACAAATCCTTTTCTGCTAAACGTGCCCATGTGGCAGACTCATTTACAGCCCACCGATCCTGGACTATGTGTCTGTGCAATGTGCCACAGAGCAACTACAAGGTGGTGTATCCTAGCCTGTCTTGCATGGAGGAGCTCCTGCAATAGGCATATTGCCCAGTAATGGTGCTGTGCACCGACTATTGCTCTTGTGATGTGCCTTAACAGAATGGTCACACATCCTTTTGTACTCCTCAGAAAGTTCTGCACCTGTGGCCCGTGATAACATCACATGTATAAAAATCAATGCACTGGAAAAGGAAAAACTTGAGTGATCTGCAAAGATACCAAGGTACCTAACTTCTATTTAGATGTTTTATGCCCAATATAAGGAAGGAAGACTAGGGCCTTAAAGAAGAATTTAAACATTTTCATGGATATAGGAGTCTGTCAAGGAACATACCTCCAAGATTCTGAGGAAATAGTTTCTGCTTTAACATCTGTATTAATCACCCAGTAGACATGCAGAGAGTCATAGAATTGTAGAATTATTAGGGTTGGAAGGGACCTTGTCCTGGAAAAGGCATTAATAAGACCGTTAAACCTGTTTTGAGCCACCTGCTCCTTTCCCCTCCCTCTCTGTTACAGGGTCCGGATTGAGGTCAGAGAGCCTAATGGGCAGGCGCCTTTAAGGCTGCCTGGAGGGGAGTGGAAGCTGAGCCCCGAGCCTCAAGTTTCAGAGAGGCACGTGTCAGACACCCTGAGAGAAGGCGTGTGCAGTTTACTCGCCACCTAAACATTTTGAATTGATTGGCAGGATTTGAATGGCTGATGTGCCATTGGGCCGTTCAGTTTTCGAAAAGGGAATTTATAGAGAAAGATCGCCTACGCTCGTAGCTCAATCGGACCTCGCTCGTTCGTTACACTTACAGCTTCCTTGCAAGTAACTCTCTCACCTCTCTCTCCCGTTCGTTAATAGAATTCAAAGCAGCGACAAGCACCCTATTTGCTCCTATCTTCAGAACAATTAGCTTCTTTGTTTAGTGGTGTAGTGCTACAGTTGGTCCTTCACCACATCAGCATGCTCCCTCTCATTTCCTCTAAATCTGTGGATACTGTTCGTGAGTAAGATACACTATTTTACCTGGTTACTTCTGAGGTTTATAGCTTGTTACCTCTTAGATAGCTCCATTGTGAACTCCATGGTGGTTTGCCTATACCACCCGAGGCAGCAGTGCTGTTTAGTTTCCCGTGCACGGGGAGATTCTAGTTTGTTCCTCTGTATTCCAAGTTCTGATTGTTCTAGACTGTTATTCTACTGTCTATTAGCCTTCTACCGTGTGTAATTAACCTGTTATCGACCGGGCAAACGAACCTAAATAAATTGGCACGGGAAAATAATTTTTTATATTTGATAAAATAATATTCATATTTTATCATATAGTTTATGAATTTATTGGCTGGAAATAACAGACCTCAGGGATCATCCAGTTCCAACCCCCCTGCCATGGGCAGGGACACCTCACACTAGTTTAGGTTGCTCAGAGCCACATTCAGCCTGGCCTTAAAAGCCTCCAGGGATGGGGTTTCTACCACCTCCAAGGGAAACCTGTTCCAGCATCTCACCACCCTCAAGCAGAAGAACTTCTTCCTATCATCCAATCTGAATCTACCCATTTCTATTTTTGTTCCATTCCCCCTAGTCCTATCATTACCTGACACCCTAAGAAGTCCCTCACCAGCTTTCTTGTAGGCTCCCATAAGATACTGGAAGACCACAAGAAGGTCTTCTCTGAGCCTTCTCTTCTCCAGACTGAATACCCCCCAACTCTCTCAATCTGTCCTCGAAGAAGAGCTGTTCCAGCCCTCTAATCATCCTCTGGACACACTCCAGCATGTCCAGATCCTTCCTGCAATAGGGGCTCCAGAACTGGATGCAGTACTCCAGGTGCGGTCTCACCAGAGCAGGGTAGAGGGGGAGAATCACCTTCCTTGACCCACTGGCCACACTTCTCTTGATGCAGCTCAGAATGCGATTGGCTTTCTGGGCTGCAAGTGCACACTGGTGGCTCATATTGAGCTTCACATCCACCAGCACCCTGAAGTCCTTTTCTTCAGGGCTGCTCTCAAGCCAGTCTCTGCCCAGCCTATACTGGGGCTTGGGCTTGCCCCGACCCAGATGCAGGACCTTGCATTTGGTCTTGCTGAACCTCATGAGGTTGTCTTGGGTCTACCTCTCCAGCCTGTCAAGGTCCCTTCCCTCCAGTGTGTCTGCTGCATGACACAACTTGGCATTGCCAGCAAACCTGCTGAGGGTGCACTCATTCACAGTATCACCAAGGTTGGAAGAGACCTCAAAGATCATCAAGTCCAACCTGTCACCACAGACCTCATGACTAGACCATGGCACCAAGTGCCACGTCCAATCCCCTCTTGAACTTCTCCAGGAATAGAGACTCTACCTCCTCCCTGGGCAGCACATTCCAAGGGCGAACAACTCGCTTAGTGAAGAACTTTCTCCTCACCTCAAGCCTAAATTTCCCCTGGTGCAGCTTGAGACTGTGTCCTCTTGTTCTGGTGCTGGTTGCTAGAGAGAAGAGACCAACCCCCTCCTGGCTACAACCTCCCTTCATGTAGTTGTAGAGAGCAATGAGGTCTCCCCTGAGCCTCCTCCTCTCCAGGCTAAACAATCCCAGCTCCCTCAGCCTCTCCTCACAGGGCTTGTGCTCAAGGCCTCTCATCAGCCTTGTTGCCCTCCTCTGGACACGTTCAAGTGTCTTGATGTCCTTCTTAAAGTGAGGGGCCCAGAACTGTCCACGTCACCAACAAAGACGTTAAACAAGACTGATCCGAGTACTGATCCCTGAGGGACTCCACTCATCACTGGTCCCCACTTGGACATGGACCCATTGACAGCCACTCTTTGGGTGCAGCTGTCAAGCCAGTTTTTTATCCATTGAATGGTCCATCCATCAAAACCCTACTACACCAGCTTGGAGACCAGGATGTCATGTGGGACAGTGCTGAAGTCTTTACTCAGGTCCAGGTAAATGATGTCAGTTGCTCGGCCTTCATCTATAAATGTTGTGACCTTGTCATAGAAGGCCACCAGGTTTGTCAGGCAGGATTTGCCCTTGGTGAAGCTGTGCTGATTGTGCCAAATCACCTCTTTGTTATTCTTCTGCCTCAGCAGTGCCTCCAGGAGGATCTGCTCCGTGATCTTACTGGGCACAGAGGTGAGACCGGCCTATAGTTCCCTGGTTCCTCCTTCTTTCCCTTTTTGAAATGGGGGTTATATTTACCCATTTCCAGTCAGTGGGGACCTCCCAGGACTGCCATGACTTTTGGAATATGATGGAGAACGGTTAAGCAACCTCATGTGCCAGCTCCCTCAGCACCTGTGGGTGTATCCCATTGGGTCTGTGGACTTTCAGGTTCTTCATATGCTCATGAACCTGATCTTCACTCAGAATGGGGAGTTCTTCCAGTCCTTGCCATTATTTTCTTCCTCTTTCCTATCCCTTGCTGCTTCTAAAGCAAAACCCCTCCACTTTTCCACTATCAGTAAGAGAAGCTACCATTTATGCATTTACAGAGCAGTAGACAAACCATCAATTTCATGATATGAGGAGGGAAAGAAATAAGATGCTATCTGCATAGAATGTATATATTTTAAATACTCAGCAGGACTTTGTTGTCATTTTAGTTTATTGAGAAATAGCTAAATATTAAAGAGAGATGGGACTGATGGAATTGGATGGAATGTTCTGTCTCTGAATCTATTTGTAAACGCCTGTGTCTCTGCTTCTTTTCTCATAATACCTGCAGAGACATGATATAGTGCTAGCTACCCTTGATGCATCTCATAAAGAATGCAAGGGTTTTCCAGCATCTAGTATTCAGGTAGCATTGGTCTGGGGCACATACCAGCCCAAATAAGGCAGGAGGGAAGAGATCTGTTCAGACCAGATGCTTGAAATGTTCACTCAGGGAGGAAATGCATGATGGCTACACTATGGAAGGGATCACAGTGTCAGCAGCCCTGATCTAACTGAGCTGTATGACTGTAAAAGGCCTCTAAATTTCCAGCCCCTGTCTCGTAATCCACACTTGCTCTTTGGAGCTCCTGCACTGAGACAAACTCTAGTCTCATATGCCTTCCACGTGTATACATCATGTGTGTTTATTTACATTTGCGTGCCTGCCCTTTCCTTATCCTTTAATAACAGCTCCAGATGGGTGTGATTAACTACATATAGGTCTTCTACAACTTCTGTGGGAAGTAATTTTCAGCATTTTTTCCCAAATCATCTCAGTTTTATGGGTAGGCAAAGCAAAAATGAAGAACCCAAATCATGGAACACGCCCAATGGAAAAAAAAATATGGGACCGGAATCCAAATTTCTCTTTTCACAGATTTTTTTTTTCTCTCTATACTCAAAGTTACTCTGTGTCCTGTAATGATGGTATAAGGTTAAAAATCAGTAACAACTGTGGAGTTGAGAAAAGGCGAAGAAGCATTTCAGATTATTTTTTTCTGTTATATATGTTCTTGCCAAATTGTTTTTGAGTAGCTACTGACTATTTTATTAAGAGCTATTAACAAAGGTATATGGATGAGGCATTTCTTACACTGTAGCTGGATTGCAGCTGTTCATCAGCAAAGGAAGACACTCAGCACCCAGTTAGAGTGGATGGTTTTGATAAGGATTTTAGCTGGAAGCGTGAATACTCATTTTTATATCTTAGTTCAATTCCCATCTCGGCCAGATTGCTTTTCCTGTCCGTAATTCCCCGCATCTGGAGGAAGACAGTATTTTCCTGCTTTTCTAGAGTTTTTGTGGCAGTAAGTCAAACCATGATCGAGAGGTACTCTGCAGTCTGACACAGGAGTACAAGCACTTAGGCAAGCAGATAAATAGTTTCTGTTCTCTGCCTGGAAGAGCGTATCTTTTGCAGTTGTGTGTTTCCAGTAGGAGAATTCATAACCATGAATTCAGCAAGTCACTGTGGTGTGCATATTCCACAGTTAGTCATGGAGAATTCACTGTCTGTGAGAAATGCTTATGGTTAACATGTGTGCTGCAACTGACATGAAAATTGAACACAATCTGACCATGAGCAGGCATAACAAATTCAATTCAGGACTCACAGTGCTGCTCTGTCCTGCACAGTTGTCTGCTGTCCCTGAGCTCTGCACAGGGACAGACACAGGAAATTTTGACTTAATTTAAAAATTATTTTTAGTTCAGTTTCCTAAAGAAATGAGGGATGTTGTGATTGTTCTGTTTCTTAATGTCTACAACTCTCTCTTCTTCTCCCCAGTACATTTGAATCAACTGGCACAGGAAGTTCATCTGCATCTTGATAGATATGATGAGTGAAAGTAATTGTGAGATGAAATGTGATAGGGAAATAAGCTGTTGTTTTTTTCACTCTTCACAGAATGCATCCTTTGAAAAACTTTCTTGGGAAGTGAATGTGTTTTGGATTTTTGTCCACTCACACCATTTAAGATGTAGTGAGTAAGTCTCAGATCCTTATTTTAAGTAATTTCTTAGTTGAGATAGTTTGTCTCTGTAATTTACCTTGTTTACTTAGTATAGAGTAGTGATCACCCACCCATAACAGCAGACCAAAGTATAGAGCAACTGTTGTCTCCAGTACTTGTTCTGAATAGGTTAATCATTTAATGTCCTCTTGCTCAGACTGATGTTGAAAGATCTTAAAAGCAACAGATTTTGAGCTCCAAAAATCACCAGTCACGTCTGCTTCTCTATTGTCACTCAGTGAAAAAAACAGTCAGGATCCAGAAATTTATTCTGTGATTTAGGGGCAATTTTGTAGCCAGCCTCATAACTTCTTTAGACTTCCCTATATCTTGTCAATCTTTAAGGCTAATATAAATAACAGTAGCCTTCATGCTGTTCTGACTTTTATAGAGGAACAGATTTAGCCAAAGCCCAGTGTATTGGATCTACAGTCTTCCCGTCTCTCTATACTTTTCACTGACAGATAAGTCTGACCTTGCAGCAGAAAGACCCAGTAGGTGAAGGATCAGCATGGGGCTGAGCTGCAAGCAAAACATTAGCCATTTTAAGCTGCAAGCTCATTAACTTCAGTAGATGCCCAAAACAATTTCCATGATCAGGACTTCTGTATGTCTGTGTCTTCCTTTGACACCTACCAGATTGAAGGAAAACCCACTGGTCTGATTCATAGAAGGACAGATTTTAGTAATGAATTTCCATCCTGTAATGCCCAGACACTAGAGAAATGGCAGTGCTGTTTAGCACTGTTAGCAATGCCCTTGTATGCCTGTACACCTTATCTTTGCTCACAGGACACAGTCCAGCAAGGACAGTGTAGGCTAGCTTCAGTCCCTATCTAGAGTAAATTGAGGTAGTCTGAAGAGTCAGAATGTCACCTAAGCTGTGTAAGCTGGGTGCTCCTCCATGCTCTCAGGAAAACCAACCAAGCAAGAATTCAGATTAAATTGAGTGTGCGCAAATGTTTTCTTAACAATAATTAATACATGATTAATAGGAACAAATTCTGAAAATAAATTATTGTGAGATGTCTCTATAGCATGCTGCCAGGATGATGGGGATAAATGACGCCAAGGCACCTGAAAGTCGAGAGCCCATTACTAAACATTTATAAATGAGAATGCATAAAAATATTTATCCACGTCTTTCTGAAACATACTCTAATATGTCTTCAAGCAATTTATCAGCTAAAATGTAATTTTCATTAATAATTTATTAATTATTAATAAAGTGTTTGTAAGTGTCACCTTAGTCTTAAGTGTCTCTGACTGAAGGTGCACTTCCAGACTTTCATTCTTGAAGGAGATACTGACTTCCAGACCTGAATTCTTCAGACTCAAGTGACCTTGGTACAAACTGCTTCACCCAACTTGTTCTAGGCTTCCACAACTGTTAGGATTGCAAATGGGACTAAGTCATGTTTCTGGAAAGTACAATTTGTCATTTTAGAAGGAAACGTGATCAGATCCTCGCTCCCCACTCATAAAGCTGGATGTCCAGACCTGGGAACACAACATTCAAATGTTTCAATTTATCATTACAGTGGAACCCTGAAGAGATCACATCTGCTAAGACCACAAATTGGACAAGATCCTACTTCAGAAGGAGCAGGCTCAGCTCGATATTCCTGTTCTTAAACAAGGGACCAATTAGGCAGGCTTATTTACCTGCTATAAAATGAGATGTTAGCTAGTGGGAGAAGTCACTTAAGGACAACAACAACAAAAAGTCTCTCTGATCTTTAGCTGAAGAAATAGCAGCTTTTCACATTCTCAATTCAACCTGTACGTCTTTCCCCTGTTCCTCCTATATCTTCATACCTCCTTTCAAGTCAGTCCTTCCACACCTTTTCCTGTCATCTGTCCCTCATCTCTGTTTTATACTCTTCAACCTTCTTCTACTTATTTTTCCCTCTTCCTCTTTTGTTCTCATTTTTTACACATGCACACATCCATAAAAGATTTAATTTTGAGCTCTACAAGCAATCAAAAAGGTCTTGCATCTCTGAAGAGAACATAGCCTACAAAAGAAACCAATTGCTCACACCACTTTCCCTTCGTAAGATTTTACCATGAGGACTGGATCTTCTGGTTGCCAAAAACTGTATTCAGACCTCAAGAGACAGTAAGGGGGAAACCTTCAGGTTTAAAAGGCAGTATTTTCTGCTTCTCCTTATAACCTCAATTTGGCTTCTTCACTAGATGGATAATGATGTGAAAGCATCCAGAGTGGAAGCAGAGAGAAGCAGACACACATCTGTCAGGGCTTGTTTGTGTACATTTATCCTGCCTCCGTGCTGGGGGATGGATGTGATGACCTCTTGAGGTCCCTTCCAGATGTACTTGTCCATGAATCTGTGATTAATTGCCTTCATGATCTGCATTTTATCTATTCAAAGAAATAAGCCTCAAAATATAATAATAATAATAATAATAATAAACAACCAGGTTGGAAAAGACCTTTGAGATCATTGAGTCCAACCTATCATCCAACACTATCTAATCAACTAAACCATGACAACGAGCACCCCATCCAGTCTCTTCCTAAACACCTCCAATGATGGTGACTCTACCACCTCCCTATGCAGCCCATTCCAATGGAAAATCACTCTTTCTGTGAATAACTTCTTCCTAACATCCAGCCTAAACCTCCCCTGGCACAGCTTGAGACTGTGTCCTCTTGTTCTGTTGGTGGTTGCCTGGGAGAAGAGACCAACCTCCACCTGGCTACAACCTCCTTTCAGGTGGTTTTAGATGGCAACAGGTCTCCCCTGAGCCTCCTCTTCAGGAACTTGAACAGTTCAGACACAGATTTCTAAATACAGAGGCGATTTCTAAATTGTAAATTATAAACAACAACAAAAATTATAGATTGTACTCTCCCTTTCCACAGAGTTTAGCAGGAAAATAGCATCATCTCTAGAGTTCCCTTTTTTGAAAGAACTGTACAGCAGGGATATAGGAAAAAGGAAATAGGGAAAATAGGAAAAAACTCACAACTGTAATTTTTATTTTTCCCCCTAAATTCAACTCTCCTGACTAATTTTTCATTACTTTCCTTGTTTATTTAGTTTCTCTCTCCTTCCAACAATCTCGCCACTTGTTTCTTTACTTCGTTTTCAACTTGAGCACAAAGAGCAGGTTGATCACAGCTCTGGCCCTGGAAATGTCAGGTTGAAAACGTTACTCTTGGAGTGATTTGCATGCATTACAAAGTGACAGGTGACAGAAGCACACAACCTCGGCTAATAGATGATTAATGATGTGATGTTGGCCAACACTGTTGACTCGCTTTCCTGCTCTTTGGGAAATTTCAAAGGCAGCTGGCATTTCTGTTGCCTTATGACACACTCATAGGTGAGTGTAATTGTTTAGCCCATATGTGTGTAGCATAGAAGGAGTCATGAGCATGTTTATGGAGCACATTTATCTGTATGTGTATACATGAGACAATGTGTAGAATCATATGCATGAGCTCCTGAATGTTTCTGTGTGCATGAAAGGACCTGATATAAAACTGGTTTCTGTGAGTTGCTGAAAGAATCATTATCCAGCTACTATATTTTGAATAAAATTCTATGGCTGATTTGGGGTTACAGTCTAAAGGAATGAAAGAAATTCACTGAAATGTTAAACTGGATGAAGAAAAATTAGCCCTAAAGTAAACAGTATGTTTGGAAGAGAGCCCAGTAACCAACAATCAGAATAGAATTAGAAATAGGTCAGGGCTGTAAAGTTGCATCTTTTCTTCACAGACCTTTTTATTTATTTTTTTTTTTCCCCCTTAGCAAAATCTGGGAGGGTTTAGGTCATTGTGAAGATATAGGATAGCAGAAATAAGTTTAGATTTCATCCCGACTCAGAATTCAAAGTATGAGCTCACTGATTCATGCATCATCAGTCTGGAGGTCCGTTAAAGTAGTATTTGGATCTTCTCAATACATACATATGACATCCTGTGGATTTAAAATCCTTGTACTTGGCAAAAGTGAAGGAAATCTCATTTCCCACTCTGCACATGAACAATTCTATTTTCTGCCCTGGGTTTCCTACCACCCCACATTCTCTGTTCAGGAATTTCTTTCAGAGTTGCTGATCATAAGGGGGAAATCAAGAAAATGGAAAGTGTAGATGAGAATTAGCATTTGTGGTTCTGAGCAAATCTGTCTTTAACAGGAATTGCTGGATTTCTGAATCAAAATCCTGCACTAGAACCATGAGATTTATTTTTTTTTTAGATAGAAAGGAAAAAGAGTGAAATTTTGACTCTCTTTAAAACCAAAATTTCTCAAAGGCAATAGTATGTGAATTTGCAGTAAAATAAAATAAGAGTGTCTAAAGGAGAGCTTAAACCAGACACATTTTATCTTTGTTCTTCCAATAGCTGTAATTTGGCAAAGTACAGTGCAGATGTCAAAACTGAAAATATATGTTCCCAAACGCAGAGAAAAATGACCAGTGGAGACCTTGAAAGATTTGTATCTTTTCTTGATTAAAAGGGGAGCATACAAGAGTCACTGACCACTGACTGAGATAAATCTTTTGGACAGAACCATGTGAAACAGGATTTGAAAAGTCCTCAAGAAATCATCTGAGTTCTGGGCAAGAAACTTCTCCTAAGCAATTGAAACCCATGTCTGAGCTCTGAGCAAGCTTCTTTATAAGACACACTTGACAAATCAGCTGTACTCAGGACAGATTTTGAGCCTGTGTCCAAACATTTTCCTGAGCCCCACTGAACAGTGGTTTCTCATCTGTTTAGTTTGAATACAGAGGGGAAATTGGCTTGCTAGCTGCTCACTTAATGCAGAGGCTTTGATGACTCTGGAACTCTCACTTTTTTGGTTTTTCTTGCCTCACAGATTGTTCGCTTTGTTAACTCATTTTAAAGACTTTCTGTACCCATGTCACTTTTTCCAGCCTTTACTAACCCTTTAATTGAAAGGACATCACCTACTGCAATTCAGATGTTCCTCCAGACAGGACAGAACACTAAGTGTTAGACTCCAGAAAACACAGAGAATGGAAAGAGCCAGGAGCATGTTGGTTTCTTTCAGACCTATCAGATTAAGCAGGTCTGGAGGTTTGGGTGGTACCATTTGTTCTTCATGCTTGCTTAAGCTGGGGTTTCTCTATGGTTGATGGAAGTAAAGAGAGACCAGGTTCAGGTTAGTCATACAAGGAAGTTTTTCAGCCCAGCCCTTTCAAGAATCACAGAATCAACCAGCTTGGAAAAGACCTCAGAGATCATCAAGTCCAAGCTAATACCTAACACCTCATGACAACTAAACCATGGCTCCAAGTGCCACATCCAATCCTTTTATGAACACCTCCAGGGATGGTGACTCCACCACCTTCGTGGGCAGCACATTATAATGGCAAATTACTCTTGTTGTGAAGAACTTTCTCCTCACCTTGAGCCTAAACTTCCTCTGGCACAGCTTGAGACTGTGTCCTCTTGTTCTGGTGCTGGTTGCCTGGGAGAAGGCACCAACCCCCACCTGGCTACAACCTCCTTTCAGGTAGCTGTAGAGAGCAATAAGGTCTTCTCTGAGTCTCCTCCAGGGTAAGCAACCCCAGCTCCATCAGCCTCTCCTCATGGAGCCTGTACTCCAAACCCCTCACCAGCCTCTTTGCCCTTCTCTGGACACATTCAAGTATCTCAATGTCCTTAAACTGAGAGGCCCAGAGCTGGACACAGCACTCAAGGTGTGGCCTATCCAGTGCTGAGGACAGGGGCACAATGACTTCCCTGCTCCTGATGGCCACACTATTTCTGATGCAGGCCAGGATGCCATTGGCCTTCTTGGCCACCTGGGCACACTGCTGCCTCATGTTCGGCCAGCTGTCAACCAGTACCCCCAGGTCCCTTTCTGCCTGGCTGCTCTCCAGCCACTCTGACCCCAGCCTGTAGCACTGCATGGGGTTCTTGTGACCAGAGTGCAGAACCTGGCACTTAGATGTGTTAAATCTCATGCCCTTGGACTCTGCCCATCTGTCCAGCCTGCCAAGATTCCCTCTGCAGAGCTCTCCTATCCTCTAACAGATCAACAACTGCCCCCAGCTTGGTGTCATCTACAAAATTACTAATGGTGGACTCAATCCCCTCATCCAGATCATCAATAAAGATGTTGAACAGGATGGGGCCCAGCACTGATCCCTGGGGGAGACCAGTAGTGACTGGCTACCAGGTGCACGTGGCACCTTTCATCACCATTCTCTGTGGCCAAGCCACAGGCTGACAGCTTGGCCAGGAATTTGCTGTGGGGGATGGTGTCAAAGGCCTTGCTGAAGTCCAGGTAGACTACATCCACAGCCTTCCCCACATCCACCAGGTGGGTCACCTGATCATAGAAGGAGATCAGGTTGGTCAGGCAGAAGACTGGTCTACCTTGAGCTTGCTGCTATATGGGGACATTCTGTTATTATTTAACGTGGAAGAAGCCAGATCTCAGTTCCTTTACTGAAGGTAAAACCTATTTCTACTGCTGTCCTTACTGTGTGTGAACGGTTGGTGTTGGATCAGCCACTAGATAAGTGACAGACATTCTTGTGTCCTCTTGTTTCCTCAAAGGAAACACAAAAGGAGTAAGGGAGGGAAATATGAATTGGAAAAGGAAACTAACACAGCTTTAGGAATAACAATAAAATGAGATATATACTAATATAAACAAAATCAATATCAAGCCCACTTTCCTTGACAGCAATTATATCATTGTCACTGCAGGCACTAGGGAAGTCCTAGACTGCATGCAGCAGCACAGAGCTGGATTCTGGAACTGGATTCAGGAATGCATGGACAACGATCAAAAGCTGAATAGGTAGAGTCTTCCTCAGACATGAGCCACAAAAGAAGAAGGCTTAACCCTTGCGATCTCCCAGCTTTATACTGAATATGATATATATAGAATGGGATGCTTTGTTGGTCAGTTTAGGGTTAACTCTTCTGTCTGCTCCTCCCTTTGGGTGCAGCGTTTTACTTACAGCACCCTCAGCATCTCATGCAAGATTTAGCAGGGACCATGGTTTGCACAATCCTGAGGAAGAGCAGCTGGAAAGCTGCCAGACAGAAAAGCACCTGGGGGTGCTGGTTGCCAGCCAACTGAACCTGAGCCAGCAGTGTGCCCAGGTGTCCAAGAAGACCAACAGCATCCTGACCTGTATCACAAATGGTGTGACCAGCAATAATAGAGAAGTGATTGTGCCCTTTTACTCTTCACTGGTGAGGCTGTACCTTGAATACTGTGATCAGTTTTGTGTTCCTCACTACAAGAAGGACACCAAGTTGCTGGAGTGTGTCCAGAGAATGGCAGCAAATTTGATGAAGGGTCTGGGGAACACGTTTTATGAGTTGAAGCAGAGGCAACTGGGATTGTTTAGTCTGCAGAAGGGGAGGCAGTGAGGAGACTTTATTGCTCTCTACAGCTACCTACGTGGAGGTTTCAGTGAGGTGAGATCTCTCTAGTATTAAGTGATAGAACGAAAGGAAGGGGAGTCAGATTTTGCCAGGGGAGGTTTAGATTGGATATTCAGAACAATCCCTTCACAGAAAGAGTGATTAAGCATTGAAACAGGCTGCCCAGGGAAGAGGTGGAATCACTGTCCCTGGAAGCATTTGAATAATGAGTAGGTGTGATGCTCAGGGGCATGATTAGTAATGGCCTTGGCAGTATTAGGTTAACGGTTGCACTTGACAGTCTTACGGTCTTTTCCAACCTTAATGATTCTATGATTCTGCATATAAGCAAGAGCCTTTCTGCATCTCAGCCCTTGGTAGTAGCTATAAACATCAAGCATTATCACTTCTAGAAGCAGACACTGTCTGCAAAAATATGCCATTAACTTCAGAAAGTGTAGCTAATAGAAGAGATTTAGTTTAAAAGTGAGATCACTGAACAGAATTGGATCTGTTCTAACTCAAACCAGGATACCATGCTTGACTTTCCATCACACTGAAATCTGTGAGTCCTAGCTCCTCCTATAAGCAGCAGCAAAAAATGTCTCAGCACTTTAAGCTTGTGACAGTATCAGCTCTTAATTTGAGACATTATGACATCCATGCCACACTTTTTCACATTAATCTGGATAGATGGTAAAAACAGGTGGTGGTGTTTCCAATGCTCCTGGAAACACAGTTCATTGTATAGATTTTACTCAAAATCTGTTGAATAACATGCATGTGCATGATTTTGTGTGTGAACGTGTCAAAGTGGGACATCAGAGTGACAGAAAAAATAAAGATAAAAGTCAACCTTCGGAAACATATGTTTTAACATTTTAATATTGTTATAGCACATCAAAATATGGGCATGATCATGTTAAAGGTGCATATACATACATAGACTAAGAAAAAGACAGATAAAGAGAAGTGTCTGATATTTTAAAGTGATACCTTTATAGTTTCTTGGCACTTTGAAAGGCTGTTTTGAATATTTTTCTATCTTACTGATGAGTATTAAGTTCAAGTATCTGTGCCATGCTGCTACTCTTAAACACTTGAAAATGTAAAATTTAAAAAATCAGTTTCTTCTAAATGAGTTTTATGAAGTCCAGAAAAAGGAATGAACAGAAAGAAAACAAGGTTAAAATGTCTAGCTCACACTTGGTTTTGATAATAATTAGCACCAACAGCAATGGAAACATTCTTCTTCAGCATATTCAAGAATCTGTCCTTATTTTACCCTATTGTTTTAGCAAAATTTGGATGGCAACATATAAAAAGAGTGGCTGATTTGTTCATTTTATTTTCCTCATAAAGCTTGTATAGAGCAAATGAGGGAGGTTTGATTCCACATAATTTTTCTTACTGACATTAAGAATGGAAATTTGTAATAAAAGATAAATTGTTTTAAGGAAGTTCTCAGCAAACATAAAAGGAAGACCTTTAGAGAGAAGATAGCAACTAGCAATTGCTACTAGCACTTGGTATCATACTGGAGTCATTGCTCACCTGTTACAGAACTGTAATCACCTTGATTGAGAATGCGCTAGCAGCTATACGTCCCAGTGCTGTCATTTAAAACATGTGTTTTGGCATATACTACGTTGCAGCTGAGTATGAAAGGAAAATTAATTTCTTTTAAAGTATTTCTAAGTCTGTTAGACTTAGTAAGTTCCTGGTATTCTATAAAACCAAAAATGTCTGTTCCACTTCAAAAGCTATCTGCTACTGTGTTGGACAGTCCCAAGACCACGCTTGGTCCCACTGGCTAGTACAATTTCAAGAGTGAAAGTTGCAGTGCTGTGGAACAATGGAAACAATCACAAGATTGAAACTATGAAAACAGAATTGTAACCTCCTAAAGTTTCTTCTGTGATCTCAGTCATAACTTCTTACACTTTCTACAACCAAGTTCCAAACAGCTTGCAAAAATGCTGCTGTTGCCTTCTAGACACTTAGCACGTGTTTCCAATCAATCCTTTTTGATTTGTTGGTTAGGACTAAGGCTTACAGTCAAATCCAATGATCTCAATTCTGCTAGCATGAATGCAAAATACTTGGAGCAAATACAAGGGGATTGATCCAAAAGGACACAGGCAGTTTAGAGCAGAAGTTGGGCTTTTGTGTGCTAAAGTTTGCTGTAAACTATGGGACACATCAACTCTCTTATAAATTGTGTCACCTCTGTGCAATCAGACATTGTTTTGCATTCTTCCTAGAGAAAATTGATTTTCACGATGAACTATGTCTTTGCTACTATATACTCTGAAAGAGGGACGCTTGGAAAAGACTTGAAAAGTATGAACTTTCTGTTAGAGGTTTTCTGCCAAAGAAATCAGAGATGACCATATCTTATGCTGAAAGGCATTAGTAAAGGTGTCTCCATAATCATTATGAAAAAGGTTTCAGTTATTTCAAAGTAATTCTCCTAGAGGAAGAGGCTTTTATCACTGAACTCTTTAATAAGGACTCTCCCCCCACCCCCAGGAGGGACCATGAAATCTTTAAAGAAAGTACATCAAGTGCTCTTACTACTGAAGCCACTTGGACTATATTTTATAAAGCAATATTAAAGAAATACTGAGAGCAGAATAATTTAATCAGATTCATGAAATCAAATACCCTCAAGGCAGCCATGAAGATGCAACTCAACAAGTGCTGGCATTTCATTCCATAGGAAGAAGAAAATTCATCAGCTCTTTTTTTTTGTTTTATTTTCAATTTTTTCTTTTCTCTTTATAGAAGTAAAATGTGACACTACATAAAACTAAAGTCAAATAACTGTAGGACATGAAGATTAGTGCAAAGGCACCTTAGGTCTATTCAGTCACAATCTATCCTGTGTCTTATTTGGGAGCTGAGAAATACTCACTAGTAGGGATTTGGAAGGTAGGGTGCCAAGTTCTACTTTAAATGGCAGATTTTTTTCCCTTGACCTCATGATCAGTCATTGGAAAATATTTTATCACCTTTTCTCTCTCTACTTGTGTCATGTTGCTATGACTGTATTCTCTCCCCATAAAGGGTAGTAGAGCAGCCCTTCAACCTAACCTGGGGTCTCCCCATGCTGCAGAGAGATGTAACAATATAGCAATATTGGATCAAAAAAACAGCAGAAGGAGAATCCTCTAAATCTTGAAAATTAAAGTACCTATGTGTCTTAAGTGTTGAGAATCTCCTCAATGAAAGAGTCTGTCTATTTTGGGTTTTATCCTGTTATTCATACAGTCAGCTGCTGGCTACTGGCCTTTTCAGGGTTGAAGTGTTTCTGAAATTGTATGTGTAGGCTATGAAAATATGAAAATAACTTTGCTGGCAATGTGTACTGTTAATTAGGGAGCAATGGGAAAAGCTCTTGGGAAAAAAGACATGACTCCTTTATATCTACTATAGTCTTGCAAAATACCAACTGAGTAATAGTTTTGAGTGTACCTATCCTTGAAACAGCTCTCTTTTAAACAACTTTCCTTGAAACACTGGTCCTTTAACTGAAGTCGGGAGATGAATTCTTCTCACTTAAATTTAACCATCCAAAGCTGGACGTCAAGTTCACACAGGCATCATCACTTGCTGCATCATCAGCAAGGAGTCCAGTACTCCAAGTGGTGAGTCATCCTGTGCTGGAAGAGGTGGCATCTACTGCCTTGAAAAGTGCCTGTGTTTCCCTATTGACTTTAGAAATCGGTAAGTATAGTAGCTTAGACTAAATACCTTTGTTTTTACAGAGCTAATATTACCTGAGAATATTCCCACCTAGCTGTCTTTTCCAAAGTAACACAAGAAAAAAGAGGATAGCAGAGTAAATTATGCCTTCAGTTCAGCAGGTATACATGCTGTGCAGGAATTCTCTGTCTTTTTTTTTTTTTTTTTTTTTTTAATATGGTCATCAAACCATCTCTGCAGTGAGGGGATGAGTTTGAAACATCAGATCTATGCACCTGATGTCTGAGGGAATGAAGTACACAAAACCCAAGGTGATCTGCAAAAGGTGAGTACAGAGGAACAAAACATTCATGCAGCTCGTGATCCTGACAAGTAGCAACAATATCCATGAGAGAGATTTTTCAGGAGTATGGAGAGAAGAATCTTTAATTTATGACATATACTTAACTGCTAAACTATAGCATCAGTACTGGCCTGTCCTACCTCATGGCATTTTTTCCCAACAAGGCTATTGCGAATTCTGCCTTGAGCAAAGCAGAACTGATTGGACTCAATTTATTCTTCTGTAAAACACACACACACACAAACACATTCTCTAGGGAAGGATATAGAAGTTCCAGGAAAGGGCTGTAACTCAATTGCCATTATAGAACAGAAAGATAATTAAGTAAATGTTGGCAAGGGATAGTATTGAATAACTTTAGCAGAATGGGTTCCTCTTTGCTTTGCCCTTTGCAGAAAGTATACTGCATTCTCCAGAGACGCCACCCGAAATTGCTCTGTATAGCTTCATTTTCCCTAAAGAAAATCAGATAGAACAGGACTGGAAGGGAACTCCGAAGGTCAGTTTCCTGACTTACAAGGCAGGATCAACTCAAGCTGGGCTAAAAGATGCATGTTTTCTCTCTTGGTGGCCAGGAGATCAGTCTGTGTGTTGTATAGGTATGCAGTTAACTCTTCCCATAGTAATTACCTGGAACTTAGGAGGATTCAGGCAATATCCGAATAACTTTAATATACAGTCTACTGTAAATAAAAGCTTTTTAGAAAGCAATTAATAAGTGAAACATAAGTAAACACTGAAATGTAACTGGCTTCTGATCTTGCCCAACTACCCAGAGCACAAAGAAGTGATGAGCTGCAGTTATTAATTATTTCCAAGGGCAGATAAATAGCAGCACTGCTTTTTATTTGTCCCATGTGGTGATCCACTGGTTTTGTAGACTTCGGCACATTTTATGTCTCGAATTTATCATGAGTTTATAGCCAGCCAATAAGTTAACTGAAGAATTAAAAAACCCATTCATTGTAAATCTCATAAGACTATACTGTTTTTAACTGGACTGTGAGAGAAAAGCATATGAGAGAAGAAAATAAAACAAAATAGTTAAATGTTAAATTGGCAAGTCTGAGTTCCTTTTCACTGAGGCAGGCAAGTTTCAAATAAGGTGGTTTCTCATTAATATAAGTGGGGTTTACCATACCTTTCTTGTTCTTCTTTCCAAGTTCATTGAAGAATTGTATATAAAATGCTATGTGTTTGCATATCTATCTATCTATCAATCTATCTATCTATCTATCTATATGCAGCCAGCTGAATATACAAGAAATTTAAATCAAAATCTTAGAAATAATTTTTATCCCTTTCTGTCATGGAAGGTTATTCATTCTTCTCGGTAATGAATCAATGTCTAAAACATATTCTGCACTCTTTGAATAGTTATGTCACTATATTTTATAAACTACACCTTCAAGAATCACTACATGATGTGTAAAATTAAGTAAAAATAGCAGAAATCCTTAGGCTGACTTTGGTACAACAGTGCTAATTTCTCAGCCTTCAGAAAGACCAACATAATCTTAAAGTTTCAAACACATTGTTAACTGTATCTTGAGGGAGAAATGGAAATGTACAAGCGAGCTGTTTTTATTTAATGGGAAAGTTACCACAAAGAAGTTTTGGGCTATCACAATACCTGAAATGTATGGTAGGCCCAGGAAGGGAAGAAATGTTTCAGGATTGCACAATCACAGGCAGTTCCACCCTTACATGACATCTTTATTGCTGCATTTTGTATCTTAGGGTCTGTTATGACAACATCTGTTCAGACAGTCTCATTTAAAAAATGGTACTACCAGCAATGCTGTCCTGTGCTTGCATGGGAAAGAGAAGACGATCAATAAGAAAAATACATCTTACTGAATCATCCAAAAAGCAGCAATATCATGCCTGTCCAGAGCATTGGATAAAAAGTAGAAAGTACACACAGTAAAATATATGTAGTTAACGTATGATTTATTTGATCTCATTCAATCCTGACTTTATCAGTATAGCATTTATTTTGATCTAATCATTCCAGGTCCTTCCATGATCAAAGAAAATCATACTTCCAAAGAGAGAGTTCTTTTGTTCTTAGGCATAGCTCAAGGGTATAGAATGCAAAGTATCTTTTGTGATGTTCCTGTTTCTCTTTCCATTGACTAGAAAAGTTCTAGATGGCTAGATTATTCTCTGCACCTGACTTCCAGACAGGTTGTGTTTGTTGAATCCAACCCAGTAAGACCTCTCTTCTCAGCCTGAAGTGACTTAGATAACAGTGGTTGAAATGCAGATGTTTTTATTTAAATGCAATATTGGAGAACAAAGATGACCTGATTAAAATTTATGATTTGTACTTTAGTGCTACCAGGAAGCTTAAACTGCCTAAAGACTCTACAGTGTAAGCAAAGATGATAGATAGGAAAGGATGGAAAGTTACAGAAACTCTAGCACAGAAATTAAGTGACGATCATAATGGCTATGTTTTCTGTGGGAAATGCAGGAATTTGAGCTGTTTTGGTTTTTTTTGAAACTTAGCTCAGAGACCTAACAGCAAAGCTCTTCTTCCCTCTTAAACCAGTGGTAAACTACTTGAGGTAGAATGAGTGTTCCTTACATGAGAATTATAAACCAGAGTGGCATCTAAGCACTTGTAATCATGATCAAGAGTCTAAAAATAAAAATAAATTGGATTTCAGGTGAGACCCACAGTGAACCCACAATCTTGAAAGAGCTAGAAAATCTGTAGAAATTGAAAAAGCATCAGTTCCTAAGTCAGCAACACATGTTTCTGAGCAGTTTTTCCGCTTTAGTACAGAGACAGTACATCAATGAGTAGCTGGAGAGGAAATATAGTGTGGCCAGAGACTGTTGTTTCCTTAAGGATTTGAATTTAGTCCTAGTTTTTCATTAGGCAAGGCATCAAGTCAGGTGTATTGCGTTCCCTCTGCAGTCACCTCAAAAAATAAAGGCACTAATTTTTGAGAATAATTCAAATTATAAGGGGACTGAATTGTCACTGATGTGCCCTTTCTCTGTATGGACCATAAGGAAACCTAATACCAATCCCTCATAGAACTAGAGTGTCTCAAGTTTGATGGATAGAAAATAGTCCTGAAGATCAGAGGAATATATGAACAAATCATGTAATGTGGAGCTGGATAATTTGAGAATCTGAGAATCATCATGGAGAAGAGAAGGCTCAGAGGAGACCTTGTTGCCATCTACAATGACCTGAAGGGAGGTTGTAGCCAGGTGGGGGTTCATCTCTTCTCCCAGGTAACCAGCACCAGAACAAGAGGACACAGTCTCAAGGTTTAGGCTGGATGTGAGGAAGAAGTTCTTCACAGAAAGAGTAATTGGCCATTGGAATGGGCTGCCCGGGGGAAGTGGTGGAGTCACCATCACTGAAGGTGTTTAAAAAGAGACTGGATGAGGCACTTGGTGCCATGGTTTAGTTGATTAGATGGTGTAGGGTGATAGGTTGGGCTTGATGATCTTGAAGGTCTTTTCCAGCCTGGTTAATTCTATTCTGAAATGGTTTGACATTGGATACGAAGCTCTTGCCAGGGCTTTGTCACTGATCTCAATAGAGCCTGGATTTTCCCATGTTGCACAAGCCCAGAGGAGAATCTCAGTTTACAGACAGGACTGCCACAGGTTATCTGAGTTTGAGACAGACATGCAAAGGATGAATAGTATGTTTACTGGTGGTCTAGGCTTCAAATAATCCTCTAGGAGATGATTACGAGCAGCAGATCTTTTTATCTGAGTCTCAATCTGTCATAATTTCTTAGTAAAGAAAAAAATGAGGGAAAATGTCTACCAAAAATATATATGATGGATCAGCCAAAATGTTTCTAAATAGTACCTTAGTCAGAGATCTCTGCAGGGGACCAGCAGCCAGCTGCACTACACTATAGAGTAAATGCTACTGCTTTGGAAAAGACTCAGTGGCAAGTGATTTGCATTAAACATTCCCCCTCCCCCCCCACCCCCCCTTTTTTTTTTCCCTCTCCTTTTTTTTTCTTGTTGTTTTTGTTGCTATTTTTGGCTAACACAGAACTGCATCAGCATGTGAAATTCAGAGGGAAAGTGCCTGGTTTCTGCTTTCTAGCATATTTTTTGTCTCCATGTTTATAGATCTTATTCCTAGGGAATGGTGGGTAGGGTGAGGGTGGGTTGCAGTGTGGAGGTGGTGATAGAGAATTAAAAAAAAACACAACGAAGCAGCCAGAAAGACCATCAAGAGCCAGAAACAGCTTTTGTTTTCTAACATTTTCTTTCAAGCTCATGAATAAACAGAAATCTGTGAATTCAGAACACCTGTGGTTAGCTATCCTTAGAAAGGAGAACGGAAGAGTGAGAAGTAGACCTATGCTGAAAGTCACTTAACAGATAAATATGAAGAGGGGGTATGGAAGCAAATGAAGCTCTGGGATTCATGAATCATGTCATGAGGTAGAGATGCTTTCAGAATATGACTAGTAGGTAGCAGGCTCTGGCCATTTTCCTGCTATTTAGGCTGCTATTGGGACTTCTGTACTCCTGCACATGTCTGTCTGGAGGATTATTCACACTGATAGGGTGTGATGGAGTTTGTGTCTAAACACATTAGACCCAATGGTCTCTGGAGGTCCCTTCCAACTTCTAAGGTACTGTGATACTATGATATGCAGGGATGGCTCTAGCCATAAGACATGTCCCTTGCCCAGACCAGCACATTGCTAGGGGTGGTAAAAAGGCCCTGGCCCTCATCTTGCTTGCCCTCAGTGTTGGGGAGATGTTATGCTCACCCTGCAGCTACTATTGTGTCTGCTGACTGCAAAGGTAATGAGAAAGATCATTTTTTCAGTGTTCTTCCTACACTTCCAGTCCTTTCCTGTCATGACAGAAGCAGACTGGCTCCTCATCCTAGAGTGGAAAACTCTTTAACACTTCCAAGAAAGAGCTCTATAGTTTTTTTCATATACCCAGACACACTTGGATTTATATGTAAATACAATTACATAAACATATGTATGGTTGCTAGATGGAAAAGTATATGCATCATATACATGGACATGCATGTGGAAATCAGAAAGACAAGCAAATACATTAAAAGATTTTTTAAAAATTAGGTCCAGGAAAGACCACTGGAACAATGCAAGAGGTTTTTATCCTTGCATTAACCACTGTTTATTGTCTAAAGTAAGAATTGTTAGGCTATGGAACATATTGAAATCATACAGTACGATGAAAAAAACAAGAACATCCTCTAGTGACACTGAAACAGACCACTGAAACAGGACAGTGCATTAATGCTGTTCACTGTAGCTCTTACCTCAACTGGCTAGAATTCAGCTATGGGAGACAGAAAGTGGAAATGAATAAGCCTCAGCTGAACCAAGGTTTGGGCAGCATACTTGAAGAAATATGTGGTTTGATCAGTGAATTCAGAGGAGGGAGTGTTAGAAGCTGAGAAAACTCTAGCTGTGAGAAACATTCAGAAGAACTGTGTCTGCTTAAATAGCAGAAGAAAAGAATGTGTAAAGATATGAGAACAGTATTAGAATATGTAAAGCACTTTGCTCAGAAAATGCTTAGGAATAGGTTCCAATTAAAATATGAGGTGCCCGGAAAAGCTTCTATCAAACTGAATGTCACTTTATGTCCGCTGCCTGTGAAGGAAGCCTAGGCAACAGGCCTTTTTGTATTATTATTATTATTATTATTTTTTATGATGAGAATTAGGCTTCATATTAGGGAATACTTCTTCACTGAAAAGGTTATCAAACACTGAAATGGTGGAGTCTCCATCCCTAGGTGTGCTGAAATGGTGTGTGGACCTGTCTCTTAGGAACACACTTTAGTGTTGATCCTTCAGTGCTGGGTCAAGGGTTGAACTGGATGACCTTTGAGCTCTCTTCCAAACAGATATATTCTGTGATTCTGAGTACCTTTTCCAGGTGTGTTAGTATTGTCCAAAATACAGGTGTTTCATGCATCAGCGCCACCATTGGCAGGTTACACTTTCTTCTTGATACCTTTTCCCTAAGAGTGTGTCACTTGCCACAGTTAAGACAGGACATCAGTCTGTAAATCCTTAATTTAACTCAGCAGGATAGTACAAATTAGTGGCAAGTTTTACTTCTTTGATAAAGCAATAACCTCCCTAGGATCACCAACACATTTTGATGCCTTACAAAGGAAGCTGCATTTGAAGCATTTGATTGCACTTTAGGTTTAGGGATTTTTAATTTGTTTTGTTTTGTTTGCTTGTTTCACTATTGTTGTGCTTTGTCTCATTTTGCATTGTTTTGCTGTTCAATCAGACTGTTTCTCTCAAAGTCTTCTACTCCTGGATGAAGGCAGTTTAGCTCCACCTGAAGCAGACTCAGAAAAGTATGGTATTCACTTTAGAAGATGAATTAACTTAAATTTCAAACACACTAACTCTCAGCTGACTAAATACTCTTTCCCCGTGAACTGCCTTTTGGTCAGCCAGCACAACTCCAGGGTGCGGAGCTCAAAGGCTGACAGGAGCTCCCATGCACTCAGAGCAGATTTGGTAAATGAGATCCAGGGCTCAGATGAGCTAATTCTATGCCATTAGTTGCAGCAAGGCCTTCATCTCCTCAGTAGAAAAGAGAAAAATTATGCAAAGTGTACTCTCAGTACAAGCAGCAAGAGCTAACAAAGCACTAAAAAAAGAAAGCAATGGAAGGAAAAATGGTCTGCAAAGTAGACCATGGAGTAGTAGAAAGGAACCCTCATCCTGGGTCAGCACCTTGCTGGCAATATGGATGTGATCAAAAGACATTTCTTTCTTTGACCCCATTTCACTTTGCCCAGGTGCAGTGACAGTCAAACTGAAGCATGGACTCTTTCCCTGTATGTCTGTGCTCCAAAGGTCCCTCACTAGTTACTCATAGCATATCTAAGACTTCTGGAAGAACTGTGAAACTCCAGAACCCACGAATGAAAACCTTTATTTTATATACTAAGCAGACCTTCTCCAAGGCAACCCTTTCCCTGATAAAGCTTTGCAAAGTTTGTTTTTGTTTGTTTGGTTTTTTTTTCTTTCCCCTGATGGCTGTCCTTTGAAGCATATCAATATGAGCACGTCTCTGGGATTACACTTCTTTTATTTCCAGAAAACAAACCAAAACTAAAAAAACAAACAAACAAACAAACAACAAAAACCCCACAAAACAACAACAACAAAAACCCAAAACAAAACCCAAAACAGTAGGGAAGAAAGTGATGGTGAAATACACTACAAGCATCCGAGAAAGACAAAATATCCAAAGTGCGGGCAGGAAAAACAGTAATTTACATTAGCTCAGATACCAGACCCCTCTCAATCCTGGCCCCTGCAGAACTGTCAACACGGTCACCAGCCATTCTGACACCCTTCTGTGGGAGGGAAGCCTTGCCAGGAGTTGGGTTGGATTCACATTAATTTTCTCCTGGCCAGCAAAGACTGACCAGATTGCAAAGACTGCAAATTCACGACCTTGATTTGTTTCCCCTCCAACAGCTCCCTGAAATGCTTGGTTTCTCAGGCTCATCTTTGCCTCAGAGCCATCATGGGGGCAGATGCACCCTGGCAATGGCAAACCTGCCCCACTAGGATGCAGAAGGAGTGCTAGATGCTAATGTAGCCGAAATCCATCATTCACTCTCCCAGAACTGCTAAGACTGAGCTGGAAGGACAGCATATCAAAGACAGACTACATTTAACTGGATACTTTCCCTCAATCACTGCATTAGCTTGTCCTGATCTTATAGTTAAAACCAGCTATTTATTCTATCACTACACTCTGGCAAAGATATATTGCACCAAGTCAGCACCTACAATTATTATAGTACAGAAAACCTTTGCTGTAGCACGTTTAGTGCTCCTATTTATCAGACACAGCTATTACATTCTGGCTCCCAACAAGGCTATACAATCCTGGCACCCAGGAAGACAGCAGGTGCTCTGAATTAAAACAAAACCCAAAGAATTTCTTTTCACCTTCCTTTGGCTTTCTTTAATAGTCTAGCAAAAGACTGAGAGCTGTTAGGGGGAAATAAAAAAAAAAGCTGTAAGAAAGCACTCTGCTTATCTGATGCTACATGAAATATCTTGTGTAGGGGGGAAAGTTTGCTGTGTTCCAACGGAGGTGACAGGGTCTCTAGAAATTAAAGAAATTAAAGACCAGGAAGATCAGACAGTTCCTCAAAGTGCCAAAGCCACTGCATATAATTATAGTAGATACTTCTTTGTGAAATGCTTCTCCAGTACTACCTGATACCGAAAAATCTTACACATCACAGCCCACCTGCCTGTCCAGCTATCAGAAAATGTATAGATATCACTGCTTTTCCATTCATATGCAAGTCCAGTGCTCTGGACATCTGTTTGGTATCTTTATTATATCACTGAAACTTTATTATTCCCAGCAAAATTATCTTGTCAATGATCTGCACTTCACATTACTTTGCTTTCATGTCTTCCAACAGAGAAGTATTTAAGAGGGTATTTCTTAAAGAATCCTCTCCAATTTTCTAACTTCAGGATTGCTATTAAGTTGAAAATTTCATTCATAGTCTTTTATTGTAATTATTAAAAAAGAAAGAGAGGAGAAAATGCTAGAGAATAGCTGGCTGATCAGTAAAAAGGGAATTGTTTGGATACTTTCTTAAAAGCTTGCTGTTCCCGAGTTCTCCCTCTCCCACTGTCATTCATTTTCAAAAGAATGCCAAGTCTGAATTTAGGAGACTTCCTTGATGATTTCCTTCTGGAAAAAAAATAAAAATTAAACATGATTATTCAGTAGAAAATGTTCTAAATGTCTTTGATCAGCCCTTGCCAAGGGCTCACAGTTGCCAGCAGCTACATCGAGTATTGGGTGTGGTTTCTGTGGAACCATAGAAAATACCATTACTGATGATTGCATGTTTGAAATGCCAACAGCTACTTCATGTCTGTCAAATCCAAATGTTTGCAGGGGAAGAAGAAAATTTGGACAATTTCTACAAGGGGGCCTAAAGACAGAGGAGATTATATAGGAATGGTAAACAGAGATCAACATTCAGTCAGGTGTACAGGATTAAGTAACAGTTTTCACTGTGGACTGTATATGGAACACTATGGGTCACTGCTCTCAAGGATATTTTCTTTGAGAAGTTTTTGGAATACTTTGAGACAGAAAGATTTATTTTAATTCTTACCAGCTTCCCACCAGAGGCATCTTTTCAAAATTGCCCCTGAAACCCTTAGGCTCCTGTTGTCATCTGAAGCATATTGTCATCATATTGTGAAGCTACTGCTGACCACAACTGACTCATTGGTTCGCCTTTGCATGATGGCTGAGGTAGATCATGGGATTTTGTGTGGTTTATTTCTTTAAGTTTGATACTCTGAAACAGCTGTGTTAGTTTGGTAGAAGAAAAAAGCAGATCAGATTGTGTGATAGAGGAAAGAAAGAATAAGGAAACAAGTATATTCTCCACAGTAATATTCTCCACAAGGAATATTAACAACTAATGCAAGAGAAAGGTTTTGCTTCTGGCCATCACTGCTAAGTGCAAGACACACACAGTGAGTGGATCTATTGACCTGATATTCCTGCTTACTGTGTAAGTGTTACTAATGTTACGACAGCTATGTCTAAGAGACAGCAGCCCTTCAGAGGCATCTGCTGATGGAGCTGCAGACATCACCAAAGATTCATACTACTAACTAGGGTACAGACCCAGAAAGTGGAAATAATTTGCTTAAAAGCATGTTGATTTGGACATCACTAATCTCAGCATTGATCTTTGCCAGCATTAACTTTGCTGTTAATGCAAATAACTGAACATAAGGATGTCATTAATTGTATTGATATAATGGAAGGCATTGCTCTTGACTTCAAGGTCCCCCTCCTCGATTTAGTGCTTGCCAACGATGCAACAGTTTTGTCTTCTCTCCCCCTTTTTGCTTGTCAAAAATGATGTTTCATTCATTTTTATGTTCCTGTTATGTTTGGAACATCCTGTTTCTACAGTCTGCTCCTTCAAATGCCCCTTTCTTCCTGAAGGTCCTTCCCTCCCTTTCTCAAGTGCAGACTCACAACTATAACAGAAAGAAAGCCAGATTATATCACAGAATCACAGAATCTCTGGATGGTTGGGGTTGGAAGGCACGTCTGGGGGTCAACTAGTCTAAACTTACTGGTAAAGCAGATTTGTCTAGATCAGGTTGCACAGGAATGCATCTAGGCAGGTTTTGACAGTCTCCAGATGAGGGACACTCCAAAACCTCTCTGGGCAGCCTGTTCCAGTGCTTTATCATTCTCAAAGTAAAGAATTTTTTCCTGATGTTTAGATGGAATTTCTTATATTCTACTTTCTTCCCATTGCCCCTTGTCCTGTTGCTGGGTGTCACTGAAAAGAGAGCAGCCCCGTCCTCTTGACACTCGCCCTTTAGATAGTTATAAGCATTGATAATACTCCAGTACTTCTCCAGGCTAAACAAACCAAGGTCTCTTAGGTTCTTCTCTTAAGAGAGATGCTCTAGTTCTGTAATCATCTTTGTAGCCCTCCATTGGACTCTCTCCTGTAGTTTTCTGTTTTGGTGAACTGGGGAGGCCAGAACTGGACACAGTACTTCAGAAATGGCCTCACCAGGGCAGAGTTGAGAGGGAGAAGAACCTCCGTCTACCTGCTGGCCACACCCTTCTTAATACATCCCGAGATACCATAGCCTTCCTTGTCCATATGAGTACACTGTTTGCTCATGGTGGACTTGGCCACTGTAACTCCCAGGTCTTTTTCCATAGAACTGCTTTCCAGCAGGTCAGTCTTGAACCTGTACTGGTGCAAGGAGTTATTCCTCCTCTGGTGCAGGACTATACACTTACCCTTGCTGGACTTCATTAGATTCTACTCCACCCGACTCTCCAACCTGTCCAGTTTTTGTATCATCAGCAAATCTGCTAAGAGTACACTTTATCCCTTCATTTAGGAAGGTGATGAAGATATTGAACAAGATTGGACTTAGTACTAAGCCCTGGGAAACACCACTAGATACAGGCCTCCAACTAGACTGCACCACTGATCACAACCTCTGAGCTCTGCTGACCAGCCAGTTCTAAATCCACTTCACTGTCCACTCATCTAAGCCACATTTTGTAAGCTTATCTGTTAGGATGTTATGTGAGATGGTATCAAAAGCCTTACTGAACAGAACATTTATATCTGGAACACAACAGAACCAACATGCCCAAACAATTCAGGTGGTACTTCCAGCATGGCAAATTCCCTCTATAATTCCATGGTCCAAGTGGATTCTGAGTTGCAAGACTGAAGGCTTAATGAGAAGAATGTAGCAAACATAATTTATTTGCTTTAATAAGGGTGTTACTTTAAGCATTCCTTTTTCCTACTGCCCATTTCCAAGCTGAATACGGATAAAAAATGACGACTCCTGAAGAGTTAAAAAACCCTCTCAGCTGGGAACATGAAACCCTTATTTCAGGAACAGATATAGGGATTCTATTTCATGTAGCTTCTACAGAACAAAGTTAGGAAAAGTCTACTGGCCTTTATAATAGTGTATTAGAAGAAAAAAAATAATCTGATGGCAGAAGGCATTTTAGTTTAGGAGTAAAAGACACCACAAAATACCACACTAGACAAACTAAGTCTAAAATTACAGTATAGTTCATTTTAGCTTTGAGTCAACTTCCTAGGCCTTGAAACCTTTGAATCAACTTTAGTTTTCTAAAAGGCATAACAAGATGTGAAGAAAAAAAAAATATCTGCTCTTTTTTTCCTAACAGAAGTGTTAATTTAGACATAAACTTAACAAGTACATATGATAACCACTTTCTTTGACCGGAAGATTTTGCAGTGACTAAAGGAAAGTTACAGGATGAGAAATATTATTGCAGATCTTGCATGAGCAACTGCAGTTTTCATTGAATAATAAAACAAGCATCAATTAGTTTCATATTTTTCTCAGCCATTATTAATTGTTTGATTTCCTGAGGGCACTATCATGGTAGAAACTGGTATTGAGTGGATCTGAAGAAGTGAGAGTATGGGAAAGATGTCATATGTGTAAGTGTCTTCCTGGATCAGGAGCCCTTCAGGCTGTCTTTTTCAACTAATCACCACAGCTTAGTTTGAAACAAGGTTGCTGACTGTTTGAAATGCTGTCAACTTTGAGATAATCAGAGGCATAGCCTCTGGAAGCTAGAATATTGTGGGACTGTAAAAGGAACCCCCTTCAGGGGAGAGTAGGAATAGTGTATGCTGCAGCATTAAATTGGTACCTATTTGTCAAAAATGTCCTTTGCCACCTCTTTTTCCCTGCAAAAAATTGCACTGCAAAACCCTGCAGACTCATTCTCTCATTCCTGTTAACATCTGAATTGTAATCAACAGTTCTGCAATCCAGGAATCTTCGAAAAGAAGGGTAAACAAATGTTGTTTTTCAAGCTGACTGTATATACAGTGATGATAGTGGGATTATATCTGAAATACATGGCCAATAGGAACCTTAGAAGGTTGTCATCCATCTCAAATCCAAATCCCTTTTGGTTTCTTAATCCATAAATCTTACTAAAGAAGTATGTTATCATTAAGTAGTTGTGTTTAAGATTCACAGCTGGATTTTCATGTACAATTGTCTATCATCACACATCTGTAAATGCATCTTCAATAATTGCTTGGCACTTGCAAAGGATTTTTTATCTTTGCAAAGTAGTGGCACTGATGCTATTTTTGAATAGCAGTTCTGTCAGTAGGGGATATTTATTAGCTCTGTCGTATAGATTGGAAGATTAAGGGACAGAGGGTTAAATGAGCTTAGTTTTGTGGGTTTTTTAAATCTGATTTTTTAGTATCAAAAGAACACACAGAGCTTCAGATTTGAACCAAAACCCCTGTATAAATCAACACTATAAAAACAAAGAAAAGAGAATTCCTGCCTTAGGTGACTTTGCCCTTAATTCAAAAACAATAGCACACGTAGAGGCAGATTATCACACACACACACACAAAAATAAAAAAGTAAAATCTACTGTGTTCTTTCTCCTTCTTTTGGCAGTATGATATCCATGCAGGTCTTAATCTTTTCATTTCCTAGTAAAATGAGGAAATGTGTGTATGTTCTCAGTTTAGCTTTGGTTTATATCAGTGTGGCTAATGCCACCATCACGACTCACCCCACAGCTCACTGTAGAATAGAATAGAATAGAGAATAGAATAGAATAGAATAGAATAGAATAGAATAGAATAGAATAGAATAGAATAGAATAGAATAGAATAGAATAGACGAGGTTGGAAGAGACCTTCAAGATCATCTCGTCCAACCTATCAACTAATTCAACCCACCTAATCAACTAACCCATGGCACCAAGCACCCTATCAAGTCTCCTCCTGAACACTTCCAATGACGGTGACTCCACCACCTCCCCAGGCAGCCCGATCCAATGGGCAATCACTCTCTCTGTGAAGAACTTCTTCCTAACATCCAGCCTAAACCTCCCCTGGTGCAGCTTGAGACTGTGTCCTCTTGTTCTGGTGCTGGCTGCCTGGGAGAAGAGACTAACCCTCACCTGGCTACAACCTCCCTTCAGGTAGTTGTAGAGAGCAATAAAGTCACTCCTGAGTCTCCTCCTCTCCAGGCTAAGCAACCCCAACTCCCTCACCCTCTCTTCATAGGGCTTGTGTTCCAAACTCCTGGCCAGCAATGGAGCAAGATCATGGTAGCATCTGCCTTGTAATTAGCACATAGAATATAACATGATTTGTCTCTCCTTCAAACTAAGAAGCAAGCCAAATCTCTCAGAAAGCCCAAATTTTGTGCTGCTTTTGCTCTACTGACTTAAAAATCCTAGTCTTAAGTGGATATCCTAAATATGACACAGATCAGTCAAATTTCAATGGTTCAAGAGCTCCTGAGGAGGAAGAACAGATGGACAGGAACACAAAGAGGCAGGTTATATAAATCCTGTTTGTTTTTTTTATTTTGCTTTTGTTTGGTTTGGTTGTGGGGTTTTTTTTGTTTGGTTTGGTTTGGGGTGTTTTTTTGTTTGTTTCTTCTGTGGTTTTTTTTTGTGTTCTTTTTTTGGGGGGTTGGTGGTGTTTGGTTGGTTGGTTGGTTTTGGGTTTTTTAATAGACTAAAATTAGATGTTTTAAAATCCAGATCAAGGTTTAATTTTGTTTGGAATGAGCTGCCTGAATATTAATACATATGGCTATCACAGAAGCTGTTTTGTTACTGTTGTCAAAACCAGGTTCTGATATGTCAGATTCAGTTCTGATATATCATTATAGACTGTTATGTCATAAAATGATCCCTAGACCCACGTTATCAAGGTAGATAGGTTAAGTTTTATGAACATTTCTCCTTCAGCTGAGCAATCTCCTAGCAGTAAGTTCTGGCTTCAGTCAATTACTTTATAATTGTGTTTTAAAATGTCATGTCTGATTTGAGCCAAACACTTGGCTTTTAGCCTTGCCAAGAGAAAGAAAGATTGTGGCATGAAATTGTAATATTGAAAGCAAAAACTGTGCCATCTATAGAGGTACTCACAATGCAGAGCTATATTTCTGTGCATAACTTGAGTCATGGTTCCATGACTGAGTTCCTTTCATCACAAAACCCTCAGAAAAAGCTCCAGCTTAACTGTTTGTGAAATGAGCCATTGTCAACATAATAAGTACTAAAAATAGTAATAATTAAAGCATACCCCCCCACACACACCTTCAACCCCCACCCCCTCCAACCCTAAAAAAGAATGTCACCAACGCTTTTGTTTAAAGCTCCTCCAAACAAGCAATTTTGTTAGTATATGTGCAGTAAACCCTAGTGCAACACTGGTGAGGAAAGGAGACTATTAACACAGAAGATTGGTAATGTGTATAACCTCTTTCGGAGAGTACAGTAAAGGATTGTGTATTCTGACACATAGGCTGTCTATCAAAATGTGAAAGAGACTCCGTTTTGATTTCCTCCTCGCACCTACCCATAAGAAAGGCATTGCCCTGTGATGAATTTTGCACAGAATTATAGAAAAGGTGAACATCTTCAGCAGATGTGTATCCTGGAATATGTATGCCATGCAACAGGGTCAAAACCTGCTGCAAATCCTGCTGCAGTTGTAACCTTGCAGGGCTTACACAAATTTTCTTCCCATTCCTTTCCCCATCATTCCCTACCACATGGTCTCAAATGAATCACCCTTTAGAGTAGGAAAAGAAGATGCTAAAACTGTCTAGCACACACTGGTTAAAAGACTGGATCTACAGTGTTGAAACTACCCTTCTCTGCACAAGGCCAAAACATCCATGCTGAATAATCCATCAGGACTATCTCTAACTGTATATTCATGGCACTCATATGCAGCTCAAATTTCCATTTTATTTTTTTTTTGAAACTTCCACCCACAGTGTTATTCTAATGCAGCTGTTTGTCTCCTAACTTATAATGTTAATAATTATAATAATGATAGTAATAATGACTGACATTTATACAGTACCTTTCATCCAAAAAGATCCCAAAGTGCTTTGCAAACTGATTTGCGAATGACTGCATACTCGTGGTAAATACCCTGTCCCTATGCTAATGCAAGGTTAATGTTACAAATGTGAAGCAGTAAAAAAGACAGGAAATGCAAAGGGTAAAGGAACAAGAACATCCTGTGAATCTTCCTTATGAAGGTCTACCATTTACAACATAACTCTGCAAATGCTGTGTAGCAAATAGTACTTCCTGAACTGAAAGAAAGGTGCTCAAAACCTTGTGCATATGGGCATAAAGATAATTGGGTGAGTGAGGTGGAAATTTCACTCAGTCCCCATCCTCAAATGTTGATATGGAAAACTGACTTCTCTAATACTCTATTTTCATTTGCAACAGTTGAGGGCAATACTAGATGTAGATGCCCAACAGTTAAAAGTAATGTGGCTAATAATGCTGCAATTGGACAACGGAGGGAATTGAAAGAATCCTGCTGACTTCATTGAATGCTGGATCAAACATTTGTTGAATTATCTGAACAGCAGCAAAAATTCACTCTCTCCCTTTCTTCTACTTATTACTGGTATTGTGAGTTGCTCTATGTTTTCACAAAGGGGAAACCATTCTTTTATTTTTCACCAATTTATTCCTCAAACTACAGGGGTGTAATCTATTTTGGAACCAGATCTCACATGGCAAATTTCAGCTGAAAGGCATTTTACATCCATTCGAGCTACGTTCCTCTGTTGACAGAACAGATGTGCCCAATGTTAATGGTGTAAATGGTGCTGTTTTCAACACACAGTCAGCATCAGGGAGGATGGAAGTTGAAATCAGTTGTTTAGGTGTCATGACTCCCAAAATCTCCCTCTCAACAGACAGATTGTTTTTTTTTTTCCACATAAAATCAACATACTTGCATCAAAAGACTGAAGCAAAAGAATTTGAAAGATAAGAATCTGTGTTTGAGTATGAATGGTTCTACATAAACAACAGCCTTAACCTTTTGACTCCAACTAGCTGCGAGTGGCTTTTTGGACCATCTGTACAAAGGTGGATTTTTAATTGTGGGTTTTTTTTCCTCTTTCTATTGCAAGAAGACCTGATGGACAGGGCAAAAGTGCACATGTAAGCACAACAGTAACTGACTGTACACACAGGGCAAACACCCACCATCACATCATTATAGCATCTTAAAAGCAAATATTTAAGTTAAGCTATATATAAGGGAAGTATTTTCTCACAAAATGGGAAGCAGATTCTGGATATGCAGATCATGTAGTTGTTTTGGCAGAAGTTTGGCATCACTTTGGACTTGTCTATCTGAGCTTCTGCCATCCTTTCTATTGCAAGGCAAACCTCTCAGCAGAATGGGGAAAAAGAAGTACAATTTTATGTATCAAGTTCCTCAAGGCTTTTCTTGCTCTGTTTTGAGATGATATTTTCTGCCAACTCTGTGTATCTTCACACAGTGATGGCACCCAGAGGAAAAAAAAAAGTCAGCTGCAACACATGGAATATAAATTATTTACTTTGAGAAGAACTTCAACCTGTGTTTGCTTCAACAATGATATCAGCTCACAAGGGTTAAAATTTACTCCCCTGTAATTGCCGCTGTCAAGGAAGCTGGTAGAGTGGCTTCCCAAATCTGTTGAAGTTACCCTGAGGGTGACTTTAGTTTATCATTTTTTGCACCATGAAGGCTTTCATCCCACCTTGTTTGAGGCTGTAATGGTTGTCTTTGCTCAGTTCTGGGAAAAGAGTGGTTAACTGCCATTTTAGAATTTCTTATTAACAAGCCAGCAAACTGCAAGGTTGACAGCGCTATTAAATATGACAAAGCCTTCTTTAAAACACTGACTGTTTGACTGGTGGGAGAAAAAAAAAATAATCATGGTATGATTTATACCTGACTGTAGGAGTCACAGACTTTCCTCTATATCTTGTGTCCAAGGAACGATTGCTCATCTACAGTTGCAGTGTCCTCAAACAGCTTGCCACAGATGGCTCGTCTCGACTCTATATCATTGAAACACACTCCTGTGTTGCCCTGCACCTTTCCTGAACAACCATTCCCTTTTGATCCTCAATACATAGGAAGGTTTCCTCCCATTAAGTGTTTGTAATTGATCCCTACATTAAACAACCAATTATTCTGAATAGAAATGTCATGTCTGTAGCAGATGTGATCACTGTTTGGGGCGAAGATTTTACAGCTGAACTGACGAAGTGGGAAGGTGTATGAAACCAGAAGGGCCACTCTCAAATGGGATTGAAGAGTTTATTTAAAAAGGTTTTATGTACATACTTGGGATTTTTTGAAACAGGCAAGAAAAATGCATTAGGAGTAGATGAGATGAGATAGTTTAGATTAATAAAGTACAGGCATAGGGGACCAGATCAGCAATCAGTCTTAGTTCAATAGTCTGTCTCAGACAGTGGTCAATACTAGCTGCTTCCCTCAAAAGGCAGGGCACCCTTCAGTGAGCAGCTGTGGGATAAGATACTCATAAGAACAGTGTCTTCCTAAACCTTCTTAATTAGAAGTTGGTTTAAGCAAGGAAGTCTTTATAAGTCTTTATCCACTCTGAAGCTCTGTTTAAATGTTAGGTTGGGTTTTTTTATTTAAGTCTCAGAGTTGTAAATCTGGATGTCCTTGCTACCTCAGAGAAGTCTAATCTCATTCTCTACCTTCCCATTCTCTTCTTAAACTATCAAAATTTTGGTTTCATAGACTAAAAACAGTATTAAAAACAAACCAAAAAACATCTTTTGCTTGAACAGGACTGAGAAGCCTATGTAACCTTGAAGAAACAAGAGTGAAGAATTACTTCAGTCACCAAAATCAGAGATGACCGATTTTGTGTTATCTGGCTGTAATGGTCAAAGCAGCCTGAACAATGCCCTTCCTGTGTTTCACGTTTCACATTTAGCACCCATTTCTTTTATGAAATGAGTCTAGTAACTAGACAGCTTGGAAGGGATCCAGGGGAAATGGTTAGCATCCTGTATTTTAGACAGCTTAAATGCTTGTTTCTTGACTGGGCTACTGTTTTTACACCCCATTTGAATAATACAAGGTTTTATTGAGAAGAAGAGGATGAGGTATTATCCAAGAGAATAAGGTGACATGTCAGCTCTACCTCATTGTAAATGCCACCCCACCATTTCATTTTACTGGATGACTTCTGTAAGGTCAAGAATACAACCACAGGGCTCAGGGAGAGAGGATACCGCTAGCATTTTTCAGCATGAAGCCTTATTTTTTCAGTCAATATCTTGCAACTGCCAGACAATGGAGGTTTAGTTATTTTGGCTGATGCTATGTGTTGGTATTTCCCCAAAATATTTGAAGTTTGTTTAGAGGTCTGATTTTTAGTGCAGGAATTTGCAGAAATTGCATGAAATACTGTTCAGGTACTGTTCTTTGATGTACTACATTATTGCTTGGTTCACTGTATTATTGCAGTATGTCCTTTAGCTTGTCCAAGCATTACTGTTTTTATTAAAGGCAATTTGTCTCTTAAGGAAAATATTATTTTGCTTCTGCACCCCATTTTTTTTAAAGAAAAGCAAATATTGTGATACAGGTCAGTTCCCACCATGTGGCCTCATGAATTAATGGGTAAGTGCTGGAGGTATAGGTAGTTATCCCCAGACAGCTGTCATATCTGGTGGTAATCAGCTCCTTTTATAGCAGAAGAGACAAAAGATACAAACTAAAAACAGAATTGAGTCTACAGAGGTAAATGAGAGTGTGAGTCATTCCAGCTCCCACTGGGTGCTGCTCCACCATTCTTTAATAAAAAGCTGCTGCTTTCAGATTAAATATCTTATTTTAAAAATGTACTAGTACATTAAATGTTAGTTTGTTGTGTTTGAGGGGTGTTTGTTTGTTTGCTTGTTTTTGTCAGGTGAATGGGGAGCAAATTTTAAGCAGTCAAAATTTTAGTATTTTCCAGCTGAGTTGCAGATTATAAAGATAGAACTTCCCATCCTGCTATCCAATCATGGGGAGGTGGACAGGATTTAACAGCTCAGTTCTAAAGTAGTACAGAGGTCCTAGGAGGTAGCTGAAAAATCTATACTGAGAAAGTATCTGAAAAATATGTCCCTGTTTGTCTATGCTAACATATATATGTGGGGTTTTGTTTTATTTTATAACAAGATGTATTGACTAACTGGGTATATTTTATTAAAGAGAAAAGTCTAGGTAAAGCCAGCAAACTATTCACTGACAAAATTTACCCAGAAGTACCTGTGTAATTGAATTTGGCCAGCTCTGGCAAGATATTTGATTTTCTATAATTGGATTGGCTAATGGAGGGAAGAGGGTGGGGAGAAGGAAAGTTATCTATCTCCCTTGACAAAATGATGCAGTGACTTGGGAAATTTGTCTGCCCTCAAGGAAAGAAGGCCCAGATAAAAATATGAAAACAAAGCAAGTGATGGACTGAAGCAAGAGGTAGGGCTAAAAAACAAGGGTTTGACCATGGCTCTGCTACAGACTCCTGCAATGCTTGTGGGCATATAAATTAATATCTTCTGTTCTTAAATTCTGCACTCTGTACCTGTTAGTTCCTATTCTGAGTGCTTTGGCATGCAAGTGTGTTTTGTGCTATAGTGCAGTTGGGTAAGACCTGAACCTTGCTGCATCACATAGTAAAAACACACTCTCTCATTGAATAATCAAAAGCCAGTAAGTAAATGATGATGGAGGTAAGGGTTTTTCAAGGGCTGTCATGGCTTCAGCATACGTCTATTTTTATCACATTATTGTAGACATGTCAGATTAAAAGACTTGAGCCACTTACTTCAAGGCATTCAGCAATCCTGGACATACCCACTGCAGGCAGCTGTTCTCTGTGTGTTTGTGTGTGTGTTTAGCTCAAAGCATCCTAAGGTTTCCTGGTAGCTTGTTTCCTGCAGTTATGGGTTCCATTATCATACGATAGGAGTCTCATGATTCTTAATACTATTAGATGGCTTTAAGGAATAAGAACAGTTCCATCCACAAAAAGTCATCCCACCAGCCCTTCCCAATAGTTGGTGCTTAAGGCAAGTGTAGATAACAAAGATTACATTCACCCTTAATACTCTCCAAAACTCCAAATATTTTCAGTTCAGGGGACTCCTGCGATACAGTATCTCTATAGTGGGCTTTTTTTTTTCCTTTTTTTTTTTTGTTTTTTTTTTTTTTGTTTTTTTTTTTGTTTTTTTTTTTTTTTTTGACTAAGGTTGGAAGAGACCTCAAGGATCATCGAGTCCAACCTGTCTCCACAGCCCTCATGACTAGACCATGGCACCAAGTGCCACGTCCAATCTCCTCTTGAACACCTCCAGGGATGATGACTCCACCACCTCCCTGGGCAGCCCATTCCAATGACAAACGACTCTCTCCGTGAAGAACTTTCTCCTCACCTCGAGTCTAAACCTCCCCTGGTGCAGCTTGAGACTGTGTCCTCTTCTTCTGGTGCTGGTTGCCTGGGAGAAGAGACCAACCCCTTCCTGGCTACAACCACCTTTCAGGTAGCTGTAGAGGGCAATGAGGTCACCCCTGAGCCTCCTCTTCTCCAGGCTAAACAATCCCAGTTCCCTCAGCCTCTCCTCATAGGGCTTGTGCTCAAGGCCTCTCACCAGTCTTGTTGCCCTTAGTCAGTAGTCAGTAATTTTCACTGTGTTTCCATATCCATCTTGGAAGCTAGACCCATGAAAATCATAGACCCACATATTGTAATGTAGACATATGTATTGCCAAAACTTTAATTTTTAGTAATATGGAGCCTACGCATCTCACCACCGCAACATCAGATGGGATGCAAGCAAGAATTTAACAAGTGGGATCAAGATAGAGACCTACAGCTTACCTAATCCCACCTCACCTATGTATACACAATTTTTATAGTGGTAATATGAATATATTATATTGGCAGTATTGTGACACTTATGATAACAGGATCAAGAAATATTCTAATGCTATCTTTATTCTTCATTAAAATTGCAACATTTTCATTTTAAAGGATTAAAAAATGTCTAATCAATCTTCCCTAAAACACGAGACAGATTTAAAGCCAAGATGGAATAAAATATTTGGTTCTTGGACATAACTGTAGCTTGAAAAGAGTGCTAGAGACCTTTTACAGTACATAGTTTTGTTTTCTGAAGAAATGAATCTGATGAGATCATGTTGTATGTGTGTTAGTCTATGTCTCTTTCCTGATTACATTATTGCAGAGTTCAGCTGAATGTACATCAGGATATCAAAAGGAAAAGGGGAAAGAAAAAAAACACCAAACCCAAAAACAAACAAACAAACAAACAAAACACAACAACAACAACAACAAAAACACAACAACAACAAAAAAAAAACACACCAAACACCACGACACCAACAATTAGACAACAAAAGCATGGTCACTGAGAGGTAGGTGTATGTTAGAGGTTCAATCTTCATAGACACCAGAGAATCATAGTATCATAGTATCAGTCAGGGTTGGAAGGGACCACAAGGATCATCTAGTTCCAACCCCCCTGCCATGGGCAGGGACACCCCACACTAGATCAGGCTGGCGAGAGCCAGATCAGGCTGGCCAGAGCTAACTGGCTGACCAGAATCCACTGTGGTGAGTCATCATAAACATCTCAGCCACAAGCATGGGTTCAGTCACTGCATGCACCTTTTCAGACATTTGAAAATCTAATCACCAAACACAAAATCAGAGGAATTCAAGGTTCACATGTGCACTTCCTACACAACAAATTCTATTTTATTTTGCAGATAGATGAGCTACTACAGTGCACATTGTAAAACCTTTTGAAATTAAAATAGAGAACGAAGAAAGAAAAAGAACACATAGCTAAATTTTTCTATAAAACTTCCTTCTAGAAACAACCTGTTGGGAGGGCTGGTTTTATAGCCTCACAAAACTGCAGACTGGGTTATCCTCGGTATACCATTCTTTGCCTGCTTGCTCTTTGTAGGAAAATGTACACTCCACTATCAATATACATGAAGTCAGCTTCCTTAATCAGTTTAAAAGCCTTCTGAAAATGTATTTTGTGGGTGTATCACTAGCTGAATCTTTTATTTATGGTCTTGTACTGGGATGGTCATTTGAATTTTTGCTATGAGTCTGCCTTTTATTATGCATTTTATTTGTTTTTTATTGAAAGCTTTCTGAAGCACTAAGAAAGATGCTGGGCAAGTTATTGAATAAAAGCAAACTCATTTTAAAACCCCTCCCTGGTGTTTATGTCTCTTCCCACTGCAGATATGTGTACACCCAAACTTCTGCCCTCCATTTCATAGCACACACCACTACATTCTTTTTTTTCCCAATCCCTTCTGAAAACCTACAAAAAAAAAAAAAAGCCATTACTAAGAACAGCCAGCATCAGAATGTTAATAGAGGTGATAGAAAATCCAGGAAATTTATTTTTTTTTCAAGTAAAAAGTTAGAAAACGAGTAGCCTCTTTTTTATTTATCTTTTTAAAAATTTTCTTCCCCCCTAACAGTTTAGAATTTTCTTTTGTGTAAGAGTTTTTGTTAAAAATAAAGCTAAATAACATTTGTTTTTAACTTTTTTTTTTTTTTTCCTGGGTGGGGGAACCTTTGAATTTTAGAAAAGATATATTCTCCCTCCTTTTGAAAAAAAGAGAAAAAAAATGGAATCCTACTATCATTACTGATTTTTTTGTGTGTAGGAAAAAATTGTTTTTCTTGAAAAGAGAATGAAATCACAATTATGTGCTATTTTCTGATTTGCTGTATCTTTTCTTGCGCTGTTTCCCATATACTGGCAATCCTTCAAAATAGGCTATTCCACAGACAGATGAAGTCACAGCATTCAAGTCCATAAAGACACTTCTTATTCATACTTCCAGCTTACTCTCACTTTCTTTTGGAAACCAATAAGATACAAAAATCTTAAAGGAACCCAGTGATCTGTTCAAGAGCTTTCTACTACTGGCTGACCATTATACAGGAGGAAAATGCTGTCCCAGAGTCAAAATGTCATCAATTTTGAAGTGAATAGAATTATGTACAAATACAGGAAGAAAGAATAAAGACATAGGTGAATACCAAGTGTATTATATTGTAACCACCATGGGAAATACAGCAAAATCTTTCATTTGGGATCTTGAATACTCAGTCAGAGGAATCAAGAGGAAATATATAACAGAAAAGAATTAGCAAAATTTAATACTGTATCATCAAATCTGTCCTACCAACTTTCCAAACACTAACCCCCCAAGGAATGTGGAGATTGTAGTCATCTACTGAACATGACTGTCCACAGTCATCTTATTGGTCATTTACTCATGATAAGCTCCTCCACGCAACTCTCTATTCCAGATCATCCCACTTCTATACAAAGGAATCACTTTAGAATAGAATAGAATAGAAGAGAATAGAATAGACCAGGTTGGAAGAGACCTTCAAGATCATCGTGTCCAACCCCTCAACCAATCTAACCCACCTAAACAACTAAACCATGGCACCAAGCACCCCATCAAGTCTCCTCATGAACACCTCCAATGATGGCGACTGCACCACCTCCCCGGGCAGCCCATTCCAATGGGCAATCACTCTCTCTGCATAGAACTTCTTCCTAACATCCAGCCTAAACCTCCCCTGGCACAGCCTGAGACTATGTCCTCTTATTCTGGTACTGGCTGCCTGGGAGAAGAGACCAACATCCACCTGCCTACAACTTCCCTTCAGGTAGTTGTAGAGAGCAATAAGGTCACCCCTGAGTCTCCTCTTCTCCAGGCTAAGCAACCCCAGCTCCCTCAGCCTCTCCTCATAGGGCTTGTGTTCCAAACCCCTCACCAACTTTGTTGCCCTTCTCTGGACACGCTCCAGCAAGTCAACATCCTTCCTAAACTGAGGGGCCCAGAACTGGACACAGGACTCAAGGTGTGGCCTAACCAGTGCTGAGGACAGGGGCAGAATGACCTCCCTGCCCCTGCTGGCCACACTGTTCCTGATGCAGGCCAGGATGCCATTGGCCCTCTTGGCTGCCTGGGCAACTGCAGGCTCATGTTCAGCCTACCATCGACCAGTATCTCCAGGTTCCTCTCTACCTGGCCGCTCTCCAGGCACTCTGACCCCAGCCTGTAGCACTGCATGGGGTTGTTGTGGCCAATGTATGTTTATATTTTGTGTCATCAGCAAATCTGTTGAAAGTGCACTCTGTGCCCTCATCCAGGTCATCAATGAATATATTGAACAGTACTGGGACCAGTACTGACTTCTGAGGGACTCCACTAGACACAGGGCTCAAGCTAGACTCTGTCCCATTGACCACAACTCTTTGATTTCTGTCATTCAACCACTTCACAATGCACCTCACTACCTGATCATCCAGCCCACACTGCCTCAGTTTAATTGCCAGGATGCTGTGTCAAATGCCTTACTGAAATCTAGACCACAGCTATCCAGTTGGTCAAACATTACTTCTCTTTGAATTAAAGCCATGTAAAGCCATGTTGAGTAGAATCAGAGAATCACAGAATCATAGAATCACTAAGGTTGGAAAAGACCTCAACGATCATCAAGTCTAACCTGTCACCCAAAACTTCATGACTACTAAACCATGGCAAAAAGTGCCACATCCAATCCTTTCTTGAACACCTCCAGGGATGGTGACTCCGCCACCTCCCTGGGCAGCACATTCCAATGGCTAACAACTCTCTCTGTGAAGAATTTTATCCTCACCTCAAGCCTAAACTTCCCCTAGTGCAGCTTGAGACTGTGTCCCCTTGTTCTGGTGCTGGTTGCTAGAGAGAAGAGACAAACGCTGTCCTGGCTACAACCTCCCTTCAGGTAGTTGTAGAGAGCAATGAGGTCTCCCCTGAGCCTCCTCCTCTCCAGGCTAAATAATCCCAGCTCCCTCAGCCTCTCCTCATAGGGCTTGTGCTCAAGGCCTCTCCCCAGCCTTGTTGCCCTCCTCTGGACACGTTCAAGAGTCTCGATGTCCTTCTTAAACTGAGGGGCCCAGAACTGAGGCTGACTGGTCTATAGTTACCTGGATGCTCCCTCTTACCCTTTTTGAAGATTGGAGTGACATTTGCCTTCCTTCAGTCCCCATGCACCTCTGCTGTCTGCCATGACCTACCAAAGATGATGGAGAGTGGTCTGGCAATGACCTCTGCCAGTTCTCTCAGCAGCTGTGGGTGCATTCCATCAGGACCCATGGATTTATCGATGTCCAGACTGCTTAACTGTTCCCTAACCCAGTTCTCATCAACCACAGAAAATACCTCCTTTGTCCTGTACCCCTGTGGGGCCTCAGGGACTTGGGACTCCTGAGGACAGCCTCTAGCAGAATAGACAAAGAAGGAACTCCACCTTCTCTGTGTTCTCAAGGCATCCAAAACATTAACTACATGATTAACTACATTAACCACACTGCCCTCTGTGTGAGAAAACCAGACCCAAGATCTGTAAAAACCAACAGCTTTAGGTCAACACACAAAGAACTCAAGTTTTCATCGACATATTTTCTTCAGTACTTATGGTTAAGACTCCTGTGCTTTGGGTTTCTTGCTTTGTCTTTTTTTTTTTTTTTTTTCTTTTTCTTCCTTTTTTTTTTTTTTTTTTTTTAACATGAGGAAAAATCAGAGACTGTTTGAAAGACTGAAAACTTACAAACTGTGATGCTTACTTTCAACAAAAATAAATGTTTTGGTCCAAATGAGCTAGAAATATTCTAAAAATGCATTTCCTCAAATTCTTTTGCATAACACTTATGCCAGGAGAAGCTTTTGATCATAGTACTACTTAAAGGTATGAAGAAGGTAACTGGAGATAAAATATGTTTTGGATCAAGCATCCTGACCTGGTAGTGTGTTAGGATATGAATGCTAAGATGATGATCATGTCATCACCACACTCTGGTTTATATCTTTCCAAGAGGAGAGCACACTTAAACAAAAACATTTCAATACCTTTTGGAAAGGCTGAAGCCTAGGAAAAGTCTACATGATTTTTTTGTGTGCAGATACAACTACGCCTTCACTAAACTCTAAGTACACAGGAACCATCAATTCTATGGGTATCACAGTGCTGCAAAGGCTGGTGAGGAGTAGGAGATAGTAGTTTGTTTTTAGTACCTTTAGGACATTACTCCTTCAGGAAGCCAGAGTGAATGTAAGTTATATAGCCACATGTGGTCACTGAATACAGATGACTCTGTCTGAGCTAGTCACTTTTGATTTTCTCTATAATCAGCTAAGAGAAATATGTGCTTTTGAGACAAACTTCACCTGACTGATTTTAGATTTCAACATTAGGATCAGAAGACTCACATCATAAAAGAGTGAACTTCTCTCTGATGACCATAACAGAAGGTCACGCTGGTTAGCTCAAATATATACATCTAGAAAGCTCTGCAGATATAGAATATGTGTAGCATGTCTGCTTAGGAAAATTACAATGGGAATTCTAGTGAGAAAAGTTGGGACAAGGGAGTAATTAAATAAAGCCTCATATTTTGTTATTCAAATTTCAAGTGTAGAATATGATAAAGAAGTTGAACAACAATTAACTGACAGAGTTAATGAGATGGGAGGGAAAACACTCGTAACAGAATGAGCACCAGGTTTGGCGTATCCGGATTCTTGTGTGTACTTTGTAAATTTATGATGTCAAATTGACATAATTTGAAGGAGATGGCAAGCATTATCTTGGGGGGGGGGGGGGGGGGAAGCTCATTTTTAATTTGCATATGCATATTTATTTATTCAATATAGCAGCAAATTCTGCTTTTCTTTGAGCAGCACCTTTGCATTTTATAAATTTCTTCCCATTTGCACAATTAGTCAATTAATGCTGGAAGATAAATGTGCTAACTCATGAAGCATTTTCTTCTATCCTCTCCCTTGTTGAGTGCACAGGCCCTCAGATACCTTGCTGAAACACAAAGTAGGAATGTATCCCTGATAGGCTAACCTGCAAGTTTTGTATCATAATCCAGTGTGAAACTATCATAATTCTGTGTGAAACTATCATAATCCAGTTTGAAACTATTCTCTGTGGGTGATGGGGGGGGGGAGGGGAGAAGGGGCATTTATGTGTAGTCACCAAAAGGTGTATATACAAGCTCTAACCACATGATGTGTGAGGTGCATAAAACACTATTTAGAGTGAGCTGAACATGTGTTATGGATAGTGGTTAGGGATGTGGTGCATTTGTCTCGTAAAACGTTGACACCCCAGCTGCTCAGTAGTTGCAAAATCAGAACTTATGAGTTGTGCTTCCAGCTTTGACCTGTTCTGTTAATTGGAATGAAAGACTTGGATTTCTCAATAGCTCTGTTTATTTGTTAGTACAGTATTGGGTACTGTATTACAGACTATAAAGCTTAATGGTCATAAATTGCTCCTTATTGCTCATTCCCAAAAGAATCAAGCACAAAACATATATGTTTCCTCACAGGAGCTTTTCCCTATATTCCTATTTCTCCTACTGCCTAGAAACATGCATACCTAGAAACAGAAATAAAAGAATAACAGGTTCACAGGGATATAATCTTTAGGGACCAAGAGGTACCCCTTTGGCTAATTTTGCTAGGCCACACAGACCTCTTCAGAATAAGAAAAGATTTTCAATTAGACATCAAATTAATAAGGCACTTTTGATGCTCCATTCCTGCAGGAAGACATTTGTAATTTGTTTGTTCCAAAGGCGCCACTCATATTCACACAAAATGGCATTTAAATGTTAATCGAGTCAGGGGATGGGGAGTGCTTGCCAATCACTACGCAACTTAAGGTCAAGGTTTTTGTCTTAAAGGAGGACTCAATGTTAATTCTAAATTTAAAATTCTTGACAGATAGCAAGTTTTCAAATGCCTGCTACAATCTGGCTTGTTTGATTCATTTTAATGAGTAAGTAACTCCTGGCAAAATGAAGGTTTCCCCATGTCTTCAAGGAAATGGAAGGGCAAACAGGCACAGTGGACTAATCCTGCATCCACTACAGGGAACAGGAAGCAAAACCAATTTATACTCCCATTCATCTCCTAGCTTCCCACATAGAGACCAAAAAGAGTAATCTACATTCCTACAAACAACAGGCAATTATTGGAGGTTTCAGTTTAAATGGAAAAAAAACCAACAACTTCTCAATATTAAATTCTGCTTTGACTCTCTGTGCTGAGGAAAATCTTATGTGCATTATCTGTGCACATATTTGGTTTTGTGTTTGCAGTTCATTTGACCATGTTTGGGGTGTTTGTTTGTTTGGGGTTTCCTGTTGCATTTTGTTTGGTTGGTTTTGGTTCTGGTTTTGGTTTTGTTACCTTTTGGGGGGTTTTGGTAGGTTTTAAAAAATTATTATTATTTTTGTTTTTCAGGTCTAACTTTGAAGTAAGAAACCTGTGATCTCTTCCCATCTTTTTTGCAACATATGTTAAAGCCCAAAAGGATCCAGATGCCTGTCTCTTTCAAGCTGAGGGTAGGGGCTGATACTCTTCCCAGGCAGCTCTAGAGACCCCTGCACAAACACATATTTCCCATGCAGTATTACAGGGATGATGGATTCGGATTACCACTAACTTAAAACTTCTGAAATGAGCCAGGTAAGAAGATACTGCTAATTTACTTGCAAGAGAAGCAAGATAAGAAGGATATGAGAAGGGCTGTGAGGAATCGTTGCAATCATTGAGATATCAAAAGTTTGCGGAAGCCTTGTAGAAAGCAGCTCTATGTTGAGGAGAGAAAGAGTTTCTAGGTTAGAGTTCATGCAGGGATAGATGCTGGATCTCATAAATGAAAGAGGTCATATGAATGTCATTTAAATTACTATTTCTCTCTATTTAAAGGTCTTCTGTACAACTAGCTCAGATATATAGACTGTCAAGTTATCAGAAATTAATTCTAAGATAACTGTTGATAGCAACAGTGGGAAATAATTTACTTTGTTCTCTTCTATCTTTTCCTGTGAGTCAAGTTGGCCTGCTGGAATGAATGATTGTTGGCGCATGGGTATGCACAGAACTCACAGACCTGGATACTTAGCACTGTTTGAACCTTTATGGACCAGGCTTTCTTTATTTCATTCCCCTCTTCCCTCCAGTAAAGTAGATAAATAGAATTTTCATGACTCATCAAAGCATTTAATGATGCTGACATGCTCAGATTAAGCAATGACACAATTGTTTTAGATAGACTATTTGAAGAATTAAGTATTTTGACTTGTTTAGTTTGACATAATCAAAAAAGCTAAGTCTCCACTATTTGGCTTTATACATAATGAAGAAAGATGGATCAAGCCTATCCAGAGAGCTATCCAGTCCTGGCTCTGAACTGACCATACAGGAAAGTCAAGATCCTTCAGTTAGGTGGAATGAATCTGGACATTAAAATGTGTTATGGTGCTGGAACTATCTTTCTGAGATTTATTTATTTATTTGTTTGTTTATTTATTTATTTATTCCACACAATAAGGAGGCCTCTGAACTGTAATCTTGACCTCTGTTTTAATTTCACAACCCCATAACCTACATGGCTGCATTCATAGGCCATCACCACAGGGACATGCTCTTCTGGGGATTACACTGGAAAACATACTTTTGCTCACTGAGCTGGCATGCAACTGTATTGATCTGAGTTGCTGACAATCACACAGGGCTCTTAAAATCCAGAGGGCAGGAGAATGCTAAAACACCATAAACCCAAGCCAAATCAAATCAAGTGCATGGAGTAAGAAGTAATCTCATGGAAAAGAAATAGACTCACCTTATGAAGTCACATATTCCAACCTTCATCTAATGCAGTATTGTCCCCCAAAAATATACTGCTTAAATGGCTGTTATTTTAAAGCAACCAAGCCTCAGCTTTAGTAGTTTCTGGCCTATGTGATTGTGCTTAGGGAGAATTTTCTACAGATACAAATGTACAAATTATTGAATCTTTATTTATTTATTTCTATTAGGTTTATTTTTCCTTATTGTGTCATTCATGCTGAACAATTTGTATAAATTTTTCTTCTTGTCACCAATACACTTTATGGAGTTACCTAAATTTTTATTGTTGGTCAGGAAAAGATTGATGAAATAATTTATCTGTGAATTTGTTCACGGAATTAGTAGTTTTAAACACATAGAAATACATTACTTATTGGTCCTAAATATTTTCATTGATAAGCGGGAAGTCATTTTTTCTGCAGAGTAAATCCCAACATGATGGTGGAATATAGAAATACAGCACTAGTTAAGTGTCACCACTGTTATCTTTTTCTTAATTTCTTAATTAAGGAAACTAAAAGAATGTCCCAGTAGGCCCAGATGCCACATAGTAACTTAAAAGTCCTTGTATAAAGCTTTAGTAAAACAACTACTGTGAATAAAATCACTCTACGATTTTCTACTCCAAGGAAAAGAAAATATATAGCATCCATTAGAACTGATTAGTTATAATAGTTAAGTCATATTATGATATTAATGTAATCTGCAATCTAAGTACTGTGAGTTATCTACAAGAATTTCTAATTGGCACCTTCCCCAGACAAGTGGCCACGTCATTATAATGTCTTTGAATAAGTCTACGTCAAGACTAGAAGTATACTCAGGATTAGATTGGGAAATGGGAGAACTAAGTTCTCATCCAGTCTGTCATCAATCATCTGTAGTGTTGGGAAACAAATTTCACTTCCAGCTTTGATTTTATTCCCTGTCTTCATGATTGTTGATTTTACTTGTAATTGGACAGTCTTTCAATGGGACCTATACTTGAATGAGTACACACACTTGGCTCCGTGGAATTTTTCTCTTGGTGGCAACCACTGGGGTATCACTGAAATACAGATCAAAAGTAATAGTCAAAGCAACTATCCTTCCTCCCACATTCTGCCTTTTCCTCTAACAGAAACAAAGAAACAAACATAACTAGTCTACATAAATGCATATGTAGATTAAAAAGAAAAAGTGGAAAATTACACCAAGCGAATGATAAAAACAAGGAATAAAACAAATGAAACAAGGAAGAAAACAAACAAACAAACCCCAAATGGATGAAAAAAAAAAAGGAAAAATCAAACAAAGAAACAAAACAGCAACAACAACACAACACATTATTTCTTGAGATACCAAGATTGGAGAATTTAAAATTCAAAGAGAGACAGAAAACTTAAAATTACCATGAAAGAAGAAATTCTGCATCCTAAAAGTTTAAGCTTTTTTCTGGGTTTTGGTTTCTTGGCTTCTGTCAGATGCCCATTTCATATATAGAGATATGGCTTTCTGTAGCAAAAACCTGCCCCATTAATTTTGAGCATCTTAATCTATCCAGCTGCCTGATAAGTTTTCAAGACAAGTAAAATTTAGAGCATTTCAGAAAGTGTGGGTGAAAAAAAATAAATTACTTTGACTTTGTCTGTGGAAACAGAAGAAGGAGTTAAGATGAACTGAACACATGAATGCACTGTGCCCACTGGGGTCTGGCTGTATAATCATTATACAAGGTCAGGGTTTCACTACCATTCCTTCTAGTGTAATTTAGGTAAAGCCACTACACAATGCCTGACCTTTCCATGGGACAAGCTCCTTGCCTCTCTCCTGACATGCTGTGGTAAATTTGTGTATAATTAAACATAGTGTTCCGACATGCCTGGTCTCTGTGACCGCCTGGCCTCCCCTCTCTGACTGACCTTTCAGATTGAATCCTGCATAGACCACCATGGCCAGGGAAAGGCTAGTGTCAGAGTGTGGCACAATAACGCAAGGCATGTCTGCTCAGATTAAAACATGCTCCCTGCTTTCTCCTCCACCTGGTCAGGCAGAGCTCACATTGCACTGAAAGCTCCATGTTGAATAAGGAGCAGGAGACATGGCAAAAGAGCAGAAAGGAAGCTTTGCTCCTTAGTTCTTCTACTCCTTGGGCACAAGATATGTCCAGGTCATCTTTGGAAGGATGAAAGCTGTCCACAGCCACAGCAGGACTGTAGAATCTAGCACAGGTCACACAGGAACACATCCATATAGGTCTTGAAAGGCTCCAGAGAAGGAGACTCCACAACCTCTCTGGGGAGCCTGTTCCAGTTCTCTGAGACCCTTACAGTAAAGTTCTTCCTCATATTGAGGTTGAACTTCCTGTGCTGTAGTTTACATCCACTGCCCCTTGTCTTATCACAGGTCACAAGGAAGAAGAGGCTGTTCCTTTCTTCCTGACACCCATCCCTCAGATATTTGTATACATTTATTAGATCCCTTCTCAGTCTTCTCTCTAGACTAAAAAGCCCCAGTGCTCTCAGCCTTTCCTCATAAGCTAGTGCTCTACTTCCTTAATCATCCTCATAGCATTCTGTTGGACTCTCTCAAGTAGATCACTGTCCCTCCAGAACTGGGGAACCTAGAACTGGATGCAATATTCCAGGTTGGGCCTCACCACGGCAGAGTACAGAGAAGAACCTCCTTCAATCTGCTGGACATACTCTTCCTAATGCACTCCAGGATCCCACTGGCCTTCCCAGCCACAAGGGCACATTGCTGACCCATGGATAACTTGTTGTCCACCAGGACTCCCAGGTCCTTCTCCATGGGGCTGCTCTCTAGCAGATCACCTCCTAATCTGTACAGGAGCAGTTTATTATTCCTTCCCACACCCAGGACTCTGCACTTTCCCTTGTTGAACCTCATTAGGTTCCTCTCTGCCCAGCTTTCCAGTCTGCCCAAGTCTTGCTGAATGGCTGCACAGCCTTCAGATGTATCAACCAAGCCTCCCAGACACTCTGTCCCCTCATCAATGTCATTGATGAAGATGTTGAACAGGACTGGACCCAGCACTGAACCCTGGGGGACTCCACTAGTTACAGGACTCCAGATGTACTTGGCATCATCGAACACAACTCTTTGGACTCTATTGTGTAACCAGTTCATAATCCCTCTCACTGTCTGTTCTTCTACCCCACACCTCCTTACCTTGCTCGCAAAGATGTTATGGGAGACAGTGTCAAAAGCCTTGCTAAGGTCAGGATAGACTACATCCAATCGTGTCCCTGCATCTATCAATGGATAGAATCATAGAATGCTATCAGATTAGTCAAGCAGGATTTCCTCTTGGTAAATCCATGCTGACTAGTCTTGATCATCTTCTTTTCCAAGTTCCTAGAGATGACCTCCATAATGAGCTACTCCATCATTTTTCCAAGGATGGAGGTAAGGATGACAGGTCTATAGTTTTCAGGAACCTTTTTCTTGCCTTTTTGAAGACTGGAGTGACATTGGCTTTCCTCTGGTCCTAAGGCACCTCTCCTGTCTGCCACAATTTTGCAAAAATGATGGAGAGTGATAGAGTAACATCAGGCAGCTCTCTCAACACTCTTGGGTGCATCTCATCAGGGCCCACGGACTTGTGTATATTCAGCTTGTGTAAGTGATCCCTAGCCCAGTCTTCAATGTCTAGTGGAGAGTTTTCCTTCCTCCAGTCTTTCTCTCCTTCATCCATGGTCTGGAGTTCACAGGTCTTAGGAGTAAAGGTTGTGGCTAAGAAGGTATTTAGCAACTCTGCCTTCTTTGAATCCTCAGTTATAAGGGCTGCCACATCATTCAGCAGTGGCCCACACTTTCCCTATTCTTACTTTTACTACTGATATATTTGATCTGGCCCTCTATCCAACAGCATAGTAACAGCATCATGAAGCTGTGAGGACATGCAGAATGGCCAAGTTAAGAGTCTAAGAAGTACAAGAGTCTAGGAGTACAAGAAGTTCTTCTAGTCTATAGAAGGTCACCTAAAAAGCAGAACTTACACTTGTAATAAACTGTGAAAAAAAATAATGATATGGTGACATTAGGGATATGTTTAGAAATATAGTTGTTTTGAAAAAAAAAATAGCCTATATGTCAATACTGGACATTTAAAGACATTCCTTGGAGGTTTTAGATACCTTTCTGGAAGGACTAAAAGAGCAAATAGCTGCTGCACAGAACAGTCAACTTGCTTAACTTCATTCATTTATTATCTATATTTGAACCAGTCCTTCTAGTTTTACTTCATAATCAAATGAGAAAAGATGAACGTTTATATTTATAAAGATCAGTTAGATATCCCAAGTGAAATTCTTCATTTGCACACTGACCAGTGAGCACCATTGCAGAGACATCAGCAGACCATGAAGGACCTCTAAGGCCCTGAAAGTCAAAGTGTGTATTCCTAGCTATATCAGACTCAGTATATTCAAGTGAAATGACCTCTTCGTACTTCATTTTTTCTAATATGAAAAAAATAAAATAAAAAATAAGACAGTGTAACAATAATATGAAAAACTATGTTCCTCTAAATTACAGTAGTATAATACTACCAGCTATGACTAGCATTGTCTAGAATAATAAAAAGTGTGAAAATGAACAATTTTGAAATAACATTTCTTCAGGCAAATGGTGAGGCAAATCTGGGGACATTCCTTGGTAACATTTCTTTGCCATGACAGGCATTTAGGACTAAGATTAACATCCTGTTAGTAGGAAACATCATTATCATGCTGGTTCTTTTCTGCATCAGGAATGAAGACAGCACAAGGAAAAAAGACATTGCAAGACATTATTAGAAACTCTGCTGTTTATCATCACCTTCCTTCACAGACAGCCCTAGCAAGAAAATGGCTGTATCTCAGGCAACCAAATGACCTTTTGAGTTGAAGATTTTCAGATGCAACATGTCAAACTTATTGCTAAAATCTTATCACGTAACCTTCCCTCAGCCTTCCCTTTATATTCTTATATTAATAATTCTCATCCCCCGCCTTACTCACAGGTCACAATCCCATTGTCCTCTAGAATTTTCATGATATGCTCTCTGTCTTTACATTCCATTATTTTAATGGGAAGAGAAGTTAAATTTATAGGGTGGTAATTGCCAGGACTAGAAGTAAGAAACAGAAATAGACTTGTATTTTGTTTTGTTTTTGTAGGTCATCCAGCTATTTCCCTTGCCAGTGCCTGAATGTTCTTTCCTGCATATGTTCCTCTGTTTTACCCAGTGTGCCTGTAAGTCTTCTCAGCAATGGTTTTTCTACCCTTTCCTTTGGGACACCAGGGACTGATACACTTCACCGCCAGTAAGTGTTTTGTTCCTGATATTTATTGTGAGCTTTTCTTTGCTTAATTGTATCCCATTACTCTTAGTTATATCCCCACGGATGATGTTAAATAATTCCTTCCATCATTGGCATCTTTCCCCTTCAAGTTTATGTATTTATTTCTCATCATGTTAATCACCCTTTAAGAAAAACACAATCTTTCACCACCTTGAAATATAGAGGAGATATTTCTACCTCCACTAGTTAAGGTCGTTCGTCCTGTTCTGAAAATCACTGAAATATCTTGAGAATTTCCTCTACCTATAAACACAAAGGACAGTTAAGAGAAAATGGATTAGCTTTATCATATAGCAGAAGGGTCAGCATTAGGAAAAGTTCAAAGAGAAGGATTTACACTAAAGTGACCAAATCCATCTAGTAATCTTAAAACCATTACTGAGGGATGTCTCTGGCACTGTTTGCTTGTGAGATTTTAGGAAGAGTGATCCACATTGAATGTGCCTTCTTAGTAACCTATATCTTGCATGGTGAATGACACACTGCAACATTACTCTGAAAGATAAAATGAAAACAAATCACTGAAAAGAAAATTTCAGGAGTATCAAAGTGAAATACTTGGACTGAACCAAGTTGTTTTTTTCTCTCTGGGTTGTCTCTCCTGCAAAGTAGAAGTTCAGGAACTTACATAGACTTACAGAAAAAACAAAACTTTTTTGCTGGATGAAAAATCTGTTTCCTGCCCACTTTGAGTTTTAAGTCTATGATTTACAGTTTCTAAGAATCTAAAATACAGGCTTGCAATTCAGCTCTAGGGTGCAAATTTGGTTGCAGTGTGCATGTTAGTGCTAGGCTAACAATACCACCATTACACTTCTGGTTTTATCACCAGAGTGCAAGAAGGTTTATATAGTTCATGTCTGCAAAGGGCTGGGAAGCGCTGTTTAAATTTTATTCTATGAATTCTTTGGGTTTTGGAGATGTTTTCCTTTCTGTTAAAATTGTTCCTAATACTTCCCTGACCTTTTGATTCAGCTGCAGCCCCTTTGGCAAGAGAACTCCCTTTCGAGGCTGCTGATATTTCATCCATTTGATTATGTCTGAGCCTGAAACACACTTATTTACAATTGGAATTAAAGCATGGTCAAAAAACTGGAACACACAAAAAAAATCGAAAGAGGAGGAAGAAAACAGAAGAAGTGTGTCTGTGTCAAGTCCTCTTGCCAGCATCCTCCTTTTGCAGCTTTTGAAGTGGGAGGAAGAGGTGTAAATCAAATCCAACAGAGTGTTAGATAGAGTAGAACTGACATTTGAAGCTGCAATACCTTAAAGTCAATATCATTATCTCTGATATTTACTGTAGCATACAATGCTTAGATGAAATGGTAAAGTTCACCTATTCTTCCCATACACATTGCATTGTTATATGTGCTGTTACACATGCGCTCACATACACACATAGGCACACACACAGAAATTAGAGTTAGCTTCATCTAAATGTCCAGTGTGAACTTCCATCTAAGGACACCAGCTGTACAGACCCCTCAGAAGTGCTTTTTGGTGGGTGACATATTTTAAAAAATGTGATTCAGGTTACATATACTTTATCTGACTCAAATGCTTTTCTCCAAGCATAAGTGCTGGTGCTATTTGGGGTGGAAAAGAGTAAAATAACTAAAGGGATATAAAATCTGAAGGGGACAAGGTTTGGGGCTTCTCAGGCAGGTACAAGATAATGAGAATCTCACCTATAGTTAGACATCTGCAATGAGACAGTCAGGACTTTTTGTTTGTAATCAGTGGGAAGAAACAAGCAAGCCCTGGAAGCATGCAGTTGAGTTATTTGAGATGTGTATCTGAGGATATGATGAATCATTCCCCAGGGAGGACTATTTCTTGTCACTGACCATAAAGGGAGTCTAGCGTAACTAGTCCAGATTTAGATGTTCGTCTTTTGTCCTTCAAGGTTAGGACAGATGGATTTCACCTCAGGTTATATTTTTTCTTTATTGAGGAAAGATTATAGATCTTTAATACAAGAGAGAAAAGGAAAGTATGGGACCAAGGACTCCTACAATATCTTTCTAGTCCTTTAATGAAACTCTGAAGTCATGTTCTTCTGCAAACTGATCAGATTGCTATGGAATCTTATTCATTCTGCTTAGACACTGAAATAATAGAGATGCTCCTAAATATATCCATTTCTCTCCAGTTTTACCAGTGAGGTCCACTGAGTGCTAGTTCCAGAGAAAAAGGTTTGTTAATCTAACCACTGGACCACTGCTGCTCAGGTCACTACATTATTAATGGAGGAATTTAGTCTAAGGTATTTGATCCTAGTGTAAGAAAATCCTTTAAACCACATACTGGATAGTATTTTATATTTGTTGCACTATTTGTCATGACTTTATATACATTCCTTAAGCAAAGCAAGGCAAGAACAGACATCCAAGTTCCAGGAAAATGTTATGTTTGAGTCCTTTTTTTTAGTGAATTAATAGATTTTCCATTCAAATTCCCTATCTTTACATAGCATACCATATACTGTCCTCTTTTATATTTGTGCCAAGCTGAGCTGTCCTACAGTGAACTCAAAAACACCTTCTGCAGCCATGTAGAGCATAGACCAAGATCTCAGTAAGTGTCAGGTGTTTCAGAAACTCTCATGCTACTATTCCTGCCATATTTTCTCAGAAAGGACTGAACAATATGGAACAGTCTACAACAGAGGTATCCGACATTTTAGTGGTGTATAAGACTACTGCTATTAGCAGTGAGGAAAAGCTAGGTAGAAACTCCTGGACCATAGCGGGACTGGGGTTGTAATCTGCTGCCTGCTCACCTTAAAGACAAGGGTGTTGCTGCCTGAGAGAAAATTATACTGGTGATTACAGCTAATGAACGAGAGAAGAATTTCTTTGAGTAGATAGAATTATAGAGCTATTCCAAGGGATGTCAGCATTTCTAGATACCAGACTATTTCATATTTCAAATGACTTACACTGTTTCTCTTAATAAATAAAATTAAATTAAAATAAATAAAAATGCAAAAGCACTCTCCTTTTCAGCTCTATTTCATTATTAATAAGTCCAGAGTTGCTTTCCTGAGACATGACCACTGAGATGACATCAACTGTCTTGACTTCAAAAGGAATCCTGCTAATTTTAATGCCTTTGTTAATTTTACATGAATTAAACAATGGAATGGGTTGCCTAAGGAGGTGGTTGAGGCCCCATCCTTGGAGATGTTGGGCAAAGTGATTTGGTTGAAGTTGTCCTTGATTACTGCAGAGGGGGTTGGATTAGATGACCTTCAGAGGTTCCTTCCAACCCAAGTTATTCTATGATTCAATGAAACTCTTTAATGTCAACAAAAAGATGTCTTCATCACATTTAGCATTATCTTGGGAGATGAAGACATTTCATTTTCCCCTGTTTTCTTTGTGAAAATATTCTTTCCATTACTTTGCTGTTATTTGAAGGTTTGGCCTTCAACAATAATAATTCCTATTACTATACCACCAGCCAAGGTGGAAATAGCAAAACAGAGAAAGAAGCAGAGAAGATGACACTGGAATGAACAAAAAATTCCTACAAAGTACCTTCTATTTTTAGAGAGAATTTGAAAAGCTGTCAATTTTCTGCTGCTAGCTGACTATTTCTCTGTAACGCTAGCCAAAACAAGCAATAATAATGAAGCTTTCTACTTCTTATTTCTTGAGCTTCTCAAAACTCTTATCTAAATCTGAACTTGCCAGCCTGGCATTTGGGAAAGCTAGGTAGGCCTTGCTGTGAATTCTTTCTCAGCTGCTCTCAGGATTCATTATTCAAAGACATGTTCTTGTATGGCAGGAGTCTACCTTTTTATAGGACAGAGGCCCAGTGCTGGTTTTTTGTGACAAATCCTACACTTGGAGGTCCTGAGACTCAATTTATGCTTAATCTGTTAAGGATGTTCCATTTCCCCACTGCCCCTGTCTTGAGGGAGCTGGTATTTCACTCACCTGAAGTGTGACAATTTTCAGCTGTTCTGGGACACTTATTGCTTGGAAGCTGGTTTACAAAGTATTTTGCATTTTAAAGTGCTCTTAAATGAGATTTTTCTACTTGCAAGGAATGCAGTTGCTTTTTACTGCAGGAAGTCCAATGGATCCAGCTTGTGCCAATCCTAGCAATTCTCCCTGGCAAACTGAAAAAAACTTTACAATGAGTGGAAATCCTTGCTGGGGAAATTGCTCATCCCTCTCATAGGAGGAAAGCAGTGATGCAGCTCTTCTTCATGCAACAGCTGATGGAGTTGCTGGAGTAGAATTCAAGGTACAAACAATGTAAGTTTTCTCTAGAATTGTCTAGGCTTGCTCCAGTCTGGTTCCAAACAGCTGGATGCACAAAGCTAGACAAGTTTTACTCTATACTCCTCCTTCACTGTGTTTAACTTGTGACTCTCCCAAAGCTCTATCTACATTCCTAATCAAAAAGGAGAATGAATGGGTCAAGCCTTTCATACAGTGTATTAGATCACACAGTACACCTGCTGTGCTAAGTTAAAAGTTTTAGATAACTCTTCCAGGCCCTTTTTATTGGACAGTATGTTCTACTTTGACAAAGAAGGTTGAAATACAATAACTGAAAGCAACAGGAGGGTCACTGCTTTCTCCTGTTAGCAAGGAGATGAACTGAAGACACTGTCATCTCTTCTAGCCAGTTGGCTGTTGTCTGAATAGGACAAGGAAAATTAAGTCTCATCAGATCACCAGGATACCTGGTTTAGTTAGAGGTATTGTACGTGACCTTTCCATTTTGTGACTCGGTTGCCTTATGCCAAAAAAAACCCCACAAAAGATAAACAAAGACAAACGGATGTTTTTGCTGCCTCAAGTAGAATAATATTGACTTCCTCTGGAGTCTGTAGTTTGGAACTTGCTTACTGGACAATTTAACTGCCTCATATCAGATCCTAGTGCTGAGGTGTATATCATGAGTTCAATAGTTCCCAATACTGTGAGGCCGTGACCTCAATTAAACTGGTATCCTAGAGAATTTATTTGGGATAGCATGGTTGTACCTTACATGGAATGCAACCAGGCTTATAATTTGTTAAAAAAATCTGGGTAAATAGAGGCTACTAATTAAGAGAATTGCTGAAAGAACAAACTATCTTTCAACAGCTAGAGAAGTGCCCTAAAACAATACAGAATTTTAGTTATGATAGCTACAAAGAAGATTTTTAAGCAAAGGGGAAGGGGGGGCAGAAATTACACTTTTGGCAGCATTTTATTTACTTATTTAACTGATATTCATTCTCCAAGCTGAGGCATTTTCCTATCAGAGGGGGATGATCTCTTACTTAGAAAACAGAATGATCTAAAGTAGAGATGGAAGAGCTTCACTGGGACATATTTTGCAGCTATTTACATGCATTCATATATACAAAGTATCAGCACCATTGCACACACAACTATACATGCAAGTCTACTTTGATGCATATGGAAATCAGGCTGTTGTGCAGGGTATTATGCCCAATGAATGATTCAGTTGCTGCAATTACACAGAACTCCTGTAACTGAGCATGCAAATTAATGCAACTGCATGCAAGGTTTACACCAACATTTGTGTACCTAAATATTCTATGCATCTAGCCTGTTAAATCAGTGTCTATTTTTATCACATTGTATAATTCAAGACAGACCCGATCACAACATACTTGGAAGTCTAGTAAATAGAGGACAAAATATATTTTATCATGTTATCTTGTTCAAAGACATCATGGACTGCCCTTAGATGGCTATATTGCAGTCACAGCCTATCAAACTATAACATGGGAGAAGTATTTCTTGTGATGCTCAGTCTAATTTTTTTCCTCAATCTTATTTCCCTAGTCATCCTCCCACTCTAAATACCATCTCCCACAAAATCATGAAGTGGCTTCTGTGTTTGCTTAAGTCAATTACAATATTCATAGAAAACATGAAGAAAACAGGACATTAATGAATATAGAAGTGGTATCCTCTTCTGTGTATCTATACTTTTCCTCAGTTCATGTCAAAGTCAGTGTCAGACTCTTTTCTATACATGGAGAAAGTAAAGCAGAAAAGGGGAAGCATCTTCCACAGGACCTCTCTGTAAATCAGTAACTCCTCAAGGATAAAGTTTAGATCTTTGAGACCAAGGTCAGCAGGAAAATATATTAAGTGGAAGGATTTTATACAAAATCATATCCAAAGCCCTGGTTCTTCAGTTGCACCTGCCCTGGTAGGTCACTGCAAGCTTAGGCTATATTCAGAAACAGTGGAATAATCTCTGATATCAGCACAGAACTCCTTAAAATAGTACAATTCAGCTTCCATGTTGATTTCTGATTACACAGGCATTTAGATTGCAAGAGCATCATCTGGTCCAGGCTGTGCTTGAAGACAGACCAACTTAGATCAGAGACCCTATAGATGATTTGTATATAGTTTCAATTCTTTGATGAATGTTGCACCATAACAAAAGGGGAAAAATTAAAGTCTTTAAAGGTAGACATCTTGTCTAGCTCCAACAATGAGGTTTATGTATTGCTTTGCCTTATGAGGGTGATGGTGTTAAACAGGTATAAACTCATGGCACACAACTGAGTTAAACCTTCATCTTTACAAAACCTGTTTTGGTTAATGGCTTAAAACTATTTGGTTTTTCAGGCTTACTTAATATTGTGCTTTAAAAATCACATATCCTACAGTTATACTAGAAGCACTTTATGTTCAAGGTCTCTTTTCCTGTATATCAGACAACAAAATAACGAAGAATTACACTGAGTTGCTAAAATATTAGAGAGAGAAGGAGGGAGAAGCATACTTTTGCAATTCTTTGAACCTAGTGTTACTGTGATTTTTTCATGCATAAGAGGCAGAGTAATTTTGCTCTAGTTCCACATTAATTCCTGCACAATATGCATTGGGGTATTATTTTTTTTTTTTACAAGACATTTTTAAACCAGGCCTGAAAGCAAGCAAAATCCATTACTGACTTACAGTAAATTCCTAAAGGATTCTCTGTAGTTTTGTTCCTACTTCAAAATGGCAATATACACACACAGATTCAGAAAACATGGCAGCATAGTTTAAGATTCACTACCCTGACGAAAATAAAACAAGGAACAATGGACTCTATTCAGCAAATTTATTATACTTCTTTCTTCTCAAAACCTCAAAAGCACAATGTGCACTTGCAGTAAATGATAATTTTTTTTTTAAATTCCTGAAAGTGATTTAAGATGAGAAACTTCCTAATGATGACTTCGGACAAACCATTCAAACATAGGCCTGTTGCTAGATTTGAGCACTCTGGTAAGGATTCTAGTTATATTGATGCTTCATATTTAATATAAAGTAGAGTTAAACTTTAAAAATTATTCTTTACCATGAATTCAGAAAATGTGAATAAATGAGCTGCAAATGTATGTGTGTGTATAGAATAGAATAGTCCAGGTTGGAAGAGACCTTCAAGATCATCGCGTCCAACCCATCAACCAATCCAACCCACCTAAACAACTAAACCATGGCATCAAGCACCCCATGAGGTCTCCTCCTGAACACTTCCAATGATGGCGACTCCACCACCTCCCCAGGAAGCCCATTCCAATGGGCAATCACTCTCTCTTCTTCCTAACATCCAGCCCAAACCTCCCCTGGCACAGCCCGAGACCGTGTCCTCCCACTCTTGTGCTGGTCGCCTGGGAGAAGAGACCAACATCCGCCTGTCTACAACCTCCCTTCAGGTAGCCGTAGAAAGCAATAAGGTCACTCCTGAGTCTCTTCCTCTCCAGGACAAGCAGCCCCAGCTCCCTCAGCCTCTCCTCATAGGGCTTGTGTTCCAAACCCCTCACCAACATATATATATATCACATTATCACAGTATAACTAAGGTTGGAAGAGACCTCAAGGATCATCAAGTCCAACCTGTCTCCACAGACCTCATGACTAGACCATGGCACCAAGTGTCATGTCCAATCTCCTCTTGAACACCTCCAGGGACAGTGACTCCACCACCTCCCTGGGCAGCCCATTCCAATGATGAACGACTCGCTCAGTGAAGAACTTTCTCCTCACCTCATGTCTAAACCTCCCCTGGTGCAGCTTGAGACTGTGTCCTCTTGTTCTGGTGCTGGTTGCTGGGGAGAAGAGACCAAACCCTTCCTGGCCACAACCACCTTTTGAGGTAGTTGTAGAGGGCAATGAGATCACCCCTGAGCCTCCTCCAGGCTAAACAACCCCAGCTTCCTCAGCCTCTCCTCATAGGGCTTGTGCTCAAGGCCTCTCATCAGCCTTGTTGCCCTTCTCTGGACACGTTCAAGTGTCTCGATGTCCTTCTTAAACTGAGGGGCCCAGAACTGGACACAGTACTCAAGGTGAGGATATATATATACATGCTGTATAATACTGAAACAATGGGAAAGACAAGTGATGAACATGATTTCCTCTAAATAAAAAAGAGAGGAGAAAAATGAAAGAGAGAGGCAGTCTTATACTTTCTCCTGTTATAAAGATAAGGATGGAAAAGTAGAGAGCTTATTTACATATCTGGACAGAGTGTACATGTCTATTTGAAGCTGTTCCTTGGGATTTAAGGCATATGAGCCAATTCCCAAGGAAAGCTGTGGCTACAGAACTAAAAAACAAGCTGGAAGATGAATGAATGACCCTCAGACTTCCAAAATACTGAGAGTGAGGAATTAACTTTGCCTGGATGCTAAAGGCCTGGATGTTAAAAAAACAGGCAAGCTGAAAATATCACAAACGTTTTTATCACTTGGCAGCAATAGTTTTGCCCGTGATGTTCGGAAGCACTGTAATGTTTAGAAACAGATGTGTAGATGAGAACAAAATAGCAAAAAAAATAAAAAAATTAATGATAGTACTGTTTGGCTTTTGCCCTGTGTGATTTGGATTAGGTTAGGGTTAGTCAGGTAACTGAATTTGCAATCAAAATGGTATGCCTCTTTGCATGTTGTCAGTAAACAGGATAGCGAGTAGCAGTGCTGCTCATGCTCACAGAATGAAAGGAGTGGTAGATCAGTGCATTTCATCAGTCTCCTTTTTGAGACTGCAGATGGGAAGGTGAGGCCAAGAGAGTTAGTTTTCTTTGTTTTGATTGCAATATTGCATACCCACTTTGAGTCTTTTGGAGTAAAGCCACTGTTTGTCTTGACTTCTGAGTTCAAATTCCTGTTGCTTCTCAGAGTCTCACACTGTCTTTACAGTGGTTTATGTTCTGTTCCATTCACCTCAAGCACTTAAGATTCAAAAATAGGATCCCACCCTGACAGCTATTGCTCAAAGTCTTGAATCTGCCATAAAAACAGCGAAAAAGCTCCATGTCTGGGATTTTAATTAGGAATCTGCCAACTCTTGTTGCTCTATTGTCCACAGCTGCCTAGACATGACAGATGTTTCAAGCTGAGAATTAATATGGGGATAGACACTCTTGAACCCTTTATCACATCACTTTACCCATAGTGCATGCAAGAGATGGGGAGACAGAACATATACACTATGTATATGCACATGTATAATCTCTACCTTTGTTGCACATTCCACACTAAGTAAAATTTTTGGTATTAGAAGCTGCAGCAGTGAATTCAAGTGGAAACAGGAGAAGAGAAAGTCATTTTGTTGTCACAGGAAAGATTTTTGTTCTCTCTCCTACTACTTCCCTGTAATGTATTATTAATGTGTAAGCTATATCTAAACAGCCACTGAGTTTTCCTTATCAAAAGCAGAGGAGGATGATGATTTCAGCTCAGTTATACTTTTGAAGCAAAAGGAGGGTGTTGGAAAAAGTGATTTTATACATAAGCATTTAGAAAAACAAAGGGAGGATGAAGCTAGTAAAATGATACATTCATCTTGGGTTAATGTAAAATGATACATTCATCGTGGGTTAATGGGATGCTGATAATGCAAGTCCTCAGCCTTACAAAAATAAAGGATCCCTGGCTCCTTCTATAAATTGCTGTGTTGTTTACATATAAATGACTCCCCCTCTATTTAGCCTCCTCCTCTTTTTCTCCTTTGGACTTCGTATCATCTCCATCTGTCCTACCGGACAATAAAAAAGCTGAACTCATCACCAGAATTTGTAGACTAAGGATTTGCTCTGGTCCCTAGCCTAGGGCAATACAACACAAAGAAGTTCACTCAGGTCTAAAGAGAAGGTTGTAGCATGTGCACATGAGTGTGTGACATAGGAAAATTAAAAAAGAATTATTTCCAGTGATGGTTCTTCTGTAATTGTGACAAGATGCATGACTCATATGTATATGGCCATGTATATACACCTGAATTTGGGTTTAGTTGAGTAGGAGATTCTTTGATGTCCTATATCCAACCTTTCCATGAAATATCAAATGAACTTGTCTGTAAAAGTCAGGCTTAAGTACATAAATGACATACAGTTTCTCTGAGAGTTGTGTGCTCATGCTGTCTTGTCCAGCAATGTGCAGGGGCTAAAAGATTTCATTCTGGTGTCTGAAGAATGTATGGATATGTACTACAGCTACATACCTATTAGCATGTTCTGACATGCTGAAAACTCTTTAAATACTGCCTGGGAGTATAAAGACTACATGCTCATCAGAAAGTCTGTATGATCATTAGCATGTGTATCTGTATATTCAGGCATATACTGATACACACTGACTCGCATATGGTTATGTTACGTTCTGAGAATGTGTTTTTCCTTGTTTGAAAGTCTTGGTGAGAGTCTATATATCTGCCTTTAAAAACTGCATTGCCGCAGCACATAAATATTTATATATATAACTGTCATAAATCTGTCAGCTTGGTAAATGTATGAGTCGCCAAGGTAACTTTGGGAGATTTTTATTGAAGAACTCATATGCTGGAGTTGAGGAATAGCTGAAAGAGATGAGAATTAATGGCTACTCAACATCACTATCATAAAGTTAGTTATCCCAAGTTTCAGAAAATGAAACGCCATGTTGGCAACCACTAACATGGTTTAAGTACACCAGATTTGCTAAAAGCTTAATATTTTGACTAAAACTAATTCAGGGTACTAGTTCACTGTGCTGTGCACTGCTGTGGAATCCTGGACAGTCATGCCTGGAAAACAAAGGCGGTTGGCCTCCTGCCCTATATGAGGATTGCTTTTGGAAGACTCAACAGGATTTTCAGTTGGTGTTTGAATGTGTGGCAACTTACAGAAAAGGTCCTTCAAACAGAAATGCTTTTTGAATTAAAACCTCATTTGTATATAGTCAAGTAATCTACTGTCATTGTGCATTTATTTAGAGGAACACAGTTATGCAGTTAACTTTGATAAGTTTTAGTTTAAGGATGAAGTTTGATGTCACAGAAATGTTGTCAGAAATTGAAAACAAAAAACCCTTAGGGTTTATGTACACAGGAAATTCTTCCCAGAGTAAGCCATTCACTTTTTTTTCACCTGTGTCCCACAAGCCTCTGATGGCTCATGTGAAAAGCACTTTGGAAGATAACTGTAAATTTTTTGATACACCAACTTTACCTCTAATTTTCAGTGTAGAAAAAAACTTTCTGCCATGGTCATGCACAAAGTGATATATTATTGTGGGCTGAGCTCATGTTACAAGTTTGGCAGACTTGTTTGCTGCTGGGTTTGATCAAAGAAGCAGAGATTCAAGCTCTGCTTGGTACCACCAGCTGCTGCGACCTCCAAGCTATACATGCAATCTCTGGTAGTACTTCGAAAACACACAAGATTCATTATTTTGGGGCTACAAAGTAGTTTCTTAAATGTGGGAATGCACATAAGCTTTACTCTTCCACTGATCACTGGCTTGATAAAAAATTTTTTAAAAATCCTCGTGTCTTCTGTGGGGAAAAATAGGATAGGTGAATTTGTAAAATTAGAAAGAAACAAACAAAAAGAGGTTCTTATGCTTCCAGTGCACAATCCCAACAAGCACGCCTGGTGTTACATTGTTTTATGGTACTTGGATCAAGAGCAAGCATACAGAGCCAAAGGCCTTGTTTAGGTAGGAGAGGGGATGCTAAAAATTTGGAGCATATCCTATAGGATTTCCAAATTATCACAGAGGTGTGGAAAGCTTGAACTGTTTGTACCATGAGAGACAGTGCAGGAATTCGCCTATCCAGAGTCACATCTACACCTCTGTGATGCTGCTGATACAGCTGTCATAACATTTACATATAATAGCCAACCTTTCATTTCTATGTAAGTCAATTAATTTCCCTTCTACTGTTTTTATTACTTTTATTAGGCATCCACTAGGACTCCTGTTTCATGTCTCAGGTTAACACTAAGCACTTTAGCATCTCACTGACAGCTTCTACTTTTGCTTTCAAGCACTACATTAATTTATTATTTTTTAAGTCTTTAATGCCTTTGGGTAGCAGAATATAAATCATTAAACTAAGATGTTAAGTCTCAATATATTTATATGCATTTGTATGGACAAATGTATGGAGCTGTAACAATATCCATACTCACCTGCATTTTTATGTACACAGAAGGAAGCAAATTTCTGTGATTTTAAATCTGAATAAAAAACTGATAAGCTCAAGGATGTGGGAAATCTCTACCTTTTTCTCTTGGCATCTTCCTGAGTTGTGGACAGGTTCACAACCCAGTCAGTATGTTTGCCTGAAGTATCTGCTAAGCCAAAATACAGAAATCTGGGACAGGTAGCAGGGCAAAGACAGAAGCCTCTGGGATGGTGATGCTGCTCTCCACTTGTGTGTGCGGGGAAGATGCACCATTTCCCCCTGCTTGGTCCACTTGGCCAAGCAGCGCCAGCCTCCAATGTGGTACCTCACACAGGGATGGCTGGCCACACTTCACAGCACTAGTGGATAACTTCTAAAACTGAAAGAAGCTTTCAGCTTGATTTCCCTTAAGTCAGTTTTGCTTACTATTCCATTGTTGGGTGTAATTGACCTCCTGTTATTTGTAAATGATAGAGACATCTCAATTATTTGGGAGCACAGCAGTCAGGGAAGGGTATTACACATGGAATGTTCCTATTTCTTTATGGTGGAAAACAAAACCACACCCCAAGCTCCCCTTGCCTGAAAAAAAAACATCAAAGATGAAAGTTTTTAGCCAACAACCAAGCAGTGTGACACTATATCAAGATAGGTTTACAATATCCTAGAGTGCAGGACAATTCCTTATAACACTCACAGGCAGTAAAGTGACTCTGCATAAAATGCCACCTGGGGTTTCCATTTACTTTTTTTTTATTTATTTTTTTTCTGTCTCTTTCATAAAATTTCAAGATAGAGTTTATAAAGTGTTTTTGGGTTTTGTGGGTGTTTTATTTTGTTTGTTTGGGGTTTTTTTCTGGTTGTAGTTGGTTTGTTTGTTTTTTTGGTTTGGGTTGGGTTGGGTTGGTTGGGGTTTTGTTGTTGCTTTTTTTTTGTTGTTGTTGTTGTTGGTGGTGGTGGGTTTTTTCTTTTCTTTTTTTTTTTTTTTTTTTTTTATTTCCAGCTCATCTCTGGCACACTCCCCTAAGGATGGGTCGTGTGTTATCTAGCTCTTACATCATCTTACAGTAAACAGATTCTGCTGAAAAAGAAAGGTCGCTTTGTCATTTTGATTCTTACACCTTGTCTGTCACCTTGCAACCTGTGGTGTTTCTTTCAGAGAGCACTAGAAAGCTGCATTCACCAATGCTCCTTTTAATATACTGGTGGGGAAAAAGAAAAGAATGGAAAAAAGTAACTAATTTCTTAGTCAAAAAATTATGAATGTAATCTTTGTTGTGTAAAATTCCCCACAGAATAGCTCAGATGTTCCTCAGTGTGGCTTCCAATAGCTGCTTAGAAAGCTTGCCTTGACTTCAGTACAATTATGATCTTGCTGGCTAGCTAAAGTGAAGTGGAAGTCGTCTCTCTCTTTTTTTTTTTTTTCCTTGCTTTAATTAAGCCATAATAAATGAAATCTACCCATAGGTCTGTGTGTCAGACTTTAACTTATGAAATACAAAAAATGAGGAGCTGTGATTCATGTTCAAATACAATGCATGGTTAGGTAACATCCAAACTGATCAGAGAGGGGAACTAAGGTCTCATATAATCCAACCTTTCACTCTTATCAGCTCTGACCTCCTGAGAATCAGGGCACCTCTCCCTCCTTTAGTAATAGGTTAGTTAATTACCAGTTTAGAAGTAATCTTACAAATCAGCTGTTGCCCTTGATAAGAATTAATTGCAAATACTTTTTGGGGAGAAACATATTAAATGGGCCTTTCTTTAAAAGAAAATATCATCAGAAAGCAGATGAGGAGCAAGACTAATAGTGCCATTCCAGAGACAGGAGAATTAGAATAGAATAGAATAGAATAGAATAGAATAGAATAGAATAGAATAGAATAGACCAGATTGGAAGAGACCTTCAAGATCATTGTGTCCAACCTATCAACTATCAACTATCCAGCCCACCTAATCAACTAAACCATGGCACCAAGCACCCTATCAAGTCTCCTCCTGAACACCTCCAATGATGGTGACTCCACCACCTTCCCAGGCAGCCCATTCCAATGGGCAATCACTCTCTCTGTGTAAAACTTCTTCCTAATATCCAGCCTAAACCTCACCTGGTGCAGCTTGAGACTGTGTCCTCTTGTTCTGGTGCTGGCTGCCTGGGAGAAGAGACCAACATCCACCTGCCTACAACCTCCCTTCAGGTAGTTGTAGAGAGCAATAAAGTCATCCCTGAGTCTCCTCCTCTCCAGGCTAAGCAACCCCAGCTCCCTCAGTCTCTTCTCATAGGGCTTGTGTTCCAAACCCCTCACCAACTTTGTTGCTCTTCTCTGGACTCGTTCCAGCAAGTCAACATCCTTCCTAAACTGAGGGGCCAGAACTGGACACAGTACTCGAGGTGCGGCCTAACCAGTGCAGTGCAAAGGGGCACAATGACCTCCCTGCTCCTGCTGGCCACACTGTTCCTGATGCAGGCCAGGATGCCATTGGCCCTCTTAGCTGCCTGGGCACACTGCAGGCTCATGTTCAGTCTACCGTCGACCAGCACCCCCAGGTCCCTCTCTGCCTGGCCGCACTCCAGCCACTCTGACCCCAGCCTGTAGCTCTGCATGGGGTTGCTGTGGCCAATGTGCAGAACCCGGCACTTGGATGTGTTCAATCTCATGCCGTTGGACTCTGCCCATCTGCCCAGCCTGTCGAGGTCCCTCTGCAGAGCCTCTCTACCCTCCAGCAGATCAACTCCTGCCCCCAGCTTGGTGTTGTCAGCAAATTTACTGATGATGGACTCGATGCCCTCATCCAGATCATCAATAAAGATGTTAAAGAGCATGGGGCCCAGCACTGATCCTTGGGGCACACCACTAGTGACTGGCTGCCATCTGGATGTGGCACCATTCACCACCACTCTCTGGGCTCGGCCCTCCAGACAGTTCCTAACACAATGTAGTGTGTTCCTGTCCAAGCCATGGGCTGACAGCTTGGCCAGGAGTTTGCTGTGGGGGACAGTGTCAAAGGCCTTGCTGCCCCACATCCACCAGGCGGGTCACCTGATCATAGAAGGAGATCAGGTTGGTGAGGTAGGACCTGCCCTTCCTAAATCCATGCTGGCTGGGCCTGATCCCTTGGCCATTCAGTATGTGCTGTGCTGTCTGAATCCTCTTCAGTGGGAATGTGCATGACAACAGAACTCATTAATTTTATTTATTTAGGAATTACCAAGATAGTGTTAAAAGTGTTCTACGCTCAATTACAAGCCTCCTTAGCCCATCCATGTTCAAATCCCTCTGAAAGAGAAAATGCACTCATTTAAATGCAGCTTAGATCCATTTTAACTGAAACTAGACAAGCTTTTCAATTATCTTGGGTAGGATTCCTGTCAGTCAAATTTAAATATTTGGGAAGTAGATGTACCCCTTTCTCTGATCAGTGGATACCTCTTCATCCTATTAGCATAATGAATCTGAGTATGCACTTCAGGGAAAGATAAACAGCAATCTAAACTTCAGCAACTGTCCTGTCCACCTACCCACTGTCTCTAAATGCACTCTCAGGCCACTTTTCAGATAAAACATAAAGCATATATATTCTAGGTAGACCACTCTCTTTAAATGGCATTACATTTGAACCTTTAGCATATCTAAACTTTTTCTGCTGCATTGGTAAGACTTTTTTTTTACTTTTTTTTTTCAGTGCCAAAGTATCTTCCAGGATGGGAAAGTTACCACCTTTTAGATTTCTGCTTTCTTGCAAATGGTAACTCTTCTCCATGGACCATAGAGGGTCTTTAGATGTATTGTGCCTACTGTTTGCTCAGATGAATCACAGCTTAGATTGGCTGACTATCTACCTGCCATAGTGTCACAGATTCTCTAAAGGAATAAATTGGACATCAAATGTGCTTGAAAACCAGTTCTATTAGAGATGATTTTACTGTGCTGAACCTGAGCTCTCATTATAAATTATCACAAGCTTAAGGTAGTTTTAGCATAATGTATGAAATGTAAGGTAATCATGACAGTAGCAGTTGTTAGACAGAAATATTAAGTTTCAGAGCCAGATCTTCAAACTATAAGCAAATTCCAGCCTTCAGAATATTTGAAATCTGTGATTCAAGCCATCAGAAATACAGCTGTAAACAGTTCAGTGAATCTAGATCTAAATGCTTTACACAAGTAGAGTAGTATTCTCTAATAAGAATTCAAAATCCCTGAACCTCCTGATGTTTATCCATTACAAGAAAAATATATGCTTCATTTCCCATTCCTATTAGCATGGATAGCTGTGTCAAAGGTGCATGAGAACCAGTGGGTTTATAGATCCATAGCCATATGAATTATCAGCAAGATGCTTCAAAGCCACTGGAGTCTAATATTTACATCTCATAGACATGAGTCATCATGAAGTCTATGCATCACTTGAGTTTTACCTAAGTACTCGGCTAGTCTCTGCTCTCTTGTATCCTGTGCTTCAATGAGATCGGCACAAATTATTGTAACCATTAATGATAACTCCCTCAATTTTTCAGGAAGAATTTGAAGATTGGTCTAAATTTTATGATAAATAAGTAAATAAAAAGAATGGCATATAACAGAGTCATATATATCAACATTATATACTCTTATTGGCTAATTATAATGCTGAGAATCTGATATTTCCTCCAATCATTTTTTGGGGGGCTTATTTGTCAGAAATAACTGAAAATTCTTCAAGAAAAACCTGCTAAAAATTAAATATTTTCCAATGGGAAGAAACAATTACTGTTCAGCTCTGATGTGCTGGTCAGTTTTATATATATGTTAGAACAACGTTATTTATCCATTTCACTGCTAATAAAGATTCTCCTTGAACTCAGTGGTAGGCAGTAGTGTTTGCGCTGCAGGAAGAACTATTTTTTGGGCCCTTGTGTCACCATGAAACTCTAAGTGAATGTAAAAAGAAGCATAAGAAAGATCATGAATTTAATGACACCAATGGATCTGTTACTAAACTATTTACTGCTAAGTTTTGCTTCTATTTCAAACTACAGCATAGTTCCCCAAATTCTTTCCCTAGAGTCATGCAAACCTTTCAACATAAGAAAATTAATAGAAACTAGTTTCTTATGTAGTGGTTTGGGTCATTATCACTGGATTTGTTCTGGTTTGGTTTGGTTTATTATTCCCAATTGACATATGCACATAATATTTTGTCTTGGTCAAGATGCAGAGTTTTGTTTCAAATTGGAAAAGTTTAGCTGATGAAACTCAACAACCTTTTGAGTCTGAGAGTAAACAGGGATGTAAAATTTTAAAAAAAGAGACTTTTATTAAAAAAAAACCAACAACATAAGAACCTATCCAGAATTGGAACATAGCCTCCTCTGAACAGAACCCCTAGAGATTTGCAGTCTCTGGTAACCCTTCATCCCTGCAATTCTCACCAAACAGACCTCATACATCTGAAACTCAGACTACAAATGGAAGCCAAGAATGTGCATTTTCTAGAGGCAGGAGTAAATGATTCCTCACATAACACCTATCCATATACTGTGTTCCATCACCTATAGCCCACTCTGTATGTTTCTTCTCCTCAGTAAAATTCCCAAAAGAAGGCTAATGTCCCAAAAAATAACCAGAGAATGTATCTTTAATTTGGTCTAGAAGAAACTTTATTACCCTGTATCTAGCTCCTTTGTGTGTGGGTTTTCTTTTTTTGGTTGGGTTTGGGTGTGTTTTTTTTTTTCTTCCCCTATAACAAATTATCCTAATGATCTGACCCAGGACCAGATGTTAATTGCAATGGAAAGTAATCAATTTCCTTTACTGAGCGTGAACTCATTTACAAGGTTAGTCAGTAATCAGATATGGAGATCTTAATGAGGCAAGAACCTAGCAGACCTTCTGGGTTCTTTGTGTTGATTCCAGGTTTACTGCATTGCGCCCATTTTCACTCTACCCATCTTTAGGCAGGCCACTCTAATAAAAAAGTAGCAATGAAAAAAACTGCAGTCTATCGCTAATAATTCGGTAAAGGATGGAAAAATAATAAATGCAACAACTAGATTCATCTGAGAATAGCAGATTCTGAGAGACAAAATCACCCTTTGTATATATATTAAAAAAAATAAAAATAATAAATATGTAAATCACACAGGAAATTATGGCTAACGGCATGTTGTTTAATAGAGGGTATTATTATAAATATGGGAGATGCTCAAACGACAAATTAAGCCTTCAGTATTCCAAAAAAGAGCTCAGAGGACACAACTTAAATTCTAACTTGGCTGCTGTCTTCAGTGCTTCTGTGCTTTTATCTGGCTTTTATACTACCACTGAGTACGGCTTTATGAGGGAAAGGTTGGGCCATCCAAAATGATAAAAAAGTAGAGTGGAGGGTGGAAGCAGAAGGAGGTACTTAATTTTCCATCAAACTTCTCAAAAGATATTTTTGTAAGAAAAAGAACTTTGAGTATTGTTGGATGTGAAGAGCATTTTCCTTCCTGGGGAGGAATGTTATCTGATTAGCAGCCACCAGGACAATTGTAAGAGTGCAACTTCTAGTGTATTTGCACCAGTGGAGCTGAAAATTAGAGTAAACATCATTGTTGTGGAGAGCAGTTTAGCCTGCTTACCTAGGGGCTGCAGTGAGTAATGCACCCTACTGTTGCTTATAGCAAGTCACTGTCTACCTGATTGTATGAAGCAATCTTTGTTTCTTTCTTTTTATTTTATTTTCCTTTCTCTCTCTCTCTCTCTCTCTTTTCTCTCTTTTTTTTTTTTTTTTTTAAGAGAGAGAACTTTTTCCTCTGTCTTGCTCTCAGTGTTGAATGTCCCACTCTCGGTGTACAAAATCCTGTATTCACCACTATATCTGCAAAAGGGGACCATAAATTTGCATCAAGGTCTTTTGCAATCAAACTTGGTTTTAAAATATTTAAGAATTATCCCCACTGTATCAAGAATGAACCTCCTATCTCCGTTAACTTGGAAACTTCAGATGCAAAATCAAATAGTTGTTTCTCACAGGGTGATCTTCCACAGAATCCTCTAGGGTGTACCAGCTGTCAGAGTAATCTCTATCCCAAGGATAAATCAGGGTAGAAGGGAAAAAAACACCATGCTACCCGGTAAGAGTTAGCAATGCCTAGGAACACCTCTCCCTTTTAGAAAAAGGTGTCTTGCATCTACAGTCCCAGAAAAATACTCTGGGAATTCATATTTTCAGCAGTAGCACTACTGAGAGGTGCACAACTCAGGTAAGCTCAGACATGAAGGCAAATGTACTATGGAAGCAGTAGAGGCAGGCAAGAAAGAGAAATCTGAGGGGAAAAGAATTAACTAAAGAGGAGGAGAGAGGAAAAAAAAATCCATTCCCATAATGTATTTTTATTCATATATATTACAGCTACTAAATGGAAAACTGAAATCTCAGTGGCCCCCAATAAACTTACATAAGCACTAGTAATTTTCAGAGCATCCAGCTAGAAAGGGGTATTGGAAGGTGCATTCTGCATCTGTCTACATCAATAAATAGCAGTTCAGTAAGAGACTTTCTCAGTGATGAGGTCGCCCCCATGTTGTGTCTATATTAGAGATCCTTTCAAAGCACACACGACAGGTTGTTCTGCTATATCAAAGACAGGGTTCAACAAAGCCTGACAGCTTCCCAGTTTGTTTGAGGTGAATACAAATCCTGGAGGTGAGGGGGTGTGCCCATGGCTGAGGAGGATAATGCGCTTCTGTCATCTTTCATGTACTTTTAGGAACAAAATCTGAGTGAGGGATTTAGCATGGGATTGCTTACCCCCCACCCCCCCAGGAAAAAGAAAAGAAAGGAAAAAAAATTAATTGGAAATTATGGTAAAAAAAAAAAAAAAGTGACATCATGGTTCTGTCTGAGGTGAGTGAGTGTGCATCAGCTTGGCGGCAGCTCACAGTATCACCAAGGTTGGAAGAGACCTCAAAGATCATCGAGTCCAACCTGTACATGCCCTGGAATTATCTCAGGCAACAACAGCAAATATGCTTTAATAAATTATTTTCCTAGCAGTTATTCAAGCTCTCATCTGCCCTGTTTATACATTTATGTGTAAATCAGAAGATCAAATGATTGTTGATGAATTTGTGAGAAGATGGGTCCAATAACAACTTGTGCTGGGCAGCTGAAGAGTTTGTACCCACATTGCAGTGGCAGCCCTGGACCCAGACAGTCCCAGCCCTTGAGTCCATCACAGCATCTGCTGTCAAGAGGGAAAAGCTGCTGCTGAGACTGCTTTGGAAAAAATTATAACAAAGCAATTCAGACCTCAAAACTCTTCACTTGGAGTTTGATTTTACCTACTCACAGCTCTGCAAGTCCAAATCCTGTTCATCTGCTGGTCAGACACCAGTCCAGATATCTGCATGAGTAATTACCAAAGATCCAAAACATTGCATGTGACTTAGATGCCACTTTCTCCATTGCTTCTCCTTTCCCCATCTTGCTTAAAATTACAAAGACATTGAATTCTACGTTCACCTGTTCCCTGAAAGAGACAGCCAAAACACTTCCCTGTCTATTTATGGCCTTCTCCTAAAGGCTATCTACAACCAAGATATAAATGATTTTTGATGGATATTCATAGATACATGCTCACTTTTGTGACTTTGCTTATGAAAAACTTTTCAGCAGGGGATACTTAATATAATTAGGGAATGCACTAAGTCATTCAAATAAAGCTGCAAAGAAACTGCATGAAATATCATGGGTCCACTACCTACAACATGAACATCAGACCCTATACAAACAAATTTTCTTGCTCTACAAAGGGTCAGTTTTGGACAGACTTAGACAGGTTGAAGCAGGCTTCTTAGCCTGGAGTCCCAGCCACTGTGTTGGAATTTGTGCATTTGCAAGGTGTGGGTGATGCAGGAGGTAGGAAAGTGCAGATAGCAAGGAAAGGCAGAAGTGAAGGCAGTGGGAGGAATCTGGGGCAGCTTGTGAAGACACAGAAGGTGCTCAGGGGAATGAGAAGGAGAGGTGCATCAGGAGATGGGGTCAGCACCAAGGCAGCAGGTGCACAGGGAGGAAGAGAAGATAGCAGCAAGGCATGGATCAGGAGACTGCCATGACACTAGACTTAGTCACCCGCTCCAGAAGTAGCCAATGTGCTGGTGTCCCAGCAAAGGCAACCCACATACAAAAAGCACTTAGCCAGTTTTGCAGTGCTGCATGTAGGGAAAAAGAAACTTCTTCCTGACCCCTGCAGGCAATCAGTTTACGCCCTGAAGCATGAGATTTGATTAGCCTCATTATCTCAGCTTACATAACTGTAAATGTTATTAATGCTAATAAAATTATCTAGCCTGGTTTAATAATACAGCCACAGTATTTGTCTCAATGACCTCCTGTGGCTGTAAATCCCACAGGGAACTGGCACATGGCATAGTGGTTCTTTTTATTCATTCTAAATTTACCAACCATTAATTCTACCAAGTCACTCCTTGTTGTCCCATTATGGGAAGATGCAAGAAGAAGCTGTTTAGATCTCAACACATTCTTCCAACACAAGCAGCTGCAACTCTGGCAGGAGACTCCACCACACCTTCAAGCCTTGGGATTAATCCTCTCTCCCTGTCTGTCAGCTAATGTATTCCCATGATATTATGGGACTTGGCCTGGACTGTACAATAGATGAGAACTCATCAGTTACTTGAAGCCTAAACTATAAATTTGGCTTGCAATTATCCCAAAGTTACACAGCTGCCCTGATCTCTGCAGGTAGCTCTTGCCAAGAGGGATGTAAACACGTTATTCTGTATTTCAACTGTAACATCTTACGCCATCTCTGATATTCTGCTTTCTGCCTCTGCTGAATCAACCAAGCAGCAGCCTAAATCTCCCTCTGGCTAGTGGAAGGTCTTCCCCCAGCATGTACTTAGGAAGTGCTCAACAGAGGAAAAGCTGGAGACAGTCATAAACTCTTCTTTAGGCAATACATGCTTGCTCCATACCATAAGAGGTGAATGCATCTCCTGTCTTCTGTCTGAAACAGCTGGGCAAATCATATAGTGGATGAGAGAACAAAGTGTTCTTTGTCTGGCCTGCAGCAGATTGTACCTACCTATACAATTTTGACAGAAATGCTGAGAATCTGCTTCTGTAACCAAGCTTTTAAATGTAAAGCATAGTATAATAGGAAAAAGTTAGAGATAATTTGGCAAGTAGGTGAGTAAAACTTATTTTATTTTTCTTCTGCATACCCTTCTGCACTGTGTTCTCATGCAGGATGAGGAAGGAAGTATAACTTCAGCTTTTTCTTTTAAGAGTAAAGATACAATGATATAATTCATATTCTCTGATTAAAAAAGAAAAAGGAAGAAAGAAAAAAAAGTTTTTACCTTCTTGTAAAAGATTTTGTATGTAAACATTTGTTCATTGTCACAAATGAGGCTGTTCCTAAATGACTAAACTAAAATGATCTTAATTGAAAATAATAAAATTAACAAGAAGGTTGTGTTGCTAGTTGGCCTAACATAACTCACACCTTACAGTAAATATTTCTGTTTCTTTTTCTCCATTTTGAGAAATCTTTGTAAATCTATTCTGATACAAATGACAAATTTGCATAAAGAAATGTTCTGGTTTGTAGGAAAGAGGGCAGTTCTTCAGAGATCATGTGAAGCAACAGTGTGTTGAGAGATGAACTGATTTTGCATACTATAATTTCAATTTAGGTTCACCTGCAGCATACACACACAAAGTCCTAATATTTTGTTCTATTGCCTCCAAAAGATATTGTGGGTCTTCAGCAACAAAAATTGTGCAAGATGAAGATATGTCATAATAAAATGCCTGAGACTTTCATCTACACATCCTACACAGTTTTAGGAGCAAGGAGCGTAAGCTCTTGCCTGAGGGAAGAGCTGATAATATTGCCATCAGACTGCTTTGCTTTCACCTGTTTGACCAACAGCTTTCTATTGTTAGAGCCGAATCCATCCAGTGTCCTCAGGCCAGCTGAAAGAGAGTGCTTACTTTTGGGCAAGAGCAGCTCCCTAGTAAAAGCAGCAAGAGGCAGAGCGATTCCCACCAACCCTGTCAAATTACAGAGGAAGAGAGAGGTCTCAGTGAGCCTTTTAAAGAACCAATATCCTCCAGGCTTTCTTTGAGCTGCTTCTTGGTACCATCACGACAGAATAAATCTGTGTGGATAAACCTTTCACACTGAAGGCAGAGCTGAATACCCAGTCCATAACACTGACCTGCTAGTTAAGGACTGCAGAGTTGTTTGCTGGACTTATGAAAACACAAGCTTTCAAACACAAATTGGATTCTTTTAGAGGATTAAAGATGTTTTCCTTCCCCAATAAACTGCCTGTAAGGAAAAGAGCTAAAGGCTAGGCAGTGTCACTGTGGTCTCTGGCTGAAGAGGACTTAATATTCAAGTCGCTTATCTCCTATCCTTCCCTGCTCCCTCTCTTTCCTTTACCACCGCCCCCCTACCCACCCTGACCTGTCACCCCTCCCACTGCCCCCCTCCCTCTCATCCCCCCTCGATGCAGACCAACGCCATGCCTTCCTTTTACCCATTTCCCTCAGGTCAGAAGAGCTCTGTCATCAGTCCCCCACTGAGACTTATTTCCAAAGATCAGCACTGACCCAGAAGTCACTTGGCACTGCACCATCAGTACAGCGTGTGCTGGTGCTGCTGAGAGGAGAATCTCACAGAGACCGGATTCAGGATGTCAGACCGTCTGCTAAGCACTTGTCAGGCTCCCATATTTCAGAAGAAGTCTTTATGCGGCTGACCTGGTGACTGGAGAGTGTATTTATAAAACAACACACAAGGACCAGGCTGATTGACCCCATCATAGCACTCTGCATTGTTGAACAGAATGGCCTGTGCCGGATTCCTAGTTCTCACTGTTTTTGTCCAAAGACAGGAACAGGACAGAAGGAGCCTGCTGCAGAGCTTGGAGCCAGGGATGGGAGGGGGATAAACACTCAGTCTTGGGGATGTGCTGTAAGATGAAAGGAGAGAATGGAAAGAGATGCATGAGAGGGACCCATTGAATTCTACACCTAGTTGTAGGCAAACGGCATTCCTAAAGTCACACCAGACGAAGGACTGGTGAGCCATGAAGGGCAGAACCTATATGACAGACTATTTATAAGGATGAGCCAATTGGTAGTTTAGGTCTTGTGAAAGAGAACAATAGAGCCCTATGTTACAGATTAGAGTACTTTCCCACAAAATAGACAATGCAAGAAGATACCTTGGCTAATATTTCTACCTAGAGGTTTCCATCCTGTTGGGATTTTATCTGTGCCCTGCAGCAAGTGATAGCCTCACCCATCTCATCCTCTCTTAAGGCAACATAGAGCCCTGCAAAGGAAGGAGTCTTCTCTAGAGAAACTCAAGTTGTCAAGTTATCAAGTACAATGTGCAGGCATCCCTCACACAGTCTTTGTGGCCAGAGTCTGAATAAACTGATAGAGTTTTGTATTGGCCCAAATACATCCCTTTGTGGCTGCCAGATCAGGAGACACAGAGGCTTCTCAAATCTGAGACCACTTGATTGAATCCTGCATATAGATGTGGGATAGCTGATCCCACAATCAGAATAGTACAGATGGAGGAAAGTGCTTCACTTGGGATATGTAGATGCCCACCATAAAAAAAACCTCATGATAAACAATGATTGCACTGACTGTGTTCAGAAGCTATCTTGGACCTGTTGATGCAAAAAGGGAACCTATGCCAGGCTGCACCATTACTGACTTCATCAGTATTAGCTGATATGTCTGAGAAGGCAAACTTGAAACAACACTGGTGTTCATGCTTTCAACCAGTTTTGAAGGTGCAGATCTAAAAATTGAACCACAGTTTTTAGTCCAGAGTGCTACACATGCTATTATGAGTCTCTCTTGTGGGGTGAACAAATAATATTTTTGTAACGATATTTCAAGTCGTCATGCTCATAGCTTTGAATTTAGCATTCTCGGAATGCCATGGAACCCTTAAGGGCTTAAGCATTCAGAAGAAGAGAAAAGTCCACTAAAGGGAGATGAAGAAAGAATTAAAAGGAGACACAACATAATGCATAGCTAAACATAAGCATACACAAACACACACCCCATCAACTCAGTTCTAGTTTGAATGGAATTACTCCAGGAAGAACAAGTCCTTTCACTCCAGGAATTAGTGTGTGAATTTATCCAGCCCATGTTATCTAGGTCAAAGCAGATTATCTCAGCAGTCCTTAGGGCTTTAGCATCTATGCATATACTCAGCTGACTGCTGAGCAGGCCTTTGGAGTAGGTCCATGTAACGTGCTGATACAGTTCAGATAAAGAGGGCAGGTGAATGCCTGAGCTAATAGAACTCTATTTTTCAGTTATAACTCACAATTTTGAAGATGCTGGATTTACATGCCAGAACATTTACTTTCTCAGCCTTCACTTTGATTTCTGTGCAGTCTGGGACAGGGATATGGGACTTCAGCTGACAGTGCAGATCAACAGAAAAGCCTTTCTTGGCAGCAGCAGTTAAATCTCTTCTCCTATCATTTTTTTTCCTCAGGATGGAACTTGTGATTGTCCGACTCCACATGTATTCTACACAAGGCCTGGTCAGACCAGCTGTATAAGCTGGTTCATCTCAAGCCTGATGAGTTATTCTGGTGCATCAGAAAGAGCACAAACATGTCACTAAGGGCAGGACAGGACACCTCCACTTTCTGTGACATTTTACCATTGAAGCTACTTATTTACATCATCAAAACACATCCTTTTCTGTCCTGGTTTAGGATCTCTGGTAATTTATGTGGGGCTGACTTCAGACATTACCCCACTTCTAACCCACCTAAGTGCATCAATAGTGATGACAAAATCAAAGCTGCTTCTTTCTTTTCCCAGTGTTTAAGAGGATGATTCCAGTAGGAACCAGACCTGGCATCTGTTGCACGTTGTGTTAGGACCCCAGGCTGTGAGTTGTAGCAGCATGGAGCAGACGTACCTTCTGCTCCGGCGCCTTGTCTGTGGGGAGTAGCAGATGCTGAGGAAAGAGGGAAACAGACACTGCTACAGATTCCTTATCATAAAACAACAGGAGCCATGAGTCAGGGCAGGGGCCAAGTCTCAAGGCACTTTAATCTGCACCCTTCCAAGCATGTGTCCAGATAATTTTCAGGGTCCTCTTCTCCCTCCTTCCCTTCCACATGACAACTGAATTACCAGGACATCAGTGTTCATCCTGCAGTACAGGTAAAACCAACACTAATTCCTTACTCTCCCATCTCACCATTCCTATTTCAGGAGATCTTGGTACCTTGGGAAGCAGCCAACATACTCTGACTTTGGCCCACAGGTAAATCTTCAGAGGTGGTTGTACCTACACTTTCAATGCCCATTGCTTAAAAATACTGTAATAAATAGATGACCACATTAGTATGCAGAGAAAAACAATTTATACAGGGCATTAGGTATGCAGTATAAATTAGGCTATAGGAAGAGCAGAGAGGATGGTGAATGTTTATGGAATTAGTTAACAACTGGGAATGATACTGTGTTTTCCATGAAAGCAGACAGACAGATATAACATGGTCCCAACAGGGTAGAATAAATCCCTGTAGTTTGTGGCCTACTTTCAGCTTCATTAATGGAATAAAGGCCAGGAGGCATGATGTCACAAAATTAGCTTCCTAATTAAACATTGTCTTTGCATCTTTTACCCTCCCCTCTCTGGATGAAAAGTCAGTGGCTCACAGTGCTTGCTATTTGTCAAGGGCTGAAACTCCTGAACTGGGTGATTAGATGTCTTTTTCAGCATGTCTCAACAGCACAATCTGCAGTTTTAAACCTAAAGACTGAAACCTTGGCTTTTCTTTTCAAGACACCTTGACAACCAAAAGTCTTTGATTCTCAGACACACCTATGTCCTATGCAATGTCCGAGAATCTCTAAAGAAATTTGTTGTGTATAGCCAGTAAGGATTGTAATGCAAATTTGCTGAATGGGAAATTTCAATGGTACACTACTTGCTCTGAATTTTTAAAACAGAACAGAACAGAACCAGGTTGGAAGAGACCTTCAAGATCATGTCCAACCTATCATCCAACACCACCTAATCAATTAAACCATGCAACCAAGCATCCTGTCAAGCCTCGCCTGAACACACCCAGCGATGGCGACCCCACCACCTCCTCAGGCAGCCCATTCCAATGGGCAATCACTCTCTCTGTGTAAAACTTCCTCCTAACCTCCAGCCTAAACCTCCCCTGACGCAGCCTGAGACTGTGTCCTCTTGTTCTGGTACTGGTTGCCTGGGAGAAGAGACCAACCTCTGCCTCACTACAACCCCCCTTCAGGTAGTTGTAGAGAGCAATAAGGTCACCCCTGAGTCTCCTGTTCTCCAGGCTAAGCAACCCCAGCTCCCTCAGTCTCTCCTTATAGGACTTGTACTCCAAGCCCCTCACCAACCTTGTTGCCCTTCTCTGGACTCGCTCCAGCAAGTCAACATCCTTCCTAAACTGAGGGGCCCAGAACTGGACACAGTACTCGAGGTGTGGCCTAACCAGTGCAGTGTACAGGGGCAGAATGACCTCCCTGCTCCTGCTGGCCACACTGTTCTTGATGCAGGCCAGGATGCCATTGGCCTTCCTGGCTGCCTGGGCACACTGCAGGCTCATGTTCAGCCTACCATCAACCAGCACCCCCAGGTCCCTTTCCACCTGACTGCTCTCCAGCCACTCTGACCCCAGCCTGTAGCTCTGCATGGGGTTGTTGTGGCCAATGTGCAGAACCCGGCACTTGGATGTGTTAAATCTCATGCCGTTGGACTCTGCCCATCTGTCCAGCCTGTCGAGGTCCCTCTGCAAAGCCTCTCTACCCTCCAGCAGATCAACTCCTGCCCCCAGCTTGGTGTCGTCAGCAAATTTACTGATGATGGACTCGATGCCCTCGTCCAGATCATCAATAAAGATATTAAAGAGTATGGGGCCCAGCACTGATCCCTGGGGCACACCACTAGTGACTGGCTGCCAGCTGGATGTGGCACCATTCACCACCACTCTCTGGGCTTGGCCCTCCAGCCAGTTCCTAACCCATCGCAGTGTGCTCCCATCCAAGCCATGGGCTGACAGCTTGGCCAGGAGTTTGCTATGGGGAACGGTGTCAAAGGCCCTGCTGAAGTCCAGGTAGACTACATCCAGAGGCCTCCCCACATCCACCAGGCGGGTCACCTGATCATAGAAGGAGATCAGGTTGGTCAGGCAGGACCTGCCCTTCCTAAACCCATGCTGGTTGGGCCTGATCCCTTGGCCATCCTCTAAGTGCTGTGTGATTGCACTCAGGATGACCTGTTCCATAATCTTGCCTGGCACTGAGGTCAGGCTGACAGGCCTGGAATTCCCTGGCTCATCCAACCAGCCCTTCTTGTGGATGGGTACCACACTGGCCAGCTTCCAGTCATCTGGGATCTCTCCAGTGAGCCAGGACTGCTGAAAAATGATGGAGAGTGGCTTGGCCAGCACATCAGCCAGCTCTCTCAGCACCCTGGGATGGATCCCATCTGGTCCCATGGACTTGTGGGGATCCAAGTGGCTAAGCAGATCACCAACTACCCCATTCTGGAACAGAGGAAGACTATGCTGCTCCCTGACTCCTGTTTAATCCCAACTTCTCACATTAAAAAATAGTCAGCACATCAGCCATAACTCTGTACTGTATATAAACGCAAATTATCTTGGTCAATCTGCATTGCTAGGTAGAAGGACATTGGTTCTTTGTTGTCCTTTTGCCTTCTTATTCCATGTCCATCACAATTGAAGAACCAGTCTGACTTCCTTCCTTCCTTCCTTCCTTCCTTACTTACTTACTTCATTCATTCCTTAATTCATTACTTAATTAATTCATTCCTTCCTTCCTTCCTTCCTTCCTTCCTTCCTTCCTTCCTTCCTTCCTTCCTTCCTTCCTTCCTACCTTCCTCCCTCCCTTCCTTCCAAATTCCTTGCTTCAGAATTCCTTCCTTTTGAATTCCATTCTTCCAAATTCCTTCCTTTCAAATTCTTTCCTTCCAAATTACTTTTAATTTTTTTCAATTTTATGTTAATAGTTAACTGCTGGACTCTAAGGTGGAATTTGATCCTGGTGGGTGGAAAACTCCACCCAGGGGGTGGCACCAAATCATGTTATTCCCTTCTCTTTCCTGCATAGTCTATTTGAGGCGCAGGAACTTCCAGAGAGCTTGTTCTGGCTTTCACTTTTGCTCTGTGTTGGGGAGCTTCTTGCTAGCTGGGAGCTGTTTTGCCAAGTAGGGGGGGCCTATTCCATTGCTGATTCTAGTTTTGTATCTATTCCCTTCCCTGATATCTCTGTAAAGCCCTTTTGCCTTAATATTTTTTTTTAAATGACTTTTTAACTTCCAATTCAGTTCCAAGTCTTTTTATTTTCCCCTCTTACCTTCCCATGCCTGTGTTTTGCCTACAGGGGAGTGGAATGTGGGGAGAGGGCGGTAACCTACAATTCTGTCCAGTGGGATGGAAGTGCCCTGGAAGCTCAAACCAGGACATTTGCCCAGGTACAACAACATTGAGAAGCTGAGTATCTGCCTTGTGAAATCAGAAGCAAGTCATACCTACCCACTCCAAACCTGCCTAAGAGTTGTGAACAAATAAACCCATCCTACTATAGAAAGGACAATCTAGCCATTTCCTTTTTTTCCCCTACTTTTGCAATTTATGAATTAGTAAAGACACTACTTTCCTCTATAATTTGTTTTTATTGTGGGTGACTCATATAGAGAAAGAAAATCAGTATTTTTCCATTATATTATATTTGAGTTTACTCCAGGAGGAGACCAAACAAACAAACAAAAAGTCAGTCACAGGTGTTCAAACTAGTCTAAAGTTTGTAGCAGCCTCTTATGCTTCTGTAATTCAATATACTTAATAAAATCCTTAGAATAGTTATAAGCAAACTAGACGTCTCCCAATTTTCTGTGCATCCATCAGTGGCATGAACATGCCTGTTACTCTTTTCTGAATCTACAATATGGGAGTGCACTGACCTTTTTCCCATATCTTTACCTTGTCCACTTAGTTTAAAATGCTGTAAATACGAGTATGAATAATAGAGAGCCCAAAACCTGATGTTGCCAAAAATGGGTGACTCAGGAAGTGGTTCAGACATATTCATGAGAACATTTAGCCCTGCAATTCATCAGCTGTAGATACATTACTCATATTTATCATTTTTATTCTAATGCCAATGTAGAATCTGCATTTGTTAAAAAAAGTAACAGCCTTTATAGCAAATTAGTTCTCTGAAGATGAGCATATCCCAGTGCAAGGCCGAGATCCCACTGTCCTTCAGTCCACCATTCAGTCATGTGATGGGGATGTACACACCCATCTGTATCTCTCTGTTAGGGCTCATGGTATGGGGCAGAAACATCCTGTGGAGTTTGGGTGGGACAGGGCTCTAGTTTGATCCTATTAATTTCCATATAGATTCCATAGGACTGGCAGCATTCCATTTTCTAATTTATCACCCATGGGCAATGTGCACCTCCTTAAATCATGTGTGTAATAATCTGGGGATTCAGAAATTATCTGAAGTGTTTTGTAAAAGTGACTTCACCATTGGACTCTGACTGATATTCAGGGTCTCAAACTCCCTTTACCTTAGCTGTCTATCCTCACTTGTTGAACCACGCCTGCTGTCAAACAGGTACAAAGCAAGAAAGTGCGATGCACAGTGTCATGAAAAGAAAACATAATGGGAATGTGTGCTAATGCTCCAAACATCATTTATAACCTTAACCCCAAATCAAGCATCCTCTCTAACCTGCACCACTTCTCCTCTCTCCCTCTTCCTGCTCTACCATGCAACTCCTAATGTGGTACTATTACAGGGCATCCCTGTAATGTATGTTAAGTAAGTGTGTGTCCCTGGGTAAGCTTGTCTCCCATCGAGATGGAGCTGTTTTCTCTCACTTGGCATCTTTTGTGCAGGTGTGTGCTTTACAAACAGAAAAATCAGCACTCTGCAGAAGTGTTTCTGTTAACATTTATCGCCTCTCCCTTAGTCATCACCACAGCAGCCCTCCCCTGGGAATGGCAATGCTAATTCAAGTGAAGATGTAATGCTAGCCCATTGGGAGCCTTGGATTAGAACAGCACCACAAAAGAGAGAAGGAAGGGAAAAAAAAAAAAAGGAGAGCAAGACAGAATGGGAGAAATAGTCCTAAAGACAGAAAAAGAGAAGAGATGAAGTCTTGTTCCCTTTTATTGCAGCCCTATGCTTTTTAATTGTTCTGTCCGAGTAAATCCTTCCTCTGTGATCCTGTTGTTAATGAAAAAGTCCATTGCGGTCATCCTGCTGGCTTTAAGCTTATGCTTGCCCAATAGTTTCTTGAATCCCAGAGCTGTTAATATATCTGGAATGGAGCAGCTGCAGGGAACCTATTTCTATGATAATGTGTATACAGAGCTTTTTTTTTTGCTTTTTTTTTTTTTTTGCTTTTTCCCTTGGAGGAGAGGGGGTGGTGTGGGGTGAGGAAAGAGGAGAGAGAATGATGTTTAACTGTTATCTCCTTTCCTCTCCCTCACATCTGATCTTTCCCCTAAACATTTCTAGAGGGTCTACCCAAAGCCCCAGGTATTACTATGCAACTTCAGTTTTGATAGGCCACTCTTACGGGCTGAGACTTTATCTATAACTAAGTTGTATAAAGCTCAGTGTTGCATTGCAAAACCATGTGTGTGCAATGGTTAATCTCTAAAGAGAGCTTGGCTGGTAAAATGAAAATCCCAAGCTATTCCAAAGTGCTTTCAAACTGCAGCAAAACCTCTGGTTCTGAATTCCAGGAGTAAAATGATTTCACCCTCCAAGAGTTCCCACAGATGTACAGTGATTGAAATTGAAATCTGGAGTTTCACCCTATAAAATTGTAAAATGTTATAACATGAAACTAAATAATTTTGCAGACTCCATCCAGAATTGCCAGCACCTGCATTTAAGGCAACTATGTATTGTAGTACCACATGGAAACCCATTATAATCTATGTCTAAATACTTAAATATAGTGTTCATTTCCCTGCCACACAGGCTGGTCAAAGAGTAAAGTCCCTTTTCCTCTCCACTCCTCTTTCTGATTCAAGTTTTTTTAAATGAACATGAAACAAGAAGCTCCCAGCTTCAGCAAACTCCCAGCTACCTCCCTCAATTTCTCCCTTTTAAAGGCCAAACACATTTGCAATTGGAAAAAAGCCAAAACATTGGCTACAGTTTTCTAGTAAACAATATTCCTATTTATAGCCAGAATATAGTAAAGTGAAAATTGCATTACAAAGCTAAGGATGACATGTGGAAATAATCAGCACATCAAGACACAGAACTTTGCAATATTTTCTGTAGAGATCTTTTGGATGTCATCTGTATAAAAACAAAATAAATTTAAAAAAAGATACTTCCTTTGGTTATATGCATCAAAAGCACATTCAGTTTGAAGACTGCAGCACACAATATTTTCCTTAAAAATGTTAAAATATGAGAGACCTGCACAGCAATGAAGAAACAGTAAGGAACTCAGCTCTTATTCTTTATAGTATTTTCCACAATCGAACTATCCAAAGCACAAAATTCTTTTAAGTGTTAGCATCACAATGTCAACCTCAGTGAAGAATCAAACTTTCCTTTTTGTTCTCCCCCCCATGTTACAAAATGGATGATTGCTCTACTTTCCTGTGCTCCATCTCTCTCCCCCCTGTAATTATTTAGTTGATATTTTCACATAAGAGTCAGAAAACAGGAAGTTATACACAACTTCCCATAGATACCCTAAAAAAAGGCAACAAAATTTCATTTACATTCATGTTATAAAAACTTGGAGATCTTACAGAAAGGTTTTAGGGAAACAAGAAAAGTTATATTCACTGTTACAAGTATGTAACAATATAGATTTTAACTCTTTTTCTTGTACTTTCAAATTTTTTGTTAAACCCAGGAAAAATGAAAAATTCGGTGGCTATTTTCCTGCAACTTTGCATTTTTCCTAAACTAAAGACAATGTGAAAGTGAAAGGTCTTGTTTGAGCTGCTGGAGATCTCAAGATTTACGTTTTTAGACAGTATATAATAGTTTGCCAATTAGAAAACTCTCCAGATGAAAGTAAAATTCTGTTTCAAGCTTATTCAAATACTTGGCCTCCATTTAACATCAGTCCAAATACAGATCCTCAAGAGTATTATACTTGTCCAGTTGCGGGTTTTACTTTACTAATCCTTCCACATATTGAATTAAACTGACACAGTATCTGCAACAGAAAATATGAATGAGACAGAAAAAAACCAAGAGGAACGTGTTTGACAAAACTAACCAAAGACTCGTTTTTAATTTTGTATATCAGGCACAATACTTTTACAGTAGTGAGAAGTGTAACTCAGTCAAGCTTCTGTTGACATAGTTTGACAAAACTCCTTTTTCCAACAGTGCATGAGATTAGAGTTCTGCTGTTTTACACATTGCTCCAAATAAAAAACATTGTCTGGTCCTTAGAGGACGTAACAGACATGACAGAGAGTAGGAGTAGTATTAATGGCAAGGATAGAAGATGAAGGCCATCATTTTTGGAGAAGGCTCAAATAGTAGAAGCTCCCAAAACCAAATTATTTTAATTATGGGCAAAACACAATGGAGTAACTAAATTGTTTTAATTATGGGCAAAACACAATGGAGTAGCACAAACATCAGTTCCAGGCAAAGGGACAGGACAGCCTGGATTACTGCTGTGTGGATCTATCCCTTGCCACAAATGAGCTCAAACATTTTTAAATCAGAGGTCCTCTTTAGTGCAGACACTGTTTGTAAATCAATCTGAAGCTCTGAGGTCACTTTGTTACCTTTGAAAGCCTTATAAAAAGTTTCATGCATAGTTGGCTATCCAAACCCCATCAGAAGTCGCCAAGGTCCGCATCAGAGGAGAGAGAAGAAAAATACATTTAAAAATCATTGTGTTTTTTAAAAAGATATTTTTGTCACTACAGCTGTGGAAAATGAACAATGTTAGGAATGAACTGCAACCTGCACTGGTGGTTGGGAGCTATATTTGTAGCTCAGACAGCCTTTTCAACACCTGCTATTTTTCTGTTCTCTAGCAAAGTTCCATAATTCACATGTAGAATCACTATTGGAGACCAAAGACTTTTGATTTTAAACAACAAAAATAAAACAAAATTCTGTCATGGGTCTGGCTAAGATTCATATATAAGCCCCACGAGGAGAGGCTGAGGGAGCTGGGGTTGCTTAGCCTGGAGAAGAGGAGACTCAGGGGTGACCTTATTACTCTCTACAACTACCTGAAGGGAGGTTGTAGACAGACGGATGTTGGTCTCTTCTCCCAGGCAAGCAGTACCAGAACAAGAGGACACAGTCTCAGGCTGCGCCAGGGGAGGTTCAGGCTGGATGTTAGAAAAAAGTTCTATACAGAAAGAGTGATTGCACATTGGAATGGGCTGCCTGGGGAGGTGGTGGAGTCGCCATCACTGGAGGAGACTTGACAGGGTGCTTGGTGCCGTGGGTTAGTTGCTTGGGCGGTGTTGGATTGGTTGATGGGTTGGACGCGATGATCTTGAAGGTCTCTTCCAACCTGGTTTATTCTATGTATTCTATGTATTCTATGGCTAGCTTAAAGGCCTGGTCCTGGAACTTTAACTAGGTAAGACAATTTAGGAAAAAAATGTTTGTTCTGTTTACTTACTTCATTGTGGACCTTGACTTAAAGTTATGGTGCTTCCAGAAAAGCTGCATCTTAAGCCCAGGATGGTGATACAGAATGAACTGGTCTGTTTTTCCCTCCAGAAAAAAATGTGTTGAGAATAAACAAATAATAGAAGGAAGCTGGACACATACCATCTCTGACTTCCTAAAATTCAAGCTTAGCCTTAACTTTGCCAATAAGACAGAAATGAACAGAGCAGCTTTCACTCCCAGGTGTTCTACCATCATGTATCACAGTAGTATCACAACTGTACTGCAGATGTAGAAGGTAACTTTTAAGGACTTGGGAAGCCAGCCCACTGCCTTATTGAGCTATTACCTACTATACAAACATTACATTTACTATCCACATCCCTACTTAAAGAAATTCCTGCTACTCCCTTCTCAGTCCTTTTTTGTGTGTGTGTGTTCATGCTTTCCTGCTTCATGGTCCTTTCAGTGCTCAGGAAGAAGGGGATCTAGGCCCTTATTGTTTACTCTACATCAGCAAAACCACATTAGCTTTACTCTTACTAGAAATTTTAGACCTTGAGAAAGCAAAAGCCAGCCTTTTATCTAAAACTACAGTGAGTATAACTTTATCCACTCATTGCAAAGCCACATTAAAGCATCATGTCTTTTTGGCTGTTGTAAGGAACACCAAATAATAATGCAGCTTGCAAATTATAATTTTCAATATAGTAGTTGCTGGCTCAGTCAAAGAAAAGTAAGGGGGATGGGGGGTAGATAATCCAAAAGCATTCTGGGTATTTTTTTTTCCTTTTACCTCATTAAGCTTTGCTTCCAATTACATTTTAATGATGCTTGATGTCTTCTGTATGCTAGCATTTACTGCAGTCTCTTTAAATTTAATCGTCTTGATAATGGGTTGCTCTGACACTGCAAATTAGGAACAGAAAGAAACCTTTTGCCACATCCAGAAAAAAGCTGTGTGTCCACTCTATAGCCTGTTGCTGCTCAGCAGGAAATAGCAGACTTGAATTGTGCTGTTCCTTCTGCCTCATGGTTTCCTGCTTCCTAGATGGTGAATTAAGGATGAACAAATCACATGTAGGAAAAACAAGAGAGAGATTTCTGGAAAATTGTTTTCTATCCATGTGTTTAAAAACACTCTGAGGCACGTGGCATCATTTTAAGCTAATTTTCTATAATTTTAGCCACCCTTACTAAGAGTGCTAGAGGTTGGTTTCATGATGTAGCCAGTAGGTAAGGGAAATTTAAGTAATTATTTTCTAAGATAGTCTTATGTTTTTTCAGCACCTCTCATCCTCATACAATAGGCATCTAGATAGTATCCATGAAAGCTGTAAGCTCATAGCCTCATGTAGAAAGATGAAGAGAATAAAATTAGAGGCTTATCACCCACGTATTTTCACACTTGGGCTGCATTTTGGATACTGCTTTCAATGTAGGTTTATATGACTTATCATCAGGATATATAATTACCTAGCAACTGCTGGGTCAAAATCTTTTTTAGAAGTTAAGCATTTTCTCACCCCTTCTTATCCTAGAAGCATAATAGATGTAAGAAAAACAAACAAACAAAAACCAAAAATACAAACAAACAAAAATCTGCCTAAAAAGAACAGTCAAGAAATATTGGAGAGAGAGTGGTGCCTGCTTCTCATGACTTGGATGGGTGGATGCTTAACTGGGTAAAAACCTGTCTAGATGGTTGGGTCCCAAGATGGTGGCGAATGGAGTTCAGTTCAGATCACAAGGTCCCCAGGGCTCAGTTTTGCACTCACTCTTGTTTAGTACCTTTATCAAAGATCTGAATGAGGGGATTGAGTGCACCCTCAGTAAGTCTGCAGACGGCACCAAATTGGGTGGGACTGTTCATCTCCTCAAAGGTAGAGTCTGGAGTGATGGGCAGTAGTCATTTGCATTATGTTTACAAAGGTCAAGTGCCAGGCCCTGTACTTGGTTCACAACAACCCCATGCAATGCTACAGGCTTGGGGCAGAGTGGCTGGGAAGCTGCCCAGCAGAAAAGAACCTGGAGGCGCTTGTTGACAGGGAATTGAACATGAGTCAAAAGTGGGCTCAGGAGGCAAAGAAGGTCGACAGCATCCTGGCCTGTATCAGTAATAATATTACCAGAAGTAGGAAAGTGATTGTGCACCTGTACTTGGGATTAGTGAAGCCACACCTCAAATAATCTCCTCACTACAAGAAACACATTCAGTTGGTGGAAAATGTCCACAGAGGGACAACAAAGCTGGTGTAAGCCCTGGAGAACAAATTTTATGAGAAGCTGCTGAGGGAACTGGGATTATTTAATCTGGAAAAAAAGAAGGCTGAGCCATTCTGCAAAAAGACAAATGTCACTTCAAATAGTACATGATTTTGGTTTGGAAGATGACATCCCGGTGCAGACAATGAAGATCCTTCTCATCATGTTTATAGAAAGTAACTAAATCACTTAATGGCTGTCCCATTAAAGATAATAATTAAACAGATTATGGAAGCTGAACTAATCTAACAGTCTCCATGACAAAGACAAACCATTAAGATCTAAGGCTGATGGATCACTTTTCTTTCTTTTTTTTTTTTTTTCCTTTCCTTTTTCTTTTTTCCCCCTGAAGGAACTGTTCTAGTACATCAAAGGCCATATTTTCAGTTGATTTTGAGGGTCATGGTTCAGATCTTGCATTTTCAGAGGAGTGGAAAGGATTGCTACAGGAGTCCCTGTGGAAACAGTGTATGTGGCTACACCCTAGAAAGGACTAGTCAGTGTGTTTTGACCTTATATTTCCCAGTTGGTAACTGATTTTTCTAATTGTGAGATGCATAAACTCTAGTCTCCATAAAACTGGCCAAATTCATTACCCATTTTTTCTAAAACTGGAGAAGGTCTCTAACCTACTATCTTTACAGACTTCCACTTCACCTCCCTGGAGGGAAATGCAAGCAAAATATGATAACTGTGAATAAAAATATGCTTATTCAAGTTTTGAAATTTCTAAAATGATTATGAATGTGTCTCTGAGAGTTGACAGTTTTAAAACTGGCTTCATCCCCAAACTCTCCAACACAGAATTTTTATCTCCATTGTATTCTTTCCAATACGTCTCTTCAGTGCTAAAACAAATACAAAAAGTAGAAAGAAAAACATAAAAATCACAACTAAAAATTCCAACCTCACAAACTTTCTGATTTTAACCTTATAAATGAACTTGAAAGGAAATAATACACACTACTGCCAAGATCTCTTTTACATGCTAGCACTGCTATTTTGGTGAAACAGAATGTGAGGAATGAAAATCCTGGCTATTATTCTCAGTCCAAAAATAATGCTTTATATATTTTTTTTTATTTGTTTTCTGCATTGAGAGGTTCATTTTGTTTGTTTTTAAGGCTCTGTTTTAGGTTAAGTATGAGGTAAAAAACAGTATCTGAAGGAAAATGTCTTTCTTCAAACAACTCTCAGCCTAGCACATCTCTATTTGTTCAGCTTCCTTTCCATTTCAGTGTTGTTTTAATGGAGTATTCTTGATTTTACTCTAAAATAATCCCTTTACATCTTTAGAATCAATTTCTCAAAGGTCCCAAATGCCACCCTGTTGCTTCTCCAAAGCTCTTGGAAGTGAACTGGAAATTAGAAAGGCTCAGGCTTTCTCTCCAGAGGTTTCAAATTCTCAAGTAAGCATTGCTTTATGAGGAAGGCTGTTCTCCTCAGTACATTCATATTTCTGCTTAAAAGCTACACCCAAAAGTTACACAGAGGATAAAATGCAACATTTCTACCCTCAACACTAGAAATGTGGGATGTTTTTCTTGGTCTGGATGAATGTTGATCCTAACAAATGTAGGTTTCACCTGGGCCAGGATAAACATTGACATATGCAAGAAAAATTAAGCTAATGAAATAAAGTTTTACTTTTACATCAGCTAGAGAATTTGTGCTTATTTGTTCTATCCATAGCTATTTTAGAAAAGCAGCTACATTCTCCTGTTGCAACTGGTGAAGTTCAGGGATTTGTCAAAATGCATTAAAGAAATTTGTGGCAAAATAAGGATTAAACCTCCATTCTCTGTTGTTGTCTTTTTCCCTCTGAGCCTTGTTGGGTGATAAACTGATTTCCTACCATCTGTTGATCTAGGGCCTACATTCTCTTAATTATTAGCTGAACTCATATTCAAGTCTAAAATAAATAACTAATGAGAAAAAAATTATTCTTTCTCAGATTTGCACTACCTTTACTTTCCATTCTCTCCACCTGCACATTTATCATTCAAGGGACATAAATAATTTAAAAGAAGAGTACATAAAATTAATTGCAGAAAACACAGGCTTTAAAATTCTCATTGCATTAAAAAATAAAACAGGGATGCTTGAGCACTGTGTTTTGTAAAGCCACTTCAGTAGACTGCATCTGCATAGAATTAGCCACAAGACTTAGCAGCACTATTCATCCTGTGAAGATATTCTTATCTGACACTTACAGATTTTTATCATAGGAAAACATTAATTGAATATTTATTGACCAACACTAGAGAGAAACAAGAAAGAGAAGCTTACTGAGTAGGGGTAGAAGGAGACAAAAAGAGGCAAAAGTGAGGTTGCAAAAGCAGGAACCAGGAAGTTTATGTAACATTTCCTTTTGCAGGTGACCCTGCCTAGTCTCCCTCCTGTTATATTCATGTATTATATGACAGCAAAGGGATAAAATGAATGAAGTGAGTTTCTGTTCCTCAGCAAGACCTTACTCTTGGCAGGACAACTGAAATATTTACTTCAAAAAGTATCCGAAGAGAAAGGCTGCAATACTTGGTTCAGTTCACTGCAGCACACCTAGACAGAATGGACCTGTACAGGACACAAAATCACAATGATCACTTCCAAAGACAAGCTCTACAATTTGACCTCCACAGAAGAAATCAGCAGAGGCAGTGAAAAAGCCCACCACCAGACCAGGCTGAATCCTGAAGAACATGTTCTACTCACTTTTCCTAATGAAACATCACCATGCTATGCTTATTACCTATCTCTATTCTTTCTCTGTCAATATTTTTTATAGCAGCTGGGCAATTTTAACCAAATCTGACAGAGGGAGAAAAGGAAAATTCTTTAAGACCAAAAAAAAGACTTCACTTTTCATAGACGCTTATGAGACTAGACAGATGAGTGAAGGAAAGATTTGTAAACCTCTTTTGAGACAAAACTGAAGTATGTTCACCTTTATATTAGATATTAGAGAATCCACAGAAAGGAAGATGAGAGAAAGGAGAGAAACTGGATAGCACTGGAAAATGGGCTCCATTCCTTCTGCTGTACAGACAAGTTATTTTTGTCACAAGCACTTAACTGCCTTTCAACCATAAATAAAGTGACATAACTGATGTCTGTCAAAAACACTTTGTGCCCTTTCTGTTCTGCCTCCCCCACCCAAGTAAGAAGCCTATGTCAGGAGCAAAGATTTTGTTCTGAAGATTTTATGGTGTTTTCTGTGGGCTGTTATAGAAAATGGTCAGATGAAGGGCAGATGGAACAAACCACTTTAAGATACTCTGGAAAGAGGAAAAGTAGAAAGCGTGATAGAAAGTGGAGTGGTGACGAAAGAAACAGGGAAGTAAGGAAAGGATAAGGTAGCAACGTTTATAAGGAATGTATTGGATTTGGCTGAGCTGGAGCTAATTCTCCTCAGAGCATTTTTCTAGTGTTGTGTTTTGCAGTGCCGTAGCTGGGTGTTGATAACACACCAGTGTTTTGGCTACTGCTGAACAAGAACCCAGGCTGTGCTTTTCCAACATATCCCAGCCCCAAGAGTATGCTGAAGGGTGGGCAAGATCTTGGGAGGGGACACAGCCAGGGCAGCTGACCCAAACTGCCCAAAGCAATATTCCATGCCATATGATGTCAGGTCAGATATACAAGAGAAGTGAAAAAAGGAAGTGTGGGGATATTTATCTATGGTGTCTGTCCTCTGGAGCAACTACTATACATAAAACCCTGTTCCCAGTGAGTGACTTCCTGCTGATGGGAAGTAGAGAGTAACATCTCTGTTTGATTTTTGCTTTGCATTATCAAAATTGCTTTTATCTTATTACAGACCTTTTGTTATATTTTCTCCTGTCCATCAAAGAAGGGGAGTGACAGAGTAGCTTTGCTGGGCATTTGGAAATTCTGTTTTGGTCAAACAAATGGCCTTCAGGATCAGTGAAAGCAGGTCTGGCATTAAGACATCTAATCTCTAGTTCTGTTATAGACTTAATGGGGACATGAGGTGTCCAATTTCCTCATCTTTCAGCAGATGGGAATGTGGGAACAACATGCAATTATTTTTCAGATAGAAGGAAAGAGATTTGGTGCTGAAGGTGAGGAGCACTGGGTTGGTAAAGGCCAGCCACACAAATGTCACTTAGAAAGAATCCTAGAACTTGTATATTCTGAAATTTTACACCAATGGTGGATTATTTCAAGGACTAGTGAGTTGGCATTAAAAAAGGAAAATTGTAGGCTCAATACCTGGGGGAAGACTCATAGTAGGTGATGCAGTAGGTTCTTCTAGGAACTAGTGAAGACTACTTTACTTGAGATGGAAAAAACCCAAACCAAATGAAATACTATAAAATATACATCAGAAGTTAGAATAGAATAAACCAGGTTGGAAAAGACCTTCAAGATCATCGTGTCCAACCTATCATCCAACACCACCTAATCAATTAAACCATGCAACCAAGCATCCTGTCAAGTCTTCTCCTGAACACCTCCAGTGATGGTGACTCCACCACCTCCCCGGGCAGCCCATTACAGTGGGCAATCACTCTCTCTGTGTAAAACTTCCTCCTAACCTCCAGCCTAAACCTCCCCTGGCACAGCCTGAGACTGTGTCCTCTACATAGCCTTACATGGTCCTCAATAACCTGTGACTGTCCTAGCAGCTTTCTGACTGTAGATCAGAAAGTCTGTAGATCAGTTTTCTCCCTTTCTTTTTTTTTTTTTTTTAACGTGAAAGTTCCCAAACTTTCCTTCAGAAGACACCGAGACTCTCAGCTTACATTCCGCTACTGATACAGATCTCAGGTTTGTTTGTACCTTGACTGGGAGTCATGAAATCCTCACAAAAACATTGCACAGGCACATCAGCTTTGCTCTCCACCAAACTATTGGTGTGTGATACAACAGTGTATGTGTCACTGTTGCGGTTTTCTTAAATGTTTGGGGTTTTAGTGGAGGCATTGCAAGAAGACAGGTGATGCCAGCTTTAGCGCATAGATAGCTGCTTGCCCTCTCCTCTCCACAACTCATTTTGAATCCTTTCTACTCATGAGCCTCTGATAAAAGGACACATCCTGTGTTGTCATCCATGGGTTCACTTTTGTTCAAAAACTCCTAAAGATTGCTAGGAGAAAAGATGGTCTGGTGGTTTAGCGCTAACTAAAGGCTTAAGAGATGCGTTTTTAATTCCCTCTGCAATTTCAGGGCAGACACTTAACCCAACACCCACAAAGGAAACTGTCAAAACAGTGAATTTCAATGCACTCAGAGACAATATTTTTCATGGTGTAAATGCCAAAGGCAAAACAAAACCAAAATAAAGCCTTTGTGTTTGGAAATTGTGCTTTTCTTTTCAAAATGCCTTTGTTAAAAACAAAATAAAACAATGGAAAAAAACAAACAACCAAACAAGCATAAAACAAATCAAACAAAAAGGACCCAAACCAACAAACAAAATAACCCACACTTTACATGGGAAGAAGAGATGGGAGCACCAAAAAAAACCCCCAATAATTACATATTTCCATCATCTACCCCACATGAAGCAAGACAAAACCAAAGTGTTTCATTCTTCCTTTGAAAGAGATTACTTTTTTTTTTTTTTCTTTTTTCACACCAAAATTCTACATTTTGGCTCAACTGAGACTGAAAACTGGTTTCTACTCATTCCAAACTGTAATTCTGCTTTGGTCATCCAAAAAAATATTCAATCTTCAACTGGGTATGTGTAAAGAAAAATGAGGAGAACAAAGAAAAGAACTGACAATCAGTTATATTTCATGTTGCTTCTTGTTTTGTGGTTCTTTTACAATCATGGATAAACAAAAGTAAGCCAGGAAGACAAATCTCATAGGAGTAAGAATCTCTTTGAACACACTTTCTTGACACAGAGATTTCTGAAATAAAATAGTTTGGCTATCATCCAGTTTTTCTGCTTAAGTCTGATGTGACAAGTAATTAACCGAGATGGGAAATACATCTGTAATGCATCAGTTATGTGTAAGCTACTCTGTTCGTGTATCTGTTCCTTTTCTTCACTTTCTTTTTCTGACCACCAGACTACTTGCAATGAGACACTTTGAAAGCCAACTTTCCTGTGGTAGAAGAACTCTGGGAGGGTATTCAGAATTTCATCCTCAAAGCATTTAAAGGAAGACAGAGAGAAAGACATAAAGGAGGACAGAAAGAGAGAACTAAGGAATTTAGAGGGATGCATTATTCAGCACACTTGGAAATAACCCTTTTCACTGGCTCCACTAAGCCCAAATGCCCTGGAGGTTTTCACTATCTATCTTTTTCCAATGCAGTTCAGAAAAAAAGCTCACATCTGTCAAGATCACAGTTTCAAGAGTCCCAATTTATTCAGCTGAATGGAATAAAAGTGCCGGATGGAAAAAGATTTGAAGGTAGGTGGGGGAGGGAGACTGTCCAGTTTCTACATCTATCTGTCTTTGGAACTGTGTACATGGGTATGCGTATAAAACACACTCATTCAAGTACACACACAAGCAAAGCTGTCTGCATTCCCACCAGCCCACCAACTGTTTGTCTATCTTCAAGCAGGGCAGTTCTGCAAATCTCATATCTGTCAAGACCTGGGCAGATTTATGTCTATTGACCTATAGATATGCAACCTAAGCACATGTAGTTATAGCATAAGGAGATATAGACATATACAGGAAGGTAGAAGTGTGTGTGGGGGGATGAGGAAATATGAGTGAAAAGCTTAAAAACCTTTTTGACTGTTTTTTAATTTCTGCCCCTCTTGATCTGCTAAATGCTGTCGCAAAAATATTTATTAATATGCAAATTCTAAGTAGCAATTTAGAGCAAATCAGGTTGTGCTAATTTGAACATTAATATCCCTCTTCTGTTTTGTCTTTTCTCTGGAATGGAGGAGAGGAGGCAGAAATCTCAGGCAATATCCTTTTAAAAGGCTGCCATGGTTGCAGTCCAGTTTCATTTGAAATGCTGATGCATATTTGAAGAGAAGAAATACAAACAGTATCTAACACAGATAAGGAGAAAAGGGCAGAGAAGGAGAATAGAGTGGGTAGGGAAAAAAAAAAAACCAAAACACCACCACCACCAAACACTTCCAGATGCTTTCTCCCCAAATCCTGTAATTACACCATAATTGCAGGCTGCAAAGAAAATAGCACCATAGTGAAATCGGTCTCAAACACTGGTTTTGGAGTTCTGAATATTTTCTCTTGTAGACTTGATTTATGTTTTCTGTGGCCTGGTTGTCTTCTCAGTCATATTTTCTTGTAGCTGAAGGAGAGGAGAGGTTCAGAGACAAGAGGTTTGGAGAGGAGAGGTTTGGAGAGGTTTGGAGAGGAGAGGTTCAGAGAGGTTCAGAGAAGAGAGGTTTGAAGAGGAGAAGTTCAGAGAGCTTCAGAGAGGTGCAGAGAGGAGAGGTTCGGAGGGAAGAGGAGAGGAGAGGATAGGTTCGGAGAGGTTCGGAGAGGATAGGTTCGGAGAGGTTCGGAGAGGTTCGGAGAGGTTCGGAGAGGATAGGTTCAGAGAGGTTCGGAGAGGCTCGGAGAGGTTCGGAGAGGATAGGTTCGGAGAGGAGAAAAGAGGTTCGGAGAGGAGAGGTTCGGAGAGGCTCGGAGAGGTTCGGAGAGGATAGGTTCGGAGAGGAGAAAAGAGGTTCGGAGAGGAGAGGTTCGGAGAGGAGAGGTTCGAGAGGTTCGGAGAGGAGAGGTTTGGAGAGGAGAGGAGAGGTTCGGAGAGGAGAGGAGAGGAGAGGTTCGGAGAGGAGAGGTTCGGAGAGGAGAGGAGAGGAGAGGAGAGGAGAGGAGAGGAGAGGAGAGGAGAGGAGAGGAGAGGAGAGGAGAGGAGAGGAGAGGAGAGGAGAGGAGAGGAGAGGAGAGGAGAGGAGAGGAGAGGAGAGGAGAGGAGAGGAGAGGAGAGGAGAGGAGAGGAGAGGAGAGGAGAGGAGAGAACTTCCTTCAAAAATTATATTTCTCTTTAAAATTAGATTACAGCAGAATGATACCCTCTTCCACTAGGAAGAGTCATAGATGGGCAGGAGATTACTCTCAGCAGCATGAGGAAATGGAATGGTGTGGAGCAGACAATTGGTGATGAACTGGTTGATATTCTTCCTGCATAGGAATAAGGCAGTATTACTTTAAATTAGCATGTAGTGTGTTCAAAATTACAGAATGGATGATTTTTCACACAGTACTTATGTTGTGAAACACTTTTCTGTTAGATACAGGTAACAAAGTTCTGCCTAAGTCCAAAAGCTATTGGAAAATTTAAAAACAGAAGTGTAGTCAGCTGCAAAGAACTTATTTCAGAAAAAGTCTTAGCCTGAATTTGCTGTCAGGACTTGGCAAAATGTTATTCTCTTCCCATTACACATTTATTTGAGCATGTGTTTACATTCAATGTTAAAGAAGAAGCGAGAAGGAGATAGATTTTTGGTCTGAGTCAATAAAGCTCTCCTTAGAAAAGCTGGGCTTTTGCTTAGGTGAATAAATATGAGACAAAACCTCTAAGTAATCATAAGAGCTGAACACTAGTGTAATAATGTGACTGACCCTTTAATTATGGGCACATTCCTGCAACTTGCTTAGATAAATCTTCCTCCTATATGTGGTGCATTTCCTCTTGAGGAAGCAAAAGCGGGGAAATATAGTCTTGAATTAGGAACTATATTAAGGCAGCTAAATGGTTTAGACTGGCAGGATCAGGAATCTTTAGTTTAAAAAAAAAAAAAAAGAAAGAAAAAAAACCCCATAACAATACAGGGAAACAGAAACAATACAGGGAAACAGAAACATTGAAGCAAAGATTGCCAGATTCTCTAATGATGTTTCAGAATATTCTTTGACATTCTTATGTCAGTCTGGGAGATGAAATAATTGTTTTCTTACATATTCAGCCTTAAAATCAAGGGAAGAGTGCCTTTGTGTTATGAACCGAGTCAATCATCCTTAGTATAACTTAAATTGATCGAGATCTTCATACTCTGGGATTATTTTTTTTTCTTTCTAAAGACTAGATTGAAACCTTGAACTTGCTCTTATCATTTGATAACAACCACTTTTTCCATAAGTCGACTGGAGTCTGGTGACCCTGAGGTGAAAGGATCATTTCCAGCCAAATTGATCAATAGCCTAAGTCTGTTTTGCAAAATTATCCATCTGATTTACCATCCAGGTCACCAAGTGTACTTGCCCAGAGTTTCATTCACAATGTTGATTGCAAAGCTAATGATATTTTCTTTAGAAGCTGCAAAGAGTTCTGTTATGGGCTCAAGCCATAAAGTTCTTCAGCCCCCATTACAAACCGCAGTGTTCTGGTAAACTGCTGTGTTATCTGCCTTTACTTTACATATATGCATTAGAGAAGGAAGGAGAACCCAGGGAACTACAGACCTGTCACCTCTTCCAAACACAACAATTCTACGATTTTGTGATTCTATAAAACTATAAATGAGAGGTGATTGGATTGCATACATAATTTTAAGCAGTTTGCAATTAGGTTACATATTCATGCCTACTCCCATGAGAGAAAGGAGAGGAGAGGAGAGGAGAGGAGAGGAGAGGAGAGGAGAGGAGAGGAGAGGAGAGGAGAGGAGAGGAGAGGAGAGGAGAGGAGAGGAGAGGAGAGGAGAGGAGAGGAGAGGAGAGGAGAGGAGAGGAGAGGAGAGGAGAGGAGAGGAGAGGAGAGGAGAGGAGAGGAGAGGAGAGGAGAGGAGAGGAGAGGAGAGGAGAGGAGAGGAGAGGAGAGGAGAGGAGAGGAGAGGAGAGGAGAGGAGAGGAGAGGAGAGGAGAGGAGAGGAGAGGAGAGGAGAGGAGAGGAGAGGAGAGGAGAGGAGAGGAGAGGAGAGGAGAGGAGAGGAGAGGAGAGACCAGGTTGGAAGAGACTTTCAAGATCATCGCGTCCAACCCATCATCCAACACCATCTAATCAACTAAACCATGGAACCAAGCACCCCATCAAGTCTCCCCCTAAACACCCCCAATGATGGCGACTCCACCACCTCCCTGGGCAGCACATTCCAACAGGCAATCACTCTGTGAAGAACGTATTCCTAACATCCAGTCTAAACCTCCCCTGGCGCAGCTTGAGAGTGTGTCCTCTTGTTCTGGTGCTGGTTGCCTGGGAGAATAGACCAGCCCCCAAAAGGCAAAATGCCTTTGTTGAAAGCTGGATCCACTGACAATAATCCCAGACAGAGCAAGGTGCAAGATCAACCTGTAGATCATTGGAAACTAAGCACTTCCAATCCATTAATTAATTACACAGATGGAAAGTGGGGACTGTAAAAAAAAGGTGAACACAATGACATTTCTGACAACAGGAGCCCTCTGTTTATCAGTTATAATGAGTTTCTTTCACCCCCCTGCATCCTCCCTCCCCCAGTGCTGCTGCTGTACTGATGTGACTAGCACTTGGGCTCCCTTTTCCACTCACCAGCCAGTCCCCCTCTTGCCAATGTGAAGGTGACTCAGTTATTCATGTCAGTTAGGCCTAGGGTATCTCAGTCCATTTCAGGCTGCTTGGAAACGAAGTACCACTCCACCAATGCAACACATCTGCCTGCTCTTTCCGTGGGCTTCTTTGCCCAACAACTTCTTTACCCCAGCTCTTGATATCTTGTACAATGAGTATCTGACTTCAATTTGAGGACTGAAAACAAAAGTGGTATAGAATTAAATCACTTGCTGCAGGAGATGCTGAGAGAGCCAACAAGAGGAAAAAACTTCAGAAAGGGAGACTGTGATGGGTTGAGCCATGGTTTTCTTTGTGTGTGGGGGACAGCTGAACTTTCTCTCACCACCACAGAGACTAAACAAATTCAGACGTACATAAGTACCTGCTGAGTACAGTGTCTTCAAAGTAAGAAGTTCTTACAATATTAATTTCAGAGGAAAAATCATTACCTATTCTTATATTGCCAGTCACCTGAATACTAGGACAGATGGACCTGTAATCTCACCCAAACCACTTAACCTAACATGCTACAAAGTGGCACACGTAGCATGCAAGTCAAAAATTAGGCCTGAGATGACACCAACATTTGTTCTGCCGCAGAACATTCCTTTGAGTCTTGCCTAACAGAACCCTCCTCTGTGTCCTATTGCTGGGAAACAGCTCAACTCTACATAGAAAAGCTAATGCTAAATGATGCACAAGGCAAGAGTGAGAGCACATCACTTACTGAAGAGTGCTCACCTTTTAGTTAACACAATCTATGTCTTCCAGTGCCAACTTCATTAGGTAGCTTGGAGTTGACGTTGAACAGGAAAAGTATGCAACAGGTCAAAACCCCCTGCATATATGTGGAAGGAGAGCTGCAAACCTGTAAGTGTTATCCCCTGTGAACAGGAGAGAGAAAGATGTGAACTTGTCACATGGGAGAATGGAGCTGGGGTGCAGACAGCACAACAACTTTAATAGTTGTTGTCTCATTTGCAAAGGCAAATAAAAGGAACAATGCCTATTACTGTCTCCTGCTTTACTCTACACTAATGGATGCCTCTGAACTAGCAGAAGTCATTCCCATTAAATTCCTGCATTATCAGGCCATTACTTGACAGGGCAAAGATTAATCACAAACTTTCCAGGGACCATTTATTCCATTTGCCAATCTATCTCTCCCCGTTACGCTGCTTTGGTTATGTTGTCAATTTTTCAAGTGCCAAGGAGTTTGGACCAATCCGGTTTTCTGTCCATCCACCTGTCACACATCTGTCACTCTGGTTCGATTTGAATGAGCTGTTTCCACTGTCAGAGGGGGAAGGGAGATGGGTGGGATGCTGAATAGTGTAGGAAGCAGAAAGCCCATGTTTGAAAAGTAAACAGAAAACAGATTAGTAGGCTGTATTATATAGAGAACAGAGGATTCAGACAAGCCATAGAGGTAAGACTGAAAATTTAGCAACATAAATTTAACATGTCCCCTGGTGCTACAAGCTAACTCACATCATTAGTCTGAGAAACTATGAATGGGGTACCTCAAAACACCTGTGGATTTATGATTATAGCTCATTTTATTGTACTGCTTGGTGCAGGGCAGTGTGTGAAATGAATTGAATGGGAGAACAGGTCTTTTAAGAAAATAAGCTTTTAACTCAGTGCTCTGAGCCATTATTCAGCACCTTCAGAGTTTAGCACCAGGAGTGTTCAAGAAATGGAGCAAAGGGAAAGTGAATTGTACAAACACTTGAGAAAGGAGTTAATTATCCCTCCTGATTTCCTTTTAACCAGTATGCAGTAAAGCAGTGAGTTTTTTCACCATTTGTTTGGTTTTGAGGAAGATGACCTTTTCTTTTCTTTCCTTTCTAAGCTGTTCTACTTCACTCATGTATTTGTCCTATGACTAAAAGGTATTCTCACCTTACTGGTAGACACCACAGAAGATGCTGAGCTCAGAAATAACACCCTGTGCTTTGTCATGCAGTTTGTTCAGATTTGTGGTTTGGAAATGGTCTTGTTTTTTAATTACAATCAGCATAAAATTCACCTAGGTTCAAGAGTGATTTAATTGGACACAGTGTCCCAGATTCTTAAATGTAACTTCAGACATAGATACTAAAACTTGGAGTTCGGGCATCTTAAGCTCTCATTGTAGTCAGTGAAGGGGGGGAAGGGGGTGGTGGAATAGGAAGCAATTTTAATATTAAGTGGCTGTATTCCCTCTGGAAATTACCCATTCCCACCTACAACAGACTGTGGTTGTTGGTATAAGTTTCTCAGGTAATTGACTAAAGTAAAGTGGGTTATGTCTGAGCTACAAATCTATCAGGGATCCCCCTCTAGATCATATGATCCTGCTGTCCAGGAAATATTAAATCCTAGAGTTCAATAGTGCAACATTGGTTTTAGTATTCAGGACTCTCTTGACACTTTTGTTCATTCACTTCTCTTTCACCTCCAATTTTCTAGGAAGCACATGACAATGATTACCTTGCTTCTCCTCCCCTATGATAATTAACCAGATTTTCTAAACAGCTTGATTCCACTGCCGTCCAGTCCAAATTGTTCTTACTCATATTTTCCTTAGAGTTCCTGTGCTGGCAAACTTGAGATAACATCCTCAACAGGGATGTCCTCGTAGATCAGCTATTGATTTAGCATCTTTAGAATTACAAAAAAGTAAGGCCTATACTTTGGACTACACTGACAGTCTCAAATAAAAGATGATAATAAGACTACAGTTGACAAAAATCTGGTTCAAAATATTTCACAGACAAATCCCATGAAGTCAAAGCTGCATGAAAGATACACTTAATCCAAACCCTAATGAGGCAGACAGGTAAATATCCCTCTCTTTACAAAGCTATGGTGTGAGCTGTTTCAGAAGCACTGGGGGTGGGGGTGATTTTTAAGATTTCCTGTCTTTTTCTGCATGCAAGCGTGAAGAAAAATGTTGATTTCTAAACTTACCTAATAGTAAATGACCTTCAGGGAATTTGTGCTTGTGAAGATCCCTATTTCTATATTAGCTCTTAAGCATCCTTTTTGCCTGTCTTTTTTGCCTTTCTTTTTTGCCTTTTCCAAATATTTGAAGCTAAAGGCTAAAAATGAGCCAAAGTGGAATGATGTTCTCACACAAGTTTGAAAAATCAGACCTGCCAGTTGCATCCCATCACTGTGGAGTGCTAGATCTGCTTTCATCAGCCCATATTAGAGGTTTCTCACTTTCACTCCACTCAATCAAGGGAAAACTGTGCAGGTAGATGGAATAGGACAGTTGATCTATCATCTACAGAGTGAGATTGGAACAATCCTTCCATCAAAATCTCAGTAGAGATGGAAAATAAAAATGAAAAGAGGTCCTTCTAAATTCCCACTAATCATACTCCCTCTCACCTTTTATCAGCTCCTTTGAATGAGTATCAGAGAAGTGTCTCCATTTCTTCTTGCATTAGAAAACATTGTAAAATGGATTAAAACACAGGGGATCTTGCAGTATTTCACACTTGTTAGGAAGCTTACAGTCATGCATTACTTATCTGAAACTAGATTAAAATGACCAACAAAACTTAGAGGAATGTTGAGGCAACTATTTGGAAGAAAGTAGGCAAGAAGTTTCTAATGGAGAGCTTTTGAGTCACCTCTGCTCCTAACAATTCATATCATTTTGTAGTCTTGTTACAGGCAAATGAGAACTGTGGGAATGAAGAAAATTGGATAATTATAATGATAAAAATAGGTCCTTCAGTATGGGGCTATGTTCTGCCTTCAGGATGAGGCTGGCTAAAGAAATCAAGTCCTGTGAGAACACCATCCTCCAAAACTGATGACCTCAAACAATTTGTCAACAAGGATATCCTCAGATAGGATATTTGGGGGCAGGGGGAAACAAACAAAAACAAACACACCAAAACAAACAAAAAATCAAACAACCTTACAAACACCATCCCCCAAAACAAACAAAACAACCAACTAGCCATACCAAAAAATCTCCCTCCAAAACAAACAAAACCCCACAAAAACCAAACCAAACAAAAAACCACCCCAACAAACAGCACAACAAAAAAACCCAAAACAACCAAAAACCACATGGGACAGTAACAAAATCTTTAGAAATACATCCTAGAAATTGTCTTGGTGCAAGATGCAGGTGATGTCTGTGTTGCTGTCTCCTGTTGGGCCCTCCTACCCTGCCTCCAGGCTACTATCATGAAAGATCCTGGAAGGGAGTCTCTGAACACACCATAACATCAGGGCTACATGTCACTGTCTGCTTCTTTTCAGCTTTTTCCTCTTTATCCCAACTGCAAGTGTCCTCTCCCTTTCTTCTGCCTTAAAGTGTGGGTTTTGTTTTGTGTTTGTTTGGGTTTTGATTTCCCTCCTCCCCCCAAAAAATAAAGCATACAGAAGTAGTTCCCCTTATTTTTCACTTCTCCCATTTAAAACCAACCTATTGAACATATTGTAACTCTCAGGGCTTTAAGGATTCACTCAATTTCCAAGCTGGTTTCTAACTTTGTTTCTCAAGCAGATTCTTTTCTCCATTTATTAATCCAAGTTTGTTGTCATTTCAAGTACTTTTTTCTAGAAGAAATGTCAAAACTTTGCATTTTAAACAACTCAGTGGGGGAACTTGCACATTTCTCCATACTGAATAGGTAAAAAGACGATAAAAGAGCCATAATATTCAACAGTGATACAGAATATCACATAACTTTGACTCCTCTATCTCAATGTTAAGAAAAATGGTTGGGTGGAAAAAGCACCACTGCACAGCTGAAACAGAAAATAGTGCAATTACTACTGCATACACAGGAAGAGTTAGGGGCAAAAAGTGTGTAATCACCTAGTCTCAAATCCAAAGCTGCCTTATAGTATGTTTATATTGTTCTGGTCAGTACAATACCAAACAATGCAGATTTTTGAGGTGCTGGCTGACAGACTACAAATGTCCTAGTATGTATCAACATCTTACTTGCTTAGATCAGCTAAAATAAAGTAAAGCAAATTCAAGACCTCTGTTTAGCTCCACCTAGTACACTTTTCATGTGTATCATTTCAGGCAGTAAGAGGCAGCACCTTAAAATGTCTTTCAGTTGTGCCTCACAGTCTCTCCTGCTATATTTCAGTGCCAAGACATTGTCATTGAAAACAGAGGTCAACAATTGATTGCACACATGCCAAAGATGCCATGAAGTAAGCCAGACAAGTGAGGAGACATGGTTTTTTGAAAGACACATTTGTGAGAGACAGATGCCTCACACAGAAGCAAGATACTGCTGATCAGCTGTGTGTGTCTGTCAGTGGCAGTCTCATAGCTCCTGTTGGATTTCTACCTTTACATGTAACCTCTAATTTTGGAAATAAAATTTCTCATACTTAAAAAAAATTAAAAAATCAACATGTTGCTATTTAATGGTTGCTGATTCCATTGTTTAATTCATTATTGAATTTTCACCTTGCTCTGAAACAACTAGGAGTCCTTCTATGATCAGTTACCAAGTCTCAGATGGGAGGTAACATGGCCGAGAATCTGGAACTTCTGAAAGTGCCTTTCAATTGCATCTCCCCTCAATTGTGATAAATATTTGCAATGATGAAAATATGTACTTAAGAAAAAAAAATGTTAAGGAAGAGTTTTGTTATACAGGAACTGCTGCTCACAGCTAATGCTGATATACAATGTGATGTACTAAGGGTAACACAACAGAGTGCAATATGTTCTCAGACAAAAAGAGACTGATGGAGAAATCTAAATTACATCCAATTTTCTGTTTGAAGAAACATGATGCAATGTAGAGCCTTTTGTAAACTCCTATGTTTACTGTAGACTTGTATGAGGTACTAAAAAAATATTTCATATGAAGGCTAAAAATCAGTGGAAAAGAGATGAACAACCAAACTAATAAGTGTTATAACATGAACACATACTGCCTCCATCCTTTTAGCTCAGTGGAGAGTTAAATGTGTTTCAGGATGGCACTAATAACCTTGCCTAGCTGTTCTTGTGTGCTGCATTCCCACTGGGAACATTAGAATAGGTTCCAGCAGGGTGGGGATGAGCAAAGGGGGAGCAGGTTGCTAGTCTTCAGCAATACACTGTTTATCCAGCTTAGCCATAAAGCAACGTAAATCAAGCATGTCATCCTACCTAATTGCATGTTCATATAGGACTTAATTGGTAATATTCGTGCAACCCAGCTCCTCAACCTTCATGTTGCATTGAGTCCCTCTCAGAGACTAATGAGCTTTATACAACAACAAACATTTAGGTCTGTTGTTCTAATTCATTAACATAATGGGCAATACAATGAGCAGTTATGATAATAAACACTAATAAGAGATTCTAGCGACACTTATTCCTAGCAACGCCAGGGCTGTACGGTGTGCTTGTACAGTGGCAATAGTGTGACAAAAAAAAGGGGTGCAGTTCTTTTGGGTCTTTGAGTAGCTATCGAGAGTCCCAGTTCCATGTCTAAAAGATCAAAGTGAAAACACTGTATATAATTGCTCCCATAGATGATTAAACAGGACCAAAACATCATAAATGTGTAATTTATTTATTTAGCTTTACAATGAAAGAATTTAATAAAAGAATATAGAAGACAAGGGGACTCAAAAAGGGAAAGAAGGGAGACCCAGGAAACTACAGACCAGTGAGCTTCACCTCCATCCCTGGAAAGATGAATGAATATCCTGTCCTGCACCTAGAGAAGAAAAACCCCACGTATCAGTATTAAGTTGAGGGCTGACCTGCTGCAAAACAGCTCTGTGGAAAAAGACCTGGGAGTCCTGTTGGCCAACAGGATCACCATGAGCCAGTAATGTACCTTTGTGACCAAGAAGGCCAATGGCATCCTATAGTGCATCAAGAATAGCATGGCAAAGAGGTCAAGGGAGGTTCTGCCTCTTCTCGACAGGCTGGACAGACGGGCAGAGTCCAACGGCATGAGATTGAACACATCCAAGTGCCGGGTTCTGCACATTGGCCACAGCAACCCCATGCAGAGCTACAGGCTGGGGTCAGAGTGGCTGGAGAGCAGTCAGGCTGAGAGGGACCTGGGGGTGCTGGTCGACGGTAGACTGAACATGAGCCTGCATTGTGCCCAGGCAGCTAAGAGGGCCAATGGCATCCTGGCCTGCATCAGGAACAGTGTGGCCAGCAGGAGCAGGGAGGTCATTCTGCCCCTGTACACTGCACTGGTTAGGCCGCACCTCGAGTACTGTGTCCAGTTCTGGGCCCCTCAGTTTAGGAAGGATGTTGACTTGCTGGAACGAGTCCAGAGAAGAGCAACAAAGTTGGTGAGGGGTTTGGAACATAAGCCCTACGAGGAGAGGCTGAGGGAGCTGGGGTTGCTTAGCCTGGAGAAGAGGAGACTCAGGGGTGACGTTATTACTCTCTACAACTACCTGAAGGGAGGTTGTGGACAGATGGATGTTGGTCTCTTCTCCCAGGCAGCCAGTACCAGAACAAGAGGACACAGTCTCAGGCTGCGCCAGGGGAGGTTCAGGCTGGATGTTAGAAAAAAGTTCTATACAGAAAGAGTGATTGCACATTGGAATGGGCTGCCTGGGGAGGTGGTGGAGTCGCCATCACTGGAGGTTTTCAGGAGAAGACTTGATGGGGTGCTTGGTGCCGTGGGTTAGTTGTTTGGGCGGTGTTGGATTGGTTGATGGGTTGGACGCGATGATCTTGAAGGTCTCTTCCAACCTGGTTTATTCTATGTCTTCTATTCTATGTATTCTATGTATTCTATTTTGGCCTAGTGAGGCCTTATCTGGAGTACTGTGTGCAATTCTGGACTCCTCAGTTTGAAAAGGACAAAGAACAGCTTGAGAAGATACAGCAAAAGGCTAAGATGATTAGGAGACTAGAACAACTTTTTCATGAAGACAGGCTGAGGATCTTCGGGCTTCTTAGCCTAGAGAAGAGAAGACCGAGGGGGGATCTTATGAATACTTCTAAATACTTCGAGGGTGGGTGTCAGGAAGATGGGGCCAGTCTTTTCTCAGTGGTGCCCAGTGACAGGGCAAGAGGTAATGTGCAAAAACCTGAATATAAAATTTTCCATATAAACAAGAGGAGAAACTTTTTTACCTTGAGGATGGTAGAGCACTGGAGCAGGCTTCCCAGAGAGGTGGTAGAGTCTCCATCTCTAAAGCAATTCAAAATCTGCCTGGATGCCATCCTGTACAACCTGCTCTAGATGACCCAGAAGGGTTGGACTAGATGATTTCCAGAGATGCCTCCCAGCTCCTATCATTCTGTGATTCTAAGAATGCTATTGAGTAGTTTTGTGAAACACAGTGGTTCATCACAATACTTATGCACTTGTCTTCTCCCTGAAAAAATGTATCCCATTCTTCCGTTTGTAAATTCACTTCATTGTGTACCAGAAAGGAAAAGAGTAACAGTGAAAATGTTTTATTTTTGCCTGTCAAGCCAGTCATCTTTGACTATAATTAATTTTCTGTGATCAGCTGAAAGTGTAATTAATCACTGGGACTACCTGGTCCCCAGATGCAGATCTATATGCGTATACACACTTGAAAAACAGTTATTTAAGACTTCACTGAACACACCCCTGTTGCATGGCAGCTACTTCTACTCTTGAACCAGACTCTCTTGGACTGATTATGTTTAGAACATCATGTTGCCATCAGAAAAGCTGATTACCCTTTCTTACTTTTCAGGCAAATAAAACTACGTAAGAATGAGGACCTTGCTGAAAAGTGTGCTATGCAATACTGATAATCTTCAGCACAAACCTATACCTACTGTTTTACTACATTTTCAGCAATGATCTAAAAAAGTCCATATGTAACTATCTGGACCCTTCAAATTTTTTTAATCTGTGGTCTTCTCCTTTTTTGAATGGGGGACAAAATACTTTATTCTAGATAGTATGACTGGATGCACAACAGAACTATAGAATCATGCTTTGTTCTTTGTCATGCCAAACTAACCACCTTGTCTTAATAGTCACATGCTTTGGAAGCAAGGGATCATTTACATTTTAACTAGAATATTAAAAATGGTATACCATTTACAGGACAGGATCTTTCCTTCCTTCTGTCTCGTACAAATGGATTTTATTTCTAGAGTCATATTCAGGCTGGCATTGACAGACATTCCACAAGAAAAGAAATATAAGGCTACAAAAATGAATTATTTCCAAAATTTATAGCCAGAAATTTATCACAATGGAAATATTTTTACTAATTGAAATCTATGATACTCATGACACTAAATCAGTTATTCCTTATATTTATTCCATCATCATTTTATCTTCATGTAATAGAAAACTCACTTGTTTCTCTGACATAAGCAGAGGTTACTAAAAGAAGGAAAGGGTAATTTTGCACTCTAGCAACATCCTTTTGCAATTAAACATAACAGCAGTATTAAAATAAAATCACGGATTCATAAATCATGTAGGTTAGAAAAGGCACCTAAGATCATCTAGCCCACTGTTAACACTAATATAAAATTAACAAAACCATGTGGAGTAAATATTAACTGCCCCAAAGGCTTATAAAACAAGATTATGCAAAAATCCACCTGGCAGTTTAACATCATATTTCTGAAAAGCTAAAGCCTTCTTTGGAACAGCATAGATCAGAAATTTATCAGATTTAGAAAATGTTTAAAAGCTTTTTGCTGCAGTGAATAAGAAACCCTTTCAATACAAGTCACAAATCACCATCAAAGACTTCTAGATGATGCTGAGAACCTGTGATATGCAATACATGGTATAAAAGGTATCTTGTGCTGGAAGTGTATCATCTTTTATAACTCTGCTGTCCCTCATGTATCCTACATACATCTGGAATCTGTCCAATGACTCAGACTTTCCACATGCTTCCTGACAATAAACAGTGTTTCTATACAGGCAATGACTGTAACTACAGTGGGAGTTAATATCTGTATGGACACAAAACGACCACTCTGTTGACAATCTCAGGTATTTATCTTCTATCCCTGTGACTCATGCATAGTGGCAATTTCACCCATATGTATGGCTATGAAATTCCCTCATAGGGTAACAAAACACCGTAAGTATAGTCACCATTTGCACAAAATCATCTATGACTCTCTTGCTATGAACCTCCCTGGGGAGAAACAAACCGAAGAGGTTGTTTTGTTTCTCTTACACTACTGAGAGAAAACAAGGAAGAGTGTTTCATTTAAGATACCCAGATTTTAAGTCAACACTGTAATCAGAAGTGATATGTACCACAAAGGACACTCATTCCACCCTAAAAATGTTGGTATCTTGTAGCTATAAGTAATAATAAGTATATAATGGTCAGATAGTTGGAAGGGATATACTACCTTATGTCAACTACATAGACATCCTGAGTCTAGCAGTCCAGTGTTCAAAGATTTAACTATTCAATTCTCCTTTGAGCTCAGATATTACACAAGACATAGCATTTATATTATGCACTTAGAGCAAGCAATTGTAACACCATCTTCATCTCTTTAGAAAGAAGAAAGTCTAGCTTAGTTCTATCTAGAGAAGAAGAGACCTAGAGTAATGTTTTACTGAAATCTCTTAACTTTATTCCACTGTGTGTATTGTGTGAAATAAGCTCTTCAAGGCAGAAGATATATTTTTGTGTGATTTGCACAATGGCAAACACAAAATTTGCATGAAAATCATCTAAGAGCCATTACAGACATTTTGTGTATGACCTATTCACAAAATCTATTCATCTCTCTCACTTGGACTCTGATCCATAGCATCTGGAGAGAAGTAACTTCATGCCACACCTCCCTTGGAAAGTTCTTTTTTTTCCAACCCTCTGTCACTGTTTCTTTACTGACCTACTACAGTAGTAAGACTGTGATTCAAGGAGGGAGCTTGCTTCGATTAATGGAGTATGAGGATGAGGAAAGACATGTTCATTTGTAATCTGGGAATTCTGAGGGGTAGCTCTGTCTCAGGATCAATATTACTGGTGCCACAAATGTTTCTGCCATCCTGCCTTCCTCTCCAGAAAAACACACATCATTTTTCTTCCTTTCATGTCTCCTTCCTTCTCATCCCAGAAGCTTTTACAAATCTTATCCCTTCCCATCAAAGCAGACACCTAATAGAGTTTGGTCTTGGAGAAGGGGTAGTAGCAAAAGAAGTTGATGGTTTTAGAGAGGAAAGTTATTCTCTTCTTTCCTCGATCACAGCCCTTTTTTTTTTCACCTGAAAAAAAAAACATTTTCTTTAAAGGAAATCATAGTATTGAGAAAAAAAAAAAAAAAAAAAAAAAGATGAGGCTAGAACTCATTGGCAACTTTGAATCCCATCTTTGATGATTTTGCCATCCATTTATCTACAGTTTGATTGTGAAAGATGTATTGGTGGCAGTTCACTTAATGATTTTAGAACTAGCACTGCTGGTGCCTCCAGCCAATTTGCCATTAAACAGCAGAGACTTGGAGCCTTTCCACTGTACCGTCTAATTTCTGGAGGGAAAGAGGGTGTGAATTGTTTTTTCTGTGTCTGATGAAAAGTTGATTCTCACCAGTAAAGATTAGAAATCTCAACTGATCTGCAGCTTTCTGATGTACATTTTAGAGGCATTTGACGTTATTCAGAGTGCAAATCTATGACACAGCAATGGAAAGCTAAACCTAGCCAAGAATTGTTAGCTGCCACTAAAGCAAGCACTCTTTCTTTGTTTAGGCAGAGTGAACCCTAGAGCTACCCCACAATACTGGCAGTAGGTACAAAATAATCTTTCCAGACAGCCACGCAACAGAAAAATTTGACTTACACCTTTAGACGGAATGTCTCCAATATTAGTCCAAACTGATTTGTTTGCATCTCCATGCCTGCCAGCCACAACTGACAATTCCCTAGCACTGATTTTGTGATCAGCACACAGGACTGAATTATCCTATTATCTCTTTCATAAGTATAATGCCTTTTTAAGCTGAAATTTATCTTCCATAACTGCCCTGTACTCTTTTAGAAGAAAATTATAGGAAATACACCATTTGTATTGCCATAGCCAGTTATACTCATTCCCCAATACTTACCTAATTTCCACTTTCAGTCTTTGGGGTCTGAGTTTTTTTTTGCAAAATTTTGTCCCTTAGATTGAAGGTGTTTGTAATCTGACATTTTCTTCCTTCTGAGGGACACATGATCATGAGCTGACAGTTTGGTGCATCAAGTTATCAAGTTATCACTGGGTTGTGCACATGCCTTCAGCTCAGACCTTTTACTTGCTGAGAAATAGTGGCAAAATACTGTTTTTGATTATATAATTGTTTCAAGTCCTTTCTCTCTGTCTCTGCTTCCCCTCCCACTCCTTATCTGTTTGTGCATTTGGACAGGTAGTTTTATACTTTTTTCTTCTAAAATTGGATCTCCCTGCCAATGTCTTCTCCTCCTCTTATCTTTTCCCATGCTCTATGACTTCTTACTGCTCCAAAACCCTGCTTGCCTGAGCTCCTGCTAGTGGGTCTGGCAGTTCTGTTCCCTTGAGAAGGCAATATAAATAATGGCAGAAAATCTCACTGTCTTAGATTCTGCAACTTTATTTCAATGTCAGTGAACTACATTTCAACATCAGGGGAAAATAATTTCATCTGCAAGACAGGATCTTCAGTCAGTATGCACACTAATAGCATCTTCTCATTGATGACAGTTCTTATGACTTCTGGAGTCCTAGTAACAAGCATAATAAGTGATTTAAGTGATGATATGTGTAAATAATTATGTATCTGTGTCTCCCCCTCATCTTCCTAGTATCTCTCCCCACATGGTCCCTGCAGGTTTGGTTATCAAAATTCTCAGGACACTTCCTGACTCTTCATGAACCTGGATTTATTCAGTTTGTGTCTGCTACATTTTCTTATGCACTGAACAATTGTAGTAGTTGATTCAAGGCTATGAAGACTAAAGTTGTAGTGTTTGCATCATGGTTTAGGATCCTTCTGTGCAATGGCTCAGAATAAATGCAGTTCTCCCTGGTCTTAAAGGAAAATCTCTGTACTTGTGCTATTCTAATGGCTTTATACACACTTTCCAGATCTCTCCATTCTTTCCTTTCAGATAATTTAGCATTTGGAGAGAATTAACCCTTAAAAATAAATAAAGGACTTATAACTAGATAGATATCTAAATTCTGAACATGAGTGATGGTTGTTTCAAGCCTTTGGTAGTTCTTGCTAGTTTCTAGGGTAATGAGAGCGATACAATTTTTATTTGTTATTGCGATGATAAAAATTATATGCATTAATTTATACTCTGCTTGTGATATCATCCCATCACCTTCATCTAAACTGTTTGGCATAGATCATTCTGACTCTGGTTCTGGTCTAATTTGATGTCTGAGAAATATGTGTTACAACTCAAGCCTATGACAAAAATCTGGAAATGGCTGCCATGGTCCAAAAACTTGACATATGCTCCCAAATAAAATCATAGCATATACATTTAAGTGTAAATGGTGCCTGAATTTTACAATGTAAACATCCAAGTATGGCATTACTATTATCTTTAGAAGAGGTCTGAAAAGATCTGAGAACTGCTAAAGAATGATTGGGTCTTCTATTACTACCTTAATTGATGTTACAGATATGGAACACTGGCAGTTTTTAAATTAATGCAAAACACCACAGAATTGTATATATTTCTTACCAGCATTGCTACCCAGCTTCCATTTATTATCCCAATTTTTATTTAACTATTTCAAATATTTTCCAGAGTAGGAATAACATTTTCCTCCATCTAGTCTTTCACCAAACCATGATTAAATCTTTTTTTGCTTGAGTAAGTGCTGGTTTTTGTTGGAAGGGCAGACGTTGGAAGGCAGAGGGGAATGATGTGTCATTGAACAATGGCAATTAAATGAATTATTTTAATAGGTCATAAAGGTAATGTTCCTAATTGGAACACAAGGATAGAAGAAAGAAAGGAAAAAAATAAACCCTTCTATTATCCTTCCTATTTCTTCCTCTTTTCTTTTAAAGGATAGCCTATCATTAGTCATCATGAAAGCTCTCGGTGACCACTGAAACAGAGGAGGGACCTTTGACACAGCTTGATCAATCCTAATTGAATAGACCAGAGGGACAGCAGCCAAAAGGAGGGGACCCATTCTTTGCATTTGACAGCCTCGTCCTTTTTTGTTTGTCAGATGTTAGAAAACACTGGGGCACTCTCAGGGTGCATGAGAATTCTTTAAGTTACCATTTCCCCGCGCCCCCCCCGCTATGTGAAGAAGATTGCTTTAAGGCTCAAAAGGCATCTAACCTGCTCAAAATCTCTAAGAACTAAGGTATGTATATGCTGGAGTTAGTGAAGTAAATGGGAGTTTTGCTAGGTGAGGCCTTGACGTTTTTCCACAAATTAACAGAAGGTTTGATTCCACTTCCCATCCCATATATCCTGTTCAAAGGCAACCACCCTTTTATCATTTACTCTCCACTTTGCAAAGGGGTAGGATATTAGGCAGAGAATTGTGGGACTTGTTATTTTCTGTGACACATCCCCACTTAAGAGAAAATGTAAGCTCTTAGAAAAGCTATGTGTATGGAAAGTGACATTGATTGTGCTCCCAGTGGTGTAAATGGGCAGTATCTTCTTGGCTTCTAAGCGGCTGTACTACATAAGCCCTTAGTATAACTATGACCAGACAGGTGAAGGAGAAAAGGGGGTTGGAAATTATTGTCTTTGTTCCTTCTGTTCCCCCATCATTTCTCATCCAGCTGTGGTGGTATGGCATCATTGCAACTAAGCAAGTGGTTTCCCATGAGAAATCTCAAGCAGTAAGTAAAGGAGTAGAGTAGGAAGATTTAAAGTTGGCTTAAAAAGATAAAAAAATCAAAAAGTTTTTGACTAAAGAACATCAGTGGATGATGGTTCACACTCACAGTAAGCTCTTTCAATTCTGAAGCCCTTTTACTAACACTGCCTTCTCAGCTTCCCCTTTGCCTTCTATTTTATGGTGTTTTTTGGGGATCAGTTTTGCTTCTTCTGACTATTGTTTGCATCCAGGCACCAGACCACCAAGGAAACTCATTGCTTTCACATTGCTTTCAGCTTGAGGAGTTTAAAATTATGAAAACCTCCTCAGAAACTTCATCCTAGCTGCATCTCCATCACAGCTGTAAAAATCCAAACAACCAAAAATGTTCCACAACTACATCTCATTGTTTTTTTATTTTTTTTTCTTCTCTCACATCTTGAAAATCCAAACAGGAATTTAAGAAATAATTTTCTGAAAATTCTTTTTGTTGTATTATTTTCAAAAGGACTCATCTCTAGGTAACTGATGCATTGAACAACATTAATATAATTAAACAAAAAGAGCAATCACTCCAGCAAAACTGGATAAAAGAAACTGCAAAAGGAACATATAATTTAAGAAAGGTCCAAACAGTCATCAATACTGTCATGACTACACAGGTCTTAAATAGACCCTACATGTCCTGAGAAGGAGTTCCAGTCATTCTAGAAGGTGTCTCAACACTGAAAAGCCAGGTGGACTCAGCTGCACTGGAAGTGCTGTCTAAGATCTGACAGGTCATACCTAACCCTTAATGTAAAGAATTCACAGGAATCTGCTATCTCATTATTCTGTCTATGCCGAGAGATATGAACTTCACTTCATTGCATTGGTTACTCCTGTGATAGCTGAGCAGGGCTATGTGTTCAGGAACAGAAAAATGCTGTATTTATATACCATCTTTCCACTGACAATTGTCTCTGACTGTGGCAGCATCACAGGATTTTAATTTCTGCCTACAGCAAACCAGGTGCTAATGCTGTCCACCAAGTCCCTTTTAGTCCCAAAGAGGCAAAAGGCCAGGAGGGAGACAGTGTAAACTATTTCCAGACAAGTCCCAGGCTGTAATTTAAAGAACTCAAGTCTCTACTGAGTTTAGTTCTCCAATAAATAAACAAAAATGATGCTTTGGGAAGACTCTTCAGCCCATAGTATATTGCCTTGAGCTTGAATGTCAGAGATCAGGTCATCATACTGCTAGCAATAATGGAAATCCCTAGTTCTTATAACTCTTATTTGTATCATAACAAAGAGAGATTTATTATTGTAAAAAGCAGAGAGAAGGAAAGTATAAGGTTTGAAGGTGGTTTATGAAACATTGCAAGCGTAAGTTGCCAGCACTGCTGGCAACATTCCTTTCCAGCTTAAACAGGAAATTAAAAGGTGTAGGTCAAACCTGTCTGTAACACTGTCTTCAAGAATGAAACTCTTTTAGCTCACAATACAGATACCTTCTGGAGAAAGGAGGAAAAACTAATTTGTGACTGTTACCATTGGTGGCCATCAGTACAATGACAAAAGAGTTCCTAAATGTAAAGACATGTTCCTGCAGGAATCAGGAAGTGAATCTCTATATCCTCTCATGTTAAGAAACGTAACTAGATAACATCATTTCTCTCTACTGACCTTAGCGTCAGTCAAGGATATGTTGAGCTCTTTTCACATGTGATGACATTTTCTTTCTGTCTGCGACCACACAGCATTTCCTCCCATCTTCCTTTACATATTTCTCAAGTACTTGAGCACAAAAGTATTGGCTCTTTGTCCCTCAGCAAGGAAAAAAAATCCCCAGTACCAATTCTCAAAAAGCACAACAGAGAAAACTATAGGAATAAAGTTGTGTCCTTCATACATATGGATATATTGCGGCAGGGGGTTGAGGGCAGGACAGAGAGAGATTCAGAAATGGCAATGAGACGGCTGGAAGACCCACACTGAGTGATGGACAGACAAGAGAGGCACTAAGAAAAGGAGAAAGCCTAACAAGCTACTTTAGAAAGGACACAAGTGAAATGGAAACCAAAATAAATAAAATAACATCACTTTTTTTTTTTTTTTTTTTTTACTTCTATTTCTGTTTTGGTTTTGTTTTGATTTGGTTTGGTTTTTCGGTTGGCTGGTTGGTTTTATTTGGTTTGGTTTATACCATTCAGAAATAAAAGTTCTTTCCATTTCTCCATCCTCTCCTTGGTTCTTCCACATGCTACAATTGATCTAGTCAAGTCCAAAGACACATGCATCACTTACTAGTTGCAGCACATTTTCCAAGGTATACATTAACAAAGATTCATAAGAAAGAGAAAACTTATAAAACAGAACTTGAATTTCTGCAGTGTTCAGCAGCTTACCAATGTATGCAATTTAGATTTCATCACCTTGCTTCTATGATGTTCTAGAAACAACTGTAATCATTGGGTAGAAAGTTTTCCTTACTTAAGCATTCTTTGAATAGTTTGGTACTGAAAGTTTTATAAAAGTGCTGAAGAAATACTGAAGATTTTATTGTGAGGAGAATTTTTGATAACATTGAAGTTGCCATGCCTTTAAACTTCATCTGTGTAGCAGTAAAATTTGGTGTAATTGAGATACAGTTACTTAGCTCATTACAAAATCAGATTTTGTTTTTGTTTCTTGTTTGTTTGTGGGGTGTTTTTTTTCAGAAATTAATGTGAAGAGAAGAAAAAAGAAATTGACAAAGAAAAAACCCAAACAAAAACCAAGAGAATCACTATATGGCTCATTAAAAGTAAATTTGCTTCTGTTCAAACAAGCCTGACTACAGAGGCACTTGAATCAGCAAAATGAGACACTCAGCCAGGGAATGGTGCATCTCAGTCTGGCTGGACTGTCCTAACTGTTCATCTCTGTAGCAGCAATCAATTGAAAAGACTCATTCATGTTTCACATCCACTTACTACAGACATGATTCTTTGTAAAGTCTAAAAATCCTAGATATGTTATTTCAAAAGCAGAACCAGAATAAGGAATGACATTTTTATCCTACAAAGACAAAAAACAAAAAAAAGAAAAAAAAGGTAGGAGCAAATTATTAGATGGTATTTTACTGTAGGAGGAGAACAAAAGTTTTGCATATTTCTTTGATGTCCCTCCCAATGCCTTTTGCATTGCATGAAACTACATTTATCTAATTACATTTCAATGATAAAATAAATGCTGCTATGTTATTTCACTCATTCAAAGAATTGAGGAAGACTGAAATGTTGGTTTTCTCCAAACGTAAGCACATTTCTCTTGCTCTATTTCTGCTGTTAACTGAGCAAGAAAGTCCATGGGAGGAGATTTGCAACCCAGCCATCAAAACTAATACTGACAGGCTGTAATTCGTGATCGACGACTGGCCTCAGTCAGACTGTATAGGGCCCTAGGGAGAATCTTGGGATTGGTGAGTCGACTTCCATCCTGTCTATAATAAACAGTAAAATTCTACAGTTCATGAATTGTATTTTCTGTTGGGAAAGAGTCAGCATGTCTCCTGAAAAGGGAAATATCCTACCTCAGTATCTTGCTAAACTTCTAGCACAGTAACAATAAACACATGGATAAAAGACAATCAAGATTCAAGGAAAGAGACTTTTCACAAGAAAAGACAGTTAGGATTGGTCAGGAAAGCAATTCCATTCAATGTCTGTGTCCATGACCTGGAGAAGAAATAAACAGAGGATAGATCCAACTGGATAGATAAGGTAATCAACTCCTGAATGTCAAATGTATTCTTACAGCAAGGAATTGCAGACAGATTTCATAAAAGTGTAAAAGTGGACAAAAAATTAATTACATTGTGATAAACCTGAGCTAATGAAATCATTCCCTGATAGTTCAGAATGCTGAACTTCAAACTGTGAGTTAAATTTGTGATAAAAAAACCTTCAGCTTCCTGAGGTTGACAGGTTTCTGAAATCTTTTCTCAAATGTGCAGAGGCATCTGAAAAAGGCAATGAGATAGTGAGGATCATCCCAAAGGTGTTGATAATGAGACTGAATTCCATCCCACAGAGGGTGGAAAGAGGAACAGCTGACCTGTGAGGAATACAAAGAAGTTGTCTGAGCAACTAGAGATCAGGTTAGGAAAGCCAAGACCCAGATAGAATTAAATCTGACTAGGGACATCAAGAGTAACAAGAAAAATCATCATAAGTATATCTGTGACAAAAGGAAGAACGGGGAAATTGTGAATTCTCTCCAGAAGGAAACAGAGAAGGACTTGGGGTTCCTGGTTAATGAGGCACTTGACAAGAGATGGCAGTGTTTGCTGGCACTCCAAAAAGCCAACAGTACACTGGGCTCCTCTGAAAGATGCATGGCCAGAATGTCAAGGGAGTTGATTGTGTTCCCCTGCTCTTGTGAGACCCCCTCAGGAGTTCTGTGCCCAGCTCTGGTGTCCCCAACACAAGAAATAAATCTATATCTGTTGTAAGGAGTCCAGAGAAGGTCCACAAAGATGGAGCACCTTTCCTAAGAGGATGGGCTGAGACAGAAGAGTCTGTTCAGCCCAGGAAAGAGGCAGCTTAAGGGAGACCTTATACCAGCCTTCCAGTACCTGAAGGGAGTCTGCAGGAAACCTGGAGAGGGACCTTTTAGAGAAGCATGTGGTGATAGGACAAAGGCAATGGTTTTAAACTAGAGCAGAGTAGACATTGGGAAAGAGTTGCTTACTATGAGGGTGGTGAGACGCTGGAAAAGGAAAAGGTCGTCTGGAGAAGTTGATGAATGCCTCATCCCTGGGAGTGTTTAAGAACCAGGTTGGATGAGGCTTTGAGCAACCTGTTCTAGTAGGAGGTGTCCTTCCATATAGCATAGGGGTTGGAACTAGATGATCTTTAAGGCCCTTTTAATTGAAGCCATTCTATGATGATTCTATGATTTTTGACTCTCCTCAAAAAGTGTCCTGCACCAACAGTCATAAGCACTTTGTGCTTTTCTAGCTTCTACATCTCAAGGTAGAAATATTGCAATTACAGAAAGTACAATGAAGGGCAAATACAATACTCATGATGGGGCAGCTGCCTTCTGAGGGGAAATTGAAAGATCACGAAAACTCAGGAATCTGGGACAAGATATCACTAAGACCTACAAAAGGTGAAAGCACTGGATGAGCTAAGTCCTGGAAACTGTGAGCCCTATCCTTATTTCATTACATGTGTGCCGAAGGGCCTGACTTTAATCTACACATAAATGGGCACAGTGACTTAGAATCTTTCCAAGCTTCTCTCTTAGATAAAAGTCATCCTTGGCATGATCTCAGTAAAACACATTCAGCAGACAACAGAATTACACATTCAGCACATTTGGCTGTAAGCAATAACACTTCTTACCTTATAAATCCAGAAAGGAGACAAACTCTGCTATCTTTTTCTGCTAATGAAAAGTTGAGTGGCCCAAGACACCTATTCCCATCCACAGCTGCAGTCTTGTAATCCAGTGGAAACAAGAACTCCTTAGAACTTGTGCTAGCTAAACCCTAGGTGACATACAGAATACAGAATTAACCAGGTTGGAAAAGACCTTTGAGATCATCGAGTCCAACCTATCACCCAACACCATCTAATCAACTAAACCATGGCACTGAGTTCCTCATCCAGTCTCTTCTTAAACACTTCCGGTGACGGTGACTCCATCACCTCCCTGGGCAGCCCATTCCCTAACATCCAGCCTAAACCTTCCCTGGCACAGCTTGAGACTGTATCCTCTTCTTGTGTCACAGTTTGTCTGGGAGAAGAGATCGACCTGAACCTGGTTACAACCTCCCTTCAGGAAGTTGTAGATGGCAATAAAGTATCCCCTGAACCTCCTCTTCTCCAGGCTAAGCAATCCCAGCTCCCCATTATCCTCTTCTTATGAGAAAATTTTATTATGAGCTCCCCTGAAGGATTTAAACTGGCTACTGTGCTCCTTCTGTGCCTAGAATTACAAGCTTTTAGGGGTTCTGCACCATTAATACAGCCTAAGGAACGTGAATACCTCAAAGCCCCTGATGGTTCACATTTACAGCACTGGCAGTTCTGTAGGGAAAGACATAGGTAAACCACTGAATTCTATCATCTCTTCCCATACAGACAGTCAAACCTACCCTACCCTCCCACATCCCTCCTTCCCCTTCAATTTAAACAATATGTTAATTTCTCTATACATTTTGTTGATCTAAGAAAACACAAATAGGATAGTGGAATTAGAAGTAGACAGCACAAAGGTAGCTGATGCCCACATGATATTTCCATATACAGCTTCTGAATTTCTCAGAAGGGCCTGAAATGTAGAAAGTTTCAAAGGAACTTAGGGAACTAGCTTGCTACATGTTTGTACTCTACATATTTAAGATTAGGAAATAGTGAAGACTATTATGTATGCCAACTGAATACATCACAGCTGCACCAAAAAACTTACTTCAACTATGTAACATAGCATGTTACTATATCCATAGTGAGGATAAAACTTGCTATACACACTATGATGCCCAGCAATAGATAATACTAATACTTGTAGTAGAGGAAATTTTTAAACTGACAATATTCTGATGCATACACTCTCATTTTCATTCCACAGAACCTCAATAATAATCTATGAGAACTCCTTTAAAACTCACCAGGCATAAAATAATTTGCAACACAGTTTGTCAGCAAAAAATATTCTGTAATAAATAGATCACTTCTGGATCCCATTTTTGATGTACAGTCTGTGAGATTACCTCCGCATGAAATGATAGCATCAGAGAAAAAGATGTGAGATTGTGGGAAAAAATTGATTTAATATTTTAACCCTTTCGAGGTATGGGCTATTTTATGCATGTCTTAGGGACATTCTAACCTTTGTTACAGTAACATATTCTAGAGTCATTCCTTTATCTGAAGACTTTGACATCAAAGTGAGATCAAAAGGAAGACAAATCAAACTGATATACAACAAACAACCTTCTAAATATGAAACTCAAGAGATATGAGTCTGAAGTTATTAGAGATAAAAATTACCAGTAAGACACCAGACCAGGGAAGAGCTTTGTCCTGTTTCATGTGCTATTTCTTAAAATTCCGAGGAAACAAATGCTCTGAATCATAAATCCTGAAGAGGCCTAAGTAGTCTTATTTGTCCAAAGCATTACTACAGACAAGTCTTACCAGTTTTAATGTTCATTTTTATTTTTTTAAATACAAGAAAGAAAAAGATGTTACAGCCCTTACACGGGGCTGAAAATGGGTAAGAACAGAAAGCTTAAAGAAGTCTAGTGTTAGATAATTTCTAACTCAGCTTTGAACAATTGAGTCAGAGAAGCATTTGATCTCCTGAGTGATTTGGATGTGTGACTGAACCAGTCAAGGTTCACTTACGCGATCACAAAAATCATATTCCTTCTTGATTTCAAGTATTGTTTTTCTTCCTGAAAGGTGAAATATAAGACACGTACAGGAGGTGGACCATAATAGAAACCAGATAGAGAGGCTATCTTAAAGCCCTGGAGAAGTCCTCATTTGAATTCTATTCTGAACTTCCTGGCCTGGGCCTCTGTCTACATCCTGCTGCTTTTATTGTTTTTAGTTGTGCACTAAACAACTTTAAGGCTTTTGCAGCATGTAAGCTGATTGCTTTGAATGTAAATGGGTAGACTGTTAAAAGCAGAATTTAAGCTTCTAGACTCATAAATCATAAAAGGAACCATAAATTCTGTGTTTTAGTGGAGATTTAAATTTCTAAATGGGTTTATAGGAGCCACATAAGACCTATTGACAATACGCCTTTATGATAAAAAGTAAATAGAAATGACAAAGTCAGAATTCAAAATGCTACTGATTAGTTCCCACTAGCCTGAAGAAGACCAAAAAATGTCTGAAGGAAATCTCAGAGGGAAACAAATGATAACATGAAATTAAATGTGTAATATTCCTTTTTATGCTGTGTGTGGGCAAAAAAAAAGCACTCAGAGAATGAGCTGGTACATTTGCATAACAAAGGAAATCAACAACAACAACAAATTGCCATCATGTTCAAAGCTGATAATTGCACAGATGACAACAAGAAAGAGCCTTTCTTCTCAGCTCTCTAGGGGACAAGCCTTGTCGAGATGAGGAAAAAAGGTGGAAAGTGACCCCACTTGCTTTCATGAAAATTAGCAAGCTCAGAAAATGTCTCTGTTAAAAAGGGGTGGCCAGTGAACAGTGTGAATGCTAATGAAAACAATGAGGGCAAAGGCTTGCCCAGTGTTCCCATCAACTCCATCAGATGATCAACTGGTAGTAGATTCTTTTTCAAACCACTCTCATCCAGCCTATGAATGTCCAACTCACCTTATCAACAAAAATCTTTTTGGAGAAGTGATTTTTGAAGGGGTTCTGTTTTTTCAGCTTTGTTTTATTTAGAATTATTGTTTGCTTCTCCAGTGATGTTTTCTTTTAGAGTTCTTTAAGCCACGTGAAACATGGGAATCTCTCCTGCTTCTGTTCAGCACTGCCTCAGACAATGATCCTCAGTTTTCCCAAGATAGTTATGTGGATAAGAGTCCTTACTGTGGAGAAAGAGTTACTTCTCTGGGCACCAGCAGATCACCAACTGTCATTGGTTTTGTGAGCATGAAAATATGTATTTACTTTGTCTGCAAAATGAAACATAATTCAATTTATCCAATGACTTCCCAGTAGACTGGAGACTGACTCCAGAAGTCTACTAAAAGTGCTGAATAGAGGCAGTATGTATGTGTGTGTGTGTGTATATACACACAAATTATCCAGTGGTAGGGTGTCCTTGAAAAGAGCTCTGAAAACCATTGAAAGTATGTAACTGATGCTCAAAGTCCTAGACAGAAAGCCAAACTGTAAGAGAATAGGACCAACTGATACATCCCAATTTAACTCCTCACTTCTTCCTTACCCTGCCTCTGCCATGCATCAATAATGTTGCAGGCAACAAAAATGAACAAAGTCATAGAGTCTTCTTCTAGTCCTTATTCTAGGACAAGTTCTAGGGGGGATGAAAACAGCTCCTGTTGGTAGGTCTTCACTGACCTTAGTGGTTTAAACCCCTGAAATATGCCCTTTAACCTTATGGGTAATACTTTTAAAATTTAACAAAATATTAACCATTTGATTTGTGAAAAAATCCTTTCAGAGTTTGAAGAATTTAACACACACACACACACACAAACATATTTCTAGAGACATCTATTCTATAAGGCAAGATGGGTCTGCATTTTGAATTTTTTCATTGAACAGCAGTTTTATTTTTCTGTCATGGTCAATAGGATTGATTGAAAAGCAAACAGCTCCTCCTTCCACCCCCTCAGTAACATAGGAAAACCACAAATGTATAAAATCAGTCAGATATTGTTCTGTTTCTAAATTCCCTGAGATTTTTTGTATTTGGTGTCTGATGTCTAGGTTACTTTTATTCGTTCCAGAATAAGTGGATGTTAGGCAGAGAGACCTTGACTAGACAGGCAGTTAAGGTACTCACAAGAGATCCCTGGGTTCAGGACTCGACAGCAGACAAAACAGAATCTTTTCCCTAAGGCTTTAACATCTTGTGTACCTTAGACCTGTCACTCCTTACAGTTGAAACAGTTTTACCTTGTATAAATAATGAAACCCTTGTAGGGAAATGGGGTGCAGACATGAAATGTCTGTCATTGAGGAACTTACTTAGGAAGACTGAAGACACAAATTCAGATCTTTCTCACCAAACAAAAAGAGTAGGCAATAGGCTTTTCTGACACCTAGATAAATGCAGTAAGCCACTGGGTTACATTCAATATCTGTCATGCAGGTGGAGTCATCTCCTCCTGCCTCCCTAGGGTCCAGTAAATGTGAGAGATCTTGGCATTATCATTAAAACATGCTGAATCTTCAACAATCTGTCATCAGGTAGAACTCCTTCTTTGCAGTCAAAATTAGGATCAAAGAAATAATCCAATATGCTGTGGAAATAGAGAATTAGCTGACCAGCAGAGGAATAAACACTTAGATGGGAGTGCTAAGGGATCCTTTAGCTATCTGCAGACTCTGTTTTAAGTAGAATCTCATTTCACTTTCTAAACACACTTAATTTAAAAACAACTGTAGAAGACTACTCTAAGAGAAAAGAGAAACAGCTCAGCTTGCTCCCTTCAATGGTGTACACCAATACAAGCAGCATGGGGAACAAACAGGAGGAGTTAGAAATCCATGTGCAGCCAAGGGGTTATGATCTGGTGGCAATTATGGAGACATGGTGGGACAGCTCACATGACTGGAATGTGGTCATGGATGGCTACATCCTTTCTAGGAAAGATAGGTCAACAAAGAGAGGTGGTGGAGTTGCTCTTTACATGAGGGATTGTACTGGGTTCTGCCCGGAGGTGGATGAGAGGCGAGTTGAGAGTTTGTGGATGTGAATTAAAGGGCAGGCTAACATGACTGATACAGTTGTGGGTGTCTAGTACAGACAACATGATCAGGACAAGGAAACTGATAAGGCCTTCTACAGGCTACTGACAGCAGCCTTGCAGTTGCAAGCCCTGGTTCTCATGGGGAAATTTAACGACCCAGATAATTGCTGGAAAGACCTGCTCAGACAGACAACCACAGTCCAGGAGGTTCCTCCAGTGCATTGATGACAATTTCAAATACACTGCAGGAAAAACTAACACTGGAGGCAATGTAGGCTCACTGCTGAATGAGGTGGGTGCCTTGGTGACAGAGGATACAAAGAAGGCACAAATACTAAATGGCTTCTTTGTCTCCATCTATACTGCCGCAGACTGTCCTTAGGAGCCCCAGACACCTGAGGCCCCAGAGGAAGACATGACAAAAAAGGAATTTTCCTTGGCTGATGAGGACTGGGTTGATGAGGTGTGGGTTGATGAGAACTGGTTAAGGAACAGTTAAGTAATCTGGACATCCATAAATCATGATGGAATGCACCCACAGGTGCTGAGGGATCTGGCAAAAGTCATTGCCAGACCACTCTCCACCATCTTCTTGTTAAGTCATGGCAGACTTAGGTGCCTGGGGACTGAAGGAAGGCAAACATCACTCTAATCTTCAAAGAGGGTAAGAAGGAGGACCCAGGTAACTACAGACTGGTCAGCTTCACCTCCATCCCCAGAAAGTTAATGGATCAGCTTATCCTTGGTTCTGTCCTTAGGCATATCAAGAGGTCATTAGGAGCAGTCAACATGGTTTCACTAAAGGGAAGTCATGTTTGAACAATCTAACACCCTTTTATGAGGATGTAACCAGGTGGGTAGATAGTGGTAGAGCAGTGGATATGGTTTATCTTGATTTCAGTAAAGTATTTGACACTGTCTCCCACAACACCCTTGCAATTAAGCTGAGGCAGTGTGGTCTGGATGATCAGGTAGTGAGGTGGATGTGAACTGGTTGAAAGAGTCAATGTGGTCAATAGGACAGAGTCTAATTGGGGGCCTGTATCTACTGGAGTCCCTCAGGGGTCAGTACTAGAACCAGTAATAATCAATATATTCATCAACAACCTGGATGAGGGAACAGAGTGCACTGTCAGCAATTTGCTGATGACACCAAGCTGAGTGGAGTAGCTGACACACCAGGGGGTTGTGCTGCCATTCAGTGAGGCTTAGATAGGCTGGAGAGCTGGGCAGGGAGAAATCTAATGAAATTCAACAAGGGCAAGTATAGAGTCTTGCACCTGGGAAGGAACAACCCCATGTACCAGTATAGGTTAAGGACTGACCTGCTGGAAGACAGTGAAGGGGAAAGGACCTGGGGATCACAGTGGATGAAAGGTGGACCATGAGCCAGCAATGTCCTCTGGTGGCCAAGAAAGCCAATGCCATTCTGGGGTGTATTAGAAGGAGTGTGGTTAGTAGGTTGAGAGAGGTTTTTCTCCCTCTCTGCTCTGCCCTGGTGAAGTGCATCTGGATTATTGTGTCCAGCTCTGGGCCCCTCAGTTCAAGAAGGACAGGGAACTGCTTGAGAGAGTCCAACGTAGGGCCACAAAAATGACTAGGGGAATAGAGAGATCGAGGGAGCTGGATCTCTTATGTTTGGAGAGGAGGAGATTAAGGGGTGACCTCATTAATACTTATATATATATAAAGGGTGAGTGCCAAGAGGATGGAGTCAGGGTTTCTTACTGATGCTCAATGACAGGACAAGGGGCAATGAGTAGAAGTTGAGGCATAGGAAGTTCCATGGAAATATGAGGAAAATTTTTTTTCACTGTGAGGGTGATGGAACACTGGAACAGGCTGCTGAGTGGGCTGTGGAGTCTCCCTTTCTGGAGATATTCAAAACACACCTGGATGTGATCCTGTATGATCTGCTCTAGGTGATCCTTGTCTGTCAGGAGAGTTGGAGTAGATGATCTTTTGAAGTCTCTTCCAACCCCTAACATTCTGTGATTCTGTTAAAATTTTTTGTCTAACTGCTTCTCTAGCAAGCTCAGATGTTTACAACCCAGTATCATCACACTCATGCTACAAAGCAGAGGCAGCTTTGCTTTTGTCCCTGCTTCATCTCCAACAATCAAATGAAAATGAAGTAGAGACTGATTTCTCAAGGGATCAGGCAAGCAGTCTGAGGTATTCACTGTTCTTGTGTCAAAATGAAAATAAGAATCTTAATTATCTCAAGGGAACTCAGGAGGCGAAAGTATACATGTGGATGTGTGCATGTGTGTGTGTGGAGCTGAACATTTTGTTGTTTATTTTGCTTTGGATAGGTTACAAGAACAAGGCTTTCTTGTCTGAAGCTTGTAGAGCAGCTCATGAAGACTTAATCAGATAAGCAGGTCCTTTCTCTGCTGGTTTCTCTGCCTGGCTGATGAAGTTCAAGACCTGTAGGCAATGGATGAAACACCAATTGGCACCTCTCTGGGTGCAGGTTCCACTAGATGCATCCTTAATGAGTTACTCCTGCCAGGTATCAGTTGAAGAAGCAAGTCTAGGGTCTGCAGATAGATGAGTTTTTCCAACTGAGGATAGTGGGGGCACAGTATGTTCTGTGAAAACAAGAGGAAAATGGAACTAGCTTGCATTGATCCTTGCTGAGCACAGCAATCAGAACCAGTGATAACGTGCTCTAAAAGACTGTGGGAGTTTTGCTGAGAGTAATGAAAAGGGGTGCAGGCAGAGGAAGGGTTGGAAATACTTCCAAGTGAACATCTTCAGCCCAAATCCATCACAATGCATAATGAAGTACATGTGCAAAGCCAATATTGAGGTGCTTCTTAGAGATCCAGAAAATCAGTTGTATATAGCACTGGTCATTAGTGAAAGTTTGACTGTTGATGCTGTTAATTTTCTGCAGTGTACTTTATTTTACTGATATAACAGACAGAGCTGGAAGCATCTTCCTCAGTATTTTAACCTAGGTCCTAAACAGAGACAAGTAATTTCAGAGTTTATGAAATTAATGAGGCCTGTTTGCCAATGGCTTGTTTACGTCTGGATTCTCTGATGTCTAATAAAGAACAAGATGGCTTAGTTGTTCCTTTAATGAAAGCACTGATAATGTCTTTCCCTCACCATTTTACCCGTTTCCACTGCTTACCTTACCTGAAATCAGCTCAAAATTCAAAAGCAGAGGAACACAAATTGTGATCAAATATTCTTCCTTCCCCTTGAAGCCAGATTTATAGTTTAGGCTAAGTTAGATCTTCTTAGGCATCTCCATGGCTTTACAACACCACTTGTCCAGTTAGTAGATTGAGAAAACAGAGTTATTGTAACTGCTCTTCAGCCAAGTTCATTAGCCTGTGTCTCTACAACAGCTGCCCCTCTCTGAGGATCTAATCCCATCACACAATCAGCCCCTGGTCATGTGTGTAAAGGAGTAGTCCCCATAATGTTTGAACATGTCTGGCAAATAATAAGAAATTTCAGTCTCATCTGGGAAGGAACTGAGCTTTAACCCTAGTTGACAGATAGTGAAATGATGGAAAAGGGAAAAACATGTTATATGAGCTGTTCAAAGTATGAAGAAAAGTTGTGTCATAAAACTTATCAGCCTAGTAGTTTCAATGGCATCCCATCTTTTAAACAACTGTGATTTAGTGTTTGGTACAAATGTGGAGTACTTGGGTGGTGGTGTCTAGCATTTAGTACATTTCTTTTTTCTCTTAAATCAAATTAGGATCTTTCAGGTGATATTTCACAGCAGAAGCAAAGCTATTACTTTTCTCTTATTAATTTGCCCTTGTGACAGGACCACTTCCACCATGTGAAAAAAAATTTGAACTCTTTCCTTGGGCCCTCCAGACACAAATCCAATACCATGCCATCATAAAGTCTATCTCCAGAAGAATAGAGAAGATAACATTCACAAATCTCATGTCCTTGTTCCTACTTAATATTTGATCTCTCTATTTCATTTCCTGTGCTCAGTGTGCAATGAACCTCTCCAGGTTCATTCACTCATTTCACTTTAAGTGCATGTCACTACATGGACAATCTATTGAGAAAGACATGGAAATAATATTACAGTACTGAGGTGATAACATCTGACTGTAGTATCTCTCAGCAGTATCTTCATTGCACAATGTCAGATCAGACAGTCTAAGCCTCTATTGTAAAACAAAAAGAGGGGGAATATTTCTGCTATAAAAACGAAACTTTAATACATCTGCAATAGAAAAGGAAAGAGTTAGGGTTCAAAGGAGCAGATCAAAACTTCAAGGGAGCAAATCAGCTATCTTTCAAGCAGTGCCTTTGAGCAGGTAGATAATAAACATTTGTATTTAATTCCAAGCAGTTTTTCCCCCTCTCTTTTCTCTCATCTCCTTGTCTTGTCTGCTCCCACTAATACACTAGGTTGGTTATATATAGCTCTTTTTAGTGACATAATAACCATTCTGTTGGTCATTATCATGTTACTTAAACAGATTTATGGTCTGTATGTTTGAATAAGAAAAGGACAAAGTGGGGATATTCAAAAAGCCATGATAAGTGTGGTTAAGACAATCATAAGAAGCTCTGTGAGTGGCTTTGCTGTCTAAATCAAGTCTGTCCTGTAGGTGAGACCCAGGCCAGGGAGTTAGGACAACCTGAGTATTGTTTTATGCTCCATCCATTTTTTGACTGTCTAACCTTCAGGACTTGTCAAACTTTTCAGTATCACTACTTCTGTATCTCCAACTTGTGTATGAGAGAGCATCTTCTGTGGTTTAATGGCTAGATGGACACATACCTGCTAAAGATACTAATTAACTTGGTTCAAAAGCTGGTTTTAACTGACCCTGATCATGGAGCAGATTTGATCCTGAAAGCAAATAATTTTGTTTAAGGTTGAAGATGGATTTGGATAGAGGGATATTTCTAATGTATTAAATACCCTCTGCTGCCTCAGCAAGCAGCTTATCAAGGGAATCATTAACTTTGTGAAATTTTTAATCCTGAATTTACAAATGATTATTTAAAGATGATGTCTGAAAGAGCCATCAGTTATGGATAAAATGCAGAAGGCTGAATAGGTCAAGTCTGAAATTAATGGACCTCTCTTAAACTCTTTTATGTGCTGGTGATTCTGCCTGACTTCTCTGCCTTTCTATCACTCCTCTACATGTCTCTCTGATATTCCTCTTTATGTATAGAAAAACACAACTTATCCTTTCTGCACCTATGGGACTGGTGTGCCACTGCCATCTACACAAAAGACTGTAAGCTACATGTGTAAAATCAGAATTCAAAGAAGAATTAAAATCCCGTTCCTACAATTGCCTCACAGCTATTTCTGGAAGAGCAGTCAGAATGAGGTGGTCCTGTTTGCTGTATTACAAGCCTGGTAAAAAGTGTGCTAAAGCAAAACAATTTACCAGAGAGAAGAGGATAAAGGAAAGAAGATTAAAAATTAAAGTTTTAAATTATTTTTTTGAACTTTCTCAGAGGCTGTAGACAGAGCATCCTAGATTTTGAGATCTATGCACTGATGAGTTTTCCCTTTTTGCTGTTAAACTTCCTCATGCAGCCAAAATACAAGTGATCCCTTGGCACTGATTTATATTATTTTTAGCAACGTGCAGGCAGCAACAGTTTTAGGCCCTCAAAGCCTAATAATATTTTTCATTTGAAGAAGAAGAGAGAGAGAAGTGATCTTCCACAGCAAATTGGAGCAAGAGGAGGTGACTGATAAAAGTTGAGACTGGCAGATTCAGCACCATACCCTAATTAGATGTGAACTTAGCATTTGCACTGTGACTTCTGCCCTGGTAAAGCTCTCCTCTGACTAGTGGAGCGAATAAGATCAGCACCTATTAAAGCCATCAGAGTCTAAAATCTGTCAAGCTCTGTAGGCAAACTTAAATTTAAATGATCCTGTCTTATGGATTCTAAAAGAACATGTTCTAATCTACAGACAACAGCTAATTTTAAAGGGTAAGGTACTACAATAGATTAAGGACACTTCAGTTGTATTATCAGATCTGTACTATAATTTTAAAGTCACACTGGGCAAGATGCATAACTTAAGCTACATTTCTTGAGTGAACATGTACCTTCATTTGTTTCATCTGACAAAAACAATTTTGGAAAGGGGAGTTTTCCTGGTATATGATCTCATGGTATTCCAGAGCATAAATGGCCAGAAGAAATTCAATACTGGCATATCTTCATCAGAATACTGAGGTTAAACAGATTTAGTCATCTACAGTATTGGCATTTACATCTGTGATAGTTACCTAGGTCACCTTCACAGCCTGCAAGAAATAGTTAACTCCAGAGCATGATTCATTTGATTCAAATGTAGATGTCAGGAGAATCACTCTTGGAATTGCCTGTTTCTCACCATTGACTGTGTATAGAGTCTAGGCAATTATGTCAGATGCATACTCATCACATACATTTATCAATGAATCTCAGGTTATCACCGCCTACAGAAAACTCCCTCATCAAAGCACCTAGACATTCCATGGTTGGGTTTGTGATTATTTCTCATCTGTGGGTGTCTTACTGACCTACAAAGACTCCCCTTAGAGGCCAGTATTTGCCATGATCTGCCAGAGATCAGGTGGTGAAAACAGGTTTTCACATGGATTAGATTTAAGATCTTTTTAGGCAATAACTTTTAATTTTGTCCATATGGTAAAGAAAAGCAAAGCCCATCTCCAAACATGAATAATTTGGTCTGCAAGAGAATCATCATACTTTCACTTTTTGTGAAAACTTGTTTTGAATGTGAGCAATAGTGAGTAGACCATTCTACAAGGTCCAATAAGGCATCCCTTTCATATATTGGGGCAGTAAAACACTATTTCATCTACTTAGGAGCCTGATCTCACAAGACTGGTCAGAACATCACATTTAATTGGTATTGACCAACAAATTCAAAAGATACAACTTGGGACAACACAGAAAGGAAGACTAACAGACACTGATAGGAATATTTCTTTAGAGGAGAGGGGCAAAAAGAAAAGGAACAGAACATAAAGAAAAATCAACACAACAGGCTGCAGCCTGGAAACTACCCCACAGCCAAAAAGTAAGCCATTCATTTACATTCTCAAGGAACCCAACAGCAGCTGGATATGTCTGGGTACTGCCATTCCACAGATAATGTCAGGTCTGCAGAAGATTTTTCAATTAATCTCTCTTGACCCTGTGACTTGAACTCTCATTCCTATTTTTAACAGCCCCATTCTGGTGGATGACCCTGGGACCTAGTGACCAATAATACCCATTTAAGTAACTGCAGGGGTGTCAATAAGTATGCAAGGAGAATTTGCAAGGGGCTCATTATATAAAGAGTTAGTTACCACAAAGAAGGACTCTCTCTCTTTTTCTCCCTCCTGTTCTTGCCTGTAGACTAGTAGTTGGGGCCCTTAAGCAGAGGCTGCATCATGCTAAACATATAAAAGATGCTCTAAAAAGGCCATTTTGCATATAGATGATTATGTAACTTAGAGGAAAGAAGAAAGAACATACTGAATGTATACCAAACACACCAGCATTGTGAAGAAAAACACTGAAAAGTTTGTGTATCTTCTTTCTACTAAAATACCAGAGAGGGGAAAAAAAAAAAAAAAGGGCAACTAAAACATACAAAAGAAGCCCATATCTTGTTTTACAGCCAATGTGAAACCAAGGCTATTCCTAGTAATCATTTTCAAGGAGTAACACAGGAAGGATTTGGCTTCAAGTTCATGCATGTACATCAAATGTAGAGAACCGTTTTATTTGAGTCACAAGAGAAAGATTAATTACAACACTTCACATCACCAAGTACACAGAACATAGTTTTATGTCTGCAAGACATGCTTGAAAACAACCTTAGGGAGATTCAACAACAAGTCTTGGATGCAAACTTAACTTTTGTTCAGGTATGAAAATATGTGTTGTACCCTCATAAGCCTTCAGAGAATCACAGAATACCAAGTTGGATGGGAGCTTAAGGATCTTCTGGACCAATATTTCTAGGTGTAAGCTGTAATCTTACGAATGTGCTGTTTTTTCCTGTCTTCACAATACATGTTTGGTAGACTGAAAAATAATACATTTCTCTGTCTTCTAAAAAAAAAAATTCTCTTTCTGCAACTCTGTTGGTGGAATGACAATCATCTTGGCTATCACTTTAAGCTTCAAGTAACTATACTTTCAGTAAAACTCTCTGGGCCACAGAGAGGTAAATTAACAACAGATAGGGCTAGGCTTAAAGGAGAATAAATGATAAAGCTGGTAGACTAGGCTGAACTTGTAGATGTCTACTGTAAGTGAAAGGAAAACTTCGTAGTGTGCCCACCCTTGGGATTCAGGTAGGTAAGAACAGAAGAGTTAAGAGGATTTGTAGGAGTTACACAGGTAATGTTGGATTACTGCTATTAATCAGAATGTAAAAACTGTCATCCTGGGTCAGACTAAAAGTCTGTAACAAAGCAACTTGTTTCCTACAATGACTGTAACAGACACTTGGGAAAGTGTCTATAAATCATTGCAATTTCAGAGTGATCTTGGCTGTACTTTTGTGTCTGCAATAAGCAGTTTAGAAAATACCCAGGTTTTTGTTTCTGAAAATTCAGAAGGTTTGTGTGTAAAAAGTTACAAAATCCATCAGTAAATTCAGGCATTGCTGATATGTACTGGTGAAAGCCATTCTCTGTCATAAGAATGAATGAAGAGTGGACAGCTTGATAATAGTGCTCTAAACAGGATTAGGTCCTTAACTAAAAACACCTTTGGCATATAAGAAGAGCAATGTCATTTTTCTCTGGTATGCCACTCAAGATCCATGCCCATCAGATGCTTCCAAACTGCATTAACCTAACAGACTACATGCTGAAAAGCTGCAAACAGTATTGGAGTAGTATGATTTCAAGCCACTCTGAAAGTTCATAAATTATGATAAACCTGTTTATCCAGCATCTCTTGGAAAAACTTTTTGTCCATGTAATTGTCCTTGTACCACTCTCTCTGGGTCATCGACCAGCAAGGCGGTCAATGCACTCTGCCCTAGTGGTGTTACATAAAGCTGATCCTAAGCAGTGATCAAAGAAAAGTAGAAGGGCAAAGCGCCAACAGAACAAAGAAGATAAGGCCCATGGAAATCCATCAAATTTTAAAATGCATCAGATGCACTAACATCTCAGAGGAGACTCAGATAAGGACACAAGTAACTGTTCATACATATTCCTTTGAGGGTGAACTTTGATGCACAGCCTCACCAGTTCTCCAACAGGTATGCTACCCTTTTTGTTCACTCCAGAGCCTTGCTATTCTAATGGAGTGATTTCATTGTGCTGAGCTCTGCTGATCATTAAAAACCGAGAACTTAAAATCAAAATGCTGGCCTGTACATTTCTCCACCAATGATATAAAACTCACTTGCCTCTGTTTGCTCTTACCATGCTAGTTTCATCCAGGACAAAATTTTTGCAACTGTAAGGTTCAGACTGTGTTCCTGTATTCTGTGTTTCCTGTCATCACACAAAACCTTCACATCTTCTTATCTACTCCAATTAATTTCTATTATAGGTTTTTCCCTCCTTTCCTTATGTATTTTGATTCCTTTCCCTTTACTGGGTCTGTATCAGTGTCACTTGACTCTCAGGAAGTATTTTAGAACACGCATGATTTAAAAAGGTGAAGGACGTTCAAGCACTTTTGTATTTCTATCTTGGTATTTCCACTTTTCTCCATCAGTATAATAGCTGTAATGACTGGAGTATTTATATACTTAGTATTTTCACAGTGTTTTTTTTCATTCAAAATGTTCTATTTTCACTGTTTAAAAGAGTTATAAGAGATAAGAGATAGAAACTTGCATGATGGATCTTGATTTTGAATTTCTTCTTTCAAGACATAATTTAGCATTTTAATTGCATTATTATTTACATAACCACCCTCATATTTTCTGAAAATTTAAAATTCATGTTAAAGTTACAAGATTTATTTCTTGTTATATGAGCTGCCTAAAATATTTTGAGTCTATGTCTTTTCAAGCAGAGTTTGCAATACTAATGGAATCAGCTGATTTAAAAACATGGAACTTTCAGGGTGGGGACATATAGATATATTATGACATTTTGGTTGCTAAGTTTGACTCTCAGAGAATCCTCATTTTCTTTAACTGAAAGCCCAATTGTAATATATTTTATTTGCATTTCATTCTGTAGGTGGGAAATTGTTTGGTTTGGGAGTTTTTGTTGTTTTTACTTTGCCCCACAGATTCTGTGGTTATTTAAACATAATTCTGAGAGGGGAAAAAAAAATCAGTCTTCCACCTGGAGTTTTGCCTTCCATTCTCTTTCATTCAAGGCATATGCCTGACTGATTTGTAAAAAACTTCCAATAAACATGAATCTGACAGTCAGCCTAATATGCTGGAATCAAAAACTATTATTGACTTTGCTATATTGATCAATGGTGGCCCAAGTCCCATAACAGATTATGGATTTTTTCTCTGAATATGGCTGCTCAGTTGTTCCCTCTCTGCATTAAATGGGTAGTCCTCTGCCAGAAAGAGTTCAAATGACCTGTTTCACAGCCTCCTGTTCAAGGCCTTGCCCTCCCATGGATGTGGCACATGATGTACTTCCAGAGCTACATAAACATTGAAGAAGCAGGTTGCTACTTCTGTTTGGAGGTGGATTTCACATGGTTCTTTTCCCCTCACTCCTGTTTTAAGCACTCATAGCAATGCATCCATTCCCTTTCCCACAGCACATATCACCATCATTTTTACTCTTTGCTTCAGCACTCTTTTGTATGTGCTATATCCTCATCGCACAGACTGGGGATAGGCTAATTGACTTGTCACACAGAAAGGTTGTAAGAGGGACTTTGAAACCACTTCTTTCATACCAATAGCAGACTTATGAAATGTTCACCAATTCCTCCTTCCTTACGTTCCTCAAACTGACCTTATCCCACCTCTAAACTTTAAGACAATACTAGATGAAAAGGACCTATTCGTCTGCCTGAAAACTATGGCAGGATGGCTTTTCCATGACACCAGTCTGAGCTGACAGCAGCCCTGGGAAGGACTATCTTATGCTTAGAGGTGACCTAGATTTCAGCAAACTGTGTAGTCACAGTCTGTTCTGAACTACCAGTAGATGTTAACTGCAATAGCTCTTGGAATCACACTGACCCTCCAATAAACCCTAGCAGCAGCCATATGTAAGGCCTCTATGCTTTGCACTGCTCTGGGCTGCAATTTAGGTCAGTGATCAGTCCAGCTAAGTTCCTAGTATACACAACCTTTCATGACAGGTACAAGAATTCAAATAATATCAGAATTTGTGCTTCTACATCTGCCCCTTCTCTTGAAGCCAAAAAAAGAAGGACATTGAGACTCTTGAACGTGTCCAGAGAAGGGCAACGAGGCTGGTGAGAGGCCTTGAGCACAAGCCCTATGAGGAGAGGCTGAGGGAGCTGGGGTTGCTTAGCCTGGAGAAGAGAAGGCTCAGAGGAGACCTTATTGCTGTCTACAACTACCTGAAGGGAGGTTGTAGCCAGGAGGCATGTGGTCTCCTCTCCCAGGCAAAGTCTCAAGCTGCACCAGGGGAAGTTTAGGCTCGAGGTGAGGAGAAAGTTCTTCACAGAGAGAGTTGTTAGCCATTGGAATGTGCTGCTCAGGGAGGTGGCGGAGTCACCATCCCTGGAGGTGTTGAAGAGGGGATTGGATGTGGCACTTGGTGCCGTGGTTTAGTAGTCATGAGGTCTTGGGTGACAGGTTGGACTTGATGATCTTTGAGGTCTTTTCCAACCTTATTATTCTATGAAAATAGGAATGGAACAACTACTCATGTCTTTTGGAATTATGAAATTCAGAAATGTTTAAATGTAGAAGTGTTGAAGGAAAATTTCCACTTTTCTTATGAAATAAAACATGTAATTTGTACTAACAAGCCAGTTTCAAAAATTGTTTCAATATTATCTTTTCAAAGGAAAAAAAATATACATACATTCAATAAAAGTGGAGTGAATATATAAATGCTGTTTATGGTGAAACTTTTTTATCTTTCACAGACTGTTTTCATAAGTTTGAATATTTTCACTTTATTTATTCAGAAGATAAGCAAAATATTAAAGAAAAGGGGAAATGTTCAGTGATCCACTCCAGACAGATCACAATTTATACTTGTGCCTGAACAGGTCAGGAGCAATGTGTGTACGGGAGCTATAGAGAGAAGAGATAGGCATTGCCCACAGCCAGCATTTCCAGAATTATTAATCAATGTCTTTTCATTCAAACTATAAGAAAACAAAACCATGCTGCGAAACAAAAAATGGGCATCACTACTGAAATTAAAAGGATATGGAGAACATGAGAGTTTTAGAGCAGGTGGCATCAAATTATTTCTGAGCAAATCAAGGGCTCTGTGTCCCCAAAGCAACTCAGCAGAGAGCTCCCCAAAGCAAGCTTTTACACAGTCTTCTGTAGTATGTAAATTTATTAAAATACAGTCCCCTTTACCTACTGGGAGATGAGTGTGCTGTGATCTGTCCTCTCAACCCACACTGACACACACAGCTGACATTGTGGTTTGAAGATTTCCCTTTTGTTTTTGCTGCCAGCTCGTGGGAGGGGGAGAGAAAAAGGAAGGGGAAAGAGGAGGGTGTAACATGCCTGCAAGTGTGTGTAGGCAGGCCAAGAGAATCTGTGCCACCAAACACACAGATGGCAGGAAAAAGTCACCTTTTGCTAACTGGATACAAGGCAGATTTTTATAGTGTGTTAGTGTGAGAGAGCGTAAGAGCTGCGAGGAGTATGCAGGAAAGCAGAGTATGTAAATGCATGTTTGCCCCAGAAATAGGGAAAGAAGGGCAAACAGTGGATAAATAGGCTTCTATCGGCATGTGTAGAGTGACAGAGTTGCACAAGGGAGAGGAGCCAAGTAATGAGAGAAGAGCCAAGTAATGAAGACTCCTTTCAGAAGCAGAATTCCAAGCATCCAATGAATCTTCTTTTGTCCTCTTCTGTGCCGAGGCACATAGGAAATCTCTAGCCTCCCACTGCCCTTGCAAGTTATGTTAAAGGACAATTTCTTTTTCCACAGATCCACTGACATAGGCTTTAACGATGGTGAAAAACCATCTTCAGCTCCACTTTCTCTGCAACCCTCATGGTAACAGAGTCCATGTGCAAGTCAAGAGCCACATCCTGAAACGTCATGCTCCTGACTATGAAGTCGTGCCCTGACTTGTTCCCTTTTGCAGTTTGAATTCCTGCCTATAGAATGGAATGTGCCAGCAGAAAACATTCAAACCTACTTTTCTGGACTCATATATATCTATGCTAGCAAATTAAACCAGTCTATGACCTGTTCTTTGATCCTGTCTGTATGAAAGCCTTGCACAGGTGTAGTCAAGATCTCTACCTTCTTGCCAAAACTGGGTGGCCTGATACACTCTGTGCTAGGCCCCAGACTGTGCCTGGGCACTGTGACAGAGTTCTGATTAACATGGGCCCAAATCATGGCAAGGAGTACACTAATGGTGGACATTATCACAGAGTGGTTGAGTTTTGGGGGATCTCTTGAGATAATCTTGTCCAACTGCTCCACTTAAGCAGAGTCACCTACTTATCAGTGCTCAAATCTGCTCAAATTATGTGTTCATAATTTGCCAGTGTACAAGAATCCTTGCGAATGTCCTGACTTATCCACCTCCAGAGGCTGAATCACACTTGCAGTTTCCATGCACCTGAATGATCTGAGATGCTGGATGGCTGGCAGCTTTTGTCTGAGGAACGTAACTCAGAGGGAAACAAAGGCTATCATGTCTGGAAATGGTGAATTCAGGTTTGATTGGGAGCATATGGGACACACATAAAGGGTTTTCCAAAGATGCAATTAAATACCTCTAAACATATCACATTCATTGAATGCCTGAATCAATATTGATGCTCATCCTAGAAGTGCCTAAAGATCTTTACAATTCTGTCTATGATACAAGGTGTAATGAATGCAACATAATTTAAAGCCATAGCCATCTCACTTTGGGGCGATTTCTTAAAGATTTGTAAAGTCATATCTGTTAAAAGCCTGACTGGGGAACATGTAACTTTTTTTTGTGACTGAAAAGAGAGGAGATGAAGGCATCATTTCAACTTCAGTTGGAGTAAGAATGCAAAATCACACAAAGAAGCTCTGATAAAGTACCATCTTAAGAGTCCTGAACAGAGGATATGCTATGATCCTACACCTCTACTGTCCACAAGCTATGCATCTTTGGTGTTGTGCTTCAAGCCAGAATGGACTATAGTGATTATATTGTGAGTCCTTGATAGCAGAATTTAAGTCAGTAATTCCCAAACTGAATGAGTGACCTAATTTAGAAGGACAGGCCAAGCATCACCCAGTGCTTCTGCAAATAGACATACATTGCCAATAATCTTCTATTCTGAAAATACTGGGCTCCTTATTCTTGATTTAGGCCCAGCCATAAAAAAGAGATGGCCTATATTCTGTTAACAGGAAGGTATGTAAAGTCACATCACATCCTGGCACATGCCACAGGGGATATCCACTGGGAATGCCTCAACAGTGATTAACAAGGCAAACCTTTTCCAGTGCCTTCAAGAGAAACCAAAATGCAAATGAAAATGCGGAAAACTAATCCTCTCATGTCTCCCTATCTGAAAGGAGCAGATATCTAAAAACTCACAGCAGACAGTGGTGAAGAGAGATTGCCTGTTCTGTATGATTTTCTCCACTGCCCAGGCATTTTCCCAGGGATTGTATCTACATCTACAATTTTGACATTTTCATATATCTGGATGGTATATGAAGCTTGTGGATGATACTGAGTTTTGTGGTCTGGTTGACATGCTGGAGGGAAGGGATGCTGTTCAGAGGGACTTGGAGAGGTTTGAGATGTGAGTCCAAACCAATTTCATGCAGTTCAACGAGGCCAAATGCAAAATCATACTCCAGGGTCGGGACAATCCCAAACACAAATCTAGGCTGGGTGAGGAGTGGCTCCAGAGCAGTCTTGAGGTGAAGGACTTGAGTGCACCCTGAGGAAGTTCACTGATGACACCAAGCTGTGTGGTGAAGCAGACATGCTTAAGGGAAGGTATGCTATCCATAGGGATCTGAACAAGCTTGAGAGGTGGGCCCATGCTAATCTCATGAGGTTCAGCATCCTGCATCTTGGCTGGGGCAATCGTAGGCACTGATACAGGCTGGCAGCAACTGACTTGAGAGCAGCCCTGAAGAAAAGGGCTTTGAGGTGCTGGTAGATGAGAAGCTCAGTATGAGCCATCAGTGTACACTTGCAGCCCAGAAAGCTAACCATATCCTGGGCTGCATCAAGAGAAGTGTGGCCAGAAAGGCTCTTGTGAGCCCCCGCCTGGAATACTGTGTCCAGTTCTGGAACCCCTATTACAAGAAATACAGGACATGCTGGAACGTGTCCAGAGAAGGGCCACAAGAATGATCAGAGAACTGGAAGACCTATCCTATGAGGACAGGCTGAGATAGTTGGGACTGTTCAGTTTGGAGAAGCAAAGTCTCTGAGGAGACCTTATTGTGGCCTTCCAATATCTGAAGGAGGCCTATAAGAAAGCTGGTGAAGGACTTTTTATCTCTCTCCAGAGAGATAGCACTAGATCACACAGTATCACAGTAACTAAGGTTGGAAGAGACCCCAAGGATCATCAAGTCCAACCTGTTCCAACAGACCTCACAACTAGATCATAGCACCAAGCGCCACGTCCAATCTCCCCTTGAACACCTCCAGGGACGGCGACTCCACCACCTCCCTGGGCAGCCCATTCCAATGACGAATGACTCGCTCAGTGAAGAACTTTTTCCTCACCTCGAGTCTAAACCTCCCCTGACACAACTTGAGACTGTGTCCCCTTGTTCTGGTGCTGGTTGCCTGGGAGAAGAGACCAACCCCCACCTGGCTACAACCACCCTTCAGGTAGTTGTAGAGGGCAATGAGGTCGCCTCTGATCCTTCTCTTCTCCAGGCTAAACAATCCCAGCTCCCTCAGCCTCTCCTCATAGGGCTTGTGCTCAAGGCCTCTCACCAGCCTTGTTGCCCTTCTCTGGACACGTTCAAGTGTCTCGATGTCCTTCCTAAACTGAGGGGCCCAGAGAGCATGATAGCACTAGAGAGAATGGATCCAAGCTAGAGGAGGGGCTATCTGGATTAGATGTCAGGAAGAAGTTCTTCACCATAAGGGTGGTGAAACACTGAACAGGTTGTCCAAAAAGGTGGTGGAAGCCCTATCCCCAGATGATTTCAAAGCCAGGCTGGATGAGGATCTGGATATCTTAATCTAGCGGAGTGTGTCCCTGCCCATGACTTGGGGGTGTCAATTGACAAAAAAAACACAATATGAGCCAGCAATGTGCACTGGCAGCCCAGAAAGCCAACTGTATCTTGGGCTGCACAAAAAGAACTGTGACCAGAAGGCCAAGGGAGGTTATTCTCCCTCTTTAATCTGCTCTCCTTGAGCACTTGGAATACTGCATCCAGTTCTGGTACTCCCAGCAGCCAGAACCGTTGGAGAGGGTCCAGAGGAGGGCCACAAAGATGATAAGCACCTTCCCTATGGGGACAGGAGGAAGGGACTGAAACCAGTCACCCCAGACAGAAGTCTGAGAGTGGTAAGTTGGTGTCAGGGGGTGAAACCAGCATCCCAGCTGAAGTGCATCTACACTAATGCACACAGCATGGATAACAAACAAGAGGAGCTGGAAGCCTTGGTACAGCAGGAAAGTTATGATGTAGTTGCCATCACAGAGACGTGGTGGGATGACTCACGTGACTGGAGCACTGTAACTGATGGCTACAGGCTCTTCAGGAGAGACAGGCGAGGGAGAAGGGGTGGAGGGGTGGCCCTGTACATCAGGGAGGCTCTAGATGCCATGGAACTAGAGATCAAGGATGATCAAGTTGAGTGCTTTTGGGTGAGAACTAGAGAGAAGGCCAACAAGGCTGACATAGAATACATAGAATACATAGAATAAACCAGGTTGGAAGAGACCTTCAAGATCACCGCGTCCAACCCATCAACCAATCAAACACCACCCAAACAACTAACCCACGGCACCAAGCACCCCATCAAGTCTCCCCCTGAAAACCTCCAGTGATGGCAACTCCACCACCTCCCCAGCCCATTCCAATGTGCAATCACTCTTTCTGTATAGAACTTTTTCCTAACATCTAGCCTGAACCTCCCCTGGTGCAGCCTGAGACTGTGTCCTCTTGTTCTGGTACTGGCTGCCTGGGAGAAGAGACCAACATCCGTCTGTCTACAACCTCCCTTCAGGTAGTTGTAGAGAGTAATAAGGTCACCCCTGAGTCTCCTCTTCTCCAGGCTAAGCAACCCCAGCTCCCTCAGCCTCTCCTCGTAGGGCTTGTGTTCCAAACCCCTCACCAACTTTGTTGCTCTTCTCTGGACTCGTTCCAGCAAGTCAACATCCTTCCTAAACTGAGGGGCCCAGAACTGGACACAGTACTCGAGGTGCGGCCTAACCAGTGCAATCAGTGTAACCAGACATCTTGGTTGGAGTCTGTTATAGACCACCCTACCAGGAGGAAGAGGGTGATGAATTATTTTATAGGCAGCTAGAGGCTGTCTCAAGATCACCAGACCTTATTCTTATGGGTGATTTTTAACATGCCTGATATCTGCTGAGAACTTAACACAGCAGAGAGGAGACAGTCTAGAAGGTTCTTTGAGTGTATGGAGGACAGCTTCTTATCCCAGCAGCTGCATGAGCCTACCAGGGGTAAGGCTTTGCTTGACCTTCTTCCTACAAGCAAAGAAGGGCTGGTGGAAGATATGGTGGTTGGAGGCTGCCTGGGGTCCAATGACCATGAAATAATTGAGTTTTCAAAATGCAGCCAAGCTAAGAGGGGCAGAAACAAAACCTCCACTCTGGACTTCTGGAGGGCAGACTTCAGGTTACTTAAGAACTAACTCAGAAGGCACCTTGGGAAACAGCCCTTAAAAATAAAGGGGTTCAGGAGGGCTGGACCTACTTCAAGAAAGAACTCTTGAAGGCTCAGGAACAGGCTGTGCCAATGTGCCGGAAGATGAGCCGCCGGGACAGATGGCCAGCCTGCATGGGCAATGAGCTTCTGACTGAATTAAGGGAAAAAAAGAGGGTGCATCATCTTTGGAAGAAAGGAGAGGTAACCCAAGAAATGTTTAAGAATGTTGCTAGGTCAAGTAGGAAAAACTTATAGAGGCAAAAGCCCATTTAGAGCTTAGACTGGCCTCTGCTGTGAAGGACAACAAAAAGTCCTTCTATAAATATATTAATAGCAAGAGGAGGGGCAAGGACAACCTCCACTCCTTAGTGGACATGGAGGGGAATATTGTAACTAAAGATGAGAAAAAGGCGGAGGTACTTAACAACTTCTTCTCCATAATTTTTCACAAGATGTCTGGAAGCTGGCCAGCGTGATGCCCATCCACAGGAAGGGTCAGAAGGAGGAGCCAGGGAATTACAAACCTGTCAGCTTGACCTCAGTGCCAGGCAAGATGATGGAACAGGTCATCTTGAGTGCAATCACAGTATCACAGTATCACAGTATAACTAAGGTTGGAAGAGACCCCAAGGATCATCAAGTCCAACCTGTCTTGATAGACCTCATGACTAGACCATGGCACCAAGTGCCACGTCCAATCTCCTCTTGAACACCTCCAGGGACGGCGACTCCACCACCTCCCTGGGCAGCACATTCCAATGATGAATGACTCGCTCAGTGAAGAACTTTCTCCTCACTTCGAGTCTAAACCTCCCCTGGCGCAGCTTGAGACTGTGTCCCCAATCACACAGCACTTACAGCATGGCCAAGGGATCAGGCCCAGCCAGCATGGATTTAGGAAGCGCAGGTCCTGCCTGACCAACCTGATCTCCTTCTGTGATCAGGTGACCCGCCTGGTGGCTGTGTGGAAGGCTGTGGATGTAGTCTACCTGGACTTAAGCAAGGCCTTTGATACCATCCCCCACAACAAACTCCTGGCCAAGCTATCAGCTCATGGCTTGGACAGCAGCACAGCACAGTGCTGGGTTAGGAACTGTCTGGAGGGCTGAGCCCAGAGAGTGGCAGTGAATGGTGCCACATCCAGCTAGCAGCCAGTCACTAGTGGTGTCCTCCAGGGATCAGTGCTGGCCCCATCCTGTTCAGTATCTTTATTGTTGATCTGGATGAGGGGATTGAGTTTGCAGAAGACACCAAGTTGGGGGCAGGTGTTGGTCTGTTAGAGGTTAGGAGAGATCTCCAGAGGGACCTTGACGGGCTGGACAGATAGGCAGAATCCAAGGGCATGAGATTTAACACATCTAAGTGCTGGGTTCTACACAGTGGCCACAACAACCCCATGCAGTGCTACAGGCTGGGGACAGGGTGGCTGGGGAGCAACCAAGCAGAAAGAGACGTTGGGGTACTCGTTGATAGTAGGCTGAACATGAGGCAGCAGTGTGCCCAGGTGCCCAAGGCGGCCAATGGCATCCTGGCTTGTATGCGGAACAGTCTGGCAGCAGAAGCAGGGAAATCCTTCTGCCCCTGTACTCAGCACTGGTTAGGCCACACCTTGAGTGCTGTGTCCAGTTCTGGGCCCCTCAGTTTGGGAAAGATGTTGAGTTGCTGGAATGTGTCCAGAGAAGGCCGTCAAAGCTGGTGAGGTGTTTGGAGCACAAGCCCTATGAGGAGAGGCTGAGGGAGCTGGGGTTAGCTTGGAGAAGAGGAGGCTCAGGGGAGACCTCATTGCTGTCTACAACTACCTGAAGGAAGGTTGTAGCCAGGTGAGTATTGGTCTCTTCTCCCAGACAACCTGTGTCAGAACAAGAGGACACTTGAGCTGCTCCAGAGGAGGTTTAGGCTGGATGTTAGGAAGAAGTTCTTCACAGAAAGAGTGACAGGTCATTGGAGTGGGCTGCCCAGGGAGGTGGTGGAGTCACCATCACTGGATATGTTTAAGAAAAGACTGGATGAGGCACTTCGTGCCATGGTTTAGTTGATTAGATGGTGTTGGGTGATAAGGTGGACTCAATGATCTCAAAGGTCTTTTCCAACCTAGTTAATTCTGTATTCAGTCTATGAGAGTTGGGACTGTTCAGCCTGAGGAAGACAAGGCTCTAGGGAGACCTTATAATGGCAATCCAGTACCTGAAGGGAGCCTATAGTAAGGGTGGGAAGGGACTCTTTACAAGGGCTTGTAGTGACAGGTTGAGACAGAATGGATGCAAGCCTAAGGATGGTAGATTTAGACTGGATGTTAAGAATAAATTCTTTTTCATAAGGGTGGTGAGATACTGGAATAAGTTATCCAGGGAGGTCACAGATGCCCTGTCCCTGGAAGTGTTCAGGGCCAGGTTGGATGAGGCCTTGGGCAATATGGTCTAGTGGAAGGTGTCCTTGCCATGGCAGGGGGTTTGGGACAAGATGATTTTTTAGGTCAGTTCCAACCCAAAGCTTTCTTTAATTCTACGATTGTTGTGCTGGTCTTTGTTACAGAAACCTGGAATTGTTCCAGTGGCACTCCTCAACCCCACCTATGCAAGGGAGAAAGTTTTGTAAGTGGTAAACAGCACATTGCACTGACTATTAGTAATCCATCAACTGGCTAGTGACCAGGAAACACTGCAAGCAGCATTTCCAGCTGACTTCAATATTTTAGTTGTTTGGTCTGTGTTAAACAGAAACTCTATCTAGAGATTATTACAAATGCAAGGCTTGTCTGTCCATTCTTTCTCCAGCATTTTTTCTGTGACCTAGGGGAGGTTATTCGCTCCAAGAAGATGGCTCTGTGTAGTTTTCTATGATAGCAGAGAAGGATATCAGATCAGTGTTAGCAGTGTTAGATCAGTGTTAGATGGAGACTTGCATCTCCATCCTTATGGTCGCCTCACATCTTGCACATGCTCTAGTTCTCACATTAAGTGAGAACTGGTCTTGGCTGGATATTGCAAATTTTACACATCATGAGCTGCACCTTAATAAGGGTCTGATTCAAAACCCTCTGAAACCAGTGGAGAGACTTGTTCTGTCTTCAGGAGCTTCAGATCAGGCCCATAAGGAGTCATCTTCAGCAGAGGTTGTAGAACCATGCTAGGGTGCTGAGAAAGCTGGCAGATGAGCTGGCCAAGCCACTCTCCATCATTTTCTACCAGTACTGGCTCACCGGTGAGGTCCCAGATGACTGGAAACTGGCCAATGTGATCCCCATCCACAAGAAGGGTTGGATGGAGGAACCTGGAAACTCCAGGCCAGTCAGCCTGACCTCAGTGCCAGCAATATCCTGGCAGCAATAACTGCACACCTGAAGGATAACCAAGGGCTCAGGTCCAGCCAGCATGGATTTAGGAAGGGCAGGTCCTTTCTCTCCAACCTGATCTACTTCTATGATCAGGTGACCCAGCTGGTGGATGTGGGGAGGCCTGTGCATGTAGTCTACCTGGACTTCAGCAAGGCCTTTGACACTGTCCCCCACAGTAAACTGCTGGCTAAGCTGTCAGCTCATGGCTTGGACCGCAACACTCTGTGCTGGGTTAGGAACTGGCTGGAGGGCTGAGCCCAGAGAGTGGTGGTGAATGGTGCCACATCCAGCTGGCAGCCAGGCACCAGTGGTGTCCCCCAGGGATCAGTGCTGGGCCCCATTCTCTTTAATATCTTCACTGATGATCTGGATGAGGGGATTGAGACGGTCATCAGCAAATTTGCAGATGACACCAAGATAGGAGCAGATGTTGGTCAGTTAGAGGGTTGAAGGGCTCTGCAGAGGGACCTCGACCGACTGGACAGATGGGCAGAGTCTAATGGGATGGCATTCAGCAAGTCCAAGTGCTGGGTGCTGCACTTTGGCCATGGCAACCCCATGCAGAGCTACAGGCTGGGGTCGGAGTGGCTGGAGAGCTCCCAAACAGAGAGAGACCTGGGGGTGCTGATTAACAGCTGCCTAAACATGAGCCAGCAGTGTGCCCAGGTGGCCAAGAAGGTCAACGGCATCCTGGCCTGCATAGAATACATAGAATACATAGAATAAACCAGGTTGGAACAGACCTTCAAGATCATCACGTCCAACCCATCAACCAACCTAACCCACCTAAACAACTAACCCACGGCACCAAGCACCCCATCAAGTCTTCTCTTGAACACCTTCAATGATGGCGACTCCACCACCTCCCCCGGCAGCCCATTCCAATGGGCAATCACTCTCTCTGTATAGAACTTCTTCCTAACATCCAACCTAAACCTCCCCTGGTGCAGCCTGAGACCGTGTCCTCCCGCTCTGTTGCTGGCTGCCTGGGAGAAGAGACCAACATCCGCCCTTCTACAACCTCCCTTCAGGTAGTTGTAGAGAGCAATAAGGTCACCCCTGAGTTTCCTCTTCTCCAGGCTAAGCAACCCCAGCTCTCTCAGCCTCTCCTCGTAGGGCTTGTGTTCCATTAGGAATAGTGTAGCCAGCAGGAGCAGGGAAGTCATTGTGCCCCTGTACTCTGCACTGGTTAGGCCACACCTTGAGTACTGTGTCCAGTTCTGGGCCCCTCAGTTTAGGAAGGACATTGAGACACTTGAACGTGTCCAGAGAAGGGCAACAAGGCTGGTGAGAGGCCTTGAGCACAAGCCCTATGAGGTGAGGCTGAGGGAGCTGGGATTGTTTAGCCTGGAGAAGAGGAGGCTCAGGGGTGACCTCATTGCTCTCTACAACTACCTGAAAGGTGGTTGCAGCCAGGAAGGGGTTGGTCTCTTCTCCCAGGCAACCAGCACCAGAACAAGAGGACACAGTCTCAAGCTGTGCCAGGGGAGATTTAGGCTCGAGGTGAGGAGAAAGTTCTTCACAGAGAGAGTAATTCATCATTGGAATGGGCTGCCCAGGGAGGTGGTGGAGTTGCCATCCCTGGAGGTGTTGAACAGGGGATTGGACGTGGCACTTGGTGCCATGGTCTAGTCATGAGGTCTGTGGTGACAGGTTGGACTCAATGATCTTTGAGGTCTCTTCCAACCTTGGTGATACTGTGATACTGTAACAGATCATTAGATGTTATGAATCAGTGCAGCAGTACTGACACCCACAATGCAAAGCCAAGTACTTCAATGGTGATCTATTTCAAGAGCTCCTCTGGTGGAAGAAAACAATATTCCCTGTTACACTAAAACTGCAGTGCCTGCATGGCAAGTTCTGAGAAGCCATTGTTCTGTCTCACAGTATCTTCAAGCAAGACCTTTATGTGGGTTTGAGCTCAAAAGGGATTACTTAAAATATATGTGAATGTCACTTGTAGAGTGCTTATTTCTCTGTTTTTTTGTTTGCTTGTTTGTTTTGGGTTTTTTTAAACAACAGAAAAATAAATAAATAAAGTGGTGGGAAACCAAAAAAAAAAACATTAGTGGAACAAAACACATGACTAAATGCTCAGGCCAGTTTGACTTCTATAGATATGTTGATATGTAAGAGCCACACCTCTAAACATTTGTTTTAAGGAAATATACATTCAAATAATTGCCTAGTCTGACCACTTTTATAGCACTGACTCAAGGTGCTACTCATGTCAATAACTGGTTGAGTTACCCTGAGGCCTAAACCCAAGTGCCCTGTAGAGTTCTTTGCAATGTTAAATAGTTCCTTTTATCAGATTGCATCACTTGTCTGTTGTCTGCTGAAGAGACCATCAAGGAAGCTGCATTCTGAGCAGGACCTTTCCTCCACACTATTATGCAGGAAAATGTTTTTTTATCAGCTTGTATTGTCAAGCAAGGACAAGCAAGGATGGACCATGTGCTGCCAATTTTGGCAATACAGAACAAATTTTATGAAAAGTGCATTCTACACTTTCAACTTAATTCTAAAATAAGAAGTAAAAGTCAGGTTTTTTTACCATCAGATCCCTCTGAGATACTCTGTTGTAGACAGCTAACCCTTCAACCATCTGAACTTAAGATAGTCATCCCATTACAGACATTTCTCTTGAATGAATTGTTATTAGACCTAAGCATTTAAGGACAGATGACCTGGGGCCACTTTCCCCACTGACCACCGAAGGGATGAAGATAATCGGCTTACTTTTGACTTTTAGACATTTAAATATATCCCATCTCTGAAAGTCAGCCTGAGAGGAGAAAAGTTTGATTTGTGCTGTAGACTTGTGTGGACAGCACTACCAGTTAGAGATTTCTGATATTCACTGTGATGGTCATGAAACTACACCAGCCAGACAAAAAGCTTGCTGTACTTGTGGAAGGAGTCTTTGGCTGCCCCTGTACCATGAATAGATTTACTGTTGATTCTCTGTCTGCACCAGGAAAACATCCTGGTTTCTGAGATATGCAAAGGCTTCTAGTGCAGATGAGACTGAATTGGCATTGATAGGTGTGAAGAAAATAAGTTATCAGTAGAATATTTTAATCTTTCTTTGCATACATTGGCTTTGAGTCCAGATTCAAACCAAATTTTCCTGAATTTGAGTTCAACTATGCAATGCAGGATGGATTTGACAGAAAACTTCATGTGGAACCAAACAGAGGGAAGGAAAAAAAAATATTGCAACAATAATGAGCTAAGCAAACAGATGAAAAAAACTCTGACTTAAAAACTACGATGGAAAAATATCAAAGCAAAGTAGCTGTGATACAAATAACACAGAGTGTTTTTTGTTTTCAGAAAGAAAGTTTCTTTTAGCAAAAAAAAAATAAAAACAAGAAAAAAAAATAGATGTATTTTTCCATGCCCTTATTCAAAATGAATTCTCAGTTTCTCTGAGTACCTGGATAACACTCACCATTTAGGTTTTAAACCTTAAAACTGCAAGAGAATCTTGCTATGGACAATGACAGTGAGAGATTGTGCAGTGCAAGAGTAACCTGGAGTACCACCTTACAGCTTTACTACCCATCTGATTTCCCCAGGCACTGATGCAAACATCTGGGTGTTTATGTGCGTGTTGACATTTATTTCTTTATTTTTAATGCCATGGGGAATTGAGGATTAGGTTTGTTATTTCCACTAACTAGGCATTAAAATACCTTGAGCTGGTCACATCCTTACTGAATTTCAACTAAAAAGCACTAGACAGAGAAAGGATGACACAGCCCTAGGAAACAGTAAGAGATATTAATGAAAAGCACAGCAGCAGCACAAACAGCACCCAGATGTCATGAACAGAATAAACTTTTTTCCCAAGCTTCCTTTCACATTGTGGTAGATTAGCCACCAGAGGGAGTCCAAGAGACCCTCAAGAACTGCAGGATAAATAGATCAGCTTTTGGCAAAATAAATGTAATTAAATATTTTCCACCGGGGGCTGCAGAGTTCAAACCAACGTGAGCTTCTTTAGGTCACTGCAGGATCTACATCGTGGCAAGATTTCTCAGAAAAGCTAAATCAGACTTAATTTTGAGTTTAACTTCTCCAGAAAAACAAAGGGAATAGAGAAGCAAGTTGATATTCTTTGTATAATTGATGACGCTGAAAACAGTCCTCTCTCTGTGCTTTTATAATTAAATAATATTATGTATTTGTAAGTCAATGGAATATTGAAGAAGGCCATGAGACCAGAATCCAAAGGGCAAATGATTCCTCATCTGTATCAGACACTTGCTCATATGTATGGAAATACTCATACATACTTCAATACAAGTACATTCTATGCTGTTAAGTCTTACTGTTTGGTAGAAGAGGATGAGACAGAAGATTTCACACTGACTTGCATCTCCCAGTCTGACCTTAGCAATAGTGGAGGAACCCAACTCTTCCAGAGCACTTGGCAGGGAGGGAAGATGTCATACTGATATTCATGGTCATATCAGGTTAGAAAGAGGTTACCACACAAATCGTGTCACCCTTTATAAGGCAGGGCAGGAAGTAACTTGTAGGCCAGAAGCATTAACGCACCAAAAGCATGGGTTGTGCTCTGTTATAGAGATTTGTGACAAAACAAGTAAACACATAAATGTCAGGAGAGACATATTCCTTAGAATATCCTACTGATCTTCTCTGATCTAAGTTGGGACTATCATCTCAATGAACAAAATCTGAGCATTTACCTTCAATATCAAGCTACAAAATCTCCACTCCTACCTTCCTTCTAGAGCTTGTTGGATGGAAAGTCAAAATGATCCTATTTTTCCCCTTTCGTTTGTCCTACAGCAATGAAATCCTACAAGACTGGTTTGAAAACAGATGGATTTCTGCAGAATATTGGCATTTTAATCAGGAAATGCATGACCATGTGGAGGAGGATGGGACTCATACTATTTCTGGGTAATATAGGGCAGATCATATTTCCAGTAGCATGCCGGTAGTGGTAGCTCAGTTATGGTGTCCAAGAACATATAGCTGAAATAGATGAGGGAAGGGAAAGGTCAATTAGGAGCTAAGAGGTGTGACTATGATCATAGAGTGAACTGGTGCCAGAGTATACCCTTATCCACCACACTAAAGGGACTGTTTCTTCATATTTGAATTTTCCACTTATTAATACCTCATCCATCATTGTATTGAGTTGAATATGATGTATATACAGGGCTCCACACAAAAGTTAAAAGCTGAGATTTAAAAAATATGCACAATACTCAAGAAAGTCATTTGGAAGCAGTTTGTCAAGGAGATCAGGCTGCTGTTGGAGAAAAATGAATGGCTGAAGCAACAGCTTTTGGACCAAAATCTGTCCAAAGTCTGTGAGATGAGACTCAAAAAGGAAGTCTGACCTCTTCCTCCTACACATGAGGAGTGTGAGATAACATTCCCTGGCAAGCTGTTTTTTTTCTCTAGATCAGCAGATTAGTTGGACTGATTACAAGAAAAGAAAGGAAATTTTCCCCTCAGTTATTCGCAAATTGTACCTAATGAATTATTGATCAGGTGAGTAGCCCTGTGCACAGCCCTCCAGGAATCTGTTCTTTCCAAGTCACGCTTACAGACTCCCGACCCAGTAGGGCCAACAGAGCTGTTTCAACCCTTACACTAACGGGGTACCTGGCTTCTGAGGCCACTGTTGTTTTTCAACTGCTTTCTCAGTGCCTGCCTGCAAATTAAACCTCATTAATTTAGGTGGAAATCAACAGAAGCAGGGAAAAAAGCCAAAGCTTTGCATCTGTATAGAATAAATGTTATATCCACCACTCCAAATCAGAAGAAAAATATTGTCCCTGTTGTTGAGGTGTGTGAAGGTCAAACACAAGACTCAAATTCAGGAGACCTGAACTTTTTTCTTATCTGTGCCACTGAAACACTGCACAAGTCACTGACTGTATTATCCAGTGTAACTAACTGTTAGCAATGAGTGCATACAACTTGTGCAGGTCTCTTCCATGGCTCACAGCCATTAGGGATGGAAACAAGAGTCCCACCAGTCCAGAGGGCAATTCATCCAGCTAAATGCAGGTGTAAGCTCAAGGCCAATGTGAGTCATGCCCTAAAACTCACCATCTGTCCTTCCTACCTCTCCATAAACTATAAAGGGAGCTGAAAAGTAGAAGCCTGCACTGTATGGACCTAAAGGCAGATGAAATGAATACCATCACTATCATGTCCCATTTCTCCAGTTGCAAATGGTATTCAGTATTTCATGTTTTCATCTGTTTTGTCTCTGTGGAATTATGTAAATTCTCAGACCTTATTGCTATATCCATACAGGTTAACAAAATATGGTTTTATCCACACCCTTTTGTTTCAGTACTTTTTGTGAGAAAGGAGATGAACTATAGGCATCAGAATCTGGAACCTGGATAGAAATATGGTATTTAATTAAATTGTACAAAAAACAGCGAAGCCTTGGTTTTCATGTCTGTCTATGCTAGACCTTTTACAGGTGCAAGGGTGAGCCATGGCACTGAAGTCAATGGCACTGCTTTAAATTATATGGTTGAATACCTGATTATGATCTGCACAGCAAACATTGTGGCTAATGTAGTTTCAGGTTTTTTGTTTGTTTTGTTTTTAAGGGAAAATAATAACTTTTATTATTATTGTGATTTTTTTGGGTTTGCTTTTTTTGTTGTTGTTGGTTGCTTGCTTTTGGAGGGATTTTTGTTGTTGTTGTTTGTTTGTTTCTGCATAGCTGGCAAGAAGGTTAGAGTCAGTTTCTTTTTCTCTTCTCCTCTCTGAGTACCAGCTGTTCTTTATGGGGGGATATAAAAGCAGTTTTACACAGTTTTAATATCAACCAGAAATTACATCTCACTGCCTTTAGGGACTGAACCTTTAAAATTCAATTTCAAATAAATATAATTATAAAATAAGGCAGGGGGAAAAGGGCAAGAGAGGGAAAGTATCAGAATTCAGTTCCTCACTACAAGAGCTCCAGGGCACAGCCAGTGGGGTTGTGTTCTCTAGCAACAGTAAGAAAAATGGCCCAAGGCTCTGAGATTAGCATGTTCATGATTTCATCACCACTCTCTATGTGAAGGAAGAAATGGTGGAATCCCTTGTTGCAAAGGAAGAAGGGGAAGAGGAGCTCTGCAGAGAAAATTTTTGCATCTTCCCAGTATCCCGACACAATTGAAAAACCACCAGAAGAGGAGAGACTGAAAACACAGCATGAAACAGAACTGATAGCAAGAAAGGAGAGCTGCTGAAATATCATTTCAGGGTGTTTTCCCCAGAATAGAGTCATAGCTTCAAACAAAGTAGGGCCTTAGAGAGCACACCCATAATTTTGAAGGGAAAAAACCCCACATATAAGAAATAAAAACCAGCCATCCCAAGGTGAAATGCCATGCAGCTTCTTAATTTCCCTTGGAAATGACACAGAGGGGATGATACTCTTGTTAAAATGTAAGATTGGTATAATCAGGGGGACATGCAGGTTCTCAGAGAGGCATCAAATCTTAATTACATGTACAGTGTTTCTAACAAGCCAGCTCTTTTAGCTGGAGAAGACTTCATCTTCACATAAACTGAGGAAAGTCCTTGCTTATAGGTCTGAATGGTCCTGAGCTGACAATTCTCAGTGAACCTAAGGGAAACAATTTTTTTTTTTCACATTTTGAAAGAGTGATATGCTATTTATTGCTGGGAGTATGTAACAATAGAATAGAATAGAATAGAATAGAATAGAATAGAATAGAATAGAATAGAATAGAATAGAATAGAATAGAATAGAATAGAATAGAATAGAATAAACCAGGTTGGAAGAGACCTTCAAGATCGAGTCCAACCTATCATCCAACACCACCTAATCAACTAAACCATGCAACCAAGCACCCTATCAAGTCTCCTCCTGAACACTTCCAGTGATGGTGACTCCACCACCTCCCCAGGCAGCCCATTCCAATGGGCAATCACTCTCTCTGTATAGAACTTCTTCCTAACATCCAGCCTAAACCTCCTCTGGTACAGCTTGAGACTGTGTCCTCTTGTTCTGGTACTGGCTGCCTGGGAGAAGAGACCAACCTCCACCTGTCTACAACCTCCCTTAAAGTAGTTGTAGAGAGTAATAAGGTCACCCCTGAGCCTTCTCTTCTCCAGGCTAAGCAACCCCAGCTCCCTCAGTCTCTCCTCATAGGGCTTGTGTTCCAAACCCCTCACCAACTTCGCTGCCCTTCTCTGGACACATTCCAGCAAGTCAACATCCTTCCTAAACTGAGGGGCCCAGAACTGGACACAGTACTCGAGGTGTGGCCTAACCAGTGCAGTGTACAGGGGCAGAATGACCTCCCTGCTTCTGCTGGCCACACTGTTCCTGATGCAGGCCAGGATGCCATTGGCCCTCTTGGCTGCCTGGGCACACTGCTGGCTCATGTTCAGCCTACCATCTTTAACACTCTCATAACACTGTTGGAACCCCAGTGTATGCACATCCCAAGCATAAGAGCCAAGTAGGCAATGCTAGAAGGAAAAACAAATGCACAGAAAATGCAGGTAGGAGTTTCTGGGGTGGTAGAGTAGGTCTCTCACAGGATTTTGTGCCCTGTCCTACAGATTGCGCTGCAACCTGGGAACAGAAACATATTGGGAGACCTATCTTACTGCTGAGGATGGACTGGTTACAATTATGGATAGTCAGTTTGGTTGAAACAGAACTGGTATTATTACACCCATCAGAAAATTCATGTTCATTGGGAAAGTCCCCGTATTAAATAAATACAAAGAAATTACACTTAGAGATGAGGAGCTACCTGAACATTCCACACTAGCAACAGAAGTTCAAAGTGCTCAGCAACTCGTTAGACAATTTCTGCATGTGGATGTTCTCCTCCTTGTCTACGGCTCACTCCAAGTACCCACTCTGCCTCTCTTTGTGGGAGTGTTCTGCTTTATCTGAAAGGTAACATTAGCACTTTGGAAAAGATAGAGAAGATACATGGCCACAGACTGTTTGGACCATGTGTAGGCTGGGCTCCAACAGCTTGCTTCTGATTTTCTGAGCTAAATCCAAAAGTGTATATTCTCTGCAAATCAAGGTACAGAACACGTCATAGTAAGAAATTTCATTTAGCTTTTATTGGTAATTCTCCAATTTTAGGCCAATCAAATGACCTAGATGTGAAAGACAAGCATCCCTGAGGATTTCTAGGAACTCAAAAATCACATAAAATGTGGGAAATGGAATTCATGGGTACAAGTGAAATTATATCTCCTTGGGTTAGACATCTCCCAATTTCTTAGATGTCCAGGTATTGCCTGCAGCAGATTTTGTTTTAAGATCTTGTTCTGGGACCTAGTAGTCCCAGAGAACCTTTCTTCTTTTCCCTAGCAATTTTGTCAGTCACTACTGGGACTTCAGTGAAAATCCTTGTGAGTAGTTTTCCTCCACAACATTTCCACATCATGCTCCAATGACCAACTTTGCTCAGTCCAATCTGCCCAACTACAGCAGGACAGAGTCAAAAATCACTCTGCACTTAGCGAGTCCCTTCTCTTTTATCTCACCTTGTTTTCCATCTGCTCACTTCCCATGTCTTGTTTTTTCTTACACACCTTGTGTGTCATCAGATAGCCAAGTAAATATCATTTCAGAGAGCTGCCCCCTTTTGCTATGCATCTGAATAAGCATCAGGTTTGCACTTATTTGTTTAGTCACTGAGCTGAACAAATTAGATTAACATAACACATGCAGTGAAGGGAGGAGGACATGTGGAGAGGGGCCCTTCTAACAGAGAAAGGAAAGATGCTGGGGAAGTGTTGTCGTCATGGCAATTAACCCCGTCTTGGCAAAGATGTCCTTCATTCCCCTAGAAAATTCACTAGGTAATTCCCTTTTCCTCTCCTTCATGTGTATTGCAGAACTAGGACAGAGCTACACAGGATCAAAGCTGTGCTTCAAAGCTCAGGAGGTTGTGACAGTTGCATTTGTGCAACGAGAGATGTGTGGGAGAAGCTCCCTTCTGCTAAATTCAGTGACGTACTGCTAACAAGACAATACAACAGCCAGGGCTGGTAGATGTTTTCTCTCCCTCTCTTTTTTACAGACCAATGAGACTTTTCATTACATTTCAAATATGTTTCCTTTAAAGCTGTTGTGAAGATTCCCTCCTACTGCTTCCACTGTTCTTCGTCTTCTTTCACAGCAGCTCATAAGCATTTCACTCTGTCATATCCTGTTTTACACACAAGACACACAGAATCAGCTTGTGGCAAAACAGCTTGCTCTTCTCCCTAAGACATAGGTACCTCACAAGAAGTCTGCTCTTACTAAGCCAACTATTTACCCTCACCACTGATGAGGGAAACTTAGCATGTTCTTCACCCACAGAGTTGGATATCAGGTCAGTAACATTTCCAAGGCAGACTTTCTGTTGGTGTGAATTAACACAGATCCTCTAAAGTCAAAGAACTTACCATCAAGAGGATCAGATTAAAGCACACAGACATTGAAACAATTACTATCCATATTTTATACATGGCACAGGAGAATAGGGCAGTTTACATAGAATCACTGTCCTGGGAGCAGCTAGAAATCTCTTGCATCATAAACCACTGAGTCAAAGATAGAAACCTTCTGGTATGAAGCAGCAGTTACCATCTTACAAACAGTGTTCTGGAAAGCCCAGAACACTGGCCCATTTTCCTAGAGGAAACTATCCAAAACACCACAGGGAAATTTGCCTGAAATAAAATATCTTCAAAATACATAATAGTAGAACAAATCCACCCATTACAAGAAAAGGACATGCATAGGTAACTTAATTATGTTTGTCAGAAGATAACTTCAACTATGATCTACAACTTTGACTTGGAGCTGGTACATTTTTTTCAGCTCTCTGCCCCCCTAATTGAAAGGTCTGGAAGCAGTGACCTCTCACTGTTGGAGACACAGCTCTGAATTGTGATTTTCTATTTCTGAAATAAATTCCTCTGTGAAGGGGGAAAGAATCCCCCCAGCAGATGAGAACATCTCAGTGATTCCTCTTTAACCACAGAAAAGAGTGGGCAAGTGATAGGTAATTGGAAAGGGGATGGATCTAATTGCATGAAAAGCTTTACTAGATTAATCAGTTTAATGTCACCTCTGATAATTATTGAAACAATTGCATGTAGGTAATCATGATATATTGATAATCCAAACTAATCAAGAGGTGTGGAGAGATGGAAAGGCCTTTTTCCTCAGTCTACTATTGTTGTAAAAGACACTTTTGAAATAGCTTTCACACCCCCACCCCCACCCCCCACCTTTTCTTTGGTGTTTTTTGTTTGTTTGTTTTGTTTTATTTAATGAAATCTGCATCCTGCAAATTTTACTGTAGCAAAAAACAATTCAAAGATCTTTCTTTATCTCACCAAAATAGAACAGTTGTGTTAATTTCCAGAACTTGCCTAGATTTTGTAGTATTTTCCAGTGGTCTTCAAACTGTTACCAGGGACCTGAAACCAGAAGTTAATTAACCACCCTAATGACCTCAACAATAAATAACATTAACAGCAAGATTTCTCTGTTTCTTAGAAACCTGTAGTCAGATCTAGAGGAAACAGTGGCAGTGGGTGAACCCAGAATTAGGTAAAAGCCTGTATAGTGCAGTCAGGCTGGAAGCACTGAATCTGCATGTATATGAGGCAAAGATCACAGAGTGAATTTTGCTAGGGTCAGTGAAATGACCAGTCTTGGAGAACACTACTTTTCGTACTGTGACTGAGTAAGTTATGGTTCATGCCATTAGAAGGGATGATCAGTGTAGCATGAGCAATGGCAGAAAAAGCACTACTTTCTCTTCTGTAGGTGTAAAAGAGGGTGTTAAAACAGATGCTTGTGAATACAAAGCAAAGAGTTAAGTAGTTGTCTGAAGATATAGGGCTGAATGGTCCTCAAAGACACTGGTATTTAAATACCCTTCCAGCCCCTAAGTGCCACTGCAAAATGGGATTCCTGAATGAGACGGGAGATGTATAGTATAGGACAGACATCTTGCTTTTACCCAGCTGATACCACAAGACATTTCTCAGGGCAATGGAAAATACTGCTGATATGGATGTTTTGGTGAATGACTTTCTTATCTAAAGATATTTGTGGGGCAAAGTTCTCAGACTTTCTGTTTCTATGTTCCTGGTTTTGGTTTTGGTTTTTTTTTTCTCTCTACCCCCTCCTCCCTTCCCCCTCTTCCCCCCTTATTTTCCATTGGCCCATCTTGACAGTCAAAGAAACAGTTTCTCGAGGGGAAAAAAAAAAATAGTGATTTTGGTTTCTTTGATGTAAGCTGAACTCATGATCTCTGAAACAGGTACGAAAAATATACTTAATCTGCTATAATTCCCAAGATGTAATTCTTTGTAGACAAATCCAGTGAAAATCCCTATACTTTTATTTAACTCTGTAGGTTTTCATATTCTGCTATACAGTAGGGGAGGAACTGCACCTGATGTTTAAGGGAAGCACCAGGACAGCCAGACTCCTAGGTTTTGTGTCTGTTTCCGTTACCAACATGGCAACACTAAATCACTTAGGACAAAATTTTCAAAACTGGAGTGGTTAAACTCATGTATTTTTGTGGTGCAGAGCCACAAAAATGATTAAGGGAGTGGAACATCTTTCTTATGAGGAGAGACCAAGGGAGCTAGAGGGGTGACCTCATTAATATTTATAAATATGTGAAGGGTGAGTCCTGAGAGGATGGAGTCAGGCTCTTCTCCATTATGCCCAATGACAGGACAAGGGGCAATGGGTGGAAGCTGAGGCATAGGAAGTTCCATGGAAACATGACAAAAATTTTTTTCACTGTGAGAGTGATGGAACACTGGAACTGGCTGCCCAGGGGGGTTGTGGAGTCTCCTTCTCTGGAGATATTCAAAACCCACCTGGATGTGTTCCTGTGTGATCTGCTATGGGTGATCCCAGTTTGGCAGGAGGGTTGGACTAGATTATCTTTTGAGGTCTCTTCTGACCCCTAACATTCTGCAATTCTATGATCTCTATAGGTCGTCTGAGGTTTGAAATAACCAAAAGTAAGGCCTTTAGGTGCCCTCTGAGTGTCAAAGCATGAATAAAAGCATTTATGGCATGTCTCTAACATAACCTCTAGGCATCTTTGTCTTGTCAGTTTTAAAAGCAGGTTAAATGTACATACCTGCAAAGGGCTACTGCATAGACCTGTGATACTTCCAAGGCATTTGAGAGGAAGTGCCAAAAGGTCTGATAAGTCAACTTCCTTCCTTTCCTTTGCACTATGTGGAAGTAAAATTCACTCCAGCAAAGAAAGTGTCCAAGGTGAAGGTTTTACAGGCCTTAATCTGTGATAAATACTCCTCAGCATATACTATTGCAGATGTTAAAGGAAAGCTGCAAACTCCACAAGAAGAGCTAAAATCAATTTGCAGACAGAGTAAAAAGGACTGGTAACCTGTTCCTGGATGCTTTACTTCCCAGCAAAGCCATGAAATGGGCTGCTGCCATTGGTTAATTTCATAAATTAAAAGACAAGAAGCAATAACAGTATCCACAGCTACATGGTGTTGAACTTGCAAAAGAAGATGCTGATAGCCTCTTCAATCCAAGCTGCCATTTCCTTTCACCTTTGAAGAAAATAGAATAGGGATATGTCTGGGGAAGACATTCAGTCTCTAAAACCTATATTCAGGTGAGTGAGAAAGGCCTTCGATGAAAAACAGTAAATACCAGTGAGAATCAAAGAGAGGAGCCAGAGGTTAAAAAACAATATCAAAACTTGTGGCAGTCTCAGAAAACAGAAGTTATTTTAAGGGTATAATGAAGAAGGGAAAACCTTTTTCTTTATTTAGTTTTTGCTTTCCTGCAAGTTGAAGATACTCAACACAAAAACCAAATTACATCAGTATATCTGGAAGATGGACATTTTATTTTCCTCTCTCTCTCTCAGATTCAGAATAAAACAGAAAAAAAAAAAAGGAAAAGAGAAATTTTATTTTCGTAGTTGATTAGAACAGTACAGTTCTTCTGGACTCCATCAAGAGTAAAGCCTGATCTCTAGTGCCAAATCTACCACGTGGCATAGGCATCTCAGAGACCTCAAACACAAGTCTGCTCTCTTGCTGAGTGAACTGTTACATTTAATGTTTGCTATTTGTGCCATTTCTCCACCATTAAGGCTGAAGAGTAGAAAGATGTTTTGGTTTGTGTGTGGGTTTTTTCATTTTTTATTAACCAGCCATTTTCTGATGATAGCCTAAAACTACTACACAAGTAAAGAACCATAAATCTGGTATCCAAGAAGATAATACACTGAAGCATCTAACATTCCTCCACTGTGAGCTCATGCCTGTGCTGAGCACCATGAGCAAGCCTGTGCATTATATATATATCCCATCAGTTAGGTCATGAACAGAATGTGGTAGGTGGGTTAGACCAGTGATGGGTTTCTGCACTAAGGCTGTATGTACCCACACCGATATAGAACAGAATATAATAGAATAGAATAGAACAGAACAGAATAGAATAGAATAGACCAGGTTGGAAGAGACCTTCAAGATCATTGCATCCAACCTATCAACCAATCCAACCCACCTAACCAACTAAACCATGGCACCAAGCACCCCATCAAGTCTCCTCCTGAACACCTCCAGTGACAGTGACTCCACTACCTCCTCGGGCAGCCCATTCCAATGGGCAATCACTCTCTCTGTATAGAACTTCTTCCTAGCATTCAGCCTAAACCTCCCCTGGTGCAGCTTGAGACTGTGTCCTCTTGTTCTGGTACTGGCTGCCTGGGAGAAGAGACCAACCTCTGCCTGTATACAACCACCCTTCAGGTAGTTGTAGACAGCAATAAAGTCACCTCTGAGCCTTCTCTTCTCCAGGCTAAGCAACCCCAACTCCCTCAGTCTCTCCTCACAGGGCTTGTGTCCCAGACCCCTCACCGACTTTGTTGCCCTTCTCTGGACACACTCCAGCAAGTCAACATCCTTCCTAAACTGAGGGGCCCAGAACTGGACACAGTACTCGAGGTGTGGCCTAACCAGTGCAGCGTACAGGGGCAGAATGACCTCCCTGCTCCTGCTGGCCACACTGTTCCTGATGCAGGCCAGGATGCCATTGGCCCTCCTGGCTGCCTGGGCACACTGCAGGCTCATGTTCAGCCTACCATTGACCAGTACCCCTAGGACCCTCTCTGCCTGGCCGCTCTCCAGGCACTCTGACCCCAGCCTGTAGCACTGCATGGGGTTGTTGTGGCCAATGTGCAGAACCCGGCACTTGGATGTGTTCAATATCATGCCTTTGGACTCTGCCCATCTGCCCAGCCTGTTGAGGTCCCTCTGCAGAGCCTCTCTACCCTCCAGCAGATCAACTCCTGCCCCAGCTTGGTGTCATCAGCAAATTTACTGATGATGGACTCAATGCCCTCATCCAGATCATCAATAAAGATGTTAAAGAGCATGGGGCCCAGCACTGATCCCTGGGGCACACCACTAGTGACTGGCTGCCAGCTGGATGTGGCACCATTCACCACCACTCTCTGGGCTCGGCCCTCCAGCCAGTTCCTAATCCATTGCAGTGTGCTCCCATCCAAGCCATGGGCTGACAGCTTGGCCAGGAGTTTGTTGTGGGGGACAGTGTCAAAGGCCTTGCTGAGGTCCAGGTAGACCACATCCACAGGCCTCCCCACATCCACCAGGCAGTCACCTTATCATAGAAGGAGATCAGGTTGGTCAGGCAGGACCTGCCCTTCCTAAATCCATGCTGGCTGGGTCTGATCCCTTGGCCATCCTGTAAGTGCTGTGTGATTGCACTCAAGATGACCTGTTCCATAATCTTGCCTGGTACCGAGGTCAGGCTGACAGACCTATAATTCCCTGGCTCATGCTCAGGCAGGAGCCATTACATTCACCACATTTCCCTGACATGCTTTATACCCTGAAAAGTGACTGCTGCAAGATGCCATTAAATTTCTTTTAAAATTAAAAAAATGTTTTTCCTCATGTGGTTTTCCAGAGGCTGTAGTTGTCTTGGTGCTGCTTTACCACATTTTCCCTTTCATGAATGTTTCTTGATGTCTCTTCAGGTGATTACACTGCAGCTAGTCCTTTTTTACCTCAGAGGTTTTGGAGATCTCAAATCCTATCTGTCCAGCAAGGAGGTAAGAAAAAACCCAAATTGAGAATCTTCCACAGCTGGCTGTATTGTGGTAGGTTGAGAGAAGGCCCAGCTTTCGCAGCTTACTGTGTTCAAAATATGTCTGTGATGAAACATCCCCTCATTATATAAATAAGAACCAAGCACAAAGGTTAAGGAGCACTAGATTTCCCAAGTATTGGGTTGGAACCTTAACCACAAAGCAATTGAACCCTCATGGGAGTTTTGTCAGTTTCTTAGTAGAACACTCTTGGAACATGATTTAAAATAATAAAACCCTAAATTAATTCATCTGTGATTCAAACACATGGCACAACAGAGACAGAAGGTCACCCAACCGTGTCCTCCATCACTAGCAGTAATACAGATACAGGAGAACACACACACACACACAAATTATACATCTCATCACTGCCCCAGTCATCCATGGTAAATCTGAATATATAGAGCTATAGACTGAATGTATCTTCTGCTATGAATGCTCCTTGAACTGTCAGATGAAATACTGAAATAATAAGCAATTGCCCCAGGACCCAAGTATGTTGGTAGCATTACAAGAAGAAAACTTACACATGCCAGAAGATCTTAAAATTCTATGTACAAAAGAGACTTCTCCAATTCCTACCCCATGTAGGAAATGTTATGTGAAATGAAACACTGAGATGGTTTTCCTAAAGTCCAGAGGCTCAAGGGTCTCCCAAAGAATCAGCAGAACCAGGTTGCCATTTACTGTGATATCTAAAGAGCTTCAGACACTTACAACCATGCTGTTCATTGACCATCTTTAGAATGCTCTTTAAAGCAGTTCCCAGTTTATCCAAGATGTTTGAATAGCATTTACTGTACTCTGACTCTGCAAGCCACCACATTAAAACTATGAATCAAGAGATTGTCAAAAGCATACACATATAGTCAAAACAAACAGAAGTAAATACTCCTTTTTGGAATGATTTTTGCCATGTTATGAAATTGCAAACAAAGAAAATAAAATCCTGTGCTGACAGTTCTGAAGTTTTTTGAAGGGAAACATAAGGGGAAGGGTAAAGGAAAAGCTCCCTTGCATTATGAGTTTCTAGAGTTACTTCTCCTATTTTATTTTTTTCCCCCTAATGAAGAAGTGCTGAAGGAGGAGAGAGAAAGGAAAAAAGGAAAAAAAAAAAAAAAAGGGAAAAAAATAGTAAGAATTTAACCCCATCAGGACCTCTTTATTATGCTTGCACAGAAACTCTGTAGCAGCAGCAATAAAAATAATGAAAGGCTTTATCTGTTGAAGTGACACACCATATTTTAGAATTTTTCTCAAACATTTCCATGGAAAAGTTTTATTTCAACAAAAGGAAAGCAAAAGACACTTCAGTAAGGTTCACAACACTTCCATCCAAAACACTACTTAAAAAACAACAACAAACCACAACAACAAGAACAAAAACAACAAAGAAAGAACTAAATTGTCCTGTGGTGCTTTTTCTATCCCTTCTACCAGGTGTAGTGATAATATTTTTCAGTTTGTCCTTACTCTGCCTCTTTCTGGGTAAGTCCTCCCATTCTGTTCCCCAACTGAGATTAAAGGCACTACCTGTGACTGAATAATTCTGTATTTGTGAGACCAGAGTGTGATTCAATAAACTTTCAAGTGCTTCAAATTTGAGGACAACTCACCTTGGCTAACATTTCTGAAGTGTTTTCACTCCTCCCTCCTCCTTGCTCCCTTTCCTTTTTATATAGTTAATCTGTTCCTAGGTTTTGCTACAATAAATGCTCTAGATTAGTATTATTAATAAAATTCTACCACCCACCCCCTCATTCAATTAATCTATGCATCCTTTTTCGTGTGTGTGTGAAGGTGTCTGATGTCAACTTTGATGACTTAGTAGCCATAAAAAATAAAAAAAATAAATTCACCCAATAAGCTCTTAAAAAATAAGAGGGGGTGAGGAGATGGAGGCCCCATGGTACAAAACTATAAAAAGGTTAGATTAGACTTTAGCAGAAAAGTCTCTCTGATAATTACTGTTATCTGCTGATCCATAAACTCTTCACACAAACTGCAACAGTAAACCAAAAAATTGACACTTTAATAGCAATGTGCTTTGTAGCGCGGGGACATCTCTCCTCCTCCTTCCCACATCTCTGTGCCTCCAAATGCTTCATTTCCTTGCAGTCCTCTGACAGGTGGAGCTGACAACCCAGATTCCTAGCAAGCAGTGAGCAGCTAGAGGTCGGCACTAATTATTGCTAAACTTTTGTAGACTCACAGTTGGGAAAGGAGGAGGAGGATGGAGCAAGATGGACCATCACTCTGGTAGTTTGGATTTTTTTTTATATTTTTTTTTATTTTTTTTTTGAAAGGGAGAAGGAATTAAGAGAATGGAAATAGAGTCTGGGAGATAACAGCTGAGCCTCTCCAACATGCAGGTACCATCAAGGGTCCACCATTTTCACCTGATTCTCAACAGGAATAGTGACACAACTCCACCATCTTGAGCTGGTTTATATTCCCAGCTGTGTATCAATCCCCAGCATCTGCAGCCCTTTTGTTATGCACAGCAGGAAGGGATCTGACCACCACACAGATGGAAAGGGAGAGGTCCAGAAACATCCTGAAATCTTTCCAGACTTGGCTTTTGTGACATGAAATAAAAGCAAATTTATCAATGCCAACTTAAGGATTCAGCTGTGGACAGGGAAATTGAAAGCTCTGTTTCTCATGTTTGAAAATTGTTTTATGAGTGGCAAATTTCTGGTATTCATGTAGCTTCACACAGTGCTAGCCCTTTGCAGATACCAAGGGGGAAATCAGATAAAGTGGGGGAAAAATACCGTTAAGAAGGAGTAAACTCCAGAAAGACAGTATGACTCAGAGAACTGCCCTGTACATAGCTATGCAAATGGTTCTTTGAAGTTAATGATTCTATAAAACAGTTAAGAGGAATTTACAAATTTGGATTATAATTAATCACTCTAAGCCAAAACATCAGGTATTATAAATCACCAAGGGCAAAAGACATCCACTTTCTTCCACTGGCCCCATCTTTGTCTCGTTTCTCAATGCATTAGAATTTAATGGGAAACTATTAGGCATGCCTAAATACTTTGAACCATTGTAAAAATCAAGAGAGATTCACATCCAATTTCTTATGCCCCATAAGAATAGTGAAATCTCCCCTGAAAGGTCTTCTTTTCTGTTTTATAGCATTAGTTTTATTGACTCATTTTCTATAGAACACTTAAAATTTGGTAACATCTTACTCATTTCAAAAGGAATTTATTCTGAACATCAACTTCTGTGATGCTTTTTATTTAAAATAGCATTATACGACCCAAACAAACCAACCAATACATTTCTAAGCTAATTAACAACTGGGGTAAAATCAACTCAACAGCTTGGAATAAGAGATAAACATAAAATTGGTCTAACAAAGTTAATTTTCAAGAGTAACCATTCTTTCTCGATTCAGAGATTCTAAGAATTCAAGAATTCTTGGGATTGTAGTCTGACCTTATATACAAAGCATTCTCTTAGAATCTTACACAATAGTTTCTGCATCAATCCCTTCTACTTTATCAGGATATAGCACATGCAATTTTCATGTGAAGATGTCCTGCTGATGGACTATCCATCATGTTCTGAGATAACATGCCAAGCAGCATCCCTTTTTGCATATTCTTTCAACTCTTCTTTGGTATTAATCACAACCTTCAACTCCAGAATTCTGTTATATAAATTGAATGTGTACCTAAATCCATTTTTTTTTCATGTGGTAACAATATTAAGCAAACACGTATGCTCAAAATCTGAAGAAAGATGTGCCATGGAAGAAATTCCTGAAATAAAAAACACAGTCTTCATTCTTCCAGGAAATCATTATCCTAATTATCAGGCTTTTTGTGAAATTCCTGAATAAAAATATATATACATATATTACCAGTTTGATTGGGAGCCTAAATAAACTGAAAAAGAGAATACAAAGAAGACAAAAGTTGGTTTTTTAAATTTTTTTTTTTTAACTGCACTGCATAATTGCCCCCTGCCAGAAATTGACACAAGGTTCCATGAAAGCCAAGACCTTACTGTAAATCCAAACAGGATTAGACATTTATGTGCATAATGGAAACATCCACAGTGGCACTGTCTCAACTAAGATATGCTAGGGAAAAAAACCTACACGATTCTAGGCATAAGTCATCTTCACAGGAAAGAAAGTTGAGAAGAAACTCAGCTTATGTTGTGTTTATCCCTTATATGGATTTTAGCACGTGTTCTGTAACACTCAAAGTTGCGCATTATCTGGATGTTTAAATAGATTATTGGTTCAGTCAAACAGTTCTAACATGATTCAATTATACAAGTATACTTTTCAAGTCACTGGTGCATGTACAAAGTCTGCTCACTTGGATTAATATTTTTCACTTACATACCTATCATAGATATCCATACTGTCTACAGATAATGAGAGAGGAAACTTGGATGTATACAAATCTATAGTATCGAACAGAGTATGACCTTAAACAAATCTTTAGAATGTATTGAAACATTCATATCTATCTATCCATGAGATCAGAACATTGTCAATTAGATTATATGCACTCTCAGTGTTTTCTCTATAAAACCCTGATTATTTCATTCCTATTGAGTTTTGTAGGGCTTTGTCATAAGATACTGATAGCTCAAGGATACTGTTGAATTGGTCTAATTATGCTTGCAATAAGCAAAGGGTATATTTTGACAAATGGCTGATAATTCTATTAAAAGCATATTTTGAAAAAAAACTAAACAATGCATAGTTTGGAAGGCTGCAATATGCTGACAACCATCTAAGACTGCACTCTGCTTCTTCACTTACTCAGTTTTCTCTTCTTTGAGAACCAGCCACTAGGCTTATGAGTTTAAAAACTTTTATTATTGGTATGCTACTTAATGATTTCTAAATTGTGAGGCTGTAACAAAACTGCCCTTTAAAATCATACTCCTTTACCCATATGTATCCCACGATACACACAAGCCCTGAATACAACAATCAAATTCATCTCTGCCCTCGCCATGAGCTTTCTAAAACAGTGGTGACTCATTAGTCCAGATCGAGACACACACAGTAGCACCCAGCAACCAGCAGATCCTACTCAAAGATGAAGCAAAACAAAATCAGGGGAGGGAGAAGTGGGGAGTTAAAAATATCTCAGAGCCTCAGCCTCTCTCCTGGGCAACTTTCAATCCCATTTATTTATTTATTAATTAAAATCATTTAAGCCATGGAAACAAGCTCTGGAGACGTGGAGTCTCATTTAGACTTACTTAATTTTTTTTTTCTTTTCCTCTCTGCCTGCTTAGAGCATCCTGGAATAATCTCTGTATGCCTCCTGAGGGAAGATGTGGTACTAGCAAAGCTAGAGGCAATTTTCAGGCTCTTGTTAGGCCATGGAAGACCCACATGAGAAAGTCTTGTTTTTTCAACTTTTCTGTCTGACCACAGCCTATGAAATAAACCCTAGTTTTGTTTTGCTGAAGTCAATGGCAAAATATCTACAGTTTCCCTGAAAACAAAATTATAACTGGGGCCCCTCAGCTCAGAAGATGGCCTCGGAAGCAAGAGGTAAACTCTGTCCACCTTCTACCACACCTTAAAAAACAATTTTGAGGCATAACAGCATTAGGGTAGTGGAACTAGGTCTTGGCTGAGAAATAAAATGGAAAATGTAACACTGAAGTTCAAAATATGGTGTGACTTCTGAGATAGAGTTGGCCCTGGAGCCACTGACAGCAGAAACGAAGGATCCAATAAAAGCCAAAGGCCCAAGAAGTAGTGCAGTAAATGGCTCCATACATTTAGTTTGCAGCTTCCTAATTCAAAGCTATGACCCTTGTTCATACCAGCAAATGCAGCAGGAGAGCACTGAAAGAATAGCTTTCGATATGAGTGTTAGAGTTTCTTGCCCCTAAACTGCATCTAGCTCTACCTCAATTTACCACCAAGTCTCTGAGTCCTTTGTTTTGGAGAAAGCTTGAAGTCTGAAAGGGCTGGAATAAAAGAGTTTAAGTACAAAGGCCCTAAACTGAAGGATGGGGTGGCAGGAGAGTAGGAATAGTAGATGTTGTATCCACTCTTGATACGTTCTTAATGGGAATCTGAAGCATGGAAATAAGTGCAGTTATTAGCCTGAAATCAGTGTGAAACAACAAACATCATCTGGTACTTAAGCCCTCTCCTCAACTCTTTGTTCAGAGCCTAGACTTCAACAACCTCTGTTTCCTTCAACCAGGACACATCTTTGTCCATCCCTGAAAGCTATTTTTTTCTGATTTAGCTGCATTTGGTTACATTGAGTCCTTTTCCAGCAACAGAGATCACTACACAGCTCTGATAAAAAAAGATGTGTAACGTCAAAGTGCTTTATAAAGTCCTCCCTCTGTCTTCATCTATGTCTTGGGTTTTTTTTTCCCTTTTTATTCTCCACCCCTTCTCTCCCCTCCCCCCTACACACACACACACACACACACACACACGCCCCTCACATTATTCATCATGATCATAAAACATTCATTTGTGTTTCTGACCAATTGGAAGGTCCTCGTGGGAGGCCATAAAAGGGGGGTGTCAGAGTTATAATGAATGTAAATGCCAGGTGTTTAAGCTGGATAATGTGCAATTTGCAACTCAAGCAATCTGCACAATAAGCAAACCTAACGTTATGGTACCTGATAGGGGCACGATGGCCATTCAGAGAGAATGAAACATTTTACGACCTCTATGTTGCCCTGATCTCATGATCTAATAATAGTCCAGACCAAATTAGTTCCTGCTATAATGTCTTCAAATGTTTGGGGGGAGGGGAATGTGGAAGAGGGATTGCAAGGAGTTGGAGAGTGGCATGAAAATTATATCAGGTAGCTGAGCTGAAGTTTAAAGGGATCAAAGGGAATTGTGAGATGGATGTGCTATTTAAGACAATAACCTGCTGAAAGTGGGGAGGTCAGAGATGGGTTTTTCCTAACTATCTTGCACACACATATACATGTATACACAGAGCTGTTTCTCAGGATTTGGCTGATGGTGAAACAAAAATGTCTTGATCTTTGTGAAAAGGATGATTTTCTGTCACTATGGGGCTGGATAGTCCAATTCCCTAATACCTAATGGAGCATCATCACTCAAATTAGTTAATCTTGGGTCACAAATTACTGTGAAGAGGAGTTATTCCCATCTCACTCTCCTGACTCCAAGAGGAAGTTTTGTTTCCTTTCTTAGTTCTCTGCAATAACAGGACTGGCATGGTAAGGGAAGGGGAAAGGCAGGTTCCCATCCAATTTTCTTACACCATCAATGAAATAGCATAGTGGCTGCTTTGCTCTGGTGGAAGGGGCACCCTAAGGTAAACATCTCTTCTCTCAGTCTGTGCAGTGCTCTTTAAAATGCTGTTCAGATTGTGAGGAACATTAAAAAGAAAAAAAAAAATGATACCTTCCAAACAGCACGTTGAAAGCCTCAAAAAGTTCAGTTCCCTTTGGGGAAACTGCTTAGGTTTGTTGCTCTAACCCACATGATATAAACACTTTCCTCTCATGGTACAACAGCTCCAGACAGAACACAAGAGGGGTGAAGAGGCTAAAATACCAGCTGAGGTCAGGCTGGACTCCACCAAAAAATTCCTTCTTATCCTTCTCTATCTCCCCTTTTTGGATTAACATTATTCATCTCAGCCCTGATGTCGCTCCTCTGGGTGAGCCTCATGACATGTTCTGGCCTTCCGCCCTGCTGGTGCTCAGTCACAACTACTTTACTTCATCCAACCACACCAGCCTCAGAAATGTTGCCTGGCCTTTGCACATTGCAGCTTGTGTCCACATTATACTAGCAAAGCTGCTTCGTAAAGGCACCAAAAGTGTTTGAGAAATGTAAAGGATGTTTTCTTGCAGTTGTTTTTTAATTTTTTATTTTCCTACAAAAAAATGTCACAGCTCAGCAGTCTTGTAACTTGAATGCAGCATGCTGGATATACTCCAAGAGCTCACATCTACTTAATTTATTTTCATAATGTTTGGGGTTTTGTGGTGGTTTTGCTTTGGTTTGGTTTTTGTTTTGTTTTTCTAAACACCTTATGATAGATTATTCCTTTATGTCTTTTATTTTGACTACTTGAATAGGAATGCGTATGTATGGCATACACATTGATCTCCCACCTTTCTAACAGTACTAGATAGCTGGATTTGAGTCAGATGTTGCAAAGCTGAGTTCACCCCTGTAACTGTTCACAGGATCACATGATATTAGGGGTTGAAGAGAAACTGGATTCTGCTCCCATAAGGGTGGGGGTTTTTGTTTCTTTGTTTGTTTTTCACCAGATCTCATTAATGTTTTCAGGAGAGAAATTACAACAATTTAGCCAAAAACTTCCTGAAAAGTTCCCATAAAAAAAATCATGCATACATGAATATCATAATTGTCAAACAGGATGTGAATTTCTTTTTTTTTTCTCTCTCTCTTTTCTCTGAACAAGCCAAACTCAAAGAAGCATCTGCCACAGGTCTGTGTAGTTTACCAGCATCAGACTACATTGCCTACCCTAGGCCTCTCAAGAGGCCGAGCTTCACCATTTTTTCTTGCTGCATTTTGCTGAGTTGTGGACTTGCAACTTTCCTGTCCATCTGAAGCCTGTAAGCTTGTGTCTAAATACTGTTTCCTAGACTACATACCAAGGTCTGCAACCTGGCACATTTTCCTTCTATTCCTGCCTCAGCTTCCCACATGCCTTTCCATTGACATTTAACCACATTTGAGAATATCAGCCTTTTAAAACCTTGAGAAGTCATTTGCATGCCATTGCCCTCCCACTTCTGTATCAGATTCAGAAGACAGAAAATGAGACTTCAGCCATTTCATGGTCATAGGCTGACCCATGGTGAGGTCCTATTTCACTTGAACATCAGGCTGTCCTAATCCTTAGCCTTTTACCATCTGACTTCTCTGTACTAAGGGTTGCAGCCAGTCTCTGTGAATTCACCGATTTCCGGTGACCTGCAAGTAATAATACATACTTGCAGCCAAGGCATCTCCTTACAGTTCTGAAAACAAAATCCCCAGACAGAGGTGGAATTGCAAAGCTATTCATTATAAGGATTCTAAAATTGAAAGTATGTATGTCTGTTCCCTGCAATACAAGATACAGCCCAAAGTGGAGTTACTTCTTGTCCTTTTTCCTCCTCAAACACAGCCCCTGGTGATGTAGTCTCCTTCTTGGGTCAGTATCAGCTATCTAATATTTGCTACCAAAAGGATATAGACACTAAATAAAGCTCAACAACTCCTGTCCTGTTGACCTGTATTTCAACAAAATATGACCCAGCAGCTGACATTTTACCAGAAACAGGGGTGAAAGGTGGCTTATCCAACGTTATGTTGCAGTTTCCTGGTTCGGCTTTTTAACTGCATGTGTGTATGTAAAAATATATTAGATCTTGGCATGCCCTGTCAGAACCTAAATTCTGAGGATCTGGTGCAGATGATGGTCTTTGTTTATACATAAAATTAGGCCAAATCCAAATTTTTCACAGATGGAGGAGCCTGAATTATTTAGTAGAGGTTCATGGTTTTTCTCTCTCTCTTTTTTCTTTCCCCCCGCTGTTTTGTTGTGGGTTTTTTTTCTTTTTTTTTTTTTTTCCTGAACTAGTAAATAGCAAAGTCCCAAATGGGTGATATTGGTCTCTTCTCCCAGGCAGCCAGTACCAGAACAAGAGGACACAGTCTCAGGCTGGGCCGGGGGAGGTTTACATTGGATGTTAGGAAAAAGTTCTATACAGAGAGAGTGATTGCCCATTGGAATGGGCTGCCTGGGGAGGTGGTGGAGTTGCTGTCATTGGAGGTTTTCAGGAGAAGACTTAATGGGGTGCTGGGTGCCATGGGTTAGTTGTTTAGGTGGGTTGGATTGGTTGATAGGTTGGATGCGATGATCTTGAAGGTCTCTTCCAACCTGGTTTATTCTATGTATGTATTCTATGTATATTTATTTCAAGACTGGGATCAAATCTACACCAGCAAAGCTAAAACAATTTCTCTCTGTTTCATTCTGTCCCTCTTTCTCTCTCCCTCTTCTCTGACTTATAAATAGTTAAGTATTCATTGGCCCAAGAAAGAAGGAGGAAAAGAGACAGCCTGACTTCTTTGTAATGCAATTGAAACAGCAAAAAGTTTCATACAATGGAAAACAAATAAATGGCATAATTTAGCTGCTTCCAGCTGTTGAGGACACAAGGAACACTGGAGACTGATGAGATTATATATTCCCATGGAAACTTGACTCCTAATGTTTAATCATTAAAAGGTTGGCTTCTGTCATGCATTTGTCTTAAATGTTTCATTACTTCATTTACTAGTTTCTCCATTAATTTTTGCCTTCTTTTATGTATTTAAAGCCTATAAAATTATTCCCATTGACTGTACTCCTACAGTAATGAGTTCCACTGGATCAATCTGGAGAGATACAAACATCCCTGGAATAAGAATGGAGAACATGTTTATGTAAGAATGAGAAACATGTTTATGCTAGGTCCCAAATAAATTTTATATATATATAAATAGAAAAAATTTAATCTGTACCCTGCCCTAGAGTGACATAAGTTGCTGAATATATCTGAAAGTTTGAAAGAGATGCCACAGGCTAATAAGAATTAATGAACATTTTGGTTTGAAACTATATTGCAATAGAGATCTAGGTCTAGGTATACTCAGATTACTTATGAGGATGGCTGATCAAAACCACATAAGAACACACATTTCTTATCAGCTTAATCTACCTACATCATACTAGTCTCAAGCTTCCCAAACCATCTTCTTGCATCTATGCCTATTTAATTCTGCTCCACCAAAGAAGACACTAGTCAGGCAACCAAACTTCTGACATATTCGTGCAGCTGTCACATATAGCCAAGACTGGATCCCATCAGGAAAGCTCAGCTTCAGAAAGAAGTAGAACCATGTAGAAGTAACAAAAAAATAGTTTACTGTATGTGGAACATTTAACTCTAGAACACATTCTGATGTAAATGGATTATGTATCCATAAACAATAGTTGAAGAAAACAGCCTTATTTCAGTTGTTGATGCTTCTTTGGCATTTGCAAAGAAGTTAAAGTCTATCAGAAGGTTGAAGAAAGGATGGATCCCTTATCTGTACCACAAGAGGGTGACATTATAGTCCTCATACATACAGGTAAGTTCAGCCTTTGACAACAACTACAGGCTTGGAGAAGTGTGGCTGGAGAGCTGTCTGGCTGAAAGGGACCTGGGGGTTCTAATCTACAGGCAACTAAATGTTGTGTGTGTGCCCAGTGTGCCCAGGTGGCTAAGAAAGCCAATGGCATCCAGGCTTGCATCAAAAATGTTGTGCCCAGCAAGAGCAGGGAGGAAACTGTCCCCTTGTACTCGGCTCTGGTGAGGCCACACTTTGAGTATTGTTTCCAGTTTTGGGCACCTCAATGCAAGAGAGATGTGGAGGTGCTGGAGTGAGTGCAGAGGAGGACAATGAAGCTGATGAAGGACCTGGAAAATAAGTCTTATGAAGAGCAACTGAAGGAGCTGGGATTCTGTTTGGAAAAGAGGAGGTTGAGGGGAGACCTCATTGCTGTCTACAACCACCTGAAAGGACATTGTAGAAAGGCTGGTGCTGGCCTTTCCTCACAGGTAATTAGTGATAGACAAGAGGGAACTGCCTCAAGCTATGACTGGATAGGTTTAGACTGGACAGAAAAAGTGGTCAGGCATTGGAATGTGCTGCCTGGGGAGGTGGCTGAGTCACCAACTCTGGATGCTCTTAAAGGTTGTTTATAGGTAGTGTTTCAGAATATGGTTTAGGGGTGAATTTGTAGAGTAGGGTTGTTGGTTGGACTAGGTAATCCTGAGGGTCTGTTCCAACCTGAATGTTTCTGATTCCAACCCCTCCTGGGAAACACCCAATAACTTATTTTTAGCACAAAGTACCAGTAGTAAAGGGTTTGAGAGACTATTACTTGAAGTTTAGCAAAGCCTTGGCACAACAGGCAGAAAAAAAAATACCGTCTTATCACTCTGCTGAAAGTCCTGCAGACCCACACTTGTCAAAGGAGATGAAACTAAACTGGTTTTCTCTTTGATGGCAATTAAACCTGGGTTATGCTCCACTGATCAGCTGATCTAATGGAGAGGTCAATTTCCATGAAGTGTGGTGGATAGCAAAGTTAAGGAGAAAGGTCATTTATTTTTTTATTCAAATATCTGGCTTTGGCTTTAAAAGAAAACATCTTGCAAGAAAAGTGAGGTATATGCAGAAAAGTTTAATGTATATTCTAACCTTTTCTCCTCTAAACTTCAACTCTATCACACTATTATACTTTACTTAAGGAAATAACCTCAGAAGAAATCAGGATGATGCCTGGAATAATCATAATAAGTTTGTGATCAGTAAATTATCAAACATCTCACTTGTACTCCAGGAACTCTTTTTCATGCTCATCTCTTTGTCAAGCTCTGTTTGTTTCCCCACAGAACATGAAAAGAATGGCTGACATAGGAATGGGGGAAGCAGGCATCCCCGCAACAGCAGGTTTTGTTTCCCAACTCAGAAAAGTTTTGGTTAAAGGAGGAATTACAGACCTGAAATGGGTAAAAGTAACAAAAAAGTCAAAGAATATGTTGAGTGTGCACTGGGAGCATAAGCCAGTCTTACAAATGTCAAAAAATCACAACTCTCATTACAGCTAATGGGAGAGGAGTGCTTCCCAGGGATATGTGTCAAGGGATCTTCTCCACTCAGATCTTTGTGAGTGTCCTGGACGAGGCATTACCAAGACAGCTAAATCTGTTTTGAGCCACTGCTCCTTTCTCCTCCCTCTCTGTTACAGGGTCAGGATCAAGGTCGAGGAGCCTAATAGGCCGGCGCCTTTAAGGCTGCCTGGAGGGGAATGGAAGCGGAGCCCCGAGCCTCACATTTCAGAGAGGCGACTGCACGTGTCAGACACCCGCCATGAGAGAAGGCGTGTGCAGTTTACTCGCCGCCTAAACATTTTGAATTGATTGGCAGGATTTGAATGGCTGATGTGCCATTGGGCCGTTCACTTTTTGAAAAGGGAATATAGAGCTCATAGCTCGCTCGTAGCTCGTTCCTTACACTCAAAGCTTGCATGCTTGCAGCTATCTCACCTCTCTCTCCCATTCGTTAATGGGATACAAGAAGGCGACAAGCACCCTATTTGCTCCTATCTCCAGAGCAATTAGCTTCTTTGTTTAGCGGTGTAGTGCTACAGTTGGGCATTCACCGCATCAGCCTACTCCTTCTCATTTCCTCTAAATCTGTGGACACTGCCCAGGGGTTCGTGAGCAAATACACTATTTTACCTGGTTATTTCTGAGGTTTATAGCTTGTTACCTCTTAGATAGCTCCGTTGTGAACTCCATGGTGGTTCGTCTACGCCACTCGAAGCAGTGCTGTTTAGTCTCACGTGCACAGGGAGTTTGTTCCTCTGTATTCCAAGTTCTGATTGTTCTAGACTGTGATTCTACTGTCTATTAGCCTTCTACCGTGTATAATTAACTTGTTATCGACCGGGCAAATGAATTTGAATAAATTGGCACGGGAATATATTTTTTTAATATTTGATAAAATAATATTCATATTTTACCATATTTCTGCCCAATAAATTAATAAATTATAACAGTGAGTTCTGTCACCCAAGGACTAGGTACAGGCTTTGCAAGTTGTTACAGAACTAGGAATTTGGCTATTCAAATTAATCTATGGACACACCAATAAAATAATTATTTTACATTTATTTCATTGTTACCTTTTTTTTAAAGATATGAAGTCAAACTTCATATAAAGTATTTCATTTAGTAAAAAAGATATCCAAATAAGTAACAATTTCAAGTCACACTCACCTTAAATGGATTAGAACAGTTAAAAAAAAAACAACAAACAAAAAAGATTATAATCAAACACATATTTTGTCAATGGTACCATGTCAGAAACAACTCAGTAGCACTCTTCTGCAAAAAAAAATCTGGTTTAACTGACTGTATCTATAAAAGTAAAACTTTATCAGATTTATTCTTTGAATGAAATGTTAAACTAGGTTAAACTCAGTATGGAGCTAAAAGTCTCTTATTATATACCATTTAGATGTCGTCACTCAGTAATTGCAATTACAAGTTATTGTATCCTTACAGACACTCATCTGAGATTAAATACTTGGGAATAGTACTGAGTGGACACCCCAAACTAAATGATCTCTGTTCTAGTTGGCTAATACTTTAGGTATTAAGATGTTTAGAAAAAAAACCCAAACTGATGTAGTTGATTGGGGAGACTGGTACAAGGAAGGAAAAGGAGTTTACAAGGCAATATCGGGTCACAGATTATCACTTGATGATAAGAGGATGCATGAGAAAGGCATGGACTATGCCCATAGAAGAGACTTAACGCTGTATGTTATGGACTGTATTTGACAGGCTCCAAAAGCCTGACAGACATTTTCTCCATATGTATAACTTAACTGGGAACCATAATTTTCAAAATAAACACAGTATTTTGAAACAAACACAGCAAAAAACGAGCACTGTGGACACATCAATTTCCTGTATGAAATTTAACTTGTTCTCTCAAATGCTCACATGGAACAGCACATGGATTACAAAGATAAAACCAAAAATAAACTACCAAAACATTGCCCTGCTCACTCTGCTGTGGTGGTAAGGAAATTTAGCTACAGGTGACATAACAGACCTGCTTGTTAGGACCCTATTGGAAACTGTTTAGATGGAGTAATAAGGAGATAAGAACACTAGAACTGACAAGAACATATAGGGTAAAAGTGTGCTTAGAGAGGAATTTGTGAGATCTATAAGATTGCAACTCTGGAAAAGGTGATACCAAAATAATCCCACATGTAGATCCTAGGCACCAATTTTACTCAGCATCTTCAGTGTTCAAGGGACACTTCTGCTTCTCCACACAGCTCAGTTAGCATGCAGGAAGAGCAGCTGTCACCACTGTTCCAGTGCAGCTCTGCTTTCTGACAAAGTGTGAAATCAGCATTTGGATTTGAAAGCCCTATTACAAAGTACCTGAAATTTGTATCTGCAATTTTAATTGACTGAGAGACCCTTAAAGGGAGGGAGCTAAGCAAAGCCTGCAGCTACACAATGCCTGACAGCCAGTGTTAACAAGGACATACTTAGCTTGCCTGAAGAAACAAACAAGCACAGAATTGATAACTATTTCATGAATGAGCTGTAACATGTTGTTTTAAGAAGATGCTGTCAGAAGAAAGATACAAGCAAAACAACATGTTATTGAAGGGCAGTTGCTATTATCTGGGCTATTAGCAAATGGAAAAAACTATTAAAGCGGAAACAGTGTTAGAAATCTAATTCACTTTTCAGCATTAACGCTATTTACTGCTTCACTCTTCTCTCGAGCTGGAACAGAGAAAACTGACTAATCAATTTTCTGTTGTAGTCCAAGCACAATTTCTTAGCAGTGCCGGAAACAGTGTGGTTTTGAAGTTTATACTCAGAGCTTACAAACAAAACAGGTATTATTATCTTAAAAGATAAAAAGGGTTGCAATTGATGGGGGAAGGTTAGAAGAATGTTTATTAATTTTTTTTTTCTTTTATTTTCATTTTCCTGATTTAGAGAATCCAAAAGTGATCAACAGTCGGGTGTGTTCAACACTGCTCTCAGAAGCAAATGTATTTCCTCCATTTCACTAGCATATCACAATATCACAGTATCACTAAGGTTGGAAGAGACCTCGCAGATCGAGTCCAACCTGTCACCACAGACAGACATATATCTAGGCAAAATCAGTAATGAATTTACGAAACCAGATAATAACTGTCTTCCCAACTCCTCTTTTTCATAAAGGTCTCATATTCCAATCAAGGCTCCTAAAGCTACCTTTGAATTCAGTGGACTATCACAGAATATCACAAAATCACAGGATATATCTGGTTGGAAAAGATCTCAAAGATCATCCAGTCCAACCTTTGATGCAGCACCGAAGAGTGAACACTAAACCATGTTCTTAAGCACCAGGTCCACACACCACTTGAACATCCCCAGGGATGGTGACTCCACCACTGACGTGGTTGGACCATTTCAGTGCTTGATAACAATTACAGTAAAGAAGTGTTTCCTAATGCCCAGATACCCAGCTTGAATCTCCCCTGGCACAACTTAGACCTTTTTCCTCTAGTCCTGTCACTTGTCATCAAGAAAAGCCTGGCCCCTTCCTTGCTCCAGCCTCCCTTCAGGTAGCTGCAGAGAGAGATGAGGTCTCCACTCAGCCTCCTCTTTTCTAGACTGAACAACCCCAGCTCTCTCAGATGTTCTTCATAGATCATGTGCTCCAGGCCCTTCATGAGCCTGGCTGCCTTCTCTGGACATGCTCCGATACAAGTAAAAAGAAAGAGGAAGTGGTAACATGGCATTTGAGGCACAGTGGATACAAATGTAAATAAATTAATTATTTGGAATTTTACTCACTTTCCCTTTAAAAAATTTGGATATATTTAAACTGAATTTATGTAAAATCATTAGTGTTTGGAATATGGGAGAAACACTTCCAATTCAAGAAAGAAAGAATGCAATTACTCTTAATATCATTTCCATTTAAACTGCTTAGCCACATACTTGCAGACATGAAAAAATTCAACTGAGGTCCTCCTGCACTCAGGAAACTTTGTGGGTCACTGATCATCATTTAAAGGGCACATCTCAGTCTAGTGTCCACTGTGATTTTTTAAAGTTAGCCTTCAATTTCTGCTTCTGCAGTACACATGATTGTGCTGAAAACCCTGAGCTTTTCAGAAATGATAATACAAGAATATATATTTTATTATTTCACATGTTATGCAACCATGTACAGAAGCCTCATAAAAGTGAGACACCAGCTTCCTTGAAGGCTTTCTATTAAGCTTGCATGCCTTCCTGAGAGAGCTGCTGTGATTCAGCCCAAGTGACAGGGGTCTGGCGCAGGAACTACTGTAATCCCATGGCCTCTATTATATCCAGAAGGTCAGGAGAAATTATGCCTTCTGTTCTCAAAAGCCTCTGAGTCCTTAATATTGAGGTAGGTATGGGAGAGCCTTTCGCAATGGTTGGTTCAGATAAACATCCTAACAGCATGATAGGGTTGGCTTAACCCCAAAGCTATGTCAGCTGTTTCTAATGTCCAGAGACCTTTGTGTACTAGGAATCTGAAAGTCCTGCCAACATCAGAGACATCTACTACACAGTCCACTTTGCCATCCCTCCTTGAAATTCACCTTTGCAGTGACACTTCCAAACCACTCAAAACCCATGAGGCAGCTGGTGTGCTATCACTGCAACTTCCTAAGCAAATCATAATCTGCTCTATATTACCTTGCTCTCCCTCCATCTGTTTGCTGTGGCCTCTCTCAGGCATTCACATCTACAAGCAGTTCAGGTCAAGGACCATCTTTTTGTTTTGCATGTAGTAAGCACTAAGTACTCCAAGATTTTTTTTACCTTCAGGTGGGACCTACCTCTCGCAATGCAATGTATTCTATAATAAATTGGCATCCAAAACAGTCCTGAGGACTGTCCTAGCTATGGATTAGGAGTGAAGTAGTCTGTGTCAGCCTTCAGGTTATCCACTCCTCACTTGTTGCTCACAGAACTACTGAGATGCTGCAGTGACACCAGAGCAGTTTCACAGTCAGCCCCCCTGACATATGCCTTGCAGACACAGACAAAAAATTGGCCCTCCTCCTGCACCATGCCATTGTCCTTGGTCCCTCTGGACTCCACTTCCATCAGCTCAGTGCAGTTGTGACTGGAATCCTTGGGTCTGTGACAGAAGCAAGTGGAAAAATCCATCACGTTACTAATGTGGATTTAAAAATAACTTTATATGAATTTTCATTCCCTAAAAACAAGAACAGCAATAAACCCCACTACTTTCTTATTTCACTGCCAGATATATGATAACCTGCAGCACAATCTGAAGTCCCCATTTTTCTTCCTCTTTTAATTAAAACAAAACAACCCTCTTTGTTCATCTATGATTTAAGAAAACAACAACAACAACAAAAATTAGTTGGGAAATTACATTGTGAGGTTATTTTATTCTCTTCCAGCACATGTATGTAAAGCTCCATTTTCTCCAGATAAATAAATTAAATAAGATATAATTCTTACGTTTGCTTTAGAAAGATGAAGTGATGGCTTGAATCAGTTCTTAAGAGGGCCCCATCTTCCCCTAAAGTGCTTTAACTAGTATCTTCTTCACTGCTGTACATAATGTCCATGGGCCATCTGTTTGCCCACTGCAGAACAGATAAAATCCTTCGCTACTTCACTTGCCTATTTTGAATCTAATCTTTCAAGAGTAGGATCCATCTCCTACATACACTCTGTCTACCTGTGAAGATCTACCTCTATGAAAAAGATTGGTGTTCCCATATTTTTGCTGATGTCTCATTCAAGGATTACCACCACTGTTTTCAAGGTATATTGGTGGGTATATTTTTGACATTGTAAGAAACTAAAGGAATAGGTTGCAGAAGGATCTAATCTGACTCTCTGGGATGTCCTGTCTACTTATTCCTGTATGGAACCCAAGAACTTGGCCTTAAATATTGTCTACACAGAGGCCCAGATTTAGGGAAATGTGATAAGTACATTAATAAATCCTTGCCTCTTCAGGACATCCTTAGCTATGGTACAGCACTGGTTTGGCAAATCAATCCTATTTTGGACCTGACTGTGATGTCTATGTAATTTTGATTTTCTTTTTTCTTCTAAATCCTTTGTTTTACCATCACTGAATGTACAAGGAAAGGCTTGCAAAGCTACCTTAAAAATACATAGTCTCTCTCTCCTGTCCTTTTCACTCTCATTAACTTTAAACTGACCTGTTGATTTTGCATTCCCTGACATCATTCTTGCTTTCCAAGTCTGAGGCTCAAACATGTTACCTTGCAAACAAAGCACCAGCCCAGGTTTTGTGGCAGAGCTGCCAGAGAGTTGCTCAATAGCACTTACATCAGCCACAAACCAGCTGTCCCAATCTATAAGGGATCGTGTTGGGCTGCTCGAATTCTTCTCCTGAGTAGGCATAAAGTTGAGTCGTGTCTACATGAGGGTAGCAATACTGTGGTTTTTCTTTTTCACAAGCATTTCACAGTGATCGGGAAAAAATTCTTTCCTTTCAGTCTATCCACCTGGTTTCTACGAGTGGAAATGTATAAATATTCCTGGGACTTGCTACTTGAGGGCTGAGGTAAGGAGGAGGAAGACTAGGAAAATACATTTTAAATAGTAAGGACAGTTCCTTCTCTTCCTGTCACCTTGTGGGCTTTTGCAATAGAAGAGATATTTTATTTGTATTTAATAAAGCCCAGCAGTAGAGCTGCTTATGAATCAACTTGCATCATGCATAGAGCTAGAAAAAATATATATTGGGATTTTCTAGCTCGCTAGAGTTATTAATCTGGCTCAAAGCCTGCAGTAGGATTTAATATATTAAGTGAAATTGCAGGCCTTTGCCCTTGTCTTTTCGCTAAGACAACAACATACATACGCCATATTAGATCCCATTTTTTGTACATTTCAGATAAGGAGTAGATTAAATAATGAATGAGATTCCCATTAGCTTGAAATTTTGCTTATTTTAGACAACCTCCTTCCCCCTCACCCCTTCCCTTTTTTAATCAAAATGACTTCACAGTGGAATATTTTTGCATTGATTTGAAGGGATTTTTTTTAAGTGCTCATTAAATTTACATTTATACATCTGACAATAATTTTTCTTTTTTGTCCCAGGCACTGAACACTGCATTAAAATAAACAAAACAAACAAACAGACCAAAAAACAGAATCAGAAAAAGCCACTCTACTTTTGTCTTGAGCCATGTGAAGTATTTGTCTGACAGAGTTTGCAAAAATTAGAATATTTTAGGGATTCCCCATTATTTGAAAATGTCAAGTGAAAGACTCCAATGTGGTTTTGGTGAGCATCAGATGAGAGTCACTGTAATAGAATTCGAATTTGAATTTGAATTCGAATTCGAATTAGAATTAGAATTAACCAGCTTGGAAACGATCATCGAGTCCAAGTTATCATACAACACTATCTAATCAACTAAACCATGGCACCAAGCACCCCATCCAGTCTCTTCCTAAACACCTCCAGTGATGGTGACTCCACCACCTCCCTGGGCAGCCCATTCCAATGGCCAATCACTTGTTCTGTGAAGAGCTTCTTCTAACATCCAGCCTAAACCTCCCCTGGCACAGCTTGAGACTGTGTCCTCTTGTTCTGGTGCTGGTTGCCTGGGAGAAGAGACCAACCCTCACCTGGCTGCAGCCTCCCTTCAGGTAGTTGTAGAGAGCAACAAGATCTCTTCTGAGCCTCCTCTTCCCCAGGCTAAGCAACCCCAGCTCCCTCAGCCTCTCCTCACAGGGCTTGTGCTCCAAAACCCTCTCTAGCTTTGTTGCCCTTCTCTGGACAGATTCCAGCAACTCAACATCTTTCCTAAACTGAGGGACCCAGAACTGGACACAGGAGTCAAGGTGTGGTCTAGCCAGTGCTAAAGATGAGAGACAGAAGACACTAGAGTTTCTCATCCTACATACTCCTACCTATGGGATTTTCCCTTGCAAAGCACATTCTGGTATTCTCACCAGAATAGCTCTATTTTCACTGCAGGCCCCCAGGTCCTCAACTTTAGGTTTTCCTCCACCCCACAAAGAAGATGTATGTCCTGTGGATAGTGTTGGGAAATTCCTGTTAAGTTTAGCATGTACTAAAATAAAGATGTGTAGTGAATTGATCCCAGTCTGAAAGGCGGAAATGCTGCCTTCAATGTATTTAGCAGCTAAATTGCATGTTTTCCAAAGTTATTGTGAATATAAGCCTTTGTCGCAAGCCTGATCTGCCTAGGAAAAAGCCCTACCGATGTGTTTGTCTTTAGAAATGTTAGCAATAGTTGACCAACAAGCAGGTTACTCAATATTTGGCCAAGGAACATAGTTAAAGTCTAGCCAAACTACTGCTGAAGTACAAAGCTAGGAATTTTACTCATCGCTATTTCACATATCGAAGGAAGCACTTTCCCTTCTCTGCACTAAACTTTTTTTCAAACAGTAAGACAAGGTAGGAAACAATCCTTCCCTATTGCTTACAAACATTGGATGCAGGTATTGGTTTGTCACAATTTACCCCTTTTCACTATCAAAAGAGTCCATAAATATTTATCATCCTTATCTTACCCTTAGCAAAATTCTCCTGACATGCAGCTCAACATTTCCTTTGCTTAATTTCCTACTAGTACTTCCAGTAAATCTCCCTTTGTACCATCATAAGCAGTTCATCTTCTGCCTTGAAATTTACATGCTTGCAAATATATGGAGATAAACATCACCTTCCCCTCCTCCCCCTCTCCTCAGCTATCTGTTAGCCAAGCTACATGCATTTGGTTCTTTAAATCTCTCCTCATAAGTCAACTCTTTACAGGCCCTTCATCATTTTTGCGACTCTTGTCTGAACTCCTCGAATTTGCCTACATCTTACTTGTGATAAGATGCCAAAATGGGATGAGCCACTTTCCACTATATGTATTGCAACTTACTGCAAGTAAGTTCTCTCCACAGCTCAGGGAGTGGGTATCCTGGAAGTGGTTTCCTCAACTTTATTCAGAAATAAAGATATCCTAGCATAATACCAGTCATGGAGATTTTTTTTCCTTCTCCCACTGTTTTTGTTTTTTTGTTTTCAGACACACACAGAGAAAATTAAAAAAAAAAAAAAAAAGAAAAAGGAAAAAAAGGAGGAGGAGGAAGGGGGCAGTGGGGTGCTGTAAAAAAGTGGGTTTCTATACTAACAAACTGAATCTGAATACATTACATAACAGAGAATGCAATCTTTTCATCAATATCTGACTCAATTAAAAAAAAAAAAAAAAGATAATCTACTGTTATGAATAAAAACTAATGAGCATGCTATCTTAGGAACAACCCAGACTCTGTTCCTCCTTTCTCCTCTTAACTTCTCTTTTGGCCCAGGACAGTGCGACTGAGTGACAAAGAGAGAGGTCCTGAGTGACTGCATTGCTCTGCATTTTAGGCAGTTTGAGGCTTGGTTCACTAGAGCAGATAAAGCACTGAGATCCTCAGCCAGGCGTGCAAATCCTTTCTTAGCTGTTGGGATATACTGGCTTCTCTTCGGCTGCTTAAAGTACAAATGCAGTCAGCACAGTAATGACCTACTACCCATCACATAATCTTACCTTTTTACAGTTTCACTGTCCTCAGAATATTCCCTTTGAATCAGAAAATCTCTGTGTTGGGTTCTGTACAGGCAAGGCACAAAGCAAACAGTCAGCTGCCATCCCACACACACTCATCTGCTTTAGCTCAGTGCCAATAAATGGCAGAGGTGTACAAAAGGAGAATTTTGTTCAGCCCAAAAATCAGTGATTGCAGCATGGTGCCAGCTGAATGGTTACTCGAGTTTTATTTACAGCAGTATGAGAGCTTTCTAATTGTGCAGGAAATAAAATACCACGGGATTCTTCTCCTCTATCCTCATTTTGCAAAAGAAAGATTTAGTTTACAAATCTATCCTGTAACAGATCCTTTGCACTTTTATTTTTCCAATAAAGGATATACTGGTTATTTACAAACACAATTAAATGCGGAGAGGAAGGACTGCAAATTGCAGGTCTACCAGAGAGGTCCAAATTTAAAAGCTGGATTTGGTGAGTGTAAAACATGGCAGTTCCCATGCGCTTCAGTGCAAAAATCACTTTTTAGAAATGGAGAGGGGGGGAAAAAAAAAAGGAGAGTGGGAAAAACAATACCAGTTGACAAAAATCAAGACAGATGAGTTCCAGTCTTAGTCAGTGTACGGTAATATTAAGTCATTTACTGTCTTTGGAACTCAGCTCTTCTGCATCTAAAAAGCCAGATATTCCTTCCATATATTTTTGCGGGGGAGACAGATCACATATATTAGAATGGGTAGGGTGAAAGGAAAATGAATATTCTGTGGTTCCCTGCCTCTAGCTCTTCCTCCTTGCCCAGATGTGACTTTATAGAGGTGAGTTGCATCCAGAAACAGATGCTAAAAAACCAAGGAAAAGGTCTATTTCTGCAGCTGCCTTAACTTCCCCACTGACAGGGATGGCCAAGTCCCTTTTGGGATCTGCTTGTTTCTGTGCTCTCACAGTGTGTCATCATGGACTTACAACCACAGTTCATGCTACTCTTAAGATCAGAAATTCCCACACATTTGCACTGATGCTCTCTTTAGTTCCAGTCCCAAAACCTGTAGTTTGTGAACTGCTGCTCCAGCATTTTTGTTGTGGATAAAAGCCTCCATACTGAAACAGCCAGCAGAGAAACCTACCGTGCACCATGCTGTCTTAACTTCCAGGGCTTGCTCCACTAATGGGTACTGCCAACTCTCTTGGGGCCGGCAAGCTGTCAGAAACTAGCATGGCATGATTTGGAAATAAAACCCAGAGCAATTGGGTTAACATCTATTAGCCTGAGCCAGAGAGACTATGGGTCTGGGCAAGCCATTCCTGAGGTGGCAGCTGCAGTAGCTACAGCCAGTCCTTCTTGAAGACCATAGCCCAATGTCATTAGCAGTAGATCCACTCATAGACTGCTGGATTCTAATTATCCATCAATTAAATAGGTCTGGTCCTGCCTTGCAGCTGAACGAGCACCCTTTTAAGATCCCTTCCAAGCACTGTGCTAGGCTTTTCTTGATAATTATTATCTTTGATGTAAATCTGATATATAGAGCAAGACGGGAAGGACAGATGGGAAAAAAAAAAAAATTAAACTGAGCGAGGGCTGGGGAAAACCTCAGTGAGACCAACAAGCTGCATGGGAGATCTTTCTTTATCCAGATTTTGAACAAAGACTTTCCCTATGTTTCTTTGTTTTCTTGCAGAGAAGAGAGACCCCTCTGTAAAACTCCAAGGCAGCAGAGCTCTTTTGTAAGAAATCAGGAAATAAGTGATAAATATGGCTCAAAAGCAAAGGAGCTGAGCTGGCAACTACTAACAGATTGTTCAAAAACTGCTATTCACCCAAAAGAAAAGAATGGGAGGAGGATGGGAGTGGGTGAATCTGCTGAAATGAAGACAAATAAATAAAAGTAACTGTCATCTGCTTTCATTTTGTGTTCATGATAAACTCCTGTTTCAAAATCTAGTGTCCTATAATAACAATTTGTTTTTCAATTTAACCCTAGAAAAAGTATTGTAAAAAGCCTCTGTGCCCCAGCACCACAGCCTTGCTGGAAGGTCTCACTTGCTGTGGACAAGTTTCAATCTAAATGTGGGACAAGAAAAGACATGGGTTTTCTGGCATGCTCTGAAGGCGTTCTGGGCAGCCCTCTCTCTGCCTGGACCCCTCAGTGTCGCTCTGCACATGTCCCAGCAGCTACAGTGAAGTGCCTTGGGAAAACAATGAAAAGATAGGGAGATGTAAGAGGCTTACATCTTACTGTTTTCTCCTATTCCCCATCCCCCATCCCCACCCCCTGCCATGAATGGTTGTGAAAGAAAGACATTCTTCTGACTGAAAGGTCATCCCAGAGTAAAGCAGTTATCAAGACTCCAGAATTTTAATGGAGAAAATCACCTCTCCTGCTGCTGCTTGCAAGGCACTTATTGTGCCCTGGATCCTGAAACCAGAAAGAACACTAGGTCCACCGTAGTCAAGCTGTTGTTGCTGTGAAGGAGGGCAATGGAGATGAGTCACCCTCTATTCTTCCTATCAGACATCTGACTAACACAGACTATCACAGCAGGTATATCTATCTACCCAAGAAAAGAGGAAAAACTCTTCATATTAGGACAGAATCCATGTTGTCAGGATTTACCATCTTTAGAATCATAGAAGTGTTTTGGCTAGAAAATACCATTTAAGATAATTGAATACAACCACCCTCATGTAGTCCAGGAAATAACTCCACTTTTCACACCAGCATTGTGTTCTGGTATGATAAAGTATGCTGTGCCACAGAAACAAGAGTAAGCCTGACTACAAATGGTGCCTTTCAAAGCTGTGTGCTGGAACCACGGGTTTTCAAGGGAGGCATCAGTTCAAAGCTTACAGGGAGCTGTGACCACCACCATCCTGAATGAAAGTGAGACCTTGTGAAGAACCTTTCCTTTGTGTCATGCAAAGTCTCTCAGGATACCACTGATCAGTTACTTAGTAGTTCCTCATAACTGTGTTCAGCAAGTAGTAAGAATTCTCACAGAGTTCTTGTTAAAATTGAATTTGGAAAGAAAAATGAATTTAACCACAACACTTACAGAGGAAATTTTAAAGTCAGAAAAAGTTTTTTTGTTTGTTTGTTTTGATCTTTAAAAAAAGACAAATTCAGAAGTTTGCCATATACTTCTTCCAGAAGGCCTTTTTAACCTTCTTTGCATCAGTCTCACTCACACACTAATGAAGTAACAATTTCCACTCTCCCCAAAGTCTTAGCAGTTTTAGCAGAAGACATTGAAGACTAGAGTGGCTGCAAAACTCTAAGGAACTCTGACACTGTTCTCATTACATGGGCTATTTTTACCTTTCTTAAATAAAATACTCGACATTTTCCAAATACTTGGAGATTTTCAGAAAGCTGTGCAGTACATAAAATGTTTTATAGTACAAGAACGTCATTACTAAGTATTTCTTACACACACACACACACACACACACACACACACACAAGACTGACTGAAACTACAGAATAAATCACATACACTCCACTGATGTCACTGTTACAATAATTAAATTATTATACACTTGGTCCTTTGCAGCTTTCTCTTAACCTGATTCATTTTTGCTTTAACCACTGCTTTGAAAGTTCTTCTGGGACCCTGCTTGCTAGGTCCCTGGTGGAAAGTGGTCCTGCTTTTATGAGGTATGAAAGCAGCTTTACCCCTGCACACTTCTCTATTATTTGAAACTTAGTCCCTGGAAAAATGACAGCTCTTCAAATCAGACCCAAGGGAAAGAATCCAACCAGGAGGAAAACTTTTACACACTTCAAAATATACTAAGAAACTATTTTTAATCGCTGTAAAAGGTTTAACAATTCAAAGTTCTAATGCCCATTTATAAAGGGCAACATAAATCTGCTACAATTATCAGTTTCTCATCCCACATCAGCTCTGTCAATCTGTGCATGGCTTTTTCCCAATGAATCCCGGTTCAAGCTTCACTCTCTTGTCTTAGTGGCACTCAGAATACCCAACAAAGGAGGACAAAAACAATGACAACACCAGTGCTAGACCAAACCAATGACTCCTCAAGCTCAGCATCTATTTCAGACAGTATTTAGGAGATTTTTATGTATGAAGGATAAGAAAGAACAAAAGTCAGTTTCTTCTAGCCAGGGTCTCATCCTCTGCATATCAACAGTTATGGAAATTTCTTAAAGAAACAGGTTATCTTGGGAATTATAACTAAGGGTCACCATAGATGCCTTCTGTGAAATTTGACTAGTACAAATTTGACTAGCACTCTTATTTTTTTATTGAAACCTCCTGCCTAGGGAATACTTTCTGATCTTCACAATAGCCTGCAAAAACTAGCTCCATACATTTAGAACTGAGTGTCTCTACTCCAAACTAGCCCAATGTTGCTGCTTTGTTGAAGCCAGGTAACTTTTTCCATTTGACTCCATGCTCTCAGAACTGACTATACATGTCTTTCAATGATACTAATATTTTTCAGGGACAATATATTTTTCTAAGCTAAGTGGCACATAATCTCCATATACTGTAAATGCTCTGGATATCATAATTGCTTTCTCAAATTATGAAGCCAAACTAACGGAGCTTGGCTTGCTGCAGATTTGTATCTTGGGCCTCCCATGTTCTTTTCTCTCAGTAATCCAGACTCTTACGTAAGCTCCACTGCGTCCAAAAGACTGTGAGCTCTGTAGCCAAAGCAGAATATTGTGCATGCCAGTTGTATTGGCTGGTATGTGGGTGCAGATTGGACAGCTGCTGCTCTGGCTGAACTCTGTCCACCACCTCCTCAGCAGGGAAATGCATTTGTGTCCCTTTTGTCTGCCAAATTTGACTAGTAGAACTTCAATTATCAACAAAACTTTCATGTTTTATTTTTTTCTGCTTTGCTTTGGTTTTCTTTCGTTTGCTTTGGTTCGGTTGGTTTGTTTGTTTTTAATGTGCTCCAAAACAGAGAGGGACCTGGGGGTGCTGATTGACACCCACCTAAACATGAGCCAGCAGTGTGGCCCAGGTGGCCAAGAAGGCCAATGGCATCCTGGCCTGTATTAGGAATAGTGTGGCCAGCAGGAGCAGGGAGGTCATTGTGCCCCTGTACTCTGCACTGGTTAGGCCACACCTTGAGCACTATGTCCAGTTCTGGGCCCCTCAGTTTAAGAAGGACATCGAGACACTTGAATGTGTCCAGAGAAGGGCAACAAGGCTGGGGAGAGGCCTTGAGCACAAGCCCTGTGAGGAGAGGCTGAGGGAGCTGGGATTGTTTAGCCTGGAGAAGAGAAGGCTCAGGGGTGACCTCATTGCCCTCTACAACTACCTAAAAGGTGGTTGTAGCCAGGAAGGGGTTGGTCTCTTCTCCCAGGCAACCAGCACCAGAACAAGAGGACACAGTCTCAAGCTGCACCAGGGGAGGTTTAGACTCAAAGTGAGGAGAAAGTTCTTCACTGAGCGAGTCATTCGTCATTGGAATGGGCTGCCCAGGGAGGTGGTGGAGTCACCATCCCTGGAGGTGTTCGAGAGGAGATTGGACGTGGCACTTGGTGCCATGGTCTAGTCGTGAGGTCTACCGAGATGGGTTGGACTCGATGATCCTTGGGGTCTCTTCCAACCTTAGTTATACTGTGATACTGTAATGTGGCTGAAATGAATTGACATGTTAAAAAATATCATAGGGGAGTATAGATAGAAATAGGGGCAGCATGCAAGCAGGTGGACAAAAGGATGTGAGTGGACTATGTGACTGAATAAACTGTGTTTTCATTGGAAACAAGACCAAACTTTTCTCTAATCCAAGCAAAATAAAAGTTTGCTGCACTCCATTCCTTCCACCAGGCCACCCAATTAGTCTGTTTACTGGACACCCTGCCATGTATAAGGACCACTAAACCTGGGCAAGCAAATACAGAAGGGAGAACACTAGCCTTTTCGGAGACCCACACATGTGGTCTCGCTGTGGAGCAAATCCTTCCTTCCTGGTATGCATCTGATGTATCAGATGGCTCTTCTTTCTATACTTACTCATTTTTGCTACTGAAGGGGAGAACAGGGATGAAATTCCAAAGGTAGTACAAGTCCTTTATCATAAAGGTTCAACTAGAGTGATCAGAGAAAGGATACATTCCCTTCAAAACGTTCCCAACTGTAGAGAATTCCCTATCAAGTGTATTTCTATCTTTAATTATTTTGGTGAGTCAAGAAGAAGTGGGGAAAAAGAGGGGGAGAGGGGTGTGGAATGAAAACTTTAATTCTCTCTGCTTGCCAAAAAGTGAAACAAATATATTTAAAAGTAGGAAAAAGAGAACAAAGAGAGAAGGAAAATAAAGACGGCTTGGGGCAGGGGATGGATCTTTTCCGTAACTATCACTAATAGTCAACTTGGCAAAGTTGGCAGAAGAAAGAAAATCACCATACGGAATGACCATTTCAAGACAAGATACTGCATGATCTCAGCTTCTCTCAGGCCCAGCTATAAGATCACATGACCTATCCCTCTCTGAGACTGTTCTGAGACATTTCCTCAGGGTCTAGATATGAAAGCAATAAATGTATGATGATGATTCAGGAGGATCATTTTCTCTGACAATGAGCTTGACTATAGTAAGGAAAGCAGTATTATCCCAACAGTGATTCCATCTGTACCCCAAATTTTTTTGCCTGGTTTCCTGCTACAGGTTTAAAGTAGCAGCTTGCATACTTTACAGGTCTCTCTCTCCCTCTCCTGCTTGCAAAATTACCACCATAATCTGCAAGTCCCATTTCAGATAATCTCTGGTTCTGCCTTCTTTCTTCTCAGCCTTTCTTATCCCCTCTATCAGAAAGTGTAAAACCAAGGCCTTTTTAGGTAACAATCTTTTGTTTAAATCTCCGAAAGATGAGACTCAAAATGGATTCTAAAAAAAGTTGGAGACCTAAGCTTCCTATTCTCCATGAGCATGAAAAGTCACAACTTTCTCCAAGATTTCACTGAGCAGAAACATGTAGAGATAGGAAGAAATGTACATGGACCTGCTATTCCTGAATATCCTTTACCCTTTTCACCTTCTTTCTCACCTACAGCCTCTATACAGAGATCACAGTTTCCCTCTGCACAAAAATAAATAGTGAATGGTGAAATTTGATGTATTCCGTATTCTCTTTTTCTATAGAGGCAAAGCAAAATGTCCCATTGAGATATTTGTCTTTAAAGACAGGTAAAGCTAGAGAGAAGAGGAGGGGCAAAAGAAAAACACCCTGGAAATAGAAGGTGGGGGTGGGAAGCTGGAATCATCTAACAGGGAACATATTTCATAGACTTTAAAGAGTTCCAATCACAACTGTGCCTGATTACCATGAAATCCAAATCCACTTTAGAACCAAATTTACCCACACAAACTTGGTGTTCTTTCTCTCTTTACTACTGAGTTACTGCTCTCTGAGGTGCTGACTCATGAAACTCAGCTCATGGAAATCATACTATATGTTAAGGCAGCAAATCCTCACACCATCTCTGCTGCTGCACCTCATGTCTTTCCTACTACAAGTGCTAGCTAGGACACAAAGCAAGGGATTTGGTACTCCTGTTTTTAACACTCATGAATTATGTGATACTGGCTCAACACTCTTAAGTTAGTTGTCCCCTTTATCTACACAGTTATCTAGCAGTCTCAAACCCAAAATTTATGACATACTGAACTCCTTTAATCCACAAATGTAAGATTTTTATAAATTATAGATTTTTTTTCCTTAGTTTTAGCACTGTATAGTTTAGACACTTCTAGAAAAGATTTAGGTTTCTAGCAGGTTAAGCTTTATGGAAGGTCCAGATACCATTATACAGGTGAAAAATATATACAGAATCAGAGAAGAGGAGAAAAGGCAAAATTGAAAGCTTGTCCGCAATAGAGGAGTTATCAAGTCTCAACAGTTAATGTTTTCAAAAGTGCTTTGGAAGAATCTCAGGAGAAAGGTGTAAAAAAAGCATTCCAATAGTTGTTATTTGCTTTCTGAAAGCTAAATATCACATTTTAAAGGCCAGAAATGCACAGGCCCAGAAGGGTTTAGGCATCAGGAGAATATGTCTTCTATTCAGGCCCAGATATACTAGAACAACTTACTATTTACATCTGCTTTGCAATTAAACAATAGTACAAACATAATACTACAGATTCCCTTAACTCAGTGGTAAAACTTGTGGTCCCAATCCTACACAGGCCTTCTGAGCATATATGACTTGGGTTTCATGGAGTTCAAAAGGATTACTCATGTATGTAATGTTATTCACATGAGTGAGTGTTTGCTGGATCCAGGGTGGAGGGGAAAGCAACCCTTTTCAAAGATTCAGATGATTCAGCAGCCTTTATTATTAATTACATTTGATTTACTTTTCATTTAACATCATGTTGCACTTCTTCATATTTTATAAACATGCACACAGATCAGCATCTGACATTGTGAATTTCAGCAGGAGCAAACCCAACAAACAGCCATGAGAAGCACTCATCTAGATTTTAACTCTGAATCAACAAGACCCTGAATGCCCTACAAATCACACCTGACAGAGACCTTCTGAGTGACTCTTAGTCACCAGGGATCTGGGTTAGGCTGGGAAATGAATTTTTCTGTATACACTGCCATGGTTTGAGGCATGTGCCTTTTTTAAACAACAAAGATAGAGCTGAGTTCTCCAAGAAGACCAGAAAGGTCCAGGGGATGGACTAGAAAATTGTAACTTTGTAATTCAGTCCCATGGTCCTGCCATCTCTATAAATTTGGCTGCAAAGTTATGTCTTTCCCTTTCGTCCCTTTTTCCTTCCTGGATGCAGTGAACAACCTTATGTGGTGTTGGGGGAGGATGGTTCCAGTCTCATCTAAGATAGAATAGAATAGAATAGAATAGAATAGAATAGAATAGAATAGAATAGAATAGAATAGAATAGAATAGAATAAACCAGGTTGGAAGAGACCTTCAAGATCATTGTGTCCAACCTATCATCCAACACCACCTAATCAACTAAACCATGCAACCAAGCATCCTATCAAGCCTCGCCCTGAACACCCCCAGTGACGGTGACCCCACCACCTCCTCGGGCAGCCCATTCCAATGGGCAATCACTCTCTGTGTAAAACTTCCTCCTAACCTCCAGCCTAAACCTCCCCTGACACAGCCTGAGACTGTGTCCTCTTGTTCTGGTACTGGTTGCCTGGGAGAAGAGACCAATCTCTGCCTCACTACAACCCCCCTTCAGGTAGTTGTAGAACGCAATAAGGTCACCCCTGAGTCTCCTCCTCTCCAGGCTAAGCAACCCCAGCTCCCTCAGCCTCTCCTCATAGGGCTTGTGCTCCAAGCCCCTCACCAACCTTGTTGCCCTTCTCTGAACACGCTCCAGCAAGTCAACATCTTTCCTAAACTGAAGGGCCCAGAACTGGACACAGTACTCGAGGTGTGGCCTAACCAGTGCAATCTGTGGCCTTGAAGGCCAAACTCATTTCTACTGTGCAATCTTGGCCTATTTAGGTTTAATGCAAGGAACCAAGGGGAGGCAGTTTCAGGCCTGGCCAGTCTGAATCCAGCCTAGCAATGCAGAGGAAGAAAGAGCCCTGGGGTGTACATTAGACCCCAGGTGGGGAGAAAACAAGCACTTGGGATTTATGGTTTAGATTTAGACTGGTTGGGGGAAGGTTTTGGGGGTTTTCATGTATCCTTTATATGCATTAGGTGTTAAGGATTCATGTATTCTGTATTTTCCTGTATACTTTTGAATACAGTTTTTGTATTTCTTTCCAATTCAATGAGAGCATCTTTATTTTACTTCCTTTGGGAATAAGATTATTTCTGTCTGCTCTTTAAACCAAGACAACAGAGATTAAAAAAAAAATAAAAAATTGAAAAAGAACACTTTAATTGGATTCAGTCTATAGGAAACACCTAATTTTACACTGCAAATGAAAACATTTTTTCACCAAAACTTGGTTTTCTTCTCTACCTTCCTTCTCATCTATGTTTTATACATCTTAAATATAGTTGAGCACTTTCTGTTTGGTTGGTTGGTTTTGTGGTGTAAGGGTTCAAAAGAGCCTTCTTTCAGAAATACGGCGAAATGTCATTTGCAGTGGCAAGCTTGTCTGGTAGCACAGCCAGGCTAAACATCTTACGCTCCTTTGTCAGCACTCAGAACATTGTAAGGTCAGATGGGAGATCTTACAGCCAACAAGGAGCAGGTTTTGCCTGTGGACCAACAGTTGAGATTATTGCCTCTTCCCAGTATGCAGTCCAGACAGATATCCCAACAAATGCTTTATATAAACTCTGTTGGACAAATCAGGTTCTTCACAGTAATCACCAAATTTGTGTAGCAGTTGAACTTTGTTCTGTTTACTGACCCCTAGGGAAAGGAGGAAACCTCTAGCACCAAGCTGTGCAAACAGCCCTTCCTGAGTCTCCTTGGATGTTGAAGAAATCTGCCCAGATCATACAGTAAGTTAGGAAAAGCCTGTATCTCCTGAGTCCCATCTCATTGTCTTCTCCACATCCTTATGCTCTTCCCTTTGTTCTAGTTGATGCCTTCTAAACTGACAAGTCCAACTTCCAGAGGCCTCCTGGCCCTGTCTGTCATCACAGCTGAAAGAAACTTCATTCAGGCTGTCCAACTTGGGCCAGCCCAAGCTGGCAGAGCTCACAGATGGTTAAATGCATTTGACATTTCACTGCAGGGCCTGAAGCAGAAATCTCTGCCTGCTGTAGCCAGAGCCCCGGATAGTAGCGAATCAAGGTTGTGGCTCCAGCGCTGTGTGTGCACACTCTGCTGTGAGTTAATATTATTGGCTCACCCCTCAATCATGCCTTTTCCAGCTAGCTGCTCCTGTCAAAGCACATCTCATTAGGCCTGAAGGCTCAATGAAATGGAAATTCATGTTTAAATTTAAAAACAACATATTGACCCTGGGAGCCAGTGATGTCTACATTTTTAATAACTTACTGAGAATAAAAGGAGTGTATGTGTATGGAGGAAGGGGGAGAGCTGGGCAGCAGGAGAAAGAATGAACATGGAAGTGGAAGGAAGATAGGTGGCTAGAGTGAATAGCTATCCAAGGGTTCTGGTCCTCTCCAGTCGCTCTAGCTCTTTTATCACTTTATTTGTCCTTCTTCCTGTGTGGAAGAGAGCTCAGGCTTTACTTGAATGGATTTCATAACCCCAGCAGCAGTGCCTGTCCATAATCTGATATTAAAACAAAACAAAAAAAGATGGAGAGAAGTCCTATCCTGTATGTAAACATGCATGCATACCCATCCACAAGCACATGCACACTTTCCTGTGAACCCTTGTCCCTAAGCCAAATGTATTTCAGCAAAACATGTTTTATTTGTGCAGAGAAGTAGCCTGATACAGAGCATGACTAAATACAGAGCTATTTGGAGAACAGCCACGGTGTATGTGACTTGCAGTGTGGCACCCATTCTAGTCCCCTATACCTCTCTCTGATGTCATTTCCATGACATATACAGCTCCCTTGCTCCTTCCACCACATCTGTCAGGTAACCCAGTGAGGACTCAGAAACAGCATATCTTCCCTTCTATGACTGAAAGAGGAATGACACTTGTTCCACTGTTTTTCAGTGTTCTTTTCTGGCAGCTAAGGAGTCAAGGAAGTGGAATTAAAGGTAGAGGATCCTCTTATTGTGCAATTACTTTTGACCCCATGACACTCCAATCTAAGAAACTCATCTTGGTTTGCATCCAGCTTGGGAAATCACACAAGGCACAGATAAACCTGTTCTGGTTGCTGTGTTTTCAGATGGACACTGGTTGCTGCACAGCAGCAAGATTTTCCTGGTGCAAACTGTAACTCAGTAGGAGATAAAAGTCAAGGCTGCTCATTTTTTGGAGGGAGCATGGAAAGACAAATTTGAAACAGGCTTTTAGGTCTTTGGAATTGCAATAGGTGTGCAAAGAACAAAGAAGAGGTGAAACCAGTTTCAGAAAAGCCCAGTTGTTTCTCTTGTGCTCCCTTCACTTTCTTAGTAGAGTATTCCTAGAGTACTGAGCTGTCCTCTGGTGATGTGTCTGGTCTGTAACTCAGCCCTACTCATCTGTCTGACTCAGAAGAATGTGCTTGTCTGTATACCAAGAATCTGAATAGAACAGGACTGAAGATTTCCTGAGATACATTCATGTTCAAAGATGTCCAATGCAATTCAAACTATGACTCACCTATGCTCTACACCTTATCCCTCTGTTGTCCGGCAAATTGTATTCTGTCTGTTCTCCTAGGCTGCTCACTACTAGCTCTCAGTTCTGCATTGCCTGTTATATCTTCCTTCTTTGCAGTCTTTGATTATTTTGATACTGTTCCCAGCATTTTTCATACATTAGCAGTGCTTGTTTCATACTGTCATCAATTTCCAGATGTGTTCAAAGACAGTTTTCAATGAGTTTAAGACCATGGTTTTCTGTCTCATATCCTTGACATCACACTCCACAGTTTCCACTCACTAAACACCTTGCTCTTGGCTAAAGCATCTTTTCTAGGAAGGCATGCAAATGTTGATTTAAAACATCAGCTAATGAAAAATTCACCAATTTGAGTTATGACAAAGTTCAATTACACTCACTGATTACCAAAAAAAAAGCACACATTACTTATCATTTTTGTCTGGCTTCCTTTCACATGTGTTAGTTCCTTGTGTTCCTTTCCCTGATAAACTAGAGAAATTTTGTTGTTCACATCATCTAAGTTATGACACTATTAAACACTCTTCTCTCTGCAAGGCATCTTCACTTGCTTCACATTCTTCTTTATAGCTCACTTGGTGATTCTCCATCCCTAATACCATTTTCTTCATGTCTCAGATCCTGCCACAGGCTCTCACTTGATTCAGACTGATGTGTACAGGCGGTAAATTCCATCTGCAGGCCAGACAACAGATGCCTGAGACCCCTTTAAACAGGAGCCTACACATCATACAAAAAGGCTGCAGAATTCCATGGAGCACTTGTATAACCCACCCAACTCTGAGGCCTCATGTGCAAGCAGAGAGAGAGGGATGGGGTAGAAAATCTGTAGGGGTCAAGTGTGAATGCTATTAACTAATGCTATCCTTTGGACTTTTATTTATTTATTAAGCTAGACAAGAAATGTTAAAAAAGGGATTGAGGTACTTTGTTTCTCAATTTGTGTCTATTATCTATTGAAATTTGACATAATGTCTCCACAGTTTCCCTTAATATTTCACTGTATATAGAATGCGACTAGCTCCACCATCTAATGTGACAGCTTAGGAAGATTAAAAAGAAAAGCTAAACTAGCAGCAGTTGGAGATGAGGAAAAGTAGCACATTTATGAATAATGTCAACTGAATTCTAACAACATTGCATTCCTTAGAAAGGACACATTTATTATCTTATTCACCATGACTACTGCAACATTAGTGATTTGTTACAGAATCAATTATTAATTCATATGAGTGAATAAGGCTCTGTCACTTAACTCTTCAGCTGGCTGTGCCCTTTATATACTGATTGAGATTTTTAACTGTTTTCTCTCCCATTCAATCATCTTTGTTATATTTAACTTCCCTGCATATCTATAGTGAAACAAAATCACACTTTCAATTCAGAAACCCATTTGACAAAAGCCATTTCTTGTCTTTTTAATTGTGAGTCTCTTCCCTGCAGAGCAACTCTTTTTACACCAGTTTTGTACTCAAATGGCTATGGAGACAGTTTCAAAAAGTGGCTGGGTAAGACTTTATTTATGAAAGAGTTTGGTTAAAAAGATCTGTCAAATGAAGATATCTTTCCTCAAAAGCTTCATAGGCTCCCACCACTGAAGTTGCAGGAGCATGGCTTTTATATTGTTTGAGGTGCTTTGTCATTAGGATTTAAAACATGCCAGAATTGAAGATGTAGATAGCAGGTTTTATTCACCAACAGTGAGATACAAGAACAGACGTTCATGGACTCAATCAAAGCCACTAAACAATGTGGAACCACAGATACAAGTAATCCCCAACCCATCCAATCCCATGCTTCAAGCTAGTACACCTCTGTCATCTAGTTAAAGGTAATAAATTTGAAGAGCTGGATTGTAATCAAAACTATGTCACTGATACAATGCCATATGCAGCAATGGCCACATTTTACTTTTGTCACCTCACTGCTTTTGAAAAAAAATACTAGAAAGAGAAAGGAAGATACAAAAATCTTCACAATATCCATTGCAAGCAATTGAAATGACAGTCATTACTTCTTGTCATGTGCAAAGTACAGCCTACCTATTCATGGGCATTAGGCAGAAAGTAAAAAATAATCATCTTACCAGTAACTACAGTCAATGAAATATATTGTGTTTAAGCTCTATGCTGTGTATTGTGACAGAAGAATGCAAACAATGTAGAAACAGGTCAGAACAAGCTGTCACCTGAATTTCCCTTATAGTCCACTGGAGCAAGACGTAAGCAGATCACCTCAGAGATAGTGCACCTGTAACTAAGATGCAGATATTCCAGTGCTGATCAAATCAGTGGCTGTCATACATGTGATTAGGCAAATATAGCCACATGTCCATTATAACAGCGAACAATGTCCAGCCCTACAGAAAGGAAAAGGTTTCAGTCTCAAAGTCATATTCTTGGAACTCACAGAAAACTTGAGTCTGTCCACCTCATCACTGAACAGCACAATCTGCAGATCATGATGCAAATTATGTACATAGTCACCAAAAATCTTGGGCCCCATATGAACATGCCTGCTGAAACTCCCTGGTGTCACTTGATAGAAAAAGGGCTTTCAGCTCCCAAACCTTTGAAATTATGAAGGGTTTTGCTTTTTTGTTTTTGTTTTTGTTTTTTCCTTTACTCTGCCCTTCCCAGTCTCTTCCAAAAGGAGTTTCAGAAGAGCAAATAAGTTCAAGACAAGAAAAAAGTGATTTGGTATAGTACCTAGGCCAACATCTTTCAAAGGAACCTGAGTATGACTACTAGAACTCGGATTTCAGAAGGAAGAAAAATAGTAGTTTCCCTATCATATGCTTGAAACACATGAATACAAGGTCATCCTCTAACAGTAGTTACTGAAAATGGAGGGTCTTCCAAAATCTGTCATAGAGGGACTGAGTTGCTAATTAATAACACCTTAGAATCCTTCAGATTAGCAGAATTACCTGGCAACACAGATCAATACAAAGCTAGAAAGACAACACTGAAAGCAAGCAGATCTTCCAGTTTTTTACTGCTATCAAAAATCAACTTGGAGAGCACTCAACTCCCATCCTTACTAGTAAACATTTCTCTCAGTGTGGTGTACATCAAGGGTCAATACATAACCCTACCAATCTTTCCTTTGCAAGGATAGCACTTAAATGAAAAATTTCCTCAAATCATGCCTTGTAGTTCTTTAACAACAGAGAAGAGAAACAAGATAATATTTTTAGGAAGTTTATTCTGCATCATGCTTAGTTGCAGCTGGCACATGATGTTGTTGCATTGTTCCATTCAGTATAAATATATATTTTATATATATATATATATATATATATACACACACACACATATATATATATATTCATAATATAAGTCTTTCTACTGCCATGAAAAGACTAAAGACATTTAACTTACAAAAAAGTCTCTCTTTCTCCATCCTCCTTCCAACCTCACTGCCCAGGCTAGGAGCACCATGAGAACTAAAGCAAATAGCCTAGCTGATGACAGGTCAATTAGAGGATTGAAATCATGTCCAATTTCATAATCCAAAGCATTATAAGTAACACAGAAAGGATTTGTCTACACAAGCAAGAGTAAATATTTGATTTTTATCTTGACATTGTCCTTTCAAGGAAAGTCAGAGAGGGGAACAGACAGATTATAAAGAGGGTACCAATGTATTGAAAAGAAAATATTTTATGGTTAACAGTTCTGTACACAGGAAGAATAGAATAGAATAGAATAGAATAGAATAGAATAGAATAGAATAGAATAGACCAGGTTGGAAGAGACCTTCAAGATCATCGCGTCCAACCCATCAAAAAGATTCTACAAAATCACTGTGGTTCCTGAACAAAGAGACCAGTCATGACAATATAATCCTTCCTGTCTGTGATGAAGAGTTTATCAATGAAGGCCTTCATTAATTACTCTGCATGATATCAATATTCTCATGTAGTCACAATCAATAACTTCTGCCCCATACATGCCATAGTCATACAAAGTGATACACAGACTAACATTCACATGCAAACATGACTACCTGCTGTGCTCAAAGAAAGAGTGTATTTACTACAGTCACTTGAGGAAGGCAATAGTAAAAGAAGTAATATGCAACCCTCTACAGTCCTACTCATCAAAACTGTTCAAGATCTGGCTGCTTATGTTTTCAATGTATTGTGGAAGTTTTGTCTTACACTTGGTCTCCCCACACCTGCCCCAATATTCTGTAATATGCCAGTTCTCTCACATTTTGACCAAGAAAAACAGAAGTTTTGAAAATAATTTGGAAGGGTTTTGTTCCATGTTCCACAGACTGAAATTCACTTCTCAGTTTTCCACATCCTCATTATAATTAAAGTGGCTGTGAAAGACATGAAAGGTGTCTGCATGAGCTGAGATGGCTGACATGGACCTCAGAAAAACGAAGCTACTCATGGAAAACACTTGTTTATAAAAGGCTACAAGAACAAAATGGGGGGAGGGGGAGAAGGGGAAAGGGGGGAATCCATTTAAGCCTGCCCATAAATCTCAATAAGACTGTAAAGTTGCAGCTTGCTTGGTATATTTTATAGACAGAGATCTTGCTGAGTTGGCTGACACTGGCTAGGAGGCGGGGAAGGCAGGAAAGTTAGGATTTGGGGTAGGTAAACATTCCTATCCATCAAGTGATTGGATTTGCAACTAAAGCTGTGAAAGCCACATCAGATTAACTTTGCCAGAGCAGGAATGATGTGAAAATCATCAGTCTTTAATGCACATGACAGTAGGTACAGGAAATATACACCAGTTCAGGGCAGTTCTGACCCCTCTGTATAATCAGGCCAAGGCACAGAAAGAAAAACTCCTATGCAGATCCATGCTGTTTCTAATACTGAAGCAAATCTTTGCACTTGGTGGGGAGCAGGGAGGGGAGGGTGGATGACAGGGTCCAGCAAACAAACCTGCAATTTCCCTTCAGCCTCACATCTGTTTTCTTCCACTCCCAGTTTTGCTGAACCATGTGAAACAACAACAAAAACATATGCAGGTTTTTGTCCTCCAGAATCTCTTGTCAAAGGAAAGAACTGAGACCAAGCCATTTAATCCATTTAGGGCCTTCGTATCTTAATCCATGGAGCAAGGTTTTCAATCAGCTATGGGGGGACAGGGGAAAGCAGCTCTGCATAGGTTCCCCAGGGCACAAGTGTGTGGGTGGAAGAAGACAGCAAGAAGCGAGGCTGATATGTGATCCTTCACGGAGCTCCCACTCAGCCCAAGAGGAAAAGACCAGGCATTACTGCATGCCAGCCTTCAAGAGTGCAAAACAGGTTTTGCATGTAGGTCATTTCAGGACAATAATGACAATTAAAAGAAATCCTAAAATATACCCACAGCAAATGACCAGATGAAGTGGAGCCTGGGGATAGAGAGGGAATAGGTCCATCTCATTCCTGGGTGGGGGAAGATGGAGGATACATATAAAACAGATTAAAAAAAACCAAAAACCACCAAACACCAACCACATACAAGGAAAATCTATAAAAAGGAGGAGAGCAGGGAAACCAAAACAAAACAAAGAAGCAAACAAAAAAATCAAAACAAAACAAACACCCCACCAAAACCAAAACAGATCACAGAAAAGATGGACAGCAGAAATTTGGACTGAGAGAACAAAGAGACAAAGAAAACTGGCTGAGTAACAGCCCAGGTTGCATGACACAGGCAGTACCTCAGCGTATCTGGGATCCAACTGCTTTCCATCCTCAATCCCTTTACATTTGTTTAGCCTTGCCAAGGCAGGGACTAGATTGGACCCTGGCACTGAAACAGTCAGAAGTCCACTAGGGTGTGGAAATGTGAAATTACTTCCAGTCTCATGCAGAATATCATATGCTTCACACTCTGCCCATCACCCATACCCAGATACTCAATGTCATTGCTTCCCCATGCTGCTTACAGTGTGGTTCTGCTGAACAAGGTCCAGAAAACACAATTTGCACAGTAACTTGAAATCAGAAACCATCTGACATAAAAAAAACAAAAATTTGTTCATATACATGACATCTCTACATACTCATGGATCCATTCATATACATACAAACCCATTCCCCTTCACTTTTATAAAATGTTTGCTTCTAATTTAAGGACATGGTTCAGGCAGGGAAGCTGTTGAATCACATTTCTCCATAATGTACACAGTCCTAAAACAAAATTTTATCATGAAAATCCCTGTGGACTGCTGCTGGGTAGGAAAAAAAACAGACTCTTGACCTGCAGTTGTTAAAAATGGCTTTTTTGCAGATGAATCTTACAAAGGGTAAAAAAAAACAAAAACCCAACCAAACCTCAAATTGTGTGCACTTCTAGCACCTTGAAAAACAAAGCCAAATAAAAAACCCTGTTACAATCACTAAATAGACTAGACTAGACTAGACTAGACTAGACTAGACTAGACTAGACTAGAATAGAATAGAATAGAATAGACCACGTTGGAAAAGACCTTTGAGATCATCGAGTCCGACCTATCACCCAACACCTCATGACTAACTAAACCATGGCTTCAAGTGCCATGTCCAATCCCCTCTTGAACACCTCCGGTGATGGTGACTCCACCACCTCCTCAGGCAGCACATTCCAATAGGCAATCACTCTTTCTGTAAAGAACTTCTTCCTAACATCCAGCCTAAACCTCCGCTTGTGCAGCTTGAGATTGTGTCCTTCTGTTCTGGTACTGGCTGCCCAGGAGAAGAGACCAACCCTCACCTGCCTACAACCTCCCTTCAAGTAGTTGTAGACAGCAATAAGGTCTTCTCTGAGCCTCCTCTTCTCCAGGTTAGGCAACCCCAGCTCCCTCAGCCTCTCCTCATAGGGCTTGTGCTCCAAATCCCTCACCAGCTTTGTTGCCCTTCTCTGGACACATTCCAGCAACTCTACATCTTTCATAAACTGAGGGGCCCAGAACTGGACACAGGACTCAAGGTGCGGCCTAACCAGTGCAGTGTACGGAGGCAGAATGACCTCCCTGCTCCTGCTAGCCACACTGTTCCTGATACTGGCCAGGATGCCACTGGTCTTCTTGGCCACCTGGGCACACTGCTGCCTCATGTACAGCCTACTATCAACCAGTACCCCCAGGTCCCTTTCTGCCTGGCCGCTCTCCAGCCTCTCTGACCCCAGCCTGTAGCACTGCATGGGGTTGTTGTGGCCAATGTGTATAACCAGGCACTTAGATGTGTTAAATCTCATGCCATTGGACTCTGCCCATCTGTCCAGCCTGTCAAGGTCCCTCAGCAGAGCTCTCCCACCCTTCAACAGATCACCACCTGCCCCCAGTTTGGTGTCATCTGCAAACTTACTGATGATGGACTCAATACGCTCATCCAGATCATCAATAAAGATATTAATGAGCATGGGGCCCAGCACTGATGCATGGGGGAAAAGTATTAATATTGGCATAGACCTGTGATGTGCTGAGAGCCATGAATCTGGTCCTCAGGTAACATGACAGCGTTACCATTGCAAGAAGGTGGACATCACTACTCAGACCAAGATCAATCTCTACCACACTGTGCATATGCAGAGAGGTGGCCAGGACCATGGCAAGGTGGTAAAAGAGAGAAGTTTGAGTAAAACAGAGAAGTAATTAAAGCTGGTTCCTCCTGAGCTCTAAGTGCTGTGACAACCAGCTACAAGCCTTGACAAGTGGGTTGCTGCAACGGTTTTGAAGCAGTTGGGTCACACAAATAATACCAAGATTTGACAGCAGCTTGGCCGAATGTCTGATGGTCTCCAAAGTCTAGATGCTGATACTAACATCCTTTGTCTGCCTCCTACCACAAGATGAAAAGTACAAGGTATCTTTCCTCCTCATTTCCTGTCTTCTCAGAAGCTATGACTTGTGTAGTATTTATAGACAGATCCTGTTAACTCAAGATCCTAACTAGAAACTCTGTAAATGATGAAACGTAATCAGTACCTTCCACAGAATGAGAAAGCCAGCTCTGTGCTGCTGCACTCATTAGAAAGCAGTTGAATTCAAACATTGGCAACTATGTGAAATTGGCAACTATGTGAAACTGGCAACTGTGTGAAAAATACGTGAAAACAGAACCACTGCCACATCAGGTGCACTGTTCCTCTGCCAGTCATATCAGCTCTTTCTTGAAAACTTGGAGAAGAGAAGGGACTATCATCCATAGTTTTCAAAGAGAAATCAAGATCCCTGTGAACCCAGACAGCTACTGAGTCTGATCTGAATTTACTGCTGCAGATGGAGGGGAAAGTAAATGGCACTTTATGAACTCCATCATTTATTGACTTACCAACGTTGTTTGTTTTTGGGGAGGCTGCTGACGCTTTTAAAACCTGTTTTTCTTCACATTTGTTTGACTGGGTGCACTAGCTTGATATAGCTAGCATCACTGCCTTGTGTGTCTAAGCATGCTCCTTCTCCCTTGTCCAAGTACTGAAAATGCTCCCTTTCTCAGATGTTTTACTTGAAGCCTTCTGACATCCCCTATAAACATATCTTCTGCAACCCCCATGCTTCTACTGGTCCAGGAGCAGGCTGTTGCACATTAACTAATAGGTCCCTGTTAGGAGAAGCACGGGGAATCCATCCCGGCCCTCTTCACCTCCCCTGTTGCCCTTGCACAATAAATATGATGCCCTGCAGGTTGAGTGCAATGTGGATGAGAAGAGAGAAGAGAGAAGAGGAACCTTCTAAGGGAATGCCTATAGCAAATCAGTCCCCACCAACCATCAGGACTAGTGCCATAAAGAAAAAGAGAAGGGTTATAGCTGTTGGTGACTCTCTCCTGAGGGGAACAGAGGGTCCCGTATGTTGCCTTGGCCCATCTCACAGGGAAGTCTGCTGCCTACCTGGGGCCCGGGTTCAGGGACATCACCAGGTGACTACCAAAGCTACTCCAGCCCTCTGACTATTATCCATTGCTGGTAATCCAAGCTGGAAGCAATGAGTTTGATAAGAAGGGCACCACGACAATAAAGAAGCAATTCAAGGCCCTCAGACAATTGATTGATGGGGCAGGAGTTCAAATGGTGTTCTGCTCAGTTCCCTCCATGGCAGGGGTGTACACTGAGAGGAACAGGAGAACCCATGCCATCAACAAATGGCTCAAGGGATGGTGCCAGCAGCAGAATTTTGGGTTCCTTGATCAAGGGGCAACTTTTACCATACCTGATCTGTTGGACCTAGCTGGGGTGAATCTACCTAGAAAGGGCAAGAGGGCTCTAGCACTAGAGTTGGCAAGGCTCATTGGGAGGGCTTTAAACTAGGTCTGAAGGGGGTGGGTGATGAAACCAGTATCTTCAGAGAGGAGATAGAGGGACATAAACTAGAGTTAGTTGAGAAATCAGCAGCCCAGCTGAACTGCATGTACACCACCACATGCAGTATGGGTAACATACAAGAGGAACTGGAAGTCTTGGTTCACCAGGAAAACTATGATGTAGTTGCCATTACTGAAACATGGTGAGACGTTTCACACAATTGGAGTACTGCAATGGGTGGTTACAAGCTCTTCAGGAGAGAAAGGCAGGGAAGAAGGGAAGGATGGGTGGTCCTGTATGTTAGGGAATCTCTTGATGCCACAGAACTTGAGGA